>NC_085845.1:150610085-151314252 GCF_035594765.1 Anolis carolinensis
AACCCCACCAGTATTCAAATTTGGCCATATTGGGTATTTGGGCCAAATTTGGTCCAGTGAATGAAAATACATCCTGCATATTAGATATTGACACTACGATTCATAATGGTAACAACATTATAGTTATGAAGTAGCATGAAAATAATTTTATGGTTGGGGGTCAGCAGAACATGAGGAACTGTATTAAGGGGTCGCGGCATTAGGAAGATTGAGAACTATTGGTCTACATTGACTATATAATGCAGTTCTAAAGTGCGTTATATGGCACTGTAGATGGTGCCAGGAAAAAAGTGCTCTCTGCAGCTCCACTGGAAATCTTGAGCACTGAAGGACAGCAGGAAAAGGTTAAAAATTGATAAAGTAAACCTATTTATTTCATGTAAATAATATTAGTTAATTTGCAATTTGAATTTCAAAGTTTAGCATTTATCTCCAGTTTGCATTTTTAATAGTCTCTCTTGGCTAGAGATCAGTCACTTCATCAGGAAACTCATAGCTGAGTATTAAGAATAGCCTACAAAAGTTATTATGATGTAATGCATTTTCTTCATAGGACTTTGTTCACTTCTTTGACTTTTTGCCACTGTGCCGCCAAATGAAAACCATTTTAGGGCAAATAAGCAACGCGTCCTATATTTGGTCCTTTTGAGCCTCAATGCCTCTGTGAAAATGGGCTACTTTTGTACATTTTTAAAAAAGTGATAAGAATGGCTCATCTTAAAAGAGCTGTTCTTGTCGCTCATATAGTGATAAAGTGTGTGAAACAAATTTCTGTGTTCAGATTCCATTTTAGCTATGGATGGATTTCATTTTAGCTATGGATGTGAATGTAAGTCTGTATTCCAAAGCAATTGCATTCTCAGCTTCATCTGCAAAATAGAGATGATATCACTATCCCAACATAAGGGAGCATAGTTGTTAGTGTTTTGGGGACTGTTTGAGTGAAGCTAATATTAGTAGTAGTTGAAGTCAATTTAACAAGAATTTCTTTTTCTCATACACACCCTTTTCTCTTTCTCTCGCCTAGCTCTGTATGTACAGTACACATTTGAACAGTTTAATACCAATTTAGCTGTCTTGGATTCTTCATATAGAATCCTGGGATAGTTTGTAATTTGGCTAAAAAAGGTGCACATTACAGTTGTTCCTGCTTAGAATTCCTTCTTTAATAATAAAAGTGTTAGAGCACCAAAGCTTCCAGCAATGGAAAAGAAAACATTGGGGTGCATCTATGCTGTAGAATAAAGAATGCTGGGGCCTCACCAAACTACAAATCTTAGGATTGCATTGCATTGAGCCCTGGCCATTTAATTAGAGACAATGTTCCTCAAAGAGGAGCTCCAAGTGCAGCTCCTGAAGCAGTTTCCCCCTTTTCTTTGACTCAGTACAATGATTATCATATTACACACTTTAATTTCAGTGAGGTAATTTAGCCAAAAAGGAGGGCATTGCATTTGGGTAAACAGGGAATTTAACAAAATACCTTAAACCATAAATACACCGTAATTAGAAACCAGTTTTGAAATATATGCTAAATAAATGAAAGGACATTAAAGTTTCAATGCCATAGAGATAGTAGTATTTGAAATCTATTCATTACTCAAATTACCATTTTTGAGAAAAAAGTATTTCACTCACATTGGCCATAGGAAAATTTATGTAGATGCTTCATTGCAGTATTACAATTTTCTGTAAGGAGCTGCTCTCACTGCCCTCCACGTTACCTCCCTTAAGCAACCGTCCCATAGAACTATAATAGTATGTAGTTCAGTTGTTGAATTTTGGTTTTGCATATTATTATTAAGGCAGGGGTGTCAAATTCATTTTCACCATGTCAGCCTTATGGTTACTTCCAAAGGGTCGTTTGTAATTGTAAGACTATATATATGTAACTACTCCTTAACATATTGTTAAATAACCTGAGACCATATCACACACCATCCTCATCCATTGATCATATTCTGAAAACAACAACAAACACAAAATAAGAATGCAAGCATAACCACTCCAATGTATTCAAATTCAAGTTTTAAAAAATGCTTACCATTTTCTTATGGTCAGTATGTCTATACCTCACGGGCTACATAAAATGACATAGTGGGCCAGGTCAGGCCTGTGGGCCTTGAGTTTGACACATGTGATTTCAGGTGAGTTGTGATCATTCCCTTTGTACTCCTTTTATGTGTTTACTATCGTTTGCAGAATTATTTGCACTTGGATAATTAAGGGACTCTCTTCCTCGTCCTCCTCTTTTAGCCTCTCACTTCCATCCTTCTTCCCATTCTGCTTTTCTGTTAGGAGCTGTTCCCACTTCCCTTCACATTACTTCCTGCTGCAACTGGCCTGCAGAATTATAATAGTGCATAGTGCACTTAACTCTGTTCTGCCATGAGTCACACACTTTAATGGGTTTGGTGAGGTGACAGCTTTTGGAGAAAAAAAGATATAGCTAGCTAAACTCATGCCCTGTTTCTCTGGCCCATTTTTTCTGTCTAGAAGATTTTGAGATTTGTTAGATGTTTTACCTTTTAAAGCGAATAGGCCATAGCTTCAACTTGGGATTTCAACTTGGGATTTCGGACTACCTGAAAATCTGTTTCCACTCCAAATCCTCAAGCAGTGTCATAGTGCATGCAAAACATGTTATTCCCCACTGGCCTCTACAGATTTCTCTTTCTGACTGCGAGTGGGATGCATAGATTCAAATGTGTAAAAACAGATTCCTTCTAATCTTCCAGGCTCTCAAAACGTGTCTGATTTAGAATTTCCCACCCTGGAATCACTGACTGATCGTTGTAACTAGCCATACCTCATGTATTGCCAAATTCGCAGTGACTAAATTCAGGTGTAGCACAAATAAACATGTAGTTCTTTCAGAATGGTAACATCATTACTTATTAATCTTGTTCATAAATAAGTATACATGTTGAATGATGGTGGAAGGAAGAGAAGAGTGATGCAGATCAGTGATAAAAGCTAAACTGGTGTAGGAAGAGATTTCATGCATTACAGCATTCCCCCCCCCCCCCCCCAATCTAATCGTTTCTAAATGTATTGGATTTACACTACCAACAGTCATTATATTAGTCCATCTGGAAGAAAAGTGCATTTTGGGGAACACATGGTGTTCAGCACCTTGGATAGTTCCCATAAACACTACCATACTGGAATCTAAAACACCCAGTGTTGTTTCCCTATGCTGAAGCACCAAATGCACTGTCAGCTTCTGGTCAATACTTCACTTAATGATCCTATAAAACAGCCAGTTTGGGAAGATGATTGCAAATCTTCTGATGTTTGCCTTTTTCTGAAGCTGAGAGAATGTGACTTGTCCAAAGCAACCTAGTGGGTTTCCATGGCTGAGCAGGGATTCAAACTTGTTTAATTCATAAAATAAAAAGGTGAGAAACTCATCTGTCCTTGTCCAGAGATGAGTTTTTTTTTCTGTCCTCTCTGGTTACCTGAATCATGACAAACTAATAGTAAAGCTAAACCAAGGATATATGTCTTTTCAAATACAAGGTGGTTTTATACAATCTTGAACATGTAATCATTTTCTGAGACAAAAGCAACCTTTATTAGTATCTAACTTGAGTATGTATGTGGGTTCACTATAAAAATTTAAGTTTCATCAGGGCAAGGGATCACTTTGGCTTGTTTCTTCTACTGTTTTTGTCACACCAACCACTGGATGGTGCTGTGCTCCTTGGCTAGCAAAGAGAATCCCTTTCAGTATAAATCACTCACTAAAAGCATGCGAGAGGCCTCTGTTCCTGCGGCACCCAGCTTTTTAATGGTAAAATACATCTTTGTTCTTTGCCTGACCTGAAGAGTGACATCCCTGCCTTTCTTCCCATTGCACTGTAGTGGCTTGACTCGCAGGCTTTGACACAAGCCAGATGGCTGCGATTGGTAGGCGCACAGGCTGCCTGGCACTACAGTTGATGAGACAGAATAGGAAGACGTTTTATGATCAGCTGCGGGCGCACAATAAGACTGCAGCTTTGCTAGGTAATTACATTTTCACTGTGCACTTTTATTCCTCATGGTGAAGGTTGCTGGGAGGACGGGGCGGGATTACATTTTTATTTGTGTGTTTGGAATGTGTAGACCTTTGATCTTTTATTAGTCAGTAGTCTGTTCCAAAGGAATGCTGCTCTTTTTTCTCCTTTCTTTTTTCTTTTTAAGGAAACCAAAAAGTAGTTCTGCAGTCACTCGTGAAAATGACATGTTTATTTATGAACAATGGTTCTCTCAGCCTGTTCCTTTGGTATTTGCCTTCTCCCTCTTTCCCCTCCTGCCCAACTCCCACTTTTGTTTCCATTTAGTAACAGGAATGTTTGGATTCTGACGTTTTGAAGTCAGAGTTCAGGCATGTTACAATACAGGAGGTTTGTTGTCAGATGGTAGACATTCATTTTGTAATGCAGAAAAGGCAATAAATGACTTCCCCTCTTTTTTATCAGTGGTGTGTGTGTGTGTGTGTGGGAGGGAATAGAAGAGGCAATTGTCTTCTGCATTACATAACACACACACACACACACACTTGCACTATTTGGATCCAACATCTGCTTGAACAATAAGCCACTCATGCAATGGTTTCTGAAGCAATTTCTCTTTTGCTTTTGAGGGAAAATTTCCTGAACAGTGTCATCACTGGTATTGGTAACAGCAGAAAATTGTGCAGAAGCACTTTGTGCTAGAGGGATATGTTGGCTTTGCTTGAATGACTGACATCCAATCTTACATTGCTCAGGAGCTGAGAAAGTTTAGAGAAGATTTCACTGTAATCTCCTGGGGATCTTCCTGTTCTTTGTAAGCATGTAGAAAGGTTTTAGGGTCTTATAGTTATGATATGACCACATATTCCCCGGCTTCATTTTCTAGATCCTCCAGCCCAAGTCTGTGATATGTTTTGCTAGATAGAAGTTGACCATAGTGTTATTCTGATAGGCCTAGAAATGACAGAGAGCTATTCTCTCAAAGTATTTTCTATGTCCTCCAAAGTGATGTTATGGTATGCTTCCACTGAAAGTTGCTCTTTTTAATAGGATTCATCATTATCTGCATTTCCACAGTAAGTATAGGCATCTATGCTCCACAGATATGGGAGGTTATATTGCAAGCTATTTTGGTGTAGGTACTTGATGCCCAGAAGTTGCATGACATTACCTCCCATACAAAATTCATTTGTCCAACTAGTACATTAGATAATTGGTAAGAGAACAGATGGCAGTTCCCAAAAACGGAATGCCCAGATTCTTGTACACATTTTTGGTGAAGATCTGAACCTCAGCTATTTCCTATCAATCTGATTATGCTTTAAACTGTGAAACTATAGGAGTGCATGACGCTATTGTCAAGAGATGAAATGAATGAATATACTGCTGATTTTTAAATTCTATGTAATATAAATTTTTTGAAATGTCTGGCTAGCCACATTAAGATGAATTAGTTTGTCACAAGTATATAGTTGTAATCTTGCATAACATATTTTCCCAGATGCACAACATTCCTGGTGGATTTTGATCTTATTTTGGTTTTATTAAAATTCGCTGAAAATCATCTGACTTGAGAGGGCTGTTTCACATGGGATTGAACTGATTTTAGCCTGTTGGTTGTCGGAAACCATCTCATTGTTCTATAAGGTTTTAGCTGTTAGTTTTTAAATCTTTTACCCTGTGATAAATTATGTATGTTTGGGTTATTTATGTTAAGTTTTTTAAATCTTTGGTTAATTTTGGTTGTCATTCAGTTTAAAATTACATTGCTCATACTCTTTGATGTGTTCTGTTTTGATGTAATTTGTTTATATGTCTTCTCTATTTTGGCATTTTATGTTTGCCATATATGTTGGAAACCGCCCTGAGTCCCTTTGGGGAGATAGGGTGGTCTACAAATAAAGTTTTTAAAATTATTATTTAAATTGATTACATAATACTCATTTATTTTCCCTATTCTTTTCATATTCTTCCCCAGCATCTGCTTTAATAGTGGTCGTTTTCTAGTTTATTTCTTTATAATTTCTGACCTTTTGCTCCTCCCTCTTTCACCTCTGTCTTCCCATCATAACTGCCCACCTCTGGCACAGATACCCACTCCTTTGTAGTAGTGCATACATAGTGGGTACGCGCGTTCTAGTTTTGATATCTTTCACCCCTCCCACTTATATCAGAATTTGTGGCAGTACAGATAAATGTTCCAGCAATTTTTTTTCAATCAGCACATGAAACATTTAAAAAAATCAGAAGAGGAGGCAGTGTTGTCGCAGTACTAGATGGACTTTGTGGTCTCATCCAACTCTGTGAATCTACCCACATAGTAATGAACATGTTATTATAAATAACAGAAAAATATATTTCAAAGTCCTGGAAGCCTGCTGAGAATTCTGCAATCCTGCCAGTTTTTTATTATCAGGGAATAATTTTCGTTTGATTTTTGTGGGGGCCTGAAAACCATTCCAAATGCATGAAACCTGCTCAAGGAGGCAACAATTGGCTGTTACCTCTGGTCCCTTCGTTGTCCTATTTTGTCTGAAAACAGTGACCAGAAGTGATGCAGCATCACGTTAGCTTGGCCATGATGTATTCATGTGCCCTACAGATGCTTACCCCCTTGTTTACATTTACTCTACACATAATTCTTTTATTAAAAAGAGAGGCATTATGAACACCTATTCACACCATACTGTGAAATTTGTTACTGTGAAATAGCACTTTCCTCTTCTGCCCTCTCTTTTCTCCTTTTTGCTAATGTTACGGCTAACATTTTGCTTTGGTCTTTCATATACTTGGTAATTAATATTCTTTTGAGGAAAAAATGACAGCAGGAAGATCTTTCTGACTGAGCTCGTGGAAATGGCACTGAAAGAACAAAACTACAATCTGGGAAGAGAGGTGTTGCCTGCAAAACATCTCTTGGATGCCCCTCCACCATGCTCAAGGGGACAAGCCACAGGATATCTTTTAGTACCACAAAAGTCTGGAGGTTTTAAAACAGAATCTGTGAATTTATACAATATTTTGGAGCCCACACAAAGTTAGGTCTGGAAGGAGGAAAGTATGGTGTGTGGCAAGATTGTGGATGACATCATGGGAAAACACCTGTTGGTTCCTGACAGCAAAATGCTTCTATTATAGATTTAGACTCATGGGTGAAAAAACAGGATTTGTATGCTTTAATATAAGAAGCTGGGACATCTCAGCTACACAACTGTTTCAGTTCCTTCACATATTTTTCTTTTATCGCATCTCTCCTCTAAGTACCTCAGTGTATTGTGTTTTGGGTTACCTCTATTTATAGATGATTCCATTTCTTGCCAGTCTTCATTTTCAGAGAATGTAATTGTTGGATTTAAGAAGTTTTAAGATGCTACGTCTTATGTCCCATTATTTTAAAAGAATCTGCAACATGACCTAATTATATTAGATTGAGAGGGCTATATTTTCTTTCTCAATTTATCATGTAATCACTTTTCCTTTAATTGCATTTTTCATCTTTATAGCTTAGTACAGTCAGTGTTTGTTCACTGAGATGAATTATGTTGTGCTAATGTTAATCAAACATAAATCAAGGAATGAGAAAAATCCACTCATAAGTGTGTATTTGGAATATTAGTCTCATATTTTCCTTTCATCAGAAGGAATCAACCATTTGCTGTGAATGTTTCTAACATTTTTGATGTTTTAATTTTATTTTCATCTTTTTTTCCCTTACTCAGCTCTTGCCCCTGTTCTTTGCCTCTGGTTGTGTTGGTGAGGATATTACAGTGATGTCTGCATTCAACCTACTGCATTTGGTGACAAAGAGCCAGCCGGTGGCCCTGAGAGCCTGTGGTCTTCCCTCAGGTTGAATGGGTGCTACTTGTTGTGGTCGTATACACGGCGGTTCCTCTTAGCAGAATGGGTGCCTCTGCTACAGTAAATGATATCACAAATAAATCAGATGGTAAAGGTTTGGGAGGTGGAAGTCTTTCTTTAAAGATATACATCCATTTTGGGAAATATATATTAGCTTCTTGACCCAAACATATAATGCCATTTTAAAAAATTCTGACGGTGTTTTCAGACCAGAAAGAAACACCCTCCCCCCAGTGTCAATATATACACCCAGCCTTCCCCTTTTTCAGATTTGACTCTTGCTGATCTGAGTATTCATAGATTTGATTTAAATATTATCTCTAGAAATCTCTAGGCCCTTCAGTAAAACTTTATAGCCAGTATTGACTGGAAGTTTCCTATAGAGTTGACTATAGAGTTACACTGAAGGACCAAATTGCAGTGGTTCTCAACTTGTGGGTACCCAGGTGTTTTGGCCTTCAACTTCCAAAAATCCTAACAGCTGGTAAACTGTCTGGGATTTCTGAGAGTTGTAAGCAAAAACACCAAGGGACCCACAGGTTGAGAACCACTTACCTAGGGATTCCTGGAGAGGACACTTCTCTGGTGTTCATCAGTGGAAGTTGGCCATGAAGTAGGGCTGAGGTACCTAGGGATGCCTGAAGTGGTATTCTCTCAGGCTGGATCTACACTGCCCTACATCCCAGGATCTGACCCCAGATTATCTGGTTTGAACTGGATTATATGAGTTTACACTGTCAAATAATCTGAGATAAGAAGATAATCTGGGATCAGATCCTGGGATATAGTGTAGACCCAGTCTCAGCTGAAAAATAATCTTTTTGTTCCACTTTTGCAGGGATCCTGCACCCATAACTCCAGCAAATGCTGAAGATTGGCTATACTTGCCTTAAACACTACAGTTTGCATTAAGTTGGGTTGGAGGACATAGAGATTCCTAGGCTGGATCTACACTGCCATTATAAAATCCAGATTATGTGCTTTGAACTGGATTATATGGCAGTGTAGATTCAGCCCTAGAGAAGTTTTCTCTCAGTTAAAAATAATGATTTTAAAAAAAATTATTTACCATATTTATACCCCACCCTTCTCACCACAAAGGGGACTCAGAGCAGCCTTACAAGTAGGCAACAATTCGATACTGAATAAATATATGCAGATAAAATTTAAAAATACTTTTAAAACCAAAAAGTTAAAAACATCAAACATTAAAACCGATCATTAAAACTATGTAGTCCAAAAACATAATCCAATGTCTGTTCTGGGGCTTCTGCCCTCCTAACCCCAGTAAATGTGGAAGATTAACTATAATACAGTAGAGTCTCACTTATCAACATAAACGGGCCAGCAAAATGTTGGATAGCGAAAACGTTGGATAATAAGAAGGGATTAAGAACAAACATATTAAATTTCAAATTATGTTATGATTTTACAAATTAAACACCAAAAAATCATGTTTTACAACAAATCGTCAGAAAAAGCAGTTCAATACACGGTAACATTATGTAGTAATTTACTGTATTTACGAATTTAGCACCAAAACATTGCAATGTATTGAAAACATGGACTACAAAAACATTGGCTACTAACAAATTGACTACAAATTAAGTTAGAATTTCATAAAATGAACTTACAGTAACAACATTGTTGGAAATTAAATCTGTAAAAAGTTCAGTCCTTGCTGCCTAGAGAAATAGCTGTGGAGGCAGACTGCATTGGATAATCCAGAATGTTGGATAAGCAAATGTTGGATAAGTGAAAATCTATTGTACTTGCCATTAGTAATTTCAGTAGCACTATAATTTTGTGAAGCATATTGATATTTGAATAAAAAGTACCAGGTTTTTGGGAAAGTGAAGGTTGTATCATATTTACACATGGGAAATTGTGAAAACTTAAATATAATTTTTAAAGGAATAGGGAGAAATGAAAGAAGAGTTATTATTTTAATGACTTTCTAACTCAATCATTGTTTAGAAAAAAAATGCTTAAGCGGCTGAGGGGGAAAAGGAAAGGGCCCGAGGCTGTTAGGAATGGTGGGAGTTGAAGTCCAAAACACCTGCAGGGGCGAAGTTTGCCCATGCCTGTTCTAAAACATCCAGCAAAATAACAACCATAGAGGTTATTTCTCCAGATTTCCGGTAGATGGCACTAATTGTGTATCCTTTTGGATAAACGAAATGGCTTTTGTACGCCTTCAACATTTGCATGAAAATTGATGATAGAACTGAATGGTTAAAAAATCCTGTTTAAAAATGTATTCTGTAGATAACATTATTAGAGTACCTTAACAAATTTGCCACTTGTAGAAGAATTCCTCATAATAATTGTATATTTGTAATAGTGTTCTTGGTAAACTTCTCCTTGAAATCTTTGGGTAAATATTTTTTTTAATCTAGGTAAATTTGGAAAGGGAAAAAAATGGAAACTTTCTTCATGGGCTTTCTCTTTCCAAGGGAATCTTGATTGTAGGCCACGTTTATGTAGCACTTCCAAGATATTTGCTGTAGCAGAGCACCACATTTATATAGAGGCAAAACTTACTTTGCTTTGCTGTGAGTTTGCATTGTATGAGCTCACCCATATTTGAGACTTGTTCTTCCCTCCCTTTTAACACTGTTGTGTTGCTTGTATCACTTTTTGCATGCAGTAGAAAGCTCTCTTTCCCCCTGCTCTTACTAGTAAAGTAGAATTACTTGTATGATATTTTGTTTACAATGAAGACATTCTGATAGATGTGGATGCTTTTTAACATCACAGTGTTTATCTCTCCAAATAAAGTTTTCTTTACCTTACTGTGCAGTGTTTAATTGCTAGAAAATGTAAAAACATTGTTAAAAAACATCTGCAGGTCAATTGTGGAAATTACAATACATCTTTATGAAGTTATTGGGCATATCATGTTTGTTCCTTTTTGTTTGTGTTAGATACAACAGTTTGTTTATCTATTTTAATTAACAGCAACAACGACAATCTTTATATGCAAATCGTATTTAGGACGTGTAAGGTCTACTCGCATAATACTAAAATAGATCCATGATCTCGATGATGTCTGGGAATAGTAATATGGTTAGTATTAACAATAGCCAAGTATAAATGTTATGACATGACTGTGGCCTTCCAGATGTTGTAGACTCCAGCTCCCATGGATCTGGAAATTGCAGGTCAAAACATCTGGAGGGACAAAAGTACCACATCCTGCCTCGTAAGATATTTTGAGTATTTATTTGTTGCATTGCAAAGAATATAATCATTACTATGTCCATCATAACATGCATCTAAGCCACATTTCATTGACTGGATATATGTGTTGATATGTATCCCAATAGTAGGCCATTGTTCGTTATGTTCACATAGTCACTTCTCTCTACAGAGTAAGCTGTAGGCTAGTTGTTTCTATGTACATGAGCTGATTCAAATCCCATACCATATTGATTATCATGTGTATGTGTGTGTATCTATCTATCTATCTATCTATCTATCTATCTATCTATCTATCTATCTATCTACAAGAACTGAATGAAAAGTAATGCCTCCACCTTCATAACTCCTCAACAGATGGCAGTACTGGTATGAGGTAGGTACTGATTTGTTCAGTAGACTCTCCTCTACAATTCCATTTGGCGGGAAGCCTTAGCATTGAACGGTTGTGTTGTTAAAGTGCGAAGTATGGAACCCTGTGCAGACGGTCAGTCAGTGCAACTTAAGCAACATGCAGTCATTGAATTATTGACAGCAGAAGGTACCACCCCAAAGGAGATTCATCAGAGAATGCAAGCTGTTTATGGTGATTGTGTTGATGTGAGTACTGTGTGTCGTTGGGCAAGTAAGTTTAAAGATGTTATGGTGGGAACATCTCACTTGTGTGACAAACAAAGAGTTGGATGTCCTGTGACAGCAACCACCGAGTTTCACAAGCAAAAGGCTGGCAGATTGATTCAGGAGGATCGTTGTATCACTCAGAGAGAAATTTCAAGCATAATCGGCATTTCACAAGAACGTGTGGGTCACATTATTGCTTTGCTTGGCTGTCGGAAGATCTGTGCACGATGAGTACTGTGAGATGCTGGTTGCGAAAACAGTGTCGACTTCTTCTGTGACGGCTTCAGAAAACTTGTTCATTGTTGGCAGAAATGTATCCAATTGTCTGGTGATTATGTGGAAAAGTTAAAGAGCACATTCTAAGGATTATTTCTGCATTTGATTTATTAAAATATTTCTATCCAAACCGAAGTAACAAAGGTGAAAGCATTACTTTTCATTCAACCCTCGTATGTTAGATACACACACAAGCCAGGCTTGCTCATTTTCCCCATTCCCCAGCTCCACAATATTGCATGGAATATGTTATTGATATGCACTTTGGATCTCTAAAATTGCTTTAAAGTGGAATCCTCATATTTCTGGCAGTCTGGAGTGCTATGCTCAGCACCTCTTTTTAACAGACCAACTGAACAGTTTCACTCCAACAGAGAGGGCAGAATTTTGTGTGATTTAGTTTTTGCGGTATAGTGCTGTCCTTCACTAATTGGGGTGAATTAGCGAGGCTCAACAGTTATCAGATCTTCAAGAAGTAAATGAATCGAGGTGGCTCAGGTACCAGATATTTAGTGTCCTTTTTAATGTCTAGTTATGGTCTTCTATACTCTTTGACCTTATAGTATCCACTTTATTTCTAGAAGTCCCAAAGTGCCCACTAGAAACAGATAAAGAAGCCTGGATGAGGGCTTTGTGGAAATGAACATCCCCTAGTGTACAACTTTTGGGGTTAATAAGGATATACCAATGTCCCTTTTGGACGATAACATAGTAAGTGGTAATATTGTTTTCGCAAACTGAGTTTGCACATTGCTTAGGTTTTATTGTTGCTTTCTGGGACATTTGGGAAAATTTTGAGGAAATATGTTCAAATTTTAGGCTATTTCCTTGGTTTTATGTAGCGTGTTTTAGGGGAAAAATCAGAACAATGGAGCAGATAACAAAAGGACTAACTGGAAATAGTTCATCTTTGTAATTTTTATGGTCAAAAATTACATTGGGAAACTTTCATTACATTATCTTCAAGAAATAACATTTCCATTTGATCAAAGACTAGAGCAAATTACTTATGAACTCCATGATTAGGATGACCTGTGTATCCAAGTACCGATCAAGGATTCCAAAAGTCTGAATTCATCCCAAAAATGTTTACGGAAGTTGATGAGTCTCACTGATCAGCTTCAAATTGCCCACAGATTCATCAATAGATCTTGATTATCTTCAGCCCATGACTAAATTATACACCACGGTACAATCTAATGTAACTAAAGTGTTTGGATTTATTTTATATTAATTATATCCCACCTTTCCCCCAGCACAGGATTCAAGGAAGCTCTGACACATTGTTTTCATTCTTGAAATGAAATTCTATCATTATTCCTAAAGCACTACAGGCTTTCTCATATATGTTTAGAGGAGAGGACTTAAATTTTCAAATATAGTTCCCACGAAGCTGGAAGAGAAGAATGAGTAGATACAAAAGAAGGTGTGAGAAACCTGTATAAACCAGCTATTTTTCTTCTAATACCCCTTGGTGGCACAGTGGGTTAAACCGCTTAGCTGCTGAAACTTGCTGACCGAAAGGTTAGTGGTTCAAATCCGGGGAGCGGGGTGAGCTCCCGCTATTCGGCCCAGCTTCTGCCAACCTAGCAGTTCGAAAACATGCAAATGTGAGTAGATCAGTAGGTTCCACTTCTGCAGGATGGTAACGGTGCTCTATGCAGTCATGCTGGCCACATGACCTTGGAGGTGTCAACAGGAAACGCCGGCTCTTTGGCTTAGAAATTGAGATGAGCACTACCCCCCAGGGTCGGACACGACTAGGCTTAATGTCAAGGGAAACCTTTACCGTTTCCTTTTTAACCTGTTTTTGGCTTTAAGGCTGGTAAACATCTAACAGAACACTTTTAAGAAAGAATTCTGGAAGGAGGCAGAATAATAGAAATTGACTACTAGGGATGAATAAATAAAAATTCAGAAAACAATTTTTAAAAATGTCCCAGTGAGAGGTATGATGTTAAGTTTCCTACTAATTTAATTACTTCCTTCATATAGTTTGAAAGCTACTATTCGCCTGCTTTAACAAGTTTTTTAAAAATAGAAATTTGATTCAAATGTTTTTAAATTTTGTACTGAAAGATTTTTAATTGTATTGTGTTTTCAAAAGGTTGTATGTTGCTTTGGATTGGTGATAAAGCTTTGATAGAGACATCCTTTCCTCATGATAACTCTTCCAGGAGTGAATTTAAATCATATGTTATGAATAGTCAGATTGTCTTTTTCAATTTATTTAAAATACTTTTTGTTCAAGTGCTCTTTTTTGGCTAATCTGTTGGGTTGATATGTAAAAAAAACAACAACATTGCTACCTGTTCTGATCCACTGTGGATTGGAGGTCATTATAACTTAAATTATAAAACTGAAAGTTTATATAATAAAGCAACTATGGCCCCTTCTAGACAGCTGAATAAAATCCCACATTTTCTGCTTTGAACTGGAATATATGGCAGTGTGGACTCAGATAACCCAGTTCAAGACAGATATTGTGGGTTAGTCTGCCTTGATATTCTGGGTTATATGGCTGTGTGGAAGGGCCCGCAGTTGCTGGTGAATATAGCCCTGAATCTTCCTGTTGATTTTATATAAACTTTGGGAAACTTACAATTAAAGAGCACATCATTGACTCAGATTATGTCTCAGCTACTCAACTTGAAATAAGCAATATTTTAAGAATATTTAAAAAGTACAAACCTCGTTTACAGTTCGGAGACAATATTTACATTAAAATTTGAGAAGCCAGGATATAGGAAAATCTTGCTAATTTGAAGGGTGACCTTTATGTGCACCAAAACCCAATCATTTGTCAGTTAAGACACAGGGCACATTCCTGCAAAATTTGTGTGAGTATTCCTTTAGTGATCCTTGTAAGACAAAGAAAGAAAAAACTGAAATGAAATATTTAGCACATGACAAAATTAGATTTCAGCTAACAAAGCAAGAGTAGGCTGCTGCAGCTGTTAAGGAAAAAGTTCCCAGCAGAGAGAAAAACGTATATTTTTAAAAATGCTTAGATCAGTCATGTCTAATCTCTGGCATAAAATGTTCTTTTTCAATACTTTGCATCCAAAAGCTAAACTCTAAATGTCTAGTATTTACTTCATTCACGTGTTTTTGATTTATTTATTTCTATCTGCCAAAACTTAACAAAGTTAGTTGGTAGTGACTAGCAGCAGCATATATTTCTTTTATTTTTCTTCTAATAAAAAGATGGAAATGGAATAAAGGGGAGAAAAAAGAAACATCTTTGGTTAAATTATTTAAAAGCATCTGTTCTTTAAGCTACTTTTTATGAACACTCCTTGGTAATGACTGAAGGTAAAAAAAAGCAAGCAGAAAAGCATCCAATGTTAGGAAATTGCAATCCAATACCATGTAATTTAAACCTGCCGTTCTTCTCTTGTACTAAATGACATACAGATGGATAGCTCTGGTCACTCTACTTTCAGAACACAATTGCTTTCTTTATGGGTATATATCTATTACTCACAAACTTTTGTGAAGACTGTTTATTTCTAATCAAGCATAAGCCCTTCAGTAATTAGAAAAATCCATTTCAAAAAAAGTTAATTTTTCAGAGCCAGTTTAACTCTAACTACTTGGGAAGGTTTTATTCTCTCAAACCACCTGTACAAGTTTTGAATATAATTTTAAACAGATATTTTTCTATCCTAACCAGCTGAAATTGTGAAATTAAGAAGATTGATATGTGTCTTTGCCTGCCTACAATCCAGATATTTGTGTCTAACAAAGCCACCATTTTGTTAAAATAGATCAAAGCCCAAGAGAGGAAAAAAATACCTGAAGTCACAGAGCATTTCTAAACGTGTGTAGAACATGAGTCCAATGAAACTTACCATCAAATATATGAGTATAGGATTTAAGCCTAACAGTAAAATTATTGTGTAAATCTACATGTGACTACTCAGAAGTAAATCCTACTGTTTTCAATGGACTTCTTAAGTAAATAATCATAGGATGACATTCTAGATATATTAATGAGAAAAACATCTCATATGTCATGTATGAGAAGATGAATAAATTCATCTCTCTAATTCAGTGGTTCCCAACTTTTTTTTGACCAGGGTCTACTCTCCAACATTAGTACCAAAAGGGTTACGAATCAGTTTTTGGTCAACTTTAGATTCGGTTTGGTTATTTGGGGTGCTGATTCAGAAAATTGTATTGGATAGACCACATCTATCTAGTTTCTGATATAGAACATATGCCATCCAGTAGTTACCATCTGCTCGCCCACAGAAAACCATATTTAATAATCTAGAGCTGATGTGGTCTATCCAATGCAATTTTCAGAATCAGTACCCCAAATAACCCCAGGAACTGGCCTAAAACAAAGACACCAAGGCACTCTCACTTCCAGGTGCCACATGGAACAGCTTCTCTCGGGGAGGGAGGAAGAGGAGAAGCAGCAGTCAGGAGGCTTGTTGCACCTTTCATGGGTAGTCAGCTTCTCCCCTCCAGACATCCCCGTTTCCTCAGCACTATAAGGATTTCGCGAGACTAGTCGCTCTCATTGCAATGGTGTAGCAACAGTAAGGCCACGGACCATATTTTACTTCTTGGGGATCACTGGTGGTCCATGGACCACAGGTTGGGAACCACTGCTCTAATCATATACCTCCCATAGGCAAGGACTAATTTAATTACAATATTTTTACCATCTGAAGTACGAAAACCACTATGACAATAACATTTAAATTATTTTTTAAAGCACACTTATTTATGTATGTAGTTATTTAAAATATTTATATTGCACCTGTCTATTACCAAAATCCACTTCCTGCAAAAGCAAATGCTAAGCCGTCTAAGATGGTTGCAGGAGGAGAACACTAGTATCCTTTAAGGTTTTATTACATTTTTATGCCTTTCACATATTCATGCAACTACATTGTATGTTCTTGTTTCTTAATTATTCATTATTATATACAAGGTTGTTTCATCCTCAGAAATTCTGGGTATAAAAATTACATATGTGTCCAGAAGAGTGAACAGGTGGAATTGGGCTCTTTCTTACCATTCACATATTAGCTGTGACAATTGAAATTGACAGTCGCAGTATTAATAGGCATACTCTCCGGATAAAGAACATAATTTTTCCATGTAAAGCTGTAGTCTCCATCAAGTTCTAGTTACAATGAGAAAGGTGCTTTGCTGGAGATTCTCCAGTCTTAATTAACTTATCTCCACTGAGAAGTGTTAATCAATATTTAATTCAGAAACTGCAACCAAATTTTCCTCTCATCTCTATCAAATGCCTTCTGACTGTCTGAAGGTAAACTTTATTGCTTGTTTTTCATTTCCTTTGTATACTGGTTTACTAAATATATATTGTGTGACAAACTTTTATTGATTAGTTAAATATATATCCCTTGGAAAAAATATTTATTAACATGAACATAACTGACTATAATTCATCCTTTCATGTCCCAATAGAAGAAAGATAGTAAGATTTTGTCCTGGGCAGCTCTTTCCACTGTCTGGAATCAGCATAAAATGCAGGTTTACAACTCTGGTTCAGGAATACTACTGTGGAGTATTTTCTTTACCAGTTAAGGTGTCTGATGAGAACTTTATTGAATTTCAATAATCTTCTGCAGATAATTATTTTAAACAGAGATATTTGGTTTCCTTGCTCTTTGTTCTTTTATTTTCTCCTATTTGCATGTAGTTGTTTATTGATGATGATGATGATGATGATGATGATAATACGAGTAATAACTTTGTTTTTGTACTGCGCCTCCATCTCCCCGAAGGCTAACATGGGGCCAACCCAGGTAAACACACCAAAACAGGATAAAATACGTCCATCATACAAAATAAACAAGATAAAATAAAATTATCCCCAATGACATAAAAATAGTAAAAAAAAGATTGATATAGTAAAACATAATTTGATGCCAGATAGATTTAGAATTTAATTTTAAAACGTTAACTTTTCTGAAGAGCATAGAATTTAAATAAAGATTCTTAGATCTATGAGGTCTTCCAGATGTTGTTGGCCTACAACATCTCCAGCAGTGCTCTTGAATGATGGGAAATGCAGTCCCATAACATCTAGATGGCCTCCTGTTCCCAGTTGATATGTTACTCATACGCTCCTTCTATTTTAATTGCATTTTGCTTTGGAATAAGAAGAAAATGTGGCTTTTTCATGCATACCTTAAATTATCCACAGTATAAATATAGATCTCCAAAATGGTTTTAATTTGAAAACGACCCCTATAAATCTAAACATTAATAGCACAGTATTAAAATACATTGAAATCTGTATTTCAATGTATTCAGAGTATTTTAAAATAAATTTTAAAATACACAAGTTTATATTTCATCAATGAATATCATGCTATCCTCGTGCTTGAAGGAAAGCAGTTCATGAGTGAAAATTTATCAGAATCCAAGGATGTGGAAATGGTGTGAGACCTAGCTCCCCAGCAAAAGCTGACAAAGGTGGAAGAGGTGGAAGTTGGCATTTCTCATTCTCATTCTGTGAATGATGGAGAAACACCACACCAAGCTCCAATTAAAGAATAGACACTGACCTAATGAATGGTACCTGTGGTCTTGAAAGAATTGTCATACTTATCTCAGGAGTCTTCTTGCAGCCTTAGTACAGACACTATCTGTTTTGCTCCTTAGACTAATTGTGTTTTGGTCTACTCTGTTTACTATCTGCTAGCTCACGTATCTGAACTTGTAACCTGCAGATGAAGCCCCCGGTGGCACAATGGGTTAAACCCTTGTGCCGGCAGGACTGCTTATTTGAAGGTTGGGTTGCTGACCTTAAGGTTGCCAGTTCGAATCTGGGGAGAGTGTGGATGAGCTCCTTGTCAGCTTCAGCTCCCCATGCATGGACATTAGAGAAGCCTCCCAGAAGGATAGTAAAACATCGAAACATCTGGGTGTCCCCTGGGCAACATCCTTGTAAATGGCAAATTTTCTCACACCAGAAGCGACTTGCAGTTTCTCAAGTTGCTCCTGACTGAAAAAAACAAAACCCTGCAGATATCAGTGCTGGCTATTGAGTACCCCTGTGCTTCTCTGCATTTTGCTCAGCTAGCCCTTGATTGACCTGGACTAGACTGAGTAAAATTCCTGCACACCAACTAACTGCTTCATTGAGAACTTGCAAATTGTAATAACAAAACAAGCACGCAGCAATGAAGTCACATAAATACATGAAAGAGGCATAAAAATACAATAAAAACTTAAAAGGATATTAGTGTTTTCCTGCAACCATATTAGACTATAATAATTCATGACCTGATGATTACAGGCAAAAGAAATAGATAAACTCTAGAATAAATGTGATGAATAATAATACTACCACCCCACCCTGTATCAAAAGATCTCAGGGCAGCTTACAACTAACATTAAACAGTTTAAAATTATAAAATAATGTAAGTAAGCTGGAAACATATTAAACAATTTAATGAGTTAAAAACATTTTTAAAACCATATTTGGGGAAATTAATGAGGTCCAAAGACCTTGATGACCAGCCAGGTTTTAATTTACTACCAGGAGGAATGTATAGTTCTTTTGTACAGAATAAATAGATACAGGAAAAATAGAGAATAAGAGAGAGAAAGTCTGGGATGTTGTAAGGATGAAATTGATTTTCTGGATACTGTGTAAAGAAAATTGAACATTTGAAAATGTGTTTGTATTTACTGCAAAAAGTTTTATACCATAATTATGGAACTTGGCCATCATTCAAGGCAGCTAACGGCAATGTTAGAATAATACCAAGAACACGCTGCAGATAAAACATAAGCCCTTCCCCCATAAAGCAATATGGAGGTTTATGGAGAAACAATGTTCTTGTTATTTTTGGAACGATAAATGGTATTCATGATATTTATCCATAATTCCAATATGGGCATGTGAAGACATATGATCCTTCATTGTAGAGCCCTGGATCATATTTTATTACAAAATCCACACAGATTCAGACCTACCATGTAGACATTTTCCAGAACTGTCACCTGCACAGTTATAAATTATGTTCCCAAATGTCATCCCCTTCTTGTACTGAAAACTCTCAAATAAAACAGACCAACAAAACCAAAACAAAACAAAAGATAGAAAATTCCAGCAAATCTATTTCTGTTTGCTCTTGAAATCCAGTAGACAACACATTTTTCATCCTAGGATGGGACAAGGCACGAGGCAGAGAAGCAGAAAGATCTCTGATTGTCTGTAGGATTGCCTCTTCCAGAAAAAAAAATTAAATTTCTTCTATTACAGGGACATTAGCTTACTGGGAATATTAAACACTACCGTGGTTGTAGCTAGAGTTTAATATTCCCAGTAAGAAGTCATTCTCCAATAGTTAAGCTTTTCTAACAGTATAAGACTAAACAATGGTCAATAAGCAGTGTCCAACAAAAGTTTTTGTTTCCCACTGAATGTACAAAAAAAACAACCCAAAAGAAACTGAGGAATTTTATTGGAAACATATTTTTTAAAATGGTGATCACTTAAATCTAAACTTGAAAATTATAGCCTCTGATTAAAGTATGGATGTGCTGAATAATAGAAGTGAAATTTCCTCAACAGCATTATACATTTAAGAAGCACTGCATTTTTTCAATAGAAAAACTAAATTTGCCCAAGTGGAGAATGCTTTCATTTATATCACAAACAAATATAGATTAAAGTGCATTCTGGTTTAACACGTACCGTTTAAAGCAGTTTCAAAAGTGGTTTCATGATGCAAATGATTGCAGAAGAAATCCTTGAACCAATTTGATGGTGATGACACAAACCACAGAGCACTGATGCACATTAAGGGCTTTGTTTTGCATGCTTTTGTGGGAGTTTGCTGTCTGGCCAATAAGAATTTGAAGCTGGCTTTGAACCACATTAAATGGTCAGTGTGGATGGGGCCTAAGTAGTGTTACTTAGATTAGTGATAAATGGGCCAGCTCCAATCTATATGCTATTGGTTGCTGATCTATAGGGAGTTTTCAGGAAAGAATGAACAGTTAGTCAATTATCATGAATTTCGTGTGGATCTCAGATGTGATATCCCCATATCAGATAGTTTAAGGACCTCTTCACATTGATGATGGCGTGCGGGGCAATCTGCCAGCCTCTGTGGCGGGGCGGCGGGGCAATCCTGGTGTTTTACGCTCCGCCTCACCTGTAGCTATATTTCCCCATCACATGTGGGGAAGCATTGCTGTGCATCTTCCCCCTGTGTTGTCTTCATTGTTCCCAATGGAAGCCTCACATGTTCTGGGTGGATTGTCCTAGAATGCTTGTGCCACGCTTGTGCCATGGAACGCTTGTGCCATTGATCAATGGAGCCGCCGGACGTTAGTGTGTTGTGTGATGGGTGGCGTGAGGCTCCGTGGATCGACTGTGCTGCAGGCGTCCTAGGACACCTGTGAAGACACATAAGATCAAGTCCTAAGAAGCAATGATTCTGTGACAGCAAAAACAACAGTTAAATTTATTATGATTCCCCAATGGCCGTGTCACGTATGGTGTATTATGATAACGTTACCCAAAAAGAGTATTTCTTTCAGGCTCTAACCAGAGAGCACTCTTAATACAGTCTTCCCACATCCTCCAGTGATACACAGCTGAAGACCACAAGTCATTTTTTATGCCAGAAACTTTTAAGTATGTCATGGTATCTTATGAAACATCAATCAATTCCTTGTGGCAATTTACCAGTGGAATGATGGTGATGGCGGATTAAGGCATATCTCTCTTGCACAATCATTGTTGTCTTCAGAAACAATGGTAAGATGGACAAGTTATTTTGAATTGTGCTTAAACATAATATGCCCATTAGCTTTCATGTACAGTACAGATGTTTTGTAAATAGTCAAGCTGCACGCTTAAATATAATTACCCAGAAGCTATTATTGAACTTGTTTAGGCTCAGGACGTATACCTTCTTGTGAAGGACTATGTGAATGTAGTTACCTTGCCAATGGTTGGGACCTTTTTCCTGCATATAGAAAGCTTTGGCTGACTCACATTATTGCCATTCCAGTAGAGACACCTGCCTTGTGCACAGCAGACTTCTCAAAGTTGGATTGGAAGACGCAATCAGCTCTGCCACCCTTTAATGCACTCGGATCCAATCTGGCCATTAGGAAAAGGAATGCCGAACCCATGCTTTTGGCTCACAGCCAAAGCAATTATTAAGGATTGGAACTAAAAAGAGATTCTTTCACACATATCTTGTTCCTTTGCAGGGTCACGTAGGGATAAAAAGTTCTGTAAGGTGGCCTTTCCCCAGGAAGAACTGAGGAAGCGGTTGACGCCTTTGCAGTACCATGTTACTCAGGAGAAAGGGACTGAAAGGTAAGGTAGAGGAGTGAGGTCAATGTGAAATAAGAGACCATTCCTTCTTGGCAGGATTGCTGTTTTCTTTTCTCCAGAACTTTACATTTTAAGGAAATTCTGCACTTGTTTGCTCACTTACATAAATCAACACCACTAAACAAGTCAGGAATTTGCAGTGTGGAGGGCAAGGTCATAGACTTCATAAATATAAAATGAACAGTATTTGGCCTCTTGGATTACATTTAGCGTCTGTTTTCGGTTTGCTGAAAAATGTGTGGAAGTAATGGTAGTTAAGAAACCCCCTTTGTTGTTATTTTGTAGGTATGGGTTTGGGAAGGGGAGACACCCAGTAAGCAGAACCAGAAGGGAAACAGCATTGTGCCATTAGAGCTGCAAATTTGAAGGTGGCCATTGTATGTGCAGACATTTTGGCTGGGAGACGAAGAGAGAGAGTAACATAATTTTGTTCCCTTCTATTTCAGTTCAGTTTCCTTTTTGAAGCACATGTGGAGAAAGTATTTATTGGCTCATTTGTGGCTGGAATGTCAAATCTTTTCAATAACTGCCCTCACATGGCTTTATTCCTTGGAAGCATGCCATAAATCCTAAAAGAGGATAGGGAGGGAGAGAGAAAAAGAGAGAGGAGCTCAATCCCAAGCTTCTAACATGAGTATAATTCCTCTCAGCTGAATTGAGCTTGAAGGGGTTGTCACCTTTTGCCAAGATCTAAACTATTTGGGTGTTTTGTTCTGACTGCGGAAGGTATAAACCAATCCTTATCCAGCTTCTGATCCAGTAGTAGTCGTGACATAAGCTTGTTGTCATTTCCAAAAAAAAAAAAAAACCCCGTAAAGTGCCCTTTTGCCACTCGTGGGGTCCTAGTGAATTGGCCACCCTTTCTGTACAAGAATATACTTTTAAATAGATTTTTTTCTGAATGGGGATGTCAGGAACCAAAGTGTTTTGTGTTTCTAAAACAGCTGGCAATGGCGTTCCTTCAAGCTCAGAATGAATTTACTGTAGTTTACATGTTTATCACAATGGTTTAGTGCATGAAAACAACTAGAGATTAGGTCATAAAAATTCTGTCTATATATATATATAGACTCATATATATATATATCTCATATATATGAGAGAAATCCCTCCCCCCAAAAGGGCAAAATGATAATAAAAACAAGCTGCAGAACACATAGACTTTTTGTTGAAGTAGCACAGCTGATTTGTATTAGATGAATGACCTCCTAGCCTTTAAGATTGTTAACTTAGAAAAATATTCCCTTAAAGCAATAATATTCCTTTTCAAATAAAAATATAGAGCACACACAGCTTGAAATCATGGGCAGCCCCCACTTCAATTTTATTTTTTGGTACTTGAACATGTTTTGGTGTCCGATCTTCCAGAAGGTTCTTGTACTAATGCTTTATGTACAGTTTAATGCAAGAGATCAGCATTAAGGCATACTGTCTGGAGAAGTAGTTAGAAAGATGCTTAGGCATAAAATGTTTTTTAAATGACCTTCTTGTTCAGATGGCAATTAAATAACTGGTTTAAATATGTCTAGTAACTTGTGATTTTATGCTTTGTCACTTGAATAGTACATAGCTTCACTTCTTTTGAAAGAAACATTTGTGTTCAGATTTTAATGGACAGATTTAAAAATATAGGACAATCATGCGTAACTTATTTGCTAATGGTTGCAGAAAATGTGTTGTTTGCAATTTATCAGACCATTTATGTGTTAATTCCAGAAGGTTTTCTTAAATTTTAAAAATATTATTGTATTGTTTCTATCATTCTAGTGCTTTTGAAGGGGAATACACATATCACAAAGATTCTGGAATATACAAATGTGTAGTTTGTGGAACTCCTTTGTTTAAGTAAGTAGATGCAATAAAGCTGTAAGATAATGATGGTTTATGATTCCTGAGTGTTATATAAGAACTATGTAAGGGAATGTTAAGATAGAACAAAATCTTTAATTTGAATTATGCCAACATGATCTAAATTCTTTTAGCCAGGTTTGGCAGTTTAGGGTTGTCCCATGACCTAAAGTGTCCTACGGTATCAAAAACCTGAAGCCTAGGGACAGACCATGGTGATGCCTACCCAATTTTAAACCATGCATTTTAAATTTACATTCTATCACTATTTATTTCAATAGTTGTACCATGTATTTAATATATGCATTTTATCATAATGTTTTTTAATATATTCATTTTTGTGTGTACTTTATAGTGGTGTGTTTTAGCTATGTTGTGCCCCAATCGAGCTGAGAGGAGAAATGGCTAACAAATAAAATGCATAATAATAATAATAATAATAATAATAATAATAATAATAATAATAATAACAACAATAACCCAAACGAAGTCTATACTGGCTCGGTCGTCACCCAGGATAAAAAGGACCGCGGTGGATGCTGCTGATTCTGGACATCCATCGACAAGTGGGCTACGGAATCATCAAAACCCAAATGAACAGTCACAGAAGCGGCAAAAATATACAATGCCAGAAAACCGCACAATTATGAAATGCTACTACAAATCTGAACCTCAAAGGCGTGGCTACCAAAAAAGGATGCATCAGCTATGGAAACAAGAGTACCCTGACTCACAGATAACAGAACCCCGACTGGCTGACCAACGAAGATTCATAATCAGAAACAAAGTGTTCAGTGAAGTTGAACTCGAAGAAATCCAGAAAATTTGCAAAGTAGATTACCATCAGACCACAGCACAGACAGCAGCAGAGACTCCAGCAACACTTGGAATGGTGGAACAGATTGAACCAGAAGAAAGTGTGGAGCTTTTGCAAGAATTTGAGGAACCAGCACTTGAAACATCTGCTGAACCACCAGGAACCTTGACAGCAAGACAACAAGAGCTCAAGGATAAGATCATGGCTCATGCTGCAGCAAATGCAATAAGACAGCGGCTCCCAACTCTAAAAACAGTGCCCAAGAGACACCTGGCGCCTCTCATGAAAGATGTGAATGCAGCACTCTCCACTGTCCAAATAACATCAATTGAACAAACAAACCAGTTTGCCTACAGTGCAGCAGTGATAGTAACAGAAGAACTTGGGCTCCTACAACCAAGGCAGCCCCAAAGAAAATCGACTGGAAAACCAAAGTGGAAGGTCAGGCTAGAGTTGAAAATCAAGAAACTTAGATCAGATGCAAGTAACCTGAAAAATATGAAAGAGAGGAAACTGAAGAATGACAAAATCAAGCAATACCTGATCCGAAAGTACTGGCTGAACACCAGAAAAATTGAAGAAGCTTTGGAAATCGTGAAAGAACAAATTACAGCAACAGCCAGAAAAATTGAAAGGTATGAAGCCAGAATCATCCAGTACAGACAAAATCAACTGTTTCAATCAGACCAAAGACGGTTCTACCAGAGTCTGAACCAAACAACAGACACAGTAACCATAAAGCCAGAGAAAACTGCAACAACAAAGTTCTGGAAAGAACTTTGGGAAAATAATAAAAACTACAACAAAAACGCTGGGTGGATAAAGGAGTTTGAAGGAAAATTCTCACAGAACAAAATGGAACTGATGGAAATAACAACTGAAATGATCAGCAAACGAGTGCAAAAAGTCAAGAACTGGACATCGCCTGGTAGTGATCAACTTCATGGATTTTGGCTCAAACATCTGATTAGTTTACATGGAAAAATGGCCCAACAATTCAATGAGATGCTGCAGAAAGGAAGTATCAGTGAATGGCTAACAACTGGAAGAACATACCTGATACAAAAGGATCCAGCAAAAGGAGCAGCACCAGGAAACTACAGGCCAATAACGTGTCTGCCCACTATGTTTAAACTACTGACTGGCATTATAGCTGACAGAATTCAAGACTATCTTGAAGAAAAAAACATCTTGCCAGATGAACAGAAAGGCAACAAACGGAAAAGCAGGGGCACAAAAGACCAGTTATTGATTGACAAAATGATTCTGGAGAACTGTAAGAGCCGAAAAGCTAATCTTCACATGACGTGGATTGACTACAAAAAGGCCTTTGACTCACTCCCACACAGCTGGATCATCAAGTGCCTGGACGCCATCGGGATTTGTAAAACAGTTGGCACCTTCATTGAAAACATGATGGAGCACTGGAAAACTGAACTGTTTGTTGGAAATGAAAGCTATGGACTTGTCAACATCAGGAGAGGAATTTTCCAGGGAGATTCATTGTCCCCTCTGCTTTTCATTATTGCCATGATCCCTCTGTCAACAATCTTACAAAAAACAAATCTCGGCTATCAAATATCTAAGAATTCTCACAAAATTTCACATTTGATGTACATGGATGACCTGAAGCTATATGGGAAAACGGAAACTGAAATCCAGTCTCTGACCAACACTGTCCGAATTTTTAGCACTGATATCAACATGGAGTTTGGTTTGGACAAATGTTCGACAGTGGCATTGAAGAAGGGAAAAATCATTGAAAGTGAGGGCATAAATATGCCCAATGGCCAAACAATAAAGTGTCACCAGCCAGAGGCCTATAAATATCTGGGCATACTACAGCTGGACAACATCAAGCATGAACATGTGAAAACTGTGGTCAGCAAAGAATACACACAAAGGGTCAGAAAAATTCTCAAAAGCAAGCTCAATGGAGGCAACACCATCAAGGCCATAAACACCTGGGCCATACCTGTCATAAGATATACTGCTGGCATTATAAATTGGACACAGGTGGAACTGGACAATTTGGACAGAAAAACAAGAAAACTCATGACCATTCATCATTCACTGCACCCTCGCAGTGATGTTGACCGGCTATATCTGCCTAGAAGATCAGGGGGCAGAGGACTCTTACAAGTAAAGCAAGCAGTCAAAGAAGAAGAACATGCCCTGGCAGAATATGTCAAGCAAAGTGAAGAACCTGCTTTGATTGAAGTCAAAAATCAGAAACTCCTCAAAACACAGCAGACAAAAAACCAGTACAAGAAAACTGCACTACAAACTAGAGCTGACAGCTGGCACAACAAAACACTGCATGGAAAGTTCCTTGACAAAATTGAAGGAAAAGCTGATAAGGAGAAGACCTGGCTCTGGCTCACGAATGGGACTCTGAAGAAGGAGACAGAAGGCCTGATCCTTGCAGCCCAGGAGCAAGCCATCAGAACAAATGCAATTAAGGCCAAGATTGAAAAATCAGCTGATGACCCAAAATGCAGACTGTGCAAGGAAACCGACGAAACCATTGATCATATCCTCAGCTGCTGTAAGAAAATCGCACAGACAGACTACAAACAGAGGCACAACTATGTGGCCCAAATGATTCATTGGAACTTATGCCTCAAGTACCACCTGCCAGCAGCAAAGAACTGGTGGGATCACAAACCTGCAAAAGTATTGGAAAATGAACATGCAAAGATACTGTGGGACTTCCGAATCCAGACTGACAAAGTTCTGGAACACAACACACCAGACATCACAGTTGTGGAAAAGAACAAGGTTTGGATCATTGATGTTGCCATCCCAGGTGACAGTCGCATAGATGAAAAACAACAGGAAAAACTCAGCCGCTATCAGGACCTCAAGATTGAACTTCAAAGACTCTGGCAGAAACCAGTACAGGTGGTCCCGGTGGTGATGGGCACACTGGGTGCTGTGCCAAAAGATCTCAGCCGGCATTTGGAAACAATAGACATTGACAAAATCACCATCTGCCAACTGCAAAAGGCCACCCTACTGGGATCTGCACACATCATCAGAAAATACATCACACAGTCCTAGACACTTGGGAAGTGTTCGACTTGTGGTTTTGCGAAACGAAATCCAGCATATCTATCTTGTTTGCTGTGCCATACAACGTTGTTGTGTTGATAATAATAATGTATTTGTATTATGTACCTATCACAATTTATTATTCAAACACACATTTTCCTGACTGGAAGTTAAAGATCAATGTGAAATGAAGAGATTTTCCTTGTAATTTACATGTGCAGATTGGCTAAAGAGTGTTTAATTAAGCCTAACTTCATGATAGATTCTCCTTAGTGGTGCTGTAAGTTGGAAATAACTTGAAAGCTTCCAACAACAACATGATTTTAGCCAGAAGGAGGATGCAGAGAAGAAAGGAGGGCAAACTATGTACCTGGATAGAAGTGATTTTTAAATAAAACTTCTGCCGGATTTCTCCCTTCCCCTAATTGTTTATTCAAGCTCTGTTTAATGTTATACAGTGTAAAATAAAGAATTTCAGAGAGTTCTAATAGCCTTCTGTGCTTCCTTTAAATCAGCTGTGTGTCCATTTCACAGCCCAATCAGCTGATCAGCCTTTCCTCTTTTTAAAAGTGGACATGTGCTGAAGCAGTCTCCACAGCAGGGAGGGAAGAAATTCACATTTTTTTGATGAGTCATCAATATACAGTGATGTGAATATGCACAATTTCTGGCTGGAATCGGGATAAAAGGGGACCTTTTTATTCCATATTTTTTAGCTGTTGCAGCGAATCAATGCACATTTAGTGCTAACGTCATGTAGCCACTCCCCTTTTAAACTCGGGAAATCCCATGTTTTAGGTGCTGTGTAGATGAGTCCTCAGTAGCCCATTAGATTCTACCAGAACAAAAATATCCTTGTAAAACAGAATAATAAAATTGTAATATTTACCTCTCAACACCAACAGATGGTCATTATATCTACCCTTGTTCTAATTAGTGTTTTTTGTTTGATTGTTTAATTAAGCCAGTAGTTCTCAACCTGTGGCTCCCCAGGTGTTTTGCCTACAACTCCCAGAAATCCCAGCCAGTTTACTAGCTTTTAGGATTTCTGGGAGTTGATGGCCAAAACATCTGGGGGCCCACAGATTGAGAACCACTGAATTAAGCTATTTCAATCTTGCAGTACCAATCCATGAACATATTAAGGTAGTTGATAAATCTTACCCCTGAGATGTAATTTTTGTACTAAACTTAGAAATGTGCAAATTATACAAGGCCAAGGTAAAACTATTCCATGTGTATTATACATGCTACTTGCAGGAAAATCATCTAATGCAGTCATTTACTGTGATAATCCAGAAGTGCAGCTGCACCAGCTCTACAAGCCAGCAGCTTCAAATGGGCACCTACACATGCTGAACAGTGCTTGTATCTCTTGCTGAGTTAATACAGTAATTTACAACATTAGAAAATATAATAGATTGTAAAAATAATGACACTACCAAGCATATAATATCTTACGAGTAAGGATCTCAAGGGGATGAAAAGTTGCCAAAAACCAGACCTAGACATTTTTCATGGCTCCATTTGGCTCCTATAATGCAGTTGGGTCCCCTGACCCCGATTTTAGCACAGCTTAATATGCACAGCAGAGGAAGAAAAGTTAGAAAAGTTCCCAGCAAGCTTTTTCTACATCAGGGCTTCTTAAGCCCTTTTCACTTGTGAGCCCTTTCCATCAGAGAAATATTTATAGATATGTAAAATAGGCATACATATTCAAACATTTACTGATAATAAATCAGCACTTGTAAAGCTTGCTAAACAGGCTAAATTTCCTTTTTGTGAAGTATAGTTGAAGCAATTTCTGTAGCTTCCACTTTTAGCACATTTGTGTAAATGGGTGGTCAGTTCAGAAACCTTTTACTGACGCCAAATTTTTTGTGATCCCAACATTGAGCTAGGAAGACCCCATTTTAGGTCAGAACTCACAGTTTAAGAAGGAGTGTTCTAGATGAAGTCTAATATATGATCAACTCTGTTTGAAAGCCCGGGCTCATCTCTACACGGCATGTTATGACATGACTTTTAAGATCTATTATTACCCCACTTCCTCTTATGTCATTTTGTAACATTTGTGATGAAGAGATTTTGACATCCTGAAAACTTACATAAATATCTGTCTATTTTTGGATAGATTTGTCTATTTAGATGTATTTGTTTATATGTACATTATATTAAATATATTTAGGTATTTATTTATAAATAAAAATTTAGACACATTAACTTTGGAATTTGCCTTATTATTCAAATACATTTTAGGATTCACCCACTCTTCCTGTTGTGTTGGTTCCAACCCAATGACCTCTACTTACTTCCTTAGTGTTCCCTGTGTTAAGTTTCATTTTTTAACAAAACATCTGACAGTTCTTGCATTTTGTTGTTTCAGCATGCAGACCAAACATGTAGGCTATAGTTTTCTACCTCATAAAAATAACTTGAAAGAAAAATCACTAACCAAACTTAGCCATTTATAGTACAATTATCCAGTCAAAGCTGATGCAATGGATGAGCTGCTAAGTGAAATGGCTAGCAAGATTTTTCTACAAAAGGAAGAATCATGCTCAATATCTAAAATAAAATTTGATGGATCCAAGGATCCATCACCAATCCTGATTATGATTGTGCAGGATTTACTTTGTGATGGTTCATCAGTAGTAAAGGACTGATAAATTCTTCTAGATAGAATTTAAAGACATAGCTATGATAGTCTGGATCAGTATGTAAAGGGATCTTGTAGCATTTTGGAGACTAATAGCGAGAAATTTCATCGTTAGTCTCCAAGGTGCTACAGGATCCTTCTGGCTAGAGTGTTTTTTGCAAGTTATAGTCCAATAATATAAATTTCCCAAACCCTGGAAATATGTATCCATATGATATGCCTGCTGGGTTTCAGAAACTCACACACTGACCCATAAGTGCCTTTGTTTGACAGTATTGCACCCTTTAGCGTAAGGGTGTTCATTTGTAATGGAGATTACCTCTTTGATTCATGGTGCCGGTAGACTTTATTGAGCACCATTAGAATTTATTTCTGGTGGAAGAACATTTCTTTTTGCCCTGTTGTACTTCGAAGCCATATGGAACACTTCCCTTTGAAAAATTGTTGCATAACAAAGAGGTCATTTTTCTCATATCCCCTCTCCCTCCCCTCATTTTATTTTAACCTGCTGTGTTTTTTTGGCTTTTTTCATCATTATCAAATATTTCAGCTAGCATGCGGTGGGCCAGAATTCATTACAAAGCCTCACCTTGCACTAAGTTTATTTCTGTGCTCAGCACACCAGCAGTATGTAATCTGTGCTTAGTGAAAAATGTGTATAATTTGCCAAACACATCAATGTCTTCTTATAGATTAAAGGAACCTGCCATTTCCCACTCTATTTGGGCATATTTCCCTGACTAAAGTAACATCTTTGACAAAGAATCCCGCTGATAGGTTCTTGTATCTTGCTGTGGCAGCTGTGAATGTATATAATATATATACACATACACACACGCACAAAGCACAGAGGTTGTTAATTTGTGATATATGTCTGGTTGGAGCATGCCCGCTAATTGGTTTGAGAGTTAGATCTAGACAATGCTGCTTCTAGCTATTTGTTCAGATAGGCCTAGTCATAGGGTTAATTCTGCTTGACAGCACTTCAGCAGCATCTCGAAAGTAATTACCCAACTTAGGTTTTCCCACAGCTGAACTGCGAGCTTCAAAGGCTTCTGAGTTTAGAACTATTATTACGCTATATCTGGAACATGATGTTCCCACAAAAGCTAATTTCCCCCCTTTCCCCCTCCACCTCATTATTAAGTATACAGCCTACTGAGTTCATTTGTGTTATGCTAAACACTTTAAATGACACATTAAGCAGACAATTGGTAGTACTAGTATGTTTTGCATATACTCTTGTTCAGTAGGAATTCATAAGGAGGCTGAATTTTCAACCTCCTTAAGGGAAACTTGTGCATTTATTTCTTGGTGTACATGTGTGGTGGGGATGTGTAAACATGTGCATTGATATCACTATCCAAATAAAATACTCTTCAAAAGAATAAATAAATAAATGTTTAAAAATTAATTAATACACAGCAATGATCCATTGTTTTCTATGCCGATTTTACCAGTTTTGTAAATTAAATGATCTTGTTGCAAATGTGAAAATACAGCGAAAATGTGTATTTGAGAACAAATTTCATTAAAGCAGAGATGTATAGGTGTTGTTTCTTACTCTTAACCTAAAGAATTATTTTAACTAAAAAAATCCCCCTCTCCTCTCTTCTCTCTCAGATCAGAAACAAAGTTTGACTCCAATTCAGGTATGTTTTTAAGTTTCTAATCTTTACGCTGAATACTCTGTTTTCATGTTACTCTCAAAAGGGCAATTTATCATGTACAATTTTAACTTTAAACAGTCTGGAACAGCCAGATCTTTATGGCAATCTCAGATTTCAGAATACCATATACAGTGATTTTATTCTTTCCATAGGTGCATGTCTCTTTTTAATTTTACTCTTTCATGTTCAGATGATTGCACGGAAACAATGTCAGTTTTGCATTAGGTTTTGAATGATATGGGGCTGAGGGAAATGGACTTTGGGAATATTGCCTGATTTAAAAGGTTGTTTTTCTTCCTGGAGGACAAGGCTTTTGCATGATGGCTGAGCAAGCCATAGATCAGGAAACAGGTTATTTGTCATCGAAGGTCCATACAATGTCTATGTATACATGCATTCTAGTCAAGGATGTAGATTTGTTTCTAGGTGGTTAACCAAATTGTCGGGTTCTTTTATATTTATAAGAAATATGAATGTGTTAGGCTGTAAGAATGCAAACATTTTAAAATTATATTTAATTTTAACAGAGCAGAATGTACATTATTATAAACATACCTACTTTAAAAAAATGGAGTAGTAGTGATAATGCCTGTTTCTTAGTTTTTTAGGCAAAATTCATAGATGGGAATGCCTTTATAATGACAAATTCAAAATGTAACGCAAGAGCTGGCATTCTTCAGATACTTTTGTTTGGTTAGATAGTAAAAATCCTGTTGAAGAGAGCTACAGAATTCAAAGCTCATTTACTATTATGGGATTTACAGTTGGTTTTATTAAATGCATTATCTGCATATGGATTTTGTGTCTTGTTCTTATGACACAACAATACAATTTCTGGTATTTTATGTTCAGTGTAGTTATTTTCTGATGCAGCATGCTTTTAAAGTTGCTACCCTATATTATATCAACTGAGCTATTTTCTAGGGGAAAGGATAGCACAATATAATAAATTTTAAAAAGCATTCTACATTACAATAAATGCAAGGGAGAGTTAAAATTACAATATATGAATATAAACAACATCTAATTATTAAAAACAAAAAGATTGTTAAAATGCTGGGATAATCTCAGCTTTGTAAAGGATCATTTGATACAGCCACCAATTACCAAATTTTCAGAACTTTTTGATGAGAACTAGTAACATTAACCTAAGAATAGGTCAATATTCCTTACCAAAAACATGTAATAATAACAACAACAGCAATAATACATTTATTCTTATAACTCGCCTCCGTCTCTCCGAAGGGCCTTGGGGTAGCTTATATGGGGACCAAGCCCAGAACAAATTAAGATCAAGGAACAAAATTAAAACACATAATAAAAACAATATAATTTAAACCATTAAAACCAAGAAAATAAAACCATCATAAAATACATCAATTGACATCACAAAACCAAAAAACGTACCTATTAAGATTTGCGAGGGAAGGTCCATTCTTGTGCAAAATGCAGAACAATAGGACCAGGACTGGGAGTAAATAAATTAGGACTGGCAGGGATGGTTACAAGCTAAACTGTTATTTGAAGGCACGTTGAAACATCCAAGTTTTCAAGTCTTTAAGGAATGTGGACAAGGTGGGGGCTAATCTGATTTCCTTGGGGAGAAGTTCCAGAGCTGGGAGGGCACCACTGAGAAGGCCCTCTCCTTTGCCCCCCTCTAACCATGCTTGTGATGGAGGTGGGAGCGAGAGAAGGGCCTCCCTGGCAGATCTTAGAGCTCATGCCTATTTGTAGGGAGATATACGGTCACGAAGTTAAGTAGGACCCGCACTGTTTCTTATTCCTATAGTATGGCCACCATTTGAAGTTAACTTCCTTGTAAACTTTTAACCTTTTCATAGCTAGGGCATAGGATGAGTCGAATCATTACACAGAATCCAATGTTTCTTTATTATTTACTCATTTCTGTTTTTCTCATTAGGCCCCATATAATAAAAACACAATGTCTCAAAAGGCAAAGGTGTGACCAAATAATGGTAGATGGAGTTAGCCTGCCTTCATTTGGGCAGGAGGTCCACAATCAAGTTGGTCCTTCATTAAACAGAACAAAACAAAACTCTTGTGTAAAACGTAGAACAGAATGTTCACTGAAAATCCTGAATTTCAGCAAGTTAATATAGGCAAAGGTAGTTAAATACTCTTTAATTAATACACAGTTACTTTACTCAATGGCTAGGATGATAGTCCTTTGGGTTAATGTTTCCTTAAATACCCTATGACCCTCTCTCTAGACTGCTTCTTCAAACTTCTTTTTTTGTCTACCAAACACATATTGCTCAAGTTCCCCTTTTTCATCATTCTGCTTTTAATAATATACAGTGCCCTGGGAGATTTCCCTCTCCATACACATAGATCTTGTCCACCTGTATTCTTCCTCAGTCATTTCTACCCTGCCTTCCAGTTTTTCCTCAGCCTTCAGCTTCTGATGCCGGTTTGTATGCTTCAGGCTTTGTTCAGCCTTTTCTGGCTTTTTATCTCCCGCTTTCTGCCTTCCTGGCCACCTGTCACCAGCTGTTTTGTCTTCATCAGTTGCTCTGAGATGACTGAACTGAACTTGACAGATTGACATACTTTTCAGTCACGCAAGCTCCTGCTAATCAAATTCCAGATTTTTCTAAATGAGGAGTGGGCAACTGTTGTTGGCTTGGGACTCTTTTCACCCCTAGCTAGCATAGCCAATGATGAAGGCTTATGGAGCTTGTAGTTAGTTTAAAGCATCTGAAGAGTGACTGTTTCCTACCCTTGAATTAAACAAAGGGCATAGATGACCATACAGTTAGACTTCTGTTCTTGTTTTTGTGTGCCTTCCAAGTTGTTTCTGAACCTATCACATAGTTTCCTTGGTAAGATTTGTTCAGAGGGGCTTTGCTTTTGGCCTTAGTCTGAGGCTAAGAGAACATTACTTGCCCAAGATCATCCAGCAAGTTTCCATGGTTGAGTGGGATTGTGAACCTGATCTTGGAATCATAGTTCAGTGCTCAAACCATACACAATGTTGCGTTTCTAATAAGACATTACAATAATTGTATGAAAATATGGTGTATAAAATAGAAATCTTTCTTATATACAATACAACACACATATTTGTGGAACCATTATATGCATTTTTAGTTATCCATAATTAAGATTAGGGAGTTATTCACATAGAGCTTCTAGTACAAGCTACACCCTCTTTTCAGTTCCTTTGTTGCTTTACCTCATTATGTTCTGCTTTTCTGTAAGAACCATGAATTATAGAAAGGACATAAGGAGGTTTGGGAAATGTTGCACATTTACTCCATTGGGAACTTTCTAAAATGCTTTCATTATACTTTGGGTCTGTTATAGGGCAGGCCTGGGTAACTGTGTCTCCCCCAAATATAATTGGACAACATCTCCCAATGGGTTAAGCCCTTGGGCCGGCAGACTGCTGACTTGAAGGTTGGGTTGCTGACCTGAAGGTTGCCAGTCCAAATCCAACCCAGGGAGAGCCTGGATGAGCTCTCTGTCAGCTCCAGCTCCATGCGGGGACATGAGAGAAGCCTCCCACAAGGATGGTAAAACATCAAACATCTCCTGGGCAACGTTCTTGCAGACGGCCAATTCTCTCACACCAGAAGCGACTTGCAGTTTCTCAAGTTGCTCCTGACACCGGAGGGGGGGGGGAGCGTTGGTGAATGGGAGCTGTAGTCCAACATCCAGAAGGCCACATGTTCTCTATCTATAGGCTCAGATGGAATATGACAGAACCGCACAAAAGCCTGGCTGTTTTATGGTCTTCTTGGCCGAATATCGCAGTTTTGTCACTTCTTTAATTAAAGGGGGGGGGGTCTTTGAATACTGTTTTTGTTGCTCTGTTTCTGCAGAGCAATTCAGAACATTCATTTTCTCCTTCCTTGGACAAACCCTCTGTGTGTAGAGCGGAAATGTAGTTGAAAACCATTTGTAAAGCCTAGCTACTATCCTTTGAGGAAAGCTTGATAATTTCTGTGCTTTTTTGTGAGAATAACATGAAGAATAACACAGATTTATTTCCTTGCAATAAAAGTGGAGTCTGGTATGCAGTTAGTTATGAAAGGTTCAATTTATTAATTTTAGCTCCAAAATCTGGAAATATCATACAAGGCTGACATACTGTGAGAAAAAAAATCTATGTAACATAAATGTGATCAGAGCATTTCACTTCAAAGTGAAACAAAAAATTAAATTAATGCTCAATATTCATCATGCCGATGGCTATAACATATGTACAACAATGCACATGCTTCATTTCAATGACGAGAAGTTTACTTTAATAACAGAAACAGCTCTGACTGAAAGGAATTCTCCTCTCACTGTAGAGACTTCTGTGTGAGAAAACAATTATGCTTACTGTTTTTGAGTTTTAATGTCATACAATAAAATGTGTGTGCAATAGGATTTGTATTTATATTCTTCAGGAAGGGTATTGTAAGAAATTGGAGTAATATGCATTTCATGGGCAGCTGACACAAGGGAAAGAGATACTTCCATAGAAATCTGTTGCCTTGTGGGAACATTTTTGAATTACTGTAAGCGAACAAAGAATGGTTGTTGGCTAACAGGAATTGGAGTAATACCCACTTGTTAAAAAGGAATATGTTCCATACATTTTGTGCAAATAATATTACTGAGGTTTCATTATTTATTGGAATCCTCTTAACAGTTTGACTAAAAATAACTTCTGGTATCAAATATTTTGCTACTATATAGGCAGCGTTAACATGGGTGGATTTAGGCTTATTTCCCTGTGGGTGGTGGATTCTCTTTAGCAAATCAAAGAAGGAACTGCTTTTCTCTGAGATCATTTGTTTTTCATACTGCTTTTATTGTTACTTAAAATAAAAGAAGAGATAAACATGTGGGCATCAAGAAACCACAGTTGAGAAACAAAATACAGTATATAATTCTTACAGTATTAATCCTATACGTGTTTGCTTAGAAGTATGTTCCAGTGGTTCTAATGAAGCTTTTGCTAAACGGTCTAAACTAAACATTTTGTACTGATTTTTGAATGATTCTTTCTCTTTCTTCCTGTTAGTTGTTCAGTTGGATACACTTGACGTAAACTCTATATATTAATACGATGGTAACATGTGTTTATTGTTTTACATTTGTTGCATTTCACCACTCCTTATACAATTATTGGTGCATTTAGGATTTGTCCAACTTTGTTTTTCGGATATATTGCCACTATTCTTTTTCAGGAGAGCGTATCTAAAACATTACTGGTCTTAAGAGCATTCTCTCAAACTCTCTCAAGTTGGCAGGAACAGTCCCAATTAAACCTCTGCTGTCCCACTTTTGCAGCTACTTTTAATTCGTCCTAGTTTCCTTCCCCACATTATCCCTTTTGTCTTCAGCTTACTTCCATTGCTGCAAACAAGGGTTCATTATCTCAACCAAATGGGGAGGAGAGGATGGAACCTCCTTTTTAGGAGGTTCAGCACAAACCAAGGAGCCCCCGGTAGCGCAATGGCTAAAAGCCTTGTGCTGGCAGGACTACAGATTTGAAGGCTGGGTTGCCGACCTGAAGGTTGCCAATTCGAATCCAACCTGGGGAGAGCGTGGATGAGCTCCCTCTATCAGCTCCAGTTCCATGCGGGAACATGAGAGCAGCCTCCCACCAGGATGGTAAAGAATCAAACATCTGGGTGTCCCCTGGGCAACATCCTTTTAGATGGCCGATTCTGTCACACCAGAAGTGACTAGCAGTTTCTCAAGTCACTCCTGACATGAAAAAAACCACAAACGAAACTGCTACAGCTGCCTTACATTGGCAGTCTTCAGAAAGAACTTGAAGACCTGGCTGTTCCAATGTGCCTTCCCAGATTAATAGGAAATCTCCAACACCAAGTCCCATAAGCACTTTATTAGAACTAAGATCGTATATCGCACTCTGCACTTGCCCTAGAAGCCTTATATATCACCTGTCACGTCAGCACTTTTAATCTTGTACCCATTACTCTGGCCCGGCCCAGTTTTATTGTGTTTTAGCGTATTGTTTATTGCTTGTTGTTTATACTGTTTTAATTGTTTTTAATTTGCCTTTTGTTTTGTATTGTTATATTGTGTGTTGAGGCCTTGGCCTTTGTAAGCCGCATCGAGTCCTTCGGGAGATGCTAGCGGGGTACAAATAAAGTTTAATAATAATAATAATAATAATAATAATAATACAGCTTCCTTTAAAATGTAACTTTTTTCCAACTTTGCCACACTCTCATGTTGCTGGACATATGTCTCCCAGTTTACATCTGTGAAATGTATGTAAGAGTGGGAAAAATCCCTTCATAGATATGTACTTCCTGTGTTTCAGTGTCATGTCAAGATTTCAGTCCCAATTCACTAGTATGATAATGCTACAGAAGTAAAGAAATTCTAGTGTATTTGATACCTAGCCCATGATCATCAACCAAAAGTCAGAATAAGAATGATGGCATTGTGAAAAAAGGTAAAGAGGGTTGGTGCTCGTCTTCATTTCTAAGCGGAAGAGCCAGCGTTGTCCATAGACATCTCCAAGGTCATGTGGCCAGCATGACTGCATGGAGCGCCTTTACCTTCCCGCTGGAGCGGTACCTATTGATCTAGTCACATTTGAATGTTTTCGAACTGCTAGGTAGGGCTAACAGTGGGAGCTCACCCCGCTCCCGGATTCGAACCGCCAACCTTTTGGTCGCAAGTTCAGCTGCTCAGCGATTTAATCCACTGCGCCATCAGGGGCTCCATTGTAGGAAAACAAGGGCCATTTTAGACCAAAACATTATTATTTAGCAACTTCCCATGACTTTTTGGAAAAGGGAGTCAACTACACTTTGGACCAGTAGAATCTAAACAATAATTACAGACAAAAAAGCCCAACCAAGGAATTTGAGATTGTTGTGGAAGGTATTTGAGTGCCCATGCAGAGACATCAAAATAAGCACACTTATGTTGACAGAAATGTATTGTCAAAAAAATGTTTCATGGTAGCTATATTGGTCACCCAGCAAAAAACACCAAATCCACATTCAGCTTGCAATTTGGTTAGCCCAAAAGCATATAATATATCCCAATGACTTGAAGATTTTGTTTCTTCATCAGATGACAGATGATAAATCATATGAAGGAAAAAGTATACCATTATTGTGATGAAATCACAGTACATTTTAGGCCACAATAGTATAGGAAGTATGTGTCAATACAAACAGCCCCCCTCTCCCTGACCATAAAGTGAGACCAATAAAATAGGGTCGACAAGGTTTAGCTTTTCCCTTTGAAGCATAAAACATTCCCATCTGATAAGTATATCTATCTATCTATCTATCTATCTATCTATCTATCTATCTATATCCAGTAGAGGATGGCAGTGAGAGAGAAACTCTTTTTGGTGTAAGGAAGATAGAATGTTTCTGAACTAAGTGCAAAGTTAGGTGGAAAGGCATTAGGGGTGCGATCAAATTAATGTAGATAAAATACACCAAAAACACTGAAAAGGGTGTTCACAAGAGGTCCACAGAGAAAGATCAAATTTGTAATGAAAACTAAGTGACAATATTTTTGTACTTGGTATAACACTAGGACTGGATATAGTAAGAAAGGAAAAGTGAATCTGTGGTAACTCCAAAGTCTGCACACCAGTTTAGAAGTTTGTGGACTCTATGAAGTTGAATGGATAGGATGATAAGAGGAAGAAAAAGATGAGTGGACTTTTTGGATAAGTATGTGTACTTCTTTTAAGAACAAAGTAGATTTTTTTCTGTAGGCTTATATTTCAGGTGTTAAGAGATGTACAGATGGAGAAAGGATGTGGTATGGGAAACATGTGCGGTTGGAGTTGAAGAAAAGGCAAGAATTTCAGAGTAGAAATTATTTGATGGAGGAGAAAGCAGAGGGTTGAAGCAAAAGATATGAAGAGGGTCAGATTGAGCTTATTAGCCTTTTTCATTGTGGCAGAAACTTGTGAGAATTAGTTTCCTTGGAACTAACAGAGGAGATCAGGAAACGTAAAACATAGTAGAAGGCCTGTGTTTTTTTTCTACAGGGTCTAATGTACATAAGAAGAAACCCATTCAGAATTTGTTCCTTCTCCATAATATTGCTCTTAACATTGTCTATGCTTGAGTTTAGATAGAAATGACACAAACTTCCTGCATTTTCCTTTGAATTTCATGATCTTCCAGAACTTTGAAAAAGTTATGTTTTGTCCAGAAGTTCTACAACACTTTGGAAAATTACTGTCCAAGAAGAAGAAGAAGAAGAAGAAGAAGAAGAAGAAGAAGAAGAAGAAGAAGAGGAAGAAGAAGAAGAAGAAGAAGAAGAAGAAGAAGAAGAAGAAGAAGAAGAAGAAGAAGAAGAAGAAGAAGAAGAAGAAGAAATTTTTCTACATGCTATTGTCACACATCATCCATTTAGGCTGCAAATAAATATATTATTATTTAGGTTTCACAAAACTCTTTAATTTACCTGCAAGAGACAGATTTTCCACTTTTCTTTACTAAATTTGTCCATAAGAGATCAAGAAGAAAGCAAACTTAGACATGTTGGCTGTCACATCAGCCACATTGAGTTCAATAGTAGTAAGTAGTACGTACTTAAAAAAATTATTGTTGTATTTTTTATGTCATTGAATGTTTGCCTTTTATGCTGTGAGCTGCCCTAACTCCCCATATTGGAGATAGGGTGGGATAGAAATAAAGATTTACTTACTTACTTACTTACTTACTTTATATTAGTTGAGTGGCAGTGTTTTCATAATAGCAGTACATATTTATACGTAAGTTGAATCCAGAGTATCTACCCAAAATGTAGAGACTACTGGTCGAAATGGCATTGTTTGCAGGATTTATTACTACCTTTAATCATTTAAAGAATTCCAGGAGGGCAGAAACATAGTGTCTCGAATAACCCAGGCATGGGCTGGGAAACTGTCTAGTGGAGACATACACCATATAAACTACAGCCACCCCCATTGCAAAGGTGAAGAATCACAAAGATTAAGTAAGGTCAACTTGGCAAAGGCTTCTCCAAAGATTTGCAATATTGTTGAAGAATCTTGGATGGTCCATTCTGAACAGCTAAGGAGCCACTCAACCCTTGCAGTTGGTAATTTATTGCATTAAAATGAGTACAGACAATTTGCATCATAAATATTCAAGGTCCAGTCTCCATTAATAAAGTGCCTGAAAATGAAATTCAGTGTCAAGCGCTCAAAAATTGAAGATAAAACAAAGTGGCAATTTGAATAGGAAATAAGAAATAGATTTGGCCTTTCCAAAATTAAAGCAATTTAAAAGTCTTTATGGCAGCCATCTTTAGTAAAGGGAAAATAATAATTTCACTGATGCTGGAATTTAAATAGGGAGTGCATTGATATGACATCATACATTTTGCACAGAATGTGTGAAATATATACTCATGTGTTCATTAACTACTGATGTTAAAATACTACCTGAAGTACTGGCTCATGGGCTGGAAAATGTAATATTGACACTAATTAATTTATTCACCATATAGAATTAGGAGGTTATCGTGATCAAGCATGGGTGTTCGCATATACAGTCTTTCCCCTGTATCCTTGGATTCTGCATCTATGAATTCATCCACCCAAAAAAGAAAAAGAAAAAAAATCTAAAAAGCAAGCCTTGATTTTGATATTTTATGTACAGGGTATTACTTGATTGTGCCATTGTATATAATGGGATAAAATAGTGAAGAGCAGAGACATCACACTGGCAACGAAGGCCTGCATAGTCAAAGCAATGGTATTCCCTATAGTAACCTATGGTTGCGAGAACTGGACCATAAGGAAGGCTGAGTGAAGGAAGATAGATGATTTTGAACTTTGGTGCTGGAGGAAAATCCTGAGAGTGCCTAGGACTGCAAGAAGATCCAACCAGTCCATCCTCCAGGAAATAATGCCTGGCTGCTCACTGGAGGGAAGGATATTAGAGGCACTTTGAAGTACTTTGGCCAGATAATGAGAAGACAGGAAAGCTTGGAAAAGATCATGATGCTGGGGAAAATGGAAGGAAAAAGGAAGAGAGGCCGACCAAGAGCAAGATGGATGGATGGTATTCTTGAAGTGACTGGCTTGACCTTGAAGGAGCTGAGGGTGGCGATGGCCTACACTAAACTCTGGCGTGGACTGGTCCATGAGGTCACAAAGAGTCGGAAACAACTGAGTGAATGAAGAAAAAGAAGATATAATGGGACTTGACCACCCAGGATTTCGGTATCCATAGAAGGTTCTGAAACTAAATCCCAGCTCATACCAAGGACCCACTATATTTCTATTTCATGTGAATCCACTTTTGTAGGCATTTGCTTGTTGTGTTTGTGCTTGTTTTAAATATTAATCCATTTTTCAATGGCCTTTTATAATATATACATATACAGTAGAGTCTCACTTATCCAACATTCGCTTATCCAACATTCTGGATTATCCAAAGCAGTCTGCCTTTTAGTAGTCAATTTTTTTAGTCAATGTTTTCAATACATTGTGATGTTTTGGTACTAAATTCGTAAATACAGTAATTACTACATAGCATTATTGCATTGAATTACTTTTTCTGGCAAATTTGTTGTTAAACATGATGTTTTGGTGCATAATTTGTAAAATCATAACCTAATTTGATCTTTAATAGGCTTTTCCTTAATCCCTCCTTATTATCCAACAAATCCACTTTTCCAACGTTCTGCTGGCTCATTTATGTTGGGTAAGTGAGACTCTACTGTATTTCATGCAGTATGTCCATGTGTATCAAACTGAAAGATTTCAAACCACAAATTACTTTTAGGTCTGTATTGGAGTCTATATTTGTGGCTATAAATTTAGTTAGCTGATATCAATTTCTCGATCTGCTGTAGACTGAGATAGAAGAACCAGAGAAAGGAGTTATGGACAAATACAATTTTTCTTATTATTTTCCATGGTTATTTTTTAAAAGCTAAAAATCTGAAATTTAGCCATTATTGATAATGTTCTGTGTTTTGAAGCTCGGCTTGTATGGTATATTAAAGATAATATATCAGCCTGAACAAATGGATTTGCTCTCCCTATCAGCAGGTGGAGACAGAAACACAGACATTAAACATCAGTCTTTTAATCGCATGCTCACTGGCTTTCATTTAGAATTATATTTTGTTGGCAGGAGATAAAAGCAGCTCCATACTTACTATTCTAGTTTTCTGACATTAGGATATATACATTGCTTTGTGCATTGTTCCTCTTTCTAATTTTTGTTGAGTCCTTCATAAGAAAATATGCTGATCAATGTATGGGTCCCCTATGAGAATTCAGCATTAGCACTATGTGGCGATAATTCCATTTTAGACATTGGTATCTTACGTTCTCACTTCACAACAGACCACCATCAAATAGCTCAAGAGAAATAAAACAGTATATTTTACTTTTCTTCAATTTTAGGTACTAAAAGAAGAATAGGAGTATCTTACATATGCAGTTGTGATTCGGTTTTCACAATCAGAAAGGAAAGGGCTATCCCTTCTTTTTCTATTATTGGCTCATTTTGGTACAGTGTGCAGAAAGATTCTGAAATTGTCCACCTTTTAATGTGAAATGGCTTAGTCCCATCATGAGAGCCATCATTTGAATCACAGATTGGTGGCCATAACTACATTTGCTTGTTTCTACTTAAGTTCCCTAATGTAGCTTGATTGCATAGATTGTTATTTTCTTTTTGCTATTGTCTGTTTTGGGTAGTCACTTCCGAAAGTGGTGTCGTGATTTGAGTGTTAGACTAGGATTATAGTAAACCTGGGTTCAAATCCCTTTTCAGACATGGAAACCCACTGGGTGATCTTGGGCAATTCGTTGTTGCTGTCCTACTTTCCCCCCAGTCTGAAACTCAAGGTGGCTTACAAAAGTTAAAACAAATACAACTAATACAGTAGTTTTAAAAGAAAAATAAATTAGGATTAAATCCGGATCAAAGCACAACCATTAAAAGCAACAACAAACATAGAACATGAAAGACCATTTTTCCTCAACTAGTTAGCCCTCAAAAACCAACTGAAAGCTGTTTAAGAATGGATAGCAAAGAGGGGGTAATTCTAACTATTTTTTTTTGCAATATAGTTTTAATTTATTTCTTAAGAATAAGAATACATCGAAAGTGGGGGAACAGACCAGATAGTGAAGAATAGTAGGAAAGGAGAGTAAGTGAAAGAGGGACAGAGAGAGAAAAATTAAAAAACAAACCAAAAAAACCCCCCAAAAAACCCAGATAGATAGCTAGATATGAAAGAAGAAGAAATAAATAAATAAATAAATAAAGGGATTGGTGCTTTGACTTCCCATCCATGCTTTGAAGACTTTTCTTTCATTTTCTTCGACATTTTCTTTCATTTATTCTAACCTCCATCTTTTTGTTTGTTTTTATATGCAAGACAGATCTATCATGAAGTTCATTCTTCTTTCTCTTAAGAAGTTTACGACTTTTGTCCAATCTGTTTTATTCTTCCCTTCTCTTATCTTTTGTGTCAATAGACCAAAAAAAAAGGGGGGGGGGATAATTCTAACTATTTTCAAAGTGTTTCAGCCTAAGAGTAAAGAAGTAGGAAGCCTCTGAATAAATCTTGTCAAGATAACCCTAGAATAAGGTGATCATAGAGTTGAATTGAAGGCACATAACAACAACAAACTTTTTTATATTAAAAAAAACAATTTTCATAAGTAATGGTGGGGCCCTTGGTGGCACAATGTGTTAAACCCTAGTGCCGGCAGGACTGCTGACCGAAAGGTTGGCAGTTCAAATCCTGAGAGCGGGGTGAGCTTCCATCTGTCAGCTCCAGCTTCCCATGCGGGGACATGAGAGAAGCCTCCCACAGGATGATAAAACATTTGGGTGTCCCCTGCGCAATGTCCTTGCAGACGGCCAATTCTCTCACACCAGAAGCGACTTAAGAGTTTCTCAAGTCACTCCTGACACAAAAAAGTAATAGTTAGACTGTGATGACATGGAGGCTTATTGTTGTCTGCCTTCAAGTCATTTCCAATTTAAGGCAAACCCATCAGAGAGTTTTCTTGGAAAGATCTGTTCAAAGGAGGTTTGCTTATGAAGCTGAATGAGTGGGACTGTCCTATTGGGTTTTCATAGCTCCCTGAGTATTCAAAATCAAATCCTAGTCAAATACTCAAACCGCTTTACCACTCTGGGCTTCTAATAACATGGAAGCTAAAAGACACTAGTTTAAAAAAGAATAAAAGGTACTGTGATCAGTATGTATCATCATTACCCATGGTATTATTGACACGTTTTTGTCTCTTTTATATATATGATCACTTTCCCAAATATTTGCTGAGGAAATTATTTAAACCAACATATTTTATTTAGCTTACAGATTTCTATTGCTGGCGGAACATCGTTTTCCAGCTTTTTTAAACATTTACACTTACTTTTCTTTAACTCAAAGCAGTTTTCATTCTCTCGTTTCAGTAAAATAGATAAAACACATATAAAGAATCCAAAAAGCCAGGACCTTAATGTAAGAAAAGCAGGAATCTAACTATAAATTGTAAGATCTCTGTTGATAAAGCACCCTCCTCCTTGTTTTCATAGATTAATAGAATTTCATCTGAAGGGACAACCTTGGGCACAATCCTTTTTTGAATGAAAATACTATAAACATGTTTTGTGCAATATTATTTTCTTTATAAAATAAAATTTTACTCTTTTCACTCTTGTGCAGGAGCAGGCAGTTTTTTGACAAGTTGGCGCAGCATGTTGAGATACACTATCTTGTTGGGGATGAGAGAATTTGTGATTATTCTATGCATCCCCAGATCATGTATTTGTACTTATTTTTCTTGTATTTAACTACATTGTTATTCTATTGCATTGATAGTTTAATGCCTAGTTCACAGAGAAATCTTATCTAAGATTTAAATAACTGCCTGAAGACAGTATTATACTATACAGTACTATACAAACTGCGATTTTATAACATCCTGGAGCTAGTAATTTATAAAAAAAATAAACAGGCAGTATGTGCGATATGTTTTATTGAACTGCTTTTGGTGGGACAGCAACAAAAATATTATTCAACATTCAGTGCTTTTGGATGGAGGTTACTAGGTCACTAAACTATTTGAAACATTTTTAAATGGCACTTCAAAATTATAGCTTAAGGTTGCACTTCTGCACAATGCCATTTGGATTCTTTGATGCTGAAGATCTACAACTGACCTATGTTTTAGTTAGAAGATCTATTTTGAAAAACGTTCCCTGTGATTTAAAGTAACACAAGATTTCAATAAGAGATAGATGGGGAGTGAGAGGGGAATAATGCTTTAGCAGGAATGAAACAGGTTCAGTTGTTTAATTTAGCCCAGACTTTAAGAGCATATAATTAATGGCAGGATCTTAATTGGTAAGAAACTTTCCCTCTGCAACTGGATCATTTCTTTGAATAGAAATTAAATAGAATTGAATTTTTTTGGGAAAAATATAATTATGTTGGGTGTTCCTAACACCAGTTCTATTGTTTTATCTGTTGATCAGGCTTAGTCCTCATGTGAACTGCTCCAAGTCCCATCGGGGAGATGGGAGCGTGTTATAAATAAAGTTTTTATTATAATTTATTTCTAGTACATATTGAATAATTTTGTGTTGGTTTATTAAAGCAACTAAAAGTAATAGTTTTGTATTAGTTACTGTGTTCTATAACCATTAATATATTTTTTTCTTCAGTGGTATCCAAGTTAGGTTGTTTTTATATTGATGGATGTGGTCTATCTAAATGTAATTTGTTTGTTGTATAATAATAATAATAATAATAATAATAATAATAATAATAATACTTTATTTATACCCCGCCACCATCTCCCCAACGGGGACTCGGGGCGGCTTACATGGGGCCATGCCCAGAGCAAACAATATAACAAGTATAAATACAACATAACATAGAGCAATTAAACAATACAATAAGTAATAATATACAATATACACTACAACGCAAATAAAAAAACAGTAAAAACAGGGCCGGCCGCATGAATACAAAGATAAAAACTCGGGTGAGAGAGATAAAGGGAATGGAGACCATGGGGAGCAGGGACATACGAAAGTGGACCCGTCTAGAGGAAAGATGTTGGAGAGGAGCAAGAAAAGGAATAAATACCAGTTACTCTCCAAAAGCGCAGCGGAAGAGCCATGTTTTTAAATCTTTTTTAAAAGCTAATAGAGTGGGAGCTTGCCTAATCTCAATGGGCAGTGAATTCCATAGTCGAGGGGCCACAGCAGAGAAGGCCCTCTCCCTAGTACCCACAAGGTGGGCCTGGGATATAGGCAGTGGAGTAAGGAGGGCCTCCCCAGATGATCGGAGAGATCAGGCAGGTTTATAGTGGGAGATACGGTCACAAAGGTAGGTGGGTCCCAAACCGTTTAGGGCTTTATAAGTGATGGTCTGCACCTTGAATTGGGACCGGAAGATGAACGGTATGTCTTCCCTTTTGGCATTGAATGTTTGCCATACATGTTGGAAACCACCCTGAGTCCCTTCAGAGAGATAGGGCGGTCTACAAATTAAGTTGTTGTTGTTGTTGTTGTTGTTATTACTCTTGTCCTCATTTTTTAAGAAAACCGCATGTAAATCTCACATTTTTAATGTTCATCTAATTGACTGGTAAAACAAGCATTGTCTTGCTGAGAAATGTGCTTAAGAAATGTGTTCTGACAAACATATTTTTCTAAGATCTCTTTTCACATTCATTAGAAAACGAATGCAGTCTGCATTGTTTTTGTTTCTTTTTTACTGAAATAGAGTTGTGTGAGAAAGGGGGATTTACTCATAACATTTGAGGTTGAGAAATACAATTAACATTTAGTTAGGATGTTTTTCTTCAAGTACAATTCTTAGGAAAAAGTAACTTCCTCTGTTCCCCCACCTCATGCTGTTTTCCAAGTTAACATTTCCTTTCCAAATTTGAACTGCCTCCTCATTGGTTGACATATGCCATAAATGTTTTGGTATTCATAGGGTATTTGGTTTGGTTAATTAATGTGCTAGTTTTAATAGACTTAATGTGTCATTTTAATGTAATGTAATTCCCATAAAGAATCTATCATTTCTGACTTCTAATAGGTTCTAATTTCAAGGATATTTGAAGTTGCAAGTCTTCCCATATAATACTCCTTTTATTCCTAACCATTGGCCATCCTGGTTGGGGCTGATGGAATCCAAACATTTGAAAAACCACTAGTTTTCCACCATCATCTTAAGTGATGTGTCAGTTAACATGTAGAAAGAACTCTGTAGGCTAAAGTGACACATAAATCCATACCTGAATGAATTAATTTCTTGGTGTGAATCTACTGCTGCTCAGTCGTGACCTCATGGATCAGTCCACACCAGAGATCCCTGTCAGCCGTCGCCGCCTCCAGTTCCTTCAAGGTCAAGCCAGTCACTTCCCATCCATCCATCTTGCCCTTGGTCAGCCTCTCTTCCTTTTCCCTTCCATTTTGCCCAGCATCATGATCTTTTCCAAGCTTTCCTGTCTCCTCATGATGTGGCCAAAGTACTTCATGTTTGCCTCTAATATCCTTCCCTCCAGTGAGCAGCCGGGCATTATTTCATGGAGGATGGACTGGTTGGATCTTCTTGCAGTCCAAGGCACTCTCAGGATTTTCCTCCAGCACCAAAGTTCAAAAGCATCTACCTTCCTTCTCTCAGCCTTCCTTATGGTCCAATTCTCGCATCCATAGGTTACTATGGGGAATACCATTACTTTGACTATGCGGACCTTCGTTGCCAGTGTGATGTCTCTGCTCTTCACTTTTTTATCAAGGTTGGCCATTGCTCTCCTCCCAAGAAGTAAACATCTTCTGATTTCCTGGCTGCAGTCTGCATCTGCAGTGATCTTCGCACCTAGAAATATAAAGTCTGTCACTGCATCCACGTTTTCTCCTTCTATTTGCCAGTTATCAATAGGTGTAGTTGCCATGATCTTATTATTTATTTATTTATTTATTTGCTACATTTATATGCTGCCCTTCTCACCCCGAAGGGGACTCAGAGCGGCTTACAAATTAAATTTACATACAATATTATATTAGTATAGTACAATACTGGTAACAAATTACTATATTGTACTGTATCAACATATTGTAATATGTTAGTAATATTACATGTAAAATATGATATATAATTAATATTATTATATTGTATTATTAGTATTATATCGTATTACATCGTATTATATCGTATTAGTTTTCTTGATGTTTAACTGCAACCCAGCTTTTGCACTTTCTTCTTTCACCTTGGTGATAAGGCTCCTCAGCTCTTCCTCACTTTCAGCCATCAGAGTGGTATCATCTACATATCTAAGGTTGTTAATGCTTCTTCCAGCAATTTTAACTCCGGCCTTGGAATCGTCAAGTGTGAATCTACACTGTAGAATTAATGCAGTTTTAACTTGCATGGCTCAATAGTATGGAATTGTGGGGGTTGTCATTTTACAAGGTCTGTACTAGCCCACCACAGAGTGTTTGTGCCTCACCAAACTATATTATGCTTACTAGTGTGCTGTTGCCATAGTTCTGCACTGGTATATTTTTGATCATCACTAGTTACAGGACAGTAAGCTTAAATTCAGGATTCCTGTTTTGCCTAGACACCTTTGTAGCATCATCCTTGCCCTACTTTCCATATGTCTCCTCTACATAATATGAAGGAAGCAAGACTTTTAAAATTATATTTTAGATGATGGAAGTGAGTCTTTCTAATAGCAGGCATTTATTTCCTATGGGCTTCAGTTCAAAGAATGAACACTATTTAAATCACAAGACGTTACAACACAGAGATATGATTTATGGCAATGGGATGAATTCTCATGCCATTACCATAAAGACTAGGAGATGAAAAGGCAAAAGATTAATACTCTACTTACTACGAAGCAGGAATTTCAAAAGCAAAGACATATTGTGTTATCCTGGAGAAAGACATACTGTGTTATCCAGTGTTCAGACGTAAAGAGGGCGGTTACAGTTTTTCTGATGGAAAGTCAGAACCAATTTTAAAGCAGCACTGTATCATACACAAAATTAAAGTACACTATATACTTGAGTATAAGCTGACCTGAATATAAACCAAGGCACTTAATTTTACTACAAAAACTGGGAGAACTTATTGACTCGAGTATAAGACCAGGGTGGGAAATGCAGCAACTACTGGTAAATTTCAAAAATAAAAATAGATATCAATAAAATTATATTAATTAAGGCATCAGTAGGTTAAATGTTTTTGAATATTTTCATAAAACTGTAATTTAAGATAATAATAAGACTTTAATAAGATAAGACTGTCCAACTCTGATTATCTTATATACTCAAGTATAAGCCAACCCAAATATAAGCTGGCCAGGACCCAAGGGGGATTTTTCAGCCTTTAAAAAGGGCTGAAAAACTAGGTTTATATTTGAGTATGTATAGTAATATAATAAATTGTTATGCATGTTTTGTGTTTTCACCTTGTTTCTGACAAGGTAACCCTAAGACAACCCTATCATGGGGTTTTCTCAGCAAGATTGTTCAGAAGGTGATTGTTATTGCCTTCGTCTGAGGTTAAGATAGTGTCACTTGCCCATGTTCAACCAGGAGATTTCCATGGTCAAGTGGGATTCTTTTCAATCCTATGCTACACTCACCTCCATTACCAGTATCTTAGAATATTTTGATCTTCTCATATCTGCCTGCCCTTTTCCTATGTTTATATGTTATTCATTTGTTTGCCTGCCTAAAATATCTATATATTTCTCAACTAGCAATTAGCAGTTTAGTATGTTTTTAAATCAGTAAAATAATGTATTTTACCATCTAATCAGACAACATAAAACATTAACATATGTAAAATTTAATGTTAAAACGTTAAAATAAGACCTGATTCAATAAAACCTAAATTGTAAAATCAAAGGGAAAAATAAAATCAAGAACTGAATGCCTGCTGGTAGGGGAAGGTTTTAGCCTGACATCTAAATTCTACTAAATGACGATCCCAGGGAAACCTCTCTTGGAAGGCATCCCATAGATTGGAGGAGGGGGCAGATTGCTGAGAATGTTTTTTTAACTGATAACCTCCCATCACACCATTGCGGACAGCAGCATCCAGGAAAGAAGCTCTAAAAATGACCTTCATAATTGGGCAGGAGAAGAGGTCAACATATCTAGCAGGTCAGTGACCTCCATGGCTTGTATAGATGCTGTCTACTCTTCTATGCTGTTTTATTCCTCTTTGTTTCCCTTGTTGTTTTCTTTGCTACTTGTCAGCTTTACGGAGGACACGAATTTAATGGATGAGTGAATGGCAGAATTCTATAGTCTCAAAACCTTCCATGAACAATAGCAGTACCAGCTTTGCTTCTCTTCATTTGCATATGGTGGGATATACTGGAAATATTGCAATTGCACCACCAAGAAGTTTAGGAGCCTAAATACCAAGCTGTTGTTGAGAGACAACAGCAGGCGCAATCTCTTCATGTTTGTCCTTTGAACTTCCTGTAGGCACTTGGACAGTTAGAGTGTTGGACAAGATTTTGGGAGATCAGGGTTCCAATCCCCATTGAGACATGAAACTAACTGTTTGACCTTGGGCTAGACATCCTTCTCTTAACCTGACCTTCCTTGCAGAATACACTGGAGATTAAGTATCCTTGGACAGGAGGAATTCATGGGTATGCTGCCTTGAGCTAAGCATTACACTAACTGAATAAATAATTAAACCATAGAAAGTAGAATACTGAATTATGTAGATCTGTGTTTTGATGGAAACTGAGGCATTTTCTTTATAAACACATGCCGTTTTGAAATTACATCACTATTTTTCATTGTGGCTTCATTTACCACCCATAAATAGCCTTACTGGGAAATCTGATACAGTCACAGAGAAAGTTACAAGCCAGTCTATCTTGAACGGTTTTGTAAATAAAGAAAAAAAATCCACTTTTAATAGACAGTGGGAGACAGTGATCGGGCATTCAAACAATGTGACCAGTCCAGCAAAGTTGATGGCGGAGGATCATTGCTTCAGTTCTGGTGGTCTTTGCTTTTTCCAGAATGCTGAAGTTTTTCCACCTGTCTTCTCAAGGGATTTACAGGATTTTTCAGAGGAAACACTGATGGAATCTTTCCAGAGGTCGAGAGTAACATTTGTAGATGGTCCATGTTTCATAGCCATACAATAGAATTGGAAGGACAATAACTTTATAAACAAGCATCTTGATATCCCTATGAATGTCCCAATCCTCAAACACTCTTTGCTTCATTAAAAAAAATGCTGCTCTTGCAGAGTTCAGACATTATTGTATTTCGACATTGATGTCAACATTTGTGGAAAGGTGGCTGCCTTGGTAGCAGAAATGGTCAACATTTCCTAGTGCTACACCACTAAGCTTTATTTCTGGCATTGCAGAGGGATTGGTTGGTGCCTGCTGGTTAGGGCTCTTTGGTTTTCTAGATGTTCAGTGAGAGGCCAAGCTTTTCATATGCTTCTGCAAAGTTGGTTAAAGTGGCTTGTAGGTCTTCCTCTGAATGAGCACAAACTACGTTATCATCTACCACTAGGTAGCTGTTCACAGACAGGAGCATCATGTTTTTTCCTCCCAATAGTGCACTTCTATATCGGACACAAATGAAATCAGGAATGCGCTTACTCCAGCCTGGCAGAACCTGATTGGCACCCAGAGGACCTTTTCATTGGCCGCTCCATGACTGTGGAGCGACCTGTCGGAAGCGCTCCAACAGCTAAATGAGCTGTCGGAATTTAAAACACACCTGATGGCCTATCTCTTCTGACAGGCCTACCCAGCCAGTTTTAACCATGAATTGTGTCTGTTATATATTAATAATTGTTCTATGTATTTTAATATATGAATTTTAGAAGTATGTTTTAAAATGTGTATTTTATATAATGAGGAAACGTGGGTAAGAAATGAAATTATTATTATTATATAATACTAATAATATTTTTCTCCCTCCTGGTGCATAAACCTTGCTTCAGAGGGTTTTCCAGCACTGGGCTCTTTGGGTGCACAGGAGACTGCAGGAGGCAAATTCCAGATTCTGGCTGATGCTGTGGGGGCTATGGAAAGTGTTTCTGTTTGGAGATTTAACAGAAGAACCTTGGTGTGCTATCACTACCATTAGCAGAGAAGGACTAACGTTTCTAATGAGCGTTTTCTGGGATCATGCTGGTCTTAGATATTTCCACACAAGAAGCAAAATGTCAGAATGATGCATCTTTCCTGCCCACTGCTTTCCCCTTTTTTTTCTGTATATAGTGCAATTTTCAACTGGAATCCAACATACATAGAGAGATGAAATCTGTGGGCAGGCAAATCGTGCTCTGTTTGGGCCTGCTTAATGTTAAAACGCCTTAATTTACTCCATAGTAAGACATCATTTTTTCTGAGAACCTTTTCACTTCTTTTATGTTTAGAGTTTTTCAAGACTGATTAAAGTCAGAAATGATTCTGTTGGGTGAAACGTGTTAGTATGCTGGTGTAGGTTTTTACGCTTTCAGATTACATAGGACTCTATTCTTATATTTTTAAGCAGGAAAGAAAAATATTTTTTTGTAGTTTGAAAGCCTACTTCTTTGCCTTGCAAATCCAAAAAAAAGTTATCAACCAGAGCATGTTAGATTTCTTGACAGACTCATTTGCAGTTCCAGTTTTTGGAATCCTGTCTGAGACAGACAAAAAGCACTCACAGGTTAATTTCTTTTCTTTTTCAGGTTGGCCTTCCTTCTATGATGTTATTGCCTCTGACAAAATTACATTCACTGATGACTACTCTTTTGGGATGCACAGGGTTGAGACAAGCTGCAGTCAGGTCAGTTTAGAGACAAAAAGGCCATTCTAATGTTAAAGGTTACAGAAATTGTAGCAGTGGCCACAGTTTTTCTCTCCACATCTAAGGATTTACAAACCTTTCGTTACTAGATGCACTAATTAGGGTTGCGTGTTGGGTCACAGGCATGACAGCTGGTGGGTATAAGCTAAAGTCAAAGTGCTAATGAGAATCTGTGTTGTTCTCTGTGGCAAGCATTATTTAACAGAGCATACATAAATGGCTGGAATCAGAGGCTCAGAAATTGTCTTCCGTGATGGCATCTTTTCAGGGTTCACCTCTGAACTCTGCTCTCTTAAGTCTAAATGCAAATAGTTTAGATGGATGTTGGGAACATTGGACTGACTACATGCGTACTGATTCTATCGCTATGCATTGCCAAGGAGCAAGACTGACAAAAGTGTGGTAGCTATTCCCAGGCTATCTGTTTGGCCATCTCTGAGTCCCATCTGCCAAAATAACCAAGTGAATAATCATACCAGACATTGTCAGTTTTTCGTTATCTGTCTCATTCCTTTCATCTATTGTCCTCATCAGCCTTCTGTGGCATTAATGGCTCAGTCCTCACTTATCACGGAAGATGGGTTGTTGGCCTGTCAGTTAGTGGAAATGCCTGCGTAATTTGCCGCCAGTTTCATCCGTTGGGGATGCACCAGTTTTTATCAAAACCCAAGGCTGCTCGTTGGGTTTTTGTTTTAGATCCGTGTATGTAGCTGAGAATCTGGCACAGAACAGAGATAAAGGACCTCTGAACAGGCTGGTGTATTCCCTATTTGTATGTGTATGGGATTATGTTATACATGGTGCAGTCTTTTTCAGTTAATCTTTCTAGTTGAGCTGATTGGCAGAACTAATCTATATATGATTAGCTTTTTGTTTCTCTAATTTATGATAATTCTTTTCACATTAGACAGTCTGAAGGCAGTTTGCAATTTTATAATGATAATGAACAATCATGCCCAAATTTAAAAATAAAAGCAGCAGAACAACAGATGAAAAAAGATTTTAAATTATTGAAGGATCTCAAATATCCATGGATTCACCCAAGAAGACAGGAGAAGCTTTGCTGGATATTACAAAACGTCACAGATTGTATCAGACAAAAGAAGAGTATTTTGTCATTCAGACATTTTTAAAGTGTCCTCTCCTTCTTTTGGGGGGGGGGGGGGGGGCATGTGTGTAGATGAAGATCTTTTTCCAATTTGACCATATCATGAGAAGACATGATTCACTAGAAAAGACAATAATGCTTGGTAAGGCAGTTGGGGAAAAGGAACACTGTGTTACAGACAGATTTTCGTGTATGTGCATCAGGAATGACTTGAGATACTGCAAGTCACTTCTGGTGTGAGAGAATTGGCCGTCTGCAAGGATATTGCCCAGGGGACGCCCGGATGTTTCATGTTTTACCATCCTTGTAGGAGGCTTCTCTCATGTCCCCGCATGGAGCTGGAGCTGACAGAGTAAGCTCATCCATGCTGTCCCTGGCTTGGATTCAAACTGGCAACCTTCAAGTCAACAACCCAACCTGCAAGTCAACAGTCCTGCCATTTAACCCATTGTGCCACTGGGGATTCCAGACAGATAAGTCACAGCTTCAGTGGAGACACCTTTTTCCCATGACAACTATTTCAGGAGTGAATTTTCTTTTCTAGGGGTAGATTTATCACACTTCCTGTTGTCTCACCCCTGTTCTTAACTATTAGTCATTTGTAGGTCGGATGTTTGTAACTTGGGGACTGCCTGTATAGCTTCTTGAGTTCTGCTAGTTTGCCAGTTGTTGTCACTTTGCCACCCACTCATAATATTCTTTGTGAATTGCTTGTATAGTATATTTCTTGGTTCTGCACAAGGCTTTTCCAATGAGTTTTTTAAAAAAATCAGGGACACATTTTGCTGAGGTGGTCGATTTGAGAATAACAGGGCTAAAGAGTTATTTTACTGATGCGCTGTAACACTTAAAAAATAAATAACAGAAAGGAGGAAAAGGAGACCTTTTCTTCTACTATGCTTTGAAATGGAAAAAATCAAACTCAAAGGTAGGAACAAGGTACTTTGTACTGAGAATTTAAAATAAGAGAACAATGACTTTGAACATATTTGAAGAAAATTCTTAGAAAAAGTATTGGAAAAAGAAGATGGGAATTTACCTCCAAATGAGGAATTGAACTTCTGGTGGGACTTTAGAAAAAAGAGATGGCTTTGGAGAAGGGGAGCACAGGGGTGAAAAAAATAAAAGAGGGAGAAATGCATAGTATATATCTATATAATTGTAATTTTTAAAAAATAAAATAAAATTAAGGAAATAAAATAAAATGGGGCAATAGAAACATTGTTTGGATATATTTTAAAATCATGAGAACTACATTAATTAATATTTTTCCATGTCAGGAGCAACTTGAGAAACTTCAAGTTGCTTCTGGAGTGAGATAATTAGCTGTTTGCAAGGATGTTGCCCAGGGGACACCCGGATGTTTGATGTTTTACCATCTTTATGGGAGGCTCCTTTCATGTCTCCGCCATGGGGAGTTGGAGCTGACAGAGGGAGCTCACCCACTCTCCCTGGATTCGAACTGCTGACCTGTCAGCCAGCAGTCCTGCCGGCACAAGGATTTAATGCATTGTGCCACCAGGATTTCTGCAACTACATTAATAAATAACACATTCTTAAAGCATATTTGCCCTATTTGTAGAAGCTGTTGATGTACATTTTAAGCTACCTCTTCCTTCAGATTTCTTCTAATTGCCTTAACATAATACAGCATAGCAAAATATTAACCAATTTCACAACCAAAATTCTGTATTTTACGGAAAAAGAGCCTGAAACCAATTACTGCTCCCGTTTAGAATGCAGTTGTCCCTCCTTATTCAAAGGTTCTGCATTCAAGCAACCACAGCTCAAAAATATTTGGAGGAAAAATCCAAATTAGCAACCTTCAATTTTGACATTTTATATAAGGGACACAATTTTATTGTATATATTGGGACTTGAGCACCCATGGGGGGTCCTGGAACAAAATCCCAGTGGACCCCAAGTACCATCCTGTACCCCCATACATTCAAATTCATTGACTTGAAAATCAAAAATTGATTCAACAGATTTACTCGTGCTTGAGTAGCAATTGAATTTTGACCGTTCTTTTCTATGAAAAGCAGCCCTGTAGACAATGGTATAAAACCGTCTTAATATTATCTAACTGGTAAAATCACAGTTTTGTTTGCTTACAGGGTTTCTATGTTGTCCAGCTTATGGCAATAATGACTTTCAACAATAATATATGATTAACGGAATACAAGCCATATACACAGAACAAAGAGCCAAAATTAAAATTAATGGAGATATGACTGAAATGTTTCCAATACAGAGAGGTGTGAGACAGGGATGCCCCCTCTCACCCTTATTATTCATATTCGCAATAGAAATCTTAGCAAGAAAACTATGTCAAGATGATGACCTGATTGGTATAAAAGTGAAAAACCAAAAATATAAAATAAAGTTATTTGCAGACGACATTATTTTAATGTCAGAAGATCCACGGAAAGAATTTCCCAAAATGATAGGCCTGGTCAATCAATTTGGATTAGTTGCGGGTCTTTCAATCAATCTACGCAAAACAAAAATATTAGCAACAAAGCTAAACAATAAAGAAAAAGAAGAATTAAGTCAAGAAACAGGAATTGAAATAGCTCAACAAGCAAAATATTTAGGAATAAACATAACAATGAATAACAAAGATCTGTACAAAAATAATTATGAAAAAACCTGGAATAAAATAAAAAATGATCTGAAAAAATGGATGAATCTGGATATCTCTCTCCTAGGACGGATAGCTACAATAAAAATGAATATCTTACCTAGACTATGCTTCTTGTTCCAGAACATTCCAATTGACATCAAGGAAAAAGAATTTACGAATTGGAATGCTGAACTTATGAAATTTATTTGGAGAGGGAAGAAACCGAGAATAAAGATGAAAAATTTACAAGATGCTAAACAAAGAGGAGGACTGGCTCTCCCAAATCTAAAATTATACAGGGAAGCAGCTATATTGATTTGGTTAAGAGAATGGATCCATCTTGACAATCAAAGTCTCATAACTCTGGAAGGAGATAGTTTAAAATTTGGCTTACATGCATACTTAATTCATGGGAAAGTGGCAGAAGACTCAAACTTTAATAAACACCCAATTAGGAAAACTCTGATGAATACTTGGAACAAATATAAAAAAAATTTTTACAGAAAATTACCACAATGGACCTCGATCCAAGAAGCTTTCAAACAAAGTGGAAATTCAAAGGGTAGTAAAAGATGGCCAACATATGCGGAAATACTCAAGAAAATACAAGATAACCTTCATCTGAAATCAATGATAGAAATAAACCAGCAGGGCTACAACATGAACTGATTTGAATATGCACAAATATACCAACAATATCAAAAATATGTGCATACAGGATTTGAAGAAGAAAAGACAGACCTTGATAAGATACTTCAATCAAGAAATAAACATCTATCTAAGCTCTACAGTCTCCTGTTAAAATTACACACAGAAGATGAATATATCAAGGCGTGTATGGTAAAATGGGCCAAAAACATTGGCCGCTCAATCAGCACAGATGAATGGGAATACCTCTGGAAAGTAAAAACAAAAATTTTCAGAAGCTATTCCCTTCTAGAAAATTTCTACAAAATGTTTTATCAATCCTATATGACACCTGTTAAATTAGCCAAAATACATCCACAATTAAAAAACACTTGCTGGAAATGTAAACAAGCAACAGGATCATTTTTCCATATGTGGTGGACTTGCAAGAAGGCAAAAAACTTTTGGATTGAGATCCATAAAACCACTGAAAAAATACTAAAGCTAAAAATACCCATGCACCCAGAAATATTCCTACTAGGAATAACAGACACATCATTGCTGAAGCCACACGATAAACTCTTCACTTTGATGACAACTGCTGCGAGAATAGTTTATGCACGAGCCTGGAAATTGGAGGAAACACCAGAAATGGAGGAATGGATCGTGAAAGTAACGGAGGTGGCTGAGATGGACATTCTGACAGGGTATCTCCAGTCAAAAGATCCTTCCGAGTTTAGGAAAGACTGGGAACCCTTCAAAAGGTTTTTAGAAGGAAAGACTATTTCAACGTGGGGGTTTCCAAAATTGACTATTATAAATTTTAATTTTCACCACTCATTTAAATTCCTTCTGTAAAAAAAAAAAGTCATGATGAAGAAAAAAAAGAACTACAGTTCACAATTGCTGGTGGCTTGTGAACAGGTTGTGAAACAGTGAACTTTTTGTTTTTGCTTTTTGGTGTGTTTCTTTGCCAAGTACTTTTGCATTTTTATATCGCCATTTGTTCAGTTTTTTTCTTTTTTATATAAATATGGACATTTTAGCTTTGTTTTTTGTTTTTGGTTTTTCTCTCTCTTCCTTTTTGATCCTTTTTAAATCTCAGTTTTCCTACTTCCTATACAACCGAATGTTCTCACTCTTTCAATGTTAATTTACTCTATCTTATGAGGTAAAACTTCAATAAAATATATATAAATAAAATTCAAAAATAATAATAATAATATATGATCCGGGACCAGGACACACATACATCTCCATATTTTATAGGCTGCAATTTAGAAACATCTTCCAGTTGTGCAGTCTATTGATTTTGATGAGACTGTACCAATATATGTGCTTTCTGTGTCCTCCTGTGGCAAGGTGCTAACATGCCACAGAATACATTCATCATGCAGTCATTTCCTCCTGTCTCCATAGATCTAACAATGGGGATCATGTAGCCAGCTGCAAAAATACAATAGTTTCATTACTGACAGGAATTGCAGCACCAGTTTTTCTTTGTTAAACAGAGAACACGATCTTCTTCTTCCATTTTTTAAAAAACATGCAGCAGGTGAAAAATTAAGCAGTCTTTCCATAAAATCATTCTAGCATCTGTTTTGTTCAAATGCAGCCCTCTCTTTTGAAATGCCATTAGTTTATGGAACACATAAGTGCCTGAGATGAAAATTACCTTACTGTAAAAAAAAAATCATAGATATCATCTGTGAAACAGCTTTCATTGTTTTATTACAAATACATCACAGTACAAGTATGTGCAATGTCAGATATTTGTGATTTGTTAATTTGAAGTACATTTAAGGAATAACATTAAATTGGTTGCACATTGTCTCATTTTTTCCTTTCCTGTTTGAGGCTTCTTTTCCTAGCAGGTTAACTGTGGTTTTTATTATTTACCCATAGAAGCCAATAACATTGTTTAATCATGCAAAAACAATATGTTACATATTGATGGGCCGTGACCTAAGGGTATATATTTATATTAATGGGTTCCTAAACGTTGGTCCTCCAGATTTTTTGGACTTCAGTTCCCAGAATTCCTGACTTCTGGCCAAGCTGCCTGAGGCTACTGGGAACTGAAAAAGTCTAGAGGACTGAAGTAACACTGAAATTTGTAGTTGGTAAGGCACCAACACTCTTTGGCAGAAAAGGCTAAAGAGCTTATAAAACAATAGTAACCATGGTTCCATAGCATTGAACCATGGCATTTAGAGTCGTCTCAAACTGCATTAATTCTACAATGTAGATGCATCCTAAGCTACTGGTCACTATTTGCCTTGAGCTTTCTTCATCATAGCAATGGGTTTAGTTTATTTATAGTCGGGAACTCAAGAAAGGTGAAGTCTGCGTATCATGACCATTCTACTAATTCACAAAACCAAACGGGCACATGGTAAACTGCGTTCAGAGCATGTGGAATATGCAGCTCTACATCTTTTAGCATTATCATGGTATAGCAAATGGGGACAGAGTTGTTAGTTCAGCATCAACTGAAATGTTCACACATATACTTTATTCTGTGCTGAAATTTCTACAAATCTGCTCAATCCTTCTGTTTTGCATGCTACTAGAATTCAGCAGTGACATGCTATGACTCATATTACTTGCTTCAGGTGATAATCACTGCCTGTTGGTTGCCAGAGTCAGAGGTTGCAATTGTGTGGCCCTCCAGATGTTTTTGAACTATGAGCCCCTAGCATAACCAAGAGAGAGAGAGAACCTACTAGTTGAAGTCCAGTAGCATGTGGATGGCAACAAAATTTCCATCCCTGGCCTAAATCTAGTTGATAGTCAAAACATAGGCATTGAATTAATTGCTAAATGATAAATCAATCCTGATGTAAAAGCCCTTGTTTCAATGAATCTAGTCTAATTGGGATCAGCATCAGGATTATGTCCAGAGGTAAGAATTGTGAGGTCTTCCTGATTTTGTTGAACTACAGGTCCTAGCAGTCCTAGCCAATGTAGCTAATGGTTATGAATGCTGGGAGTTACAGTTCATCTACAGCTATAGCGCCATAAAGTTTTCACACTTGAGTTAGGCCAAGGTCTAATCTTCTGGGACCCTTTTACATTGAACATTATTGAACAGTGATTCCACTTTTAACAGCCATGGTTGTATTCTATAGCTCCCTCAGATTTATACAGATTGAGTATTTCTTATTTGTCTACTATATGTTTAACCTTGTTGTATGGTGTCTTTCTGACAATTGAATGTTTTTGTTTATCTTGGGAACTGCCCTAAATCCTAAAGGGGATGGAGCAGTATATAAATAAAGTTTTTATATTATTATTATTATTATTATTTGAAATGCTCGAGACTAGAAATGTTTCAGATTTTGGGAATTTCTTCTTTCCTTCCTTTGTTCATGATTTTAGAATATCTGTATTGTCATACATGTACATAATGAGATATTGTGGAAAAGGGACCCAGTTCTAAACATGAAATTAATTTATGTTTCATGTACACTTTATACATATAGCCTGGTGGCAACTTTATAAAATACTATCTTGGGTATCCGGCATTGCCTGGGTTATGAGAAAAAGTTGTGTGGGTTTTTTTTTTTTTTACAAAATGCATAAGGTTGTGGGTGTACTACAACGAACATCATGCCAGGTTAACCCCCGGAAACTCCACCATTACTTAAAGTTTGTCATATTGGGCAAGTTTGCTTTAGATGCATCACTGGTGAAGTTCAGTATGCTCTTCAGCTGCAGGATGAATTATAACTCCCACCATGGTGGGTCAGTCCCGTCAAATCCCTCCAGTATGTTCAGTTGGTCATGGGGGTTCTGTGTGCCAAGTTAGGTCCAGGTCAATCACTGGTGAGGTTCAGAGTGTACTTTGATTGCAGGTGAATTATAAATCCCAGCACCTACAACTAACAAATGTCAAGGCCAATTCCACCCCAAATCCACCAGTATTCAAATTTGGGCATATTGGGTATGCGTGCCAAATTTGATGCAAATCCATTATTGTTTGCATTCACAGTGCTCTCTGAATTTTAGGTGAACTATAATTCCTATAAATCAAGGTGAATTTCCCCCAGAGACCTCCTGCATTTTTTGTTGGTCATGGGAGTTCTGTGTGCTAAGTTAAATCCAGGTCCATCATTGGTGAGGTCCAGAGTGCTGTGTCTTGATGCAGAGTGAACAACTTCCATCATGTGGAGTCAGTCCCCTAAACTCCTCCAGTATGTTTAGTTTCTGCTCAGTTCTACTCTGTTCATTACGCAGACAGTTGAAAAGAGTACGAAAGGTTTAAGGGAGAGACAGTGGGTGAGGTCATGCACATTTCACACCAATGGAGTGAGTAAGGAATCCTGGGAGGTATCTTTGGTGGAGAAACAAAAAAACGGACCCCAAATTAAAGCTTTCACTTGGGTGGCGAGCAGTATGGTGTTTATGGAGGACATTGGCAGGGCTCTTGGTCGTGTTCATGGCGCTCACTATAACCTGTAGTGTCAGTAAATGGAGGGCCATGGGTGGCTCCTGCTTAGTGGAATAGTAGCTGTTTGTAGAGGTGGGGCTCAGTCTGTGTGAACAGATACCCCTGCCACATACGCACATACAGATTTTCACTTTTATTACGTACTAGCTTGGGAACCCGGCAATTCCCAGGTTATTTGATAAAGGCATTATTTGTCTTTGATTGTTAGGTATTCTCAGTTTGGAGTGGGTGAACTACAATTCCCAGAATCGTGGGTCAATCCTCCCCGAATTCTGCCAGTATTCAAAGTTGGCCATTTTGGGTCTGTGTACCAAGTGTGGTCCAGATCTGTCGTTGGCTGGTCATTGCCTGGCTCCAGTGCTCTCTGGATGGGGGTGAACTGCTACAACTCCCAGATTCCCAGGGCAATTGTCCTAAAACATCTGTCAGTATCTACAGCAGGCTATGTTGAGTCTGTGTGCCAAGTTTGATCTAGATCCGTCGTTGGCTGGGTTCAGTGCTCTTTGGATACAGGTGAACCACAACTCCCAAAATCAAGGCCCATTCCTGCAAACCCCTGCAGTATGTTCAGTTGGTCATGAGGCTTCTCTGTGCAAAGTTTGGTCCCAGTCCATTGTCGGTGGGGGTCACTGTTTCTCTGGATGCAGGTGAACTATAACTCCCTTTTGCCCAAACTTGTCAAATATGTTCTGTTGGTTATGGGTGCTCTGTGTGCCAAGTTTGGTCCTGGTCCATCATTGGTGGGGTTCGGAGTGCTCATGGATATAGATAGATATAGATATAGAAGATATAGATAGATGATTTTAGCACATTTGTGCCTGGAAAAAAAATTGTACATTGAACCATTCAAAAGTAAATTTGTCACTATCTCAGCTAACCATGTGGACAGTTTTGGAAGTGTGGATAAGGGATGCCTTTAGTTTAGTAAGGCATTTCAGCATTTTGGCTAGGAATCCTCAATACCTCTCCCTAAACCTAAAATTCTTGCATATGATCCAGCTCTGGGGCTCAAGATACATGGGGAAAATAATATATGAGTCTACTGAATTATCTTTACAGTCTTCTGACATGAACTCTCATGAGTATAACATAACTTTAAAAAACACCCTTATGTATCTTCATGATTCACTGCTGAGAAAATACAGGATTCACTGTGCCAACATTGCCTCCTCCATTGCTTTACCATTAACTTTTTATATATAGCATTCTAGTCTGTGTAAAATGGACCTTCAATGACGATGTGGTCAAATTTCCAAAATTCTGCGTAGACTAGAAATGTAGTGAATATGAAGTTGTGAAGGATCTAAAATATTTAGATCAAGCTTTATTAGAATTATTAGGGCCATCACTAATGAGACAGCTTTACTGTATTTTTTAAAAGAAAAACCCAATGTTTCTACTGCCCATTGTTTTACCTAAGCATATCAGAAGAACTTTTTCGTCACTGACTTTCTACAACAAATGCTGTATGGACAGTTTACAAGATTCTTGTTCCTATTACAGAATAGCGATTTTCTGGAATTCCACGCAAACACACATGAAAATAGGTGTTTTTATGCAATTCCAATGCCTGTTATCAACTATTATCAGTATTTTGCATTAGGCTCACAATTGGCCTTTGCTACTGATGTCCAAAGGCCCTGCAGGGAATATAATGGCAATAACAACACAGAATAACTCTTTTATGATTTTTTTTATGAATGCAGGAGTTTATTTTTATTGATTGGAAAAAAACTTAAATGAATCTAATTATCACTATTGTTCTTTGTGCAATAATTTCCTCCTGCTGCTGTCCTGGTATTGTGAAGTAGACAAAGGTCTTTTGAAAATGGTGCAACTGTACAGCTGTGGCAAAATTGAGAGGGATAAAGAAAAATAGAATAAAAAGTCACCATTGCTTCTCCAGCTTGTTATTGTTGCTTTCATAAATGATAAATAATTGCAATGTATGCTGCTTTATTTCAGTGTGGTGCTCACCTTGGACATATTTTTGATGACGGGCCTCGTCCAACTGGCAAAAGATATTGTATAAATTCAGCTTCATTGTCTTTTGAGCCTACAGACAAGAACCTTGCTGCTGAAGGAAGCATTAGCTCTACTTCTGCCCAACCAGACAAGACAGAGCTGTAGTAGGAAAGGTTATACTACAGACGGCTTGTGTCCCCACATGACTTATAAAGAATGTTATCCTAAATTGCCTTCTATCTTCAAAAAAACTTGTAAAGGTATTCTGTACTAGCAATGTTTTTCTGTACTAAAACAAGGCCTTGTGTGCCAATGTATTTTGTTACATAATTATACCTGGATAATTGTTTATGTCTGTGCTTTGGGTAATCCCTTAGCAAGAAGGGCTTTGGTTACTTTCATGTACTGCTTGACTACTGTAGGTTTGAATATAACTCTCCTTGGTTGCAGGGGAGAAGATGACAATTCATTTCTGTCAAAGCAGAATTATAATATGCAATAGAATTCTGATACCGTAGTATTTATGTGATTTGGCGATCTTGTTCTGATTTACAAGACTTGGGTAGCCAATGGTCTACCAGTAACTCTCCCATAGTGGAGATTTGTGGATTGGTTGTTGTATCCAACCTATCCCATGGCTCAGGTTTCTATCAAAATTCAAAGACTGCACTAACTGTTAACTACGTGGTCATCTGCCTCCCCACATTAATCGAAATGAAAACAAAGCCCTCACTTGGTCTTGGAGATAGCAAAAATTTGCCCTTTTCTACCTTTGTTTGGTGAAAATAAGCAACTATTAGAACTATTCGGTGTACATCGGTGTACAGCCTATTAGAACATCTTAACTTGCAATCAGAATTTAGACTAAGGTGGAGAGAGGTTTGTCTATTTTAAACATCAGACACAATAATCTTTAGAGGAAAGGTATATGCCTAAAGTGATACCCCTCAATAATTTGTTTTAGCATACCTTGCTAATGAAGATCTTGTAAAATCACCACTGAGGAGCAAAGTACTGTAACTTTCATAAGAACAGTCTGTGAATTGTGCCTTGGACATTAATTTTGGACTAAACTCTCAAAACCCTGCAATTGATTCTCAGAGTTGTAATCCTAAATATAACTTTTCTACACACTGCCTTTGTTGTGGAAATAAACAAGTAGTGCAGCCTTTGTCCACCCCCTTCCACCAGTTCATACAGCCAGATCTCCACATTTGCAGATTCGACTTTTGCTGGTTTGGTTATTCATTTGCTATATGCTATCTCTATGTCCTCCAGTGTGAATCTGGTCAACTTCTGACAGATGTCACACACTGGAGGATTTCTAGAGAAAATATTTCTTTAGATATGTGTACGAGCTCCCATGTGATCTTATGGAAGTTGATCAAAGAGCCGCACTGGAGGATCTAAAGCAGTGATTCTCAACCTGGGGTCCCAAGATGTTTTCGGCCTACAACTCCTAGAAATACCAGTCAGTTTAACAGCTGATTTCTGAGCGTTGAAGGCCAAAAACCCCAGGTTGAGAACCACTGATCTAGAGATTCCTAGAAAAGTGTTCTTTCATATTTTTAGAGCACTTCTATATTTACAGTTGTTCCACTATTGTGGGGGTCCTTCACCCTTAACTCTAGTGAATGTGGAGCAATTACTGTACTTCATTAGAGAGGTGCAAAACTTCCTGCAGCCCCCTTTAAAATGTTTGGAAGGATGGTATTCCCATGTTTCAATAGCATAAGTAGTGTACAGGTGTGGTAAGTACTCGAATATAGTTTCTAGAACAAAGAGACAATCAAAGCAATAAAAGGGTATTCAATGAGGAACAACCCTATCCATATCTACACACATAAACATACACAGAGAATATATCATTTACTGAACGTTACGCAGCATATTAGTTCATGTGCCTATAATGATGTTATATTTTTATTTTAAAGTTTTTCAAGAAATTGCTTCTTACTTTTGAGGGCTCAAATTGCTTTTTACAAGTATGGCACAATTGCTTTCTGCATTGCCTTTCAATAATGTACATGATTAGAACAGATGCATTTTTCAAAAGCGTAGCACCATGGTATTATGTAAGACTATTTGCTGTTCAGTATCAAACATACTACCTGAAATATGTAATGTTGGCACCCTTTACAGTACATTACAGTTACTGCCTTTTACGCCTTACAGCCCAATGGGAGAAAAAATACTGTATGCTAATAAATAACAAATATAGTTGAAGAATAGAGAGATGTAGGATTTCAGAATGCAGTCATATACATAAGAAAACAATTATGCATGCCGTTACTCTATCATTTGAGCAGTCTTTAGTACATAAAGGCAAAGCAATTTCTGTGTCATATCATTATTTTTTATCTTTATTTTATTTTTCTTGAGGGACAGTTCTTATTCTTTGCCTTTGTGGGAAAAAAACACAGTGATCTCAAGTCACATTTTAGGACATAAATCTCTAATGTGCAACATAAGCAAAAATGTGGGATACGCAGGCAGTTTACTTTTCAGATCACAGTTGTAGTAAAGAATCACTGAAGTATCAAGTTTCAGTGTATTTCTGTCTTCCATTAAATAAATATATGACTAAAACTTCAATGAAGAATAGTGTCAGCTGCCCATTGGTAGATTTATACTTGCAGGATCTGGAATGCAGTGAACTGAGTCAGAATGGCTAGGTATATATGATCAATGGAAGTGTAACACTATGAACAATGGAAAGCCATTGTTCTTTCTCTCAACTGCAACACTGGGCAGTGTTTTTCATTGTGAATGCCAGAGGATGCTAAAAGGACTGGTGTTACAAAGCCCAAATAAAGGTCACTTTGTTTATGGCCTTCAAAAGGGATAGTTGAAGTTGAGCGCAATCTGTAGCTGGGAAGTTTTTCTGTTCTTTGTATTACATGGGTGGACAAAACTACTGAATGCAAGTTTATATAGAAATAGAAATCTATACTTTATAATTGTCTATTGAGGGTTTGCAAAGGATCTGCTGTGTATCACAAATGTTATTTAAAGGAAGAGAGAAGTTTTTTTAAATAAAAAATAAGATTATTTTAGCATACAGGATATACTATTTTAAATATTTGAACTTTTCCTCTAAATTGTTCTTTGCTTGGAAGATATCAGTGCTGACTTTTTCAATGGAGATATCTTTTAATATATTTGCTGTACACAGTTATATAATAAATATAATTTATAAATACATCTCACTCTCTGGGCTTTTTTTCCACAGTTTTCTGTTCCAGCTGTTACACCACCCTTATCTGTTTCAACTTCAAGTCTATATGTTGGATATCACACATCAACTCCGGAGTTCTAGGTTCTCTTGGGAGAAACAAGAGGAAGAAGAGCTATTTCATAAGCCACACACAAATTCCCTAAACATGTCATGACCCTGGAAAAATATTTCAGAGATCCAGGTATAACTGGAGGGAGGGAACATTTTGAAGAAGTATTCAACAGAGATATCACACAACATATTATAAGAATTCTGCCAGAGGAGTCCTATACTGTGACACAGTAATTTGCCTGGGAACATTTTCTAGAACCTTGGTATTTAAAGATGTTAAGTATGGAATGTCATTTTTATTTGTAGATAAGCTTTCCTTGATAATTCAACTTCACACACACACACATTGTGGGAAAGAGGCTTTTATCACCAACACAGCTTTCATGTTTGCATTTGTTGAGAACTTCTATTGCAGTCGTTCAATTGTTGTTTTTTTTTTAAAATCAAATATTAGAAAGGCTATTGGGGGCATTTCAATGTCATGGATACAGCCAATGTTTCATTAGGTCAATAGAATCAACTAGCTCAATAAAAACAGGTTAAATGCAAAAACACCTCCCTTATTTCATTTTATTTCCTTTCAAAACTCTTCGCAGGCTAGTGTTGTCTGGGAACCACAACCTTTTGGGCTAAAACATTATGACCTGTTAGGATCATAACCTATTGGGAAGCAGAGTTTCAAGGGTGCTCCTTTTGTTTATTGGGTAATGGATGGTCACTGGGCATGTAAATATCTTGTTAGTATCATAACCTATTGGGTAGCAGGGTCTCAGGAGTGTTCCTTTAGTTTATTGGGTAATGGATGGTCACTGGGCACGTAAATATCTTGTTTCTATTCTATGCTCTCAGCAGACAAAGATTCAAGTAGACTTCTTTTAAGATAACACGTTTGTTTTACTCATAACTTCATGTATTTAAATATACAGGTACATTTCTTATCAGGTTAAGCTTTAAAACGTTTCAGTTTGTATCTTTTACATAATATTTAACAGTCTCTTCAAAACTATATTGCTTTGTACAGCTCACTTTACTAACAGTCTACTTCCAAGGAGCTCAAGCCTCAACTGACTTCTAACTTCTAACACTCAAACAATCTCAAGCCTCAACTGACTTCTGACTGACATCTTTTAAAAACTGAACATTCTAAACAGTCACTGAATCAGTCACATGCTCTGCAGCCCCTCCCACTGTTTTAAGTACATGGAGCTAAGATAACTGCAAACCAAAGATGACATACACTTCAAGAAATAAACAGACACATTATAAAACAGATAACCATCAAATTTGTCAAAGGAAGGTTGCTATCTCCAACATTAAACTGAATGTTTATTTCATTATATTAATTTTTACGATTGCCCTTTATTTGTGATATATTGATCTACATTCGTCTGTAATTGTTAGCCTAGAGAAGTGGTATCCAACCTTTGGTCCTCCAGCTGTTTAGGATTCCAACTCCCAGAAGCCCTAGCCGACTTGTCCAATGCTCAGGAATTCTGGTAGCTGAAGTCCAAAACACCTGGAGAACCAAAGGTTGGGCACCACTGGCCTAGAGTCTTTCTAAATCACCTTTCTTGACATATATGTGCTGTTAAAAGAAAGGATATATAGCTTCCTGACCGTAGTAGAAGATCAACTCCAAATACCTCCCTGTCTGAGGGAAAGGATCAGCCAATCATGTTCATGAATTGACTAGACTGGGATCAGAGCGTGACTTCAACACTGGCAATGTTACAAATATGATGACAATGAATTATCTTAGGGAATACAATGCAGAGCATATGACAAACACAGAACTCTGCCATCCCACTCTTTGTCCCCAGCATCTGCCATCTTGGGCTGTTGTTCCATCCTGTCTCGTTTGAAGATAAGTCCTGGAACACTGCAGGTATGCACAGCACAGGATAGGTGTCTGCTATTTTGTGTAAAGTAGAGAATAGATTATGCAAACTATCTACACAGAGGCCTTAAGTGATGTATGTTTGAGTTCTCAGCATCTTTTGTAAATATCTGAAACATTCTCCACACTGGTTTGGTGAACCTTCAGCTATGCCACTGTACTAGAATGCCCACAATTCTTTATCCCAAGTATGCTGGCCAGGGCTGCTATACACTGAAACTCTTAAGCATATGGAAGGCCAATATTTTCCCAGTCTCATTGGATTGTTGTTTATATCCCATCTTGTTCCTAAATGGGTCTATTACAATGTTGCATAATATTTGACTAGTTTTAAGGGAAAAGGTGCAACTTGTGAAATAATTTCTAAGATGTATCATGATTTCCAAAAGAAGCATTTATTGGTCACCATTTCTTTTCTGGAATTTTAGTGGTGATAAAATGGAATTAATTATTTTGTTTCACACGTGGTTTTGACTGTCGATCACCAGATCTTGAGTGTCCTTACAAGACAAAACAAAGCAACAAGGCCACTGTTACAAATACATTGTGCATATTACCTACAGGTGAGAGTTGTGGCCATAAGGTCACAACATGTTTACACTTTTTAAAAAGAGGGCAGAGTTCGTGGGCATTGTCAATTCAGTGCACCCAAATCTGACGTGGGTAACATAAGAGTAACCTGACCAAAGAGCAGTTTTATTAATCTTGTTTGATAGTGTGACAAGACAGGGAGTGATTCCAACTACTGAATGACGTACACAGGACGTGAAAAATTGTTGGTCACTTCAGTCAGTGACCCAAATTCCCTGCGTGAGTATCAAACTTTTTTTTAGCCTTAATTAGATTGAGGCAGAGGGAACTGTGTGTGTTTGATTGCTAAATATTTTAGAGAACTATGGTTAATGACTGAGAGGGTTGTAGTTTTCCTGTGATAAAATCCTAGAAGAAAAATTTATTAACAAAATGCTGATTGTATATGTCATTTGGGTGCCTATGCCCAAGTATGATTGGGATATAAAGTTCATTTACAATGCACTAGTTTTAGTGCTATTATTCTGCTTCTACTATCATAGTTCCATCTAAAGGAATTGTACACTTGTTCTTTAGGGAGGCCTTGGATCTCTCTGGCCCTAAATGCCCTCACTAACCTGCCAATTCCATCATTCCAGATCATGTTGCCATGACAGTTAAAAGTGGAATAATAGCATTAAATCTTTGTGGCGTGAATGACTCCCAAGGTGTTTGTTTTTTTTTACAATGGGGTGAATGAAATATCAAATGTCATTCACACCGTATCTGTTGGAAATGCTTTGTGTATTCTTACGTAATAGGGATAGTACTAGATCAGGGCTCCTTAAACTTTTTTCACTTAGGGCCCCTTTATGTCCTATAATTATAGGTATATAGGTATATTAAAAAGGTATGAAAATCAAAGATTTACTAAAAATAGCATTAATGTCAGGACCCAGGCTGCAAAGGCACCAATAACCAAACACAGAGGCCAGAATCTAACTAATATCTTTATTGTAGGAATATATAAAGTTAATAAAAGCAAGTATATGAAATTGTCCAAAAGCAGACCTTTCAGGAAAGGTCTCAATTAGCCCAAAAAGGCGATGTCCAATATGAAATATTAAGGTCCAAAGTTGTAATCCAATAACCGAAACACTCACCTTGCCAGGCAAAGTGAGGGGAGATGACAAGGTCCTTTAGTCCATAAACTTGAGCAAGGCTAGGAAATAACTTGATACTTGAAACAAGGCTTAAAACGTGGAACAAGGTAACAAGGAACAAGAACAAGGTCCGTGGAAGAACTTGGTAAAATCCGTGATACAAGGCAATGTTTAATCCTGGGAAACAAGCAAGGTCCGTAGGTAAACAAAGGCAAAAACAGGAGCGAAGGCTGGAAAGCAGGGCAAGGCTTGAGCAGGAGCGAGGCTTGAAACGGAGCGCGCTGTCCAGACACAACTCGCTCCGGAGGTTGACGAATTGACTCCGCGAAGTTACTTCGCGGGTAAATCACCTATATAGAGTCTAACTTTCCCGCCGAAGCAGTTCTCTGGGAACCAGAAACGAAAGCTAATCTTTGAGACCAGATGTTTGACTCCTTAAGGATTCTCACGAAAAAGGAGACTTAATTGGCTGAATTCTTGGCTGCTATCCTCGCACTCCTGCGCGAAGCAGCTTCCAAACCTCTCTGTTGTTTACAAAACTCATGGCGGGAGAACACAGGAGAAGTGGGCTCCGGATTTGTTTGACATACTTCTGGGTCACAACTTTCTTGCAGGTGCAAGGTTCCCAGATCTGCCTGGGAAAGATCTGGCTGAGAAAATTCCAGTTCAGACTGGGAAGGTAAAAAACCCAAGTTTTCTTCATCATCAGGCATTACAGTGTCATAAGCAGGACTACAAGGCCCATGAGTCATCACACTATCCCCCTCCTCAGGGCCCCTCCCAAACTGGGACTCTCTCCCCGAGGCGCGAGGCCGCGGTTTGGTGGGATAGGTCTGATGAAAGCGACGGGTTAGATCAGGAGCGTGAACTGTGGAGGCGTCTTCCCAAGAGCGCTCCTCAGGGCCAAAACCCACCCAGTCAATGAGATATTGCAGGTGGCGGCGGTGAAAGCGAGAATCTAAAATGTCCTCAACCTCGAACTCCTCCTCCCCATTCATCAAAACAGGAGGGGGAGCCGGTTGGTCTGTATCAGGATGCACACCATCCGCCGGAAGGAGCAGGGAACGGTGAAACACTGGGTGGATGCGCATTGAACGCGGAAGTTGGAGTTTGAAAGTCACGGGGTTTAATTGCGCCACCACTGGATAAGGGCCAATGAAACGGGCATCTAACTTCCGGCAAGGGCGGTGGGAGGGCAGAAAGCGAGTGGACAGGAAAACCCGATCTCCTACCTTGATTTCGGGGCCCGGCTGGCGATGTTTGTCAGCGTGGCGTTTATAGTCCTCCTTGGCTTGGTCCAGTTGCTGGAGCAAAAGTTGTTGTACCGCTGTGAGTTCCTGCAGCCAATCCTCTGCTGCGGGAACTTCTGAAGTTTCAATGACAGGGGGAAAGAAACGTGGGTGGAAGCCGTAGTTTGCAAAGAACGGCGTTTCTTTTGTAGAAGCTTGAACTCCATTGTTATAAGCAAACTCTGACAGTGGTAACAGAGAAGCCCAATTGTCCTGTTGGTAGTTTACATAACAGCGAAGATACTGCTCCAAGGTGGCATTGGTGCGCTCCGTTTGCCCATCTGTTTGAGGATGATGAGCTGAAGATAAGCGAGAGTCTATGCCCAATAGTTTTTGTAGTGCCTTCCAAAAACGAGAGGTGAATTGAGATCCACGGTCTGAGACTAAACTCTTGGGCAATCCATGTAGTCTAAAAACATGTTGAAGGAATAGATCTGCAGTCTCTTTGGCCGTGGGGAGACCTTCACAGGGTATGAAATGGGCTAACTTGGTGAAAAGGTCCACCACCACTAGGATCGTGGTGAATCCACAGGAAGGTGGTAGGTCAGTGATGAAATCCGCAGAAATTATTTCCCATGGTCGAGATGGGGTAGGAAGGGGATGTAGAAGCCCTGAGGGTTTCTCCCTTCTTATCTTGGAGCGCTGGCATACTGGGCAGGTGTTGACATATTTTTCCACATCCTTGCGGATCTTGGGCCACCAAAAATCCCTTAGGATCAGATGCATGGTTTTAAATAGTCCGAAATGCCCTGCTGGTTTGCAGTCATGACACAGACGAAGCGCTTTTTCCCTGCCCGGTCCGGGTGGGATATAAACATGATTTCTATAGCAAAGCAGTCCATCTTTAAGCGAAAAGGGAAAATGCAGACCTTGACGAAGTTGGTCCTGCGCCCAGGGATCTGCTTGCTGACTAGCCCTGATTTCTTGAGCACAGATGGGTCCTGGAGTAGAGGAAGTTGAACCAATGGGAGTGGATTTGGTGTTCCCCACTGTGAGCGTGGCAAAGTTCTCGGGTTGTAGTAGTTGGGATTCAAAGGTCTCCTTGCGTCCTGCAGCGTATTCCGGTTTACGTGACAGGGCGTCTGCTTGCTTGGTTTGGGCTGGGGTCACATAATGGATCTGGAAGTTGAAACGTTCAAAGAATAAAGCCCAACGTTGCTGCCTCTGATTTAGTTTGCGGGCAGTTCTTAGATGTTCTAGATTTCGATGATCAGTGTGGACTTCAATGGGAAATTTGGCCCCTTCTAGCCAATGTCTCCAAGTTTCAAAGGCTGCCTTTATGGCCAGTAGTTCCTTTTCCCAAATGGTGTAATTTCTCTCTGGTGTGGTTAGTTGACGGGAGTAAAAGGCACAGGGATGAAGGTGGTCTCCCACCGGTTGTAAGAGTACAGCCCCAATTGCCACATCCGAGGCGTCCGCTTGCACAACAAAAGGGGTTCCAGGATCTGGGTGCTGTAGAATTGGCTGGGACGTGAATAATTTCTTTAGTTGCTGAAACCCTCTCTCTGCTTGATCAGTCCAGCGGAAGGGCTGTTTTCCACGGATGCAGCTAGTGATTGGGTCAGACCAGCGGGCAAAATCTGGAATGAACTTGCGGTAATAGTTCGCGAACCCCAAGAAACGCTGCACCTCTTTCTTGTTAGTTGGCGCCCGCCATTCCAATACTGCTGAAACCTTGGCTGGATCCATGGAGAGCCCTAGAGGCGAGATACGGTAACCAAGGAAATCTACCTCTTGTAGATCGAAAGCGCATTTTTCCAACTTGGCATAAAGTCCATGATCTCGCAAACGTTGTAACACCATTTTGACGTGGTTCTCATGTTCTGATTGTGATCTAGAAAACACCAAAAAATCGTCCAGGTAGATTATCAAGAACCGATCTAGATAGTCCTGAAAAATATCATTGACAAAATGCTGGAACGTTGCGGGGGCTCCGCATAATCCATAATTCATAACTCGGGACTCGAATAATCCGAATTTAGTCTGAAAGGCAGTCTTCCACTCGTCCCCTTCTCTGATGCGAACTAGATTATAAGCCCCTCGAAGATCCAGCTTGGTGTAGACCTTGGCTCCTCGAAGTCGGTCCAGTAGATCCGAGATTAAGGGCAGGGGATAACTGTTCCGCTTGGTGATATTGTTCAATGCTCTGTAGTCCACCACCAAGCGTAATTCCCCTGACTTCTTCTTCACAAACATCACTGGGGAGGCGGCTGGGGATTGAGAGGGTCTGATGAATCCCTTGCGAAGGTTTGTCTCTATGAATTCCCTGAGAGCTTCTTGCTCCGGTTCAGTCAGGGAGTATAGGTGCCCTCGCGGGATCGGGGCCCCCTCCACCAAGTCAATGGCACAGTCATAAGGTCTATGTGGGGGTAATTTCTCGGCTTCTTTTTCATTGAATACATCCCAATACTCGGAGTACTTCTTGGGCAGGGTGATGATGGGCTCGGTCTCTGTGGCATGGCAGACCTTGGCTACGAGGCAATGGTTTTGGCAGTACTTTGAAGCAAACTGCAGTTCTCTGTTGGACCAGGAGATGTTTGGGTCGTGGAGAGTCAGCCACGGGATTCCCAAAATCACAGGGAAATGGGGAACCTCGGTAACAAAGAAAGAAATCTCTTCCATATGTTCCCTTATCCACATCCTGGTGGGTTCTGACCACTGGCTTACGGGCCCCGTCTTGAGGGGGCGGCCGTCTATGGCTTGCACCACACGGGCATTCTTGAAGTCATGATATTGTAATCCCAGAGAGTCGGCATACTCTCTGTCAATGAAGTTGTTGGTGGCTCCGGAGTCTATCATGGCGTGGATCATGACGGGTCCCCTTTTTGCTGACCATAAGGTGACCACTAGAAGGAACAGGACCCCGGTTGGCGGCTCTTGAATGGGTTTTCTGACCGGGTTGGCGAGCCTCTCTACGCCCGGTCGTTGGCTTCCCCCGCCGGCTGTGTGCCAGCCGCCTCAGACGCCTTCGTCTCCGTGGAGGACGCCGCCGCAAGACGGGCGGCGGGCTTCCCTTTGGCTGGACACTCTCTGGCGAAGTGGCCCCCATTTCCGCAATACCAGCAGAGATTTAAGCGTTGGCGACGGGCCTTCTCGGCGGCATCTAACCTGGGTCGCACGTTGCCCAACTGCATCGGCACCTCCTCGCTCCCTCTGGGGTATGGGGTTGGTGGTGGGGGTCTCCACACTGGACGCGGCTGGACGCTGGCGGGAGCGGGGGGTTTTGCCCCAGTTCTACCGCTCTGACCACGTACCCATTGTTTCCTGTTGGCAATCAAGACTTCAGCCCGTAAACATTGGTCAATGAGTGCTTCGAGGGACTGGGGAGGGTCCACCTTGGAGATTTCTTCCAGCATTTCAATGTTGAGACCCTCCCGAAATTGCCCCCTGAGGGCTACATCGTTCCAGCCGGTGCTGTGGGCCAGCACTCGGAACTCAGCTATGTACTGAGACATGGGTCTGTCTCCTTGAAAGAGGCGCCGGAGTTTATGGCCGGCTGCCTCCAAATTGTCCTCGATTCCCCAGGTCTCCTTAAGGTGATCCAAGAAGCGTTGCGCTGTTCTTAGGTGGGAAGAGGCTTGATCGAATAGGGCCGTCGCCCAGCTGGCCGCTGGTCCGTCTAGAAGGCTGTAAACCCACGCCACCTTGATGTCTTCTTGGGGAAACTCGGCGGCACGGGCCTCTAGGTAAGCCTGGCACTGGCGGCGGAAAACTTGGACCTTGGAAGCTTCTCCAGAAAACTTAGTTGGCAACGCCATGGCCGGGAGGCGGACTCCGCGCTCCCTCAATCCTTTTATTTCTCCATCCTGCGCGTTGAGTCTGTCACGGATGCGATCCACTTCATCTTTGCTGATGGTGTAGCTGAGCGGCTGCCCAGCCGGCGCGGCTCCGGTCGACATTCTGGCCTTGGTTAATTGGTGCTTATGGGTGGCGGAGTCAAACTGTCAGGACCCAGGCTGCAAAGGCACCAATAACCAAACACAGAGGCCAGAATCTAACTAATATCTTTATTGTAGGAATATATAAAGTTAATAAAAGCAAGTATATGAAATTGTCCAAAAGCAGACCTTTCAGGAAAGGTCTCAATTAGCCCAAAAAGGCGATGTCCAATATGAAATATTAAGGTCCAAAGTTGTAATCCAATAACCGAAACACTCACCTTGCCAGGCAAAGTGAGGGGAGATGACAAGGTCCTTTAGTCCATAAACTTGAGCAAGGCTAGGAAATAACTTGATACTTGAAACAAGGCTTAAAACGTGGAACAAGGTAACAAGGAACAAGAACAAGGTCCGTGGAAGAACTTGGTAAAATCCGTGATACAAGGCAATGTTTAATCCTGGGAAACAAGCAAGGTCCGTAGGTAAACAAAGGCAAAAACAGGAGCGAAGGCTGGAAAGCAGGGCAAGGCTTGAGCAGGAGCGAGGCTTGAAACGGAGCGCGCTGTCCAGACACAACTCGCTCCGGAGGTTGACGAATTGACTCCGCGAAGTTACTTCGCGGGTAAATCACCTATATAGAGTCTAACTTTCCCGCCGAAGCAGTTCTCTGGGAACCAGAAACGAAAGCTAATCTTTGAGACCAGATGTTTGACTCCTTAAGGATTCTCACGAAAAAGGAGACTTAATTGGCTGAATTCTTGGCTGCTATCCTCGCACTCCTGCGCGAAGCAGCTTCCAAACCTCTCTGTTGTTTACAAAACTCATGGCGGGAGAACACAGGAGAAGTGGGCTCCGGATTTGTTTGACATACTTCTGGGTCACAACTTTCTTGCAGGTGCAAGGTTCCCAGATCTGCCTGGGAAAGATCTGGCTGAGAAAATTCCAGTTCAGACTGGGAAGGTAAAAAACCCAAGTTTTCTTCATCATCAGGCATTACAGTGTCATAAGCAGGACTACAAGGCCCATGAGTCATCACAATTAACGATTTTCCTCCTGCCCCCCCCCCCCCCTACTTCTGGCACTATGTTGCAGTGGTTCTGGTCTTACCTCTCAGGCAGGTTCCAGATGGTGGTCCTTGGGGATAGCTGCTCCTCAAAAAAAGGAGCTACTATATGGCATCCCACAAGGTACAATTCTATCCCCAGTGCTTTTTAATATTTACATGAAACCTCTGGGAGAGCTCATCTGGAGGCATGGGACGGAATGTTATCAGTATGCTGATAATACCCAAATAATATTTCTCTAACCTTCAAAAACAGTCTTAGTTAAGGATAACGTCTCCTCTGAACAAATGCCTGAAAGAGGTAATGGGCTGCATGAGGTAAAGCAAATTGAGACTGGATCCAGACAAAACATAGGTGCTTGCCATCAAGGATCCTAATCTGGGGGTGGAGGTGTGTCAACCAGTTCTGGATGGGGTTACACTCCCCCTAAAAAACTGTGTTTGCAGCTTGAGAGTGCTCCTGGGTCCGTTTCTCCAAATGTCAGCCCAGGTAGATGCGATGGTTAGGACTGCTTACTGCCAACTTATTTATTTATTTATTTCCGATATTTCTACCTTCATCTGATATGCCACCTGTGCTTCTTCCTAGATTTGGAGGACCTAAAGATGGTAGTACACTCACTACTAAACTCAATGCTGGACTTCTGCAATGTACTTAACACTGAGTTACCTTGTGCAAAGTTCCACACTCCAGCTGGATCAAAATATGGCAGTCAGACTGGATATACAAACATCCATGAGTGAGCATATTGCACCTATCCTAAAGTCATTCCACTGGCTGCCAATTAGTTTCCGGGCAAAGCACAACAAGGTGTTGGTTTTGACCTTCAAAGCCCTATATGGTTTGCGTCTAGGTTACCTACAAGATCACCTTCTCCCATACTATCCGCTCTACACACTTATGTCCTCTGGGGAACATCTACTCCAACCTGAAAGAACCCGACCGGCAACTGTCACCTAGAGGACCTTTTCATCAGCCGCCCCAAGACTGTGGAACGACTTGCTGGAAGAACTCTGACAGCTAAATGAACCGTAAAATTTTAAAATGCATCTAAAGACCTATCTCTTCCAGTAGGCCTACCCAGCCAGTTTTTAATCATAAACACTCGTGTCCTGTGTTTAATCTTTGCTCAATGTATTTTAATATGTATTTTACAGAAATATGTTTTAATAGGTATATTTTATAGAAATACATATTAATATGGTATTTGTGGAATTTTTACAATGTGTGTTTTGATTATTCTGCAACCCACCTCGAGCACAAGGAGAGGCGGGTAAGAAATAAAAGTATTATTACTATTACTATTATTATTATTATTATTATTAAGCTGTGCCTGAGTTTGTCCTTGCCTGTGGTCATCTTTCCATTGCCATTTTTTAAACTAGAAGCATGTGGGTGGGCTTTATGTTTCCTTAGTCACCACCTCCCCTTCAGATCATGTCATTTGTTTCTAGGGAAAGTACAGCACATTGGGTGAATACAGATGACCAGCTTACCATGTGTCTTAATGCCTGTTTCTGAATATGTGCTAAGGTGCAGCAATATTACTTGACAGCTGTGTCTGGTTTGCAGTTATTCTGTGGTTTCTGTTGTGTTTGCCTAGATACTGGGAAGTTTTGTTGCTAAGGAGCAAAAACCTATACTTAACACTATCCCAACCCAGCATAGCCATCAGATTCTGTTTCTTCATTTACAGAAATAGAGGGCTTTGTGTGCTCACTATCATATCATATTATCACTATCTATATCTCACTATCATATCATATATCTCACCATCATATCATATTCAGATGGTTAAGGCTTAGTAAAGCATTGCTTTTCTGCTTTTGAAGAGATCTTTAAGACATATGATTTTATTTTGTAAAACAAGGCCTGGAAGTGAGAAGTTAAAAGTAGTGACATCTTTTGTTACACATAAGAGAAACTGGCACATAAGTAAAAACATAAATGAAACATCGGAGAGGGGGATTTGTGATATCTGTAAATATTTAAATGTTTCCAGATCTATAAACTGCACACCAAATAGAATTATAGAAGCATAGAATCTTAGTATTGGAAAGAATTATAAGAGCCATCTAGTCAAATCCTCTGCCATGCAGGAATACAAAATGAATGACCTCATTGCATTGGGCTAAAATCAGTGGCAATTTTGACTCAGGTCACCCATGGAGCCAGCCAGCTCTCATCACATGACGCCGTGACAGCTCCGTGGCTAAAGAGGGGCGGAGCCGGAACATGCTGCTGGCAGAGCAAAATGGGAAACCTCCCATGTTTCCATTAAATCTATGGGGGGAAGCTGTGTGCACTATGCATGCTTATGCTTCCCCTCATGTTATTGCCTTCCCATGGATCTGGGTGATGCCGAGCATGGGGCGTCAGATTCCCCACACCCCTCTCCGAAGCAGAGTGCTGCTGCCACCAGCCATCTGATGAGGTAGTAAAGCAACCCTGAAAAGTGCCCAAAGAAAGAGTCGCAGTCTTCCAGTGCAATGCATTCCACTGTCAAACGGTTCTTAATTGTGAAAAAAGTAATTTTGAATTCATTGATAGAGTGTTTTTCTCATAATTTGAATCCATAGTGTAGAGAAATTTAGCTACGATAAGAGGATCCATGCCCAGTGAGCATATGCTAAACCAAAATGACCAAGACAGAACAACAACTCACCAGGTTGAAGACAAGTCACAGAGGTTTAATTCAATTTGGCCAAAGGTGTTGCAAGTACAAGCAGGATGCTTCAAAGGTATAGGCATGAGTATGCAGAGAAGCCCCGGTGGCGAAGTGCATTAAAGCACTGAGCTGGAGAATGAAAGGTCCCAGGTTCAAACCCTGGGAGCAGCTTGAGCGCCCGCTGTTAGCTCCAGCTTCTGCCAACCTAGCAGTTCGAAAACATGCCAATATGAGTAGATCAATAGGTACCGCTCTGGCGGGAAGGTAACGGCGCTCCATGATCTTGGAGGTGTCTACGGACAACGCTAGCTCTTCGGCTTAGAAATGGAGATGAGCACCAACCCCCAGAGTCAGACATGACTGGACTTAACGTCAGGGGAAACCTTTACCTTTACCTACCAGGTCCACGTTGAACAAAGATAGGAGCTTCAGAAAACAAAGGTGCAAAGCTTCTGGAATAAAGAACAATCAAGGACTTGGCTGCCAATAAAGGAGTTTAACAAATGCACACACTCTGTGCTTTTACTACTGTGGGTAGCAATCTCTCAGCTTAGGGTGAATCATATAGTTATACAAACAGCCTTGGCTTATCTGGGCTGGCATGGGAAATCACCTATCTTTGCAAACACATAAACCAGGCGTCCCCAAACTACGGTCCGCGGGCTACATGCGGCCCATTATTATTATTTTATGACACAGCAAACAAGATAGATATGCTGGATTTCATATCACAAAATCACAAGTCGAACACTTCCCAAGTGTCTAGGACTGTGTGATTTATTTTCGGATGATGCGTGCAGATCCCATTAGGGTGGCCTTTTGCAGTTGGCAGATCGTAATTTTGTCAATGTCTATTGTTTCCAAATGCTGGCTGAGATCTTTTGGCACAGCACCCAATGTGCCGATCACCACCGGGACCACCTGCACTGGTTTCTGCCAGAGTCTTTGAAGTTCAATCTTGAGGTCCTGATAGCAGCTGAGTTTTTCCTGTTGTTTTTTGGCAATGCGACTGTCACCTGGGATGGCAACATCAATGATCCAAAACTTTTTCTTTCCACAACTGTGATGTCTGGTGCGTTGTGTTCCAGAACTTTGTCAGTCTGGATTCGGAAGTCCCACAGTATCTTTGCCTGCTCATTTTCCAATACTTTTGCAGGTTTGTGATCCCACCAGTTCTTTACTGCTGGGAGGTGGTACTTGAGGCATAAGTTCCAATGGATCATTTGGGCCACATGGTTGTGCCTCTGTTTGTAGTCTGTCTGTGCGATTTTCTTACAGCAGCTGAGGATATGATCAATGGTTTCATCGGTTTCCTTGCACAGTCTGCATTTTGGGTCATCAGCTGATTTTATTATTATTATTATTACTATTATTATCATCATCGAGGCTGTATTTGTTCCCGTTTTGTTTTTTTACTTCAAAATAAGATATGTGCAGTGTGCATAGGAATTTGTTCATAGTGTTTTAAAAAAACTATAGTCCGGCCCTCCAACTGTCTGACGGACTGTGAACTGGCCCTTTGTTTAAAAAGTTTGGGGACCCCTGAGATAAACAATCGACTTGGTGATTGCTTGGCTTGGGAAATGACCAGGGGGCTTGCCCAACCTTTCTATTCCTAGGAGATTATTTTGGCAGGGTCGCTGAGAGTTGGTTGTCTCTGGGCTATGTCTTGATACTGTCTATAAAGCAGTTTATACATTTTATATATACACACACACACACACATATATACACATATATATATATACTGTATACACACACACACACATTATATATAAGAAATAGATACAGTACACAGATAGATAAAAGTTACACAGAAAGTCAAGAAAAATGGATATAATTTATTAAAGAATTAGAAACTATAAAGTATGTGGAGGGGGGGGGGGTTGCCGGTCAGCTCCTGGTCTCCCAATATCTCGAACTTGTGGAAGTTTGGAATAGGTTAAAAAGGGAAAAAAGAATATACTTATAGTGGGGTGGGGGATTATTGTGGCTTGACAACAATAGGTCCATCTTAAGGTCGTCATAAATCTCAAATAACCTGAAGACAACAAGTTCAGCCATATCTCAAACAAATAGATGTGTAGTCCACCCCTCATAAAATGAAACTTGATTCCCATCTCCAGGAATCAAGTAATCTATTTAATAATGCTAAGTCAAGTCATGAAAAGGTAAGTCTATCAATATTAATACTAATACTTACATTCTGGTACTAACAATGTTACCGTGTTTGGCTGTTCCCTTCACCATTCATTCCAATGGTTCCATTGCTTTCTGTGCAATCTTTGCAAGGGTCTTTGCAGAACAGACCTCAGCTAGACTGTGCTCTCAAAGTCAGATATTCTTTGACATGGAATCGGAACTGAGAAATGTTTATTATATAAAGCTATGATAATGTCACCCATGAGTGACAACTGACCCATTGGCTAAAAGACTGAAATTCAATAATGGGATTGTTTATTGCAACACAATTGGAAAGAATAGTGACTCCGGGCTTTACATTTCCAATTCTACAAAGAGTAGTTGTTTCAAAACAACAAAAGCTTGGAATCTGGTCTAAGGGTCCAAACAGGCAGTGGGCAGTGTGTTTATACTCTTGATAAAATCCAATCAGTTGTGTAATATGGCAACCAAAGTTGGATGCTTAGATTGGAACCACTGACTCATGACTAGGAAACATTGCATTGATTCCAACACATTGACTCAATGCAGGAATAAGTCAGGATTCAGCCCAACTGATATATCACTGAATAAAGACAAAAGTATTCTCATTTTATGGATCAAGCAGCCTGCACTTGTCAGAGTTAATAGAGCATGAAGCCAACTGCAGACGGTTTGTAAATGACTAAATCTGGCATTATTTACCGGGAAATACTCTGAGATCCCATAGAATCAGAAGAATTGTTGTTTTAAAAGGCTGGATCTTAGCTAAGAGTACAGTTTCTGAGGCAAAGGAAAAAGTAGGATCATGTTTTCTCCAATCTACAGTTTTAATTTTCTTATGACTTCAGAGCATCTGAGGAAACTGCATGCAGAAATAACTACTGACGCTTTCATTGTGGTGTTTTTTAAAAAGTGAATTAAAAACAACTAAAGTGTCAACCATAAAGATCTACAACGTTTTTTGAGAAACCTTGTCCACTCTGCACAAATGTTTTCAGAAAAAACACTCCATTCCTCATGACCAATGTTTTTGAATAGACCTCCCAAGGTTGCACGGAAATAGCTTAAATAATTTCAGAAATTCAATCCAATATAATTTTAACATTAGGGCTCATTCATAATCTTGTACTAAAAGCCAATGCATTTTCATGAAATATATTTGGTGATGTAAACATTGCTGAATATTGCAAGGCAATTCTAAACAAGAAACAAATCCTGCAGACAGTATCAACAAGAAAAAATGGTGACCCAAATGTGGATGTCTATACAGTGGACCACTGTATGTATAGCATCAAAATTCTAATTAAAGCCACAAAAGATTTGCATGCCAGCCATCTAACACCTTAATCTAGAAAAAGATATTTTCAGATAGATTTGGTATGATGGTGATGATTTCTTCAAACTCCTGGGTTTTTTTAATGGAAGTGGCTGTTACTCTAATTATTTAATCCCAGCAAGTTGCTATTTGCTAATTTGTTTTAGTGTGAAATTCCCCACATAGCGTAAAACCAGATCTGAGAAGCTGAAAGGTGAATGGAAACTTCATGCTCCAGCCCTCTTTCCTCAGTACACAAATATTAGCAGCTCTTTAATTTTTTTCTGCTAGAGTTGCTCAGCTGGACACACACACCATGTTCCTTGTATTTGCCTTTGCCTTTTACTATTTGATAAAAGAATATCCATTCCCAGTCTTTTCTCACTGATAGTCTTCCATGTTTCATGGAATTTAGTTTTGACATCTGATTTAATTATTTCGGTCTGATTCAGCTATATAGATATAGCTTTACTCTATGCTACTTCCTTTAGTAGAGCTTGGAAAAGTTAATCTTTTGAATGGCAACCCCCAGAATATCACAGAAAGTCAATTAGAAGATATGAATGGGATGTGTGCAATCCTTCATGTCCTTCTAGTTTGGCATCTATATACATTATTAGGCTTCCCAAAACACATGCTCATGCTGGAATCCTGCTGAAGCCATCAACTGGCATAACTGGTGTAGACAGTGGTGGCAGAAGGAAAAAGAATATGGGAACAGAAGCCATGGTGGAGTACACTGACCGGGCGCAGTACCATGAATGTTTATTTCTGACACATTAAAGAAGGCTTCACTAGAAGAACGAGTGGTGATAGTACTAAAGGGAAATTAAGAGGAAATTTCCAGGGTCTGCAGCCTTAGCAAGTCAAAGTTTCTGTGGACCTGGACAGCATTTGGTACTTAAACTTAAAACTGAGTCACTGCTGTGGCGAGCATACAGATCAGGCCCAATTGAAATTAGCCAGCAAGCAAGAAGAGAAGGTGATTTTCAGCCAAGGAAGATTTTATAATCTGCAGATAAGATGCTAGCTAGTGATTCATTCACAAAGTAGATAGCATACAGGATACAATTTCATAGCCCTTTTTATACACAAGCTGGCACAGTCTGCAGCCAAGCCTGTAATTCTGACCAATCACGGCCGGCATGGCTGTTTACAATGGGTGATTTGACTGGCGACAGGTGAAGTTCCTCTTTAGTGACAGGAAAAACAATAAAATGATTGAGGACATCTCTGGCCCTACCTAGGAAGGCTATTGTTCTATGGGATGAACATGACATGGCCCATTAAGGGGGCTGGCCTGGTGATTCCAGACCTCAGAGAAACAAATCATCATATATTAATACAATCATGCAAAAATGACAGAGGATGGGTTTTGGCTGTAGAAATGCTGATTTCTTCCGACGTGAATGGTCCCAGGCATCAAAGGTGGTCAATTTCTCATTCCCCAAGGGGCAAGGGAGATGATTTCCCCCACCTGAATAGAAGTATTGTGTTGCCATGTCCAGGTAAAGTCCAAAATTATAGGTGAAACTGGGAACTTGATGAGGAAGTTTCCAGCTTAGTTTCTTTTCCCCAGGCTATACAATTGCGTGGGATGCAAGACATCTTTGGGTTCAGGAACACGGTTTCCCTCAAAGGGAAGGAATTGGGATCTCAAGAGCATCAACAGGTATATGAAGTTTTTTAAAAAAAATAATTTGTCTAAAAATACAGAGACATCTTTTCCTTATTGCTCGTGTTGGGATACTGAATTGAAATATCATAGACCACTGCTTCTTAAATGATGGGGCCTCAAAAAATGGGCAACTCTATGGTCCTCTTCACACAGCTGTGCTGTTGCAGCAGCAATCGCTGGTGAGAATGATAAGTCTCACTTATCCAAGCTAAATGGGCCGGCAGAAGCTTGGATAAGCGAATATCTTGGATAATAAGGAGGGATTAAGGAAAAGACTATTAGACATCAAATTAGGTTATGATTTTACAAATTAAGCACTAAAACATCATGTTATACAACAAATTTGACAGAAAAAGTAGTTAAATACACAGTAATATTATGTTGTAATTACTGTATTTACAAATTTAGCACCAAAATATCGTGATATATTGAAAACATTGACCACAAAAATGGCTTGGATAATCCAGAAGCTTGGATAAGCGAGGCTTGAATAAGTGAGACTCTACTGTATTTCATAAACAGGGACATCAGCTTATTTAACAAGCCTTGCAAATGCTGATTTGTTATTAGTAAATGTTTGATTTTTATCTCTATTTTATATATCTATATACCTGGGGTAACATAAACATTTCTCAAGCTAAACGGGGCCCTGGGTGGAAAAATTTAAGGAGCCCTGCCATAGATAATCCTATGTTGCAACTGTATAGTCGATGAGTCCTAAGTATACAGTTCAAATGAAGAAAGAAAGAAATTCCGGTGGTTTGTATTGAGAGCAGTTTGTTAATTGCCAATTTTAATTGTTGTGTTCCTTTTTTTAAAAAAATGCAACCGAGAGAACAACTTTTTATTACCATAAAATTGCCAGTTCTGCTGTATGACAGGAAAATTTACACAACTGGAATTGAAGTTATTGAGCAGAACTATTTTAATCCTTCACGTTATTTGATTCCTGGTGGGGATGTGTGGCAATCTACAAATTATTTCATGCTATGTTCATGCTGTTCAAATACCAACTTCAGTGATTGCCATAAGGAAGGAAGGGGTTTTGAAGGGAGAGGTTTTTTTTTTAAAGAAACTCAAAGGTTGCCATTCATACTACTTGCAGACAATTAAAGGGAATCAAGGATGTGCTCTTGTGAGTTCTATATGTACCCTGCAACAGCTGGGGGCTGCTGTAGAGACACATTGCTCGAATGTTTCCCACCCTCTGAAAGATTACAGAAAAGATTTACAAAAAATGCTGCCAGAATTCTTTGCCACTTTTTAGAGTTTAATATATTTATTTCCCCCATCTATTTTAGATTACTAATCTATAATCTCTTGGACCTTGGGTTTGTTTTTATCATTTTAATTACAATATTTTATAGCTCTTCTTTTGTTCCATTTAAGGCAGCTAACAATTCTGAGCCCCAAATTCACTTGGTGGTCCTTACTAGACTCAATGTACAGCGTATCACATTACTGGTCGCTTTTTCCGTATTCTTTTATTCCCTTTTAAAAAGTCCATCTATATATTTTTTACAAACCCTAAATTCTCCCTAAAAGCATTTTTTTCCTTCAGAAAGTAACATGAAAAACAAATGAACAAATGCTACTTATTAACAATATTGCAAATCCTTTCTTCAGGAAAAAAAAACATGTTGCAAGTAACATCTTGTATTTTTCAGAGCAAAAACCTTGTTACTTGTAAGACATTATTTCAAAGCTTTGCTTCTTCCTGTTAGAAAAGAAGGCTGTGTATGAGCTTCCAATTTGGTTCACAGCTTCATTTAGCCATTTGGACATCAGACAAATTTGGACTAAATAGATCTGGTCCCATTTTGGTCAAATTCCGAACCCAAATGTAAACTGAGATTTGTGGATGTGAATTACCACAAAAATGCCGATAATCTTTACACTTTTCACACATCTGCATAACATTTGAAGACTCAAGATACCAGGGTCGATAAAAGAGAGCTATCCGGCTGTTGGAAGGTGCTTTGACTGGATGAGAGAGGAAATGACTGGAGAAGAACTCATTCAAGGCTCATGAAGCTCTCTTCATGTTTGAGATAAGTGGTATAAATCCCAGAATCTTATTTTTAAAGTCTGAGAATGAAAGCCCTGGCTCCTTCAAACTTCTGGGATAGAAGAAGGTTATATGTTTAGTGGAAATGCAAGAAATTCAGAATGTCTGTTATGAATTTCAGAACAATATTCATGAAGTTTCTTTATATCCCAGTCCAGCACTGCTTTTTCTAAGGTTCAGCACTACTCAGAACATTTGCCATCCAAAGTCTAGATTGCGCTGCCAAAAAACCACCTTGTAAAATCTGAAAGCAGGCCAACCTCACATTTTCTCTGATTGTGTTCAAATCTGTCTTAAAACTGAGACAGAACTTTGCTCCATGTAGTCTAGTGTTGTCAGCACTGGCAGGCAGGTTTCTTTCTTAGCTCTAGCCAAAAATGATGGAGACTGAGATCAGTGAGCTGACCGTGTTTTGACTCCATGTGATGAGCTTGTAAATGCTATAGGGATTGTCCCATGCATGGTTATTTAAAACCCTAGGCTGAACACTAACTTCAGGGTAGCAAATAGGTTTGCTAGGCTGCTTTCTATCAACTTTTCTTTGCAGAGACCAGCCTTACTGCAAGGAACAATGAACACTAGCACACATTTGTGTAGAATGTTCTGAGCAGGGATATAAATCATCAAATGTCATGAACATACCCAACTATGCCAGCATTGTATTTACTTTACACTTCTGGAATCTGGAATTGATGTTTCTTAAGCAATGGCTGGCTTGTGCTGGAGAATCAAAGGACCAACTCACTTGGGATAGTGTTTTAACTATTTTTTTAATCAATGAATTGCTTTATTCCAGCCAGCAAGTATTTAAAACTGCTCGAAGCATGCAGTTACATTGCCCATGAAGGAAAAGGGATTTCTCTCTCATCTGACAGACTTCAGAGCAATTGAGCATAAGGGGCTGCCTCATATGGAGTTAGATCAATGGCCCATCTGAAAGCATGGGAAAGTTACTTTTTTAGATAACATCTCTAAGAATTCCAAGAGTCTGGTGTCCAGTAATGAACTGGAAATGGGTGAACGGGCAGAAGCATAATCCAGACAAGAGAATGGTGCTCTTGCAGCCTTATCAGACAGGGTGATTTTAGTGTCTTACGCTTTCACCCCATTTGGGGGACACAGACCGATGCCTGACATCAATGACATTGTGTGACATCTGGCATAGTCCTTGCCTCCAACTGAGGTTTCCATCCCAAAATGGGAGGCTTCCTGTGTTGTACTGGCTCCAGGGTCTTCGAAATGGTGACACTTTCCCCATGTGATGGGGAAAGTGTTGCCAAGAGGGAGCTGTGTATGTGTGTGTGTGAGAGGCACAACAGATTTGCCCCGCTGCTCCCTCTTTTTTTTTTTGCAAAAGCCTGGCAAAGCGGGACACTTTTCTGATGAGGTCCTTGGTCAGTGAAAATGAAGTTCAGGGGATAGGGATTCAGTCTATGCTGAATGGAATTACATCCCCCTTGAGGATATAAGTCTGTAGCATAGGTCTCTTCCCAGATTTGGATCTGGGCTGTGGTATCCAGGTATGTATTTGCATATTAAGAACTAATGTGTCATCTGTACCTGTCTTTGGAGATGTCTCATCTGGCCATGGTGACATATCTGGCCTTGGTTACATCCTGTTTGGATTTCTCTAACTTGCTCTATACTGGACCATCTTTGAAGAGTGTTTGGAAACTGTAACTGGTCCAAGAAATTGTGGCCAGACTGCTGTCTAGCGGTGGTTACAGAGAGGACAGAAATTCCTTGTTACTGAGATTGGCTGCTAGTTTGTTTCTAGACAAAACTCAAAGTGTGGTTATGTCCACAAAAACCTATGCGGTTTGGATGAGGGCTATCTCAAAGATCACATCTCTCCATATTAGCTTGTTGAACTTTTGAGCTCTTCAGGGGAAGGCTTTCTTTCAGTGGCACTACCCTTATAGTCACATTTGGTGAGGACATGAAAGATAGTCATCTTGGTGGGTTTTTTCAGGCTGTGAAACTCCCTTCCTCAATGGGATGTACTTAAGTGGTAATTAACAAATCTCATTCATTTCACTAGGCTTACTCTAATTTGGACTCGCATGTTCCAAATTAATTCCAAAGAGTTATATTTTTTGAAAATCCAATATCTATATCCACACAGACACATGCTGAGATTGTATCTATTCCCATTTCTTCCCTACCAAATCTATTAATCTCATTATACAAATATGAACTATCTCACTGAGATTTAAAAACTCTGACCTTGAGATTTAGGAAATAAACTAATTTATGATTTCTGTGTGTGAAAACGTCTATTCCAGATTTTGAAGTAAACCTTATGAAAGTGTCCCTTAATAGGAAATGCTCTTACTAGCCATTTAAAGTGGGTCATTCATTCATCAAGATCATATTATGAAATATTAACATAAGTTAACATATTGGCTGGAGCATAGTTATACATTTGTAACTATGCTCATGAATTCCAGCCATTGTTTAAATGTTTATTCCTTGAAGTAGCACATATAGCTGCTTCCCTCTGCACTTTTTCATCACAGCCACACTGTAGGGTTTATTTTATTGTGTTTTTATTTTAATTGTGTTTTGTTTTAATGGATGTTTTGTATTTGCGTCTTATGGGCATTTTGTCCCATATGTAAGTTGCCCCAAGTCCCTTCGGGCAGGTGGCGGCGGAGTATAAGAATAAAAGAATAATAATAATAATAATAATAATAATAATAATAATAATTATTATTATTATTATTATTATTAGGGCAGGGCAGGCTAACAACAAGAGTGACTGGTCCAAGATAAATTTCATGGCTCAGTAAGAACTTAAAACCTGGATGTCCTAAGACCAGCACACTAATCACTGCACGAAACTTGTTCTTAACCCTTTAAAGTGTATATTTTTTCTTCCATGCAGTACACAAAAGTACAAAGTTAATTCATTGGTTCAGCTTGACCAACTCCATTGACTTCATCTGATCTTGCTTTGATTGTGTATTCCGGTGTGGCAAGGGGTTAGACTAGATGCCTTCGTGGTCTCTTCCAGCTCTGATTCACAGCTCCATGTTCCTGCTCGGGGTACATGGACTCATTGTTTGTTTGTTTAGATCCTCTCTTTTCTTGTTCTGTGTAGTTTCAAAGATCGCACCAAGAAAAACTGTGTAGGTAGACAGAGTTTTGCTCCCCGTCCTCCGAGGGAGGGGTGGCCCAGATGGAAAGTTTCTACAAGAACACTGTCATAACCAGACAGGTTTTACAATTAATAAAAGGAATGTAATGACAAGAGCACTGAAGACCTTTTTTTGGTTCTTCCTGTGAATGCATTCACTGTGGGTGGCTTAATTTAACAAGGAGGTTCGGGTGGGGCTGGGAAGCTATCAAGTGTCCTTGCTACCAGTATATCACAGCCTAACGTTAACAGCATTACTTCTCGCTTTGTATACTGTAGCTCCCAAACAGTCACCCACAGAATGAAAGGGCCCTGTTTTCAATCAAAGAATATTTAAAGCTCAGTGTATATAATCATAAGCAAAACTCTGGGAGGGATGCTTTAACACCTTGGGCAGACAGCGTCTGCTTGCATTCCTTGCTCACACCATTGCCTGTCTTCTCCACTTACAAGTGTCAATTGTCTTTTGTATGAGGACAGAAGCGTTTGCAAGTTAAAACATCCGCCCTGAAATCTTTTAGAAGCCTTCCACAAATACCATGTTTCTTGCAATGCTAGTTAGAGGTGAGTCTAGTTTGCTATTGATTTAATGTCTTGGTAGGAAAATCCTGTAGTTTTCCCATGTCATAACTGGATATAGCCACATTGTATTTTCCAGGATAAAACTCAGGGCTGGGTCTGCCATGAATTTCATTTAATGCAGTCACCACAGGCAAATTTGCTACTTGCCTCTACATTAGCATGATCCCTGCTATTCAAGAAATACAGTATTAGTTGGGACAAGGCTGTCAGTGGTTAGAACCACAACTGTCTAGACCTCTTTCTTACAATGTGCTACAATTGTATCATCTTCCTATTTAATACTAAGTGAAGGAAGTCACGGCTACTGCCTCTTCCTCATTTGCAAACGGAAGGAGACACTGTCACTGCTACATCCTTTTCCTTCCAAGCCGAATAGGTAGAACTAGTGGTGTGGCAGGCTGTCTCCTTCTGTTTCTTTGGTGGATGGCAGGGGAAGGGTGTGGGCTACTTCATGTTCAATCTCCTTCTTGGTTCAAGGAGGTGTTGGCTGCTATTGGGCCACCCCTGATGGACTTAAAGTGGTTGTTTGTCTTGCCTTGGAGACAATAATCCTCTGTTTAAAAAGAAGTCAGTCCTCAATGTGCCCCCTCAATCTGCTTTTGCTGGTCCAGCTCTCATATAGTCTATATTAGCTGGTGGTAGCTTTCTAATGTTTCAGGAAGACGTCTCTACCACCCTTTCCTAGAGATATCAGAAAAGAATTGAACTAGAAACCTTTAGAATGCAAAACAGGGGTTGTCTCACTAAGTGCAGTACAATTTTCACATCCAGGTAAGGGTACATTTCTGAACTTACCATGGAAACAGGAAACCATAGATAATAGCAAACCAGCAACATCACTGTCCCTTACACTACTTGTTGAATGGCTCTGATATTTCACATTTTGTGCAATAAATTGTGAAAAAAAATGAATGTCAGCATAAGACTAGCCATACACTTCATTTCTTTGACTTTCATAGAGCTCAGTTCTGCTAACTTTACAAATGAAGAGAAAACTGTTATATTAGCTGTTGAATGGGTTTTGTGGCTACCCTGTGCCAGCCGTCCAACTAAACCCATCTTGGGTAGTTGTCTATGTACTTCAGATTCTTGGCCTTGGATAATTCAGGGGATGGTGTATGATTGGGGGGGGGGGGATTACTACCCTATAATGTTTATTTATTGATGTTAGGTTTCAATATGATGTTAGGTCTCGATGTTATTTTCATATGTGGGGTTTTCCAGGATTTTAGGTCAGAATCTGTTTGTTTTATGGAGGCATTGGATGTTTGCTATTGTATGTTGGAATCCACCCTGAGTCTCCTTGGGGAGATAGGGCGGAATACAAATAAAGTTTTATTATTATTATATTATTCTTTAATCATAAAGATATCTGTCATTATCATTAGTTTTTCTTGACAGGATTTGCTCAGAGATGATTTTCCATGGCTTTCCTCTGAGGCTGAGTGTGTGTGACTTGCAAAAAGTCGCCCACTGGATTCCCAAGTGATGATATGAACATGAGTCTTCTAGAGTCTTAGGCCCCTTCTACACTGCCATATACATAATCCAGATTATCAAATCACATAGTCCACATTATCATCTTTGAACAGGATTATACGAGTCTACACTGCCATATAATCTGGTTCAAAGCAGATAACTTGGATTTTATGTGGCAGTGTTTCAACATTCAAACCACTATACCAGGCCTGTATAATTTATGGGTCTCCAGGTGTTTTGGACTTCAGTTTCAAGAATTCCTGACTATTGCACAAGTTGGCTAGGGCTTCTGGGACCTGGAGGTCTAAACATCTGGATGACCACAGGTTGTGCTGGCCTGCATTATGCTATACTTGCTCCTATATGTATGCCTATTTTAATTATATTTTGATAACACAGCATAGAAAGTTAAAACCAAGCGTGCTGCTGGTTTGTGGATTATGTCCAGAGAGAAGGGGATGTATATGATAATTTCTTAATTTTATTATACTTAAATGGCCCCAATTTTGATCTGAATCTGTAGGGTTTTTTAAAAATAAAAAAATAAAAAAATAGATTGTTCTCATCACCAGAGTTTTTCAGTCTCTCTGTTGGTTTGTGCAATACCAATTTTCACGGCCTAGAATAGCAAGGGGTATAAACCTATGTCAAGGGTTAAAACAGTATTAAAGCCACTTCCACTGAGATTAAAGTGCTGATATGGTGAAAGCTGAAGTGAAAACAGCATGCTGGGCTCCTTTGGCTTCATACTGTGTCCATTAAGTAGAGCTGTAGGACAGAAGTGGGAAAACTGCCCTTAAATTAAATATGAATGTTGTGAAGAAGCTATTAAAATTTAGCAAGGAGGTTTTAAAAGGTAAGCTGGCTGGGATTTCTCGGAGTTGTAGGCCAAAACACCTGGGGATCCACAGGTTGAGAACCACTGCTCTAAAAAATGTCAATAATAACAAAGTTCTGTTCCTGGCTTGAAAGTGTGTATTCCTGTTTCATTGTGTAGTGCTGACTTGAGCAGAAGTGGTCCTACCCCACAAACTTTATTTGTGTGCCAGAAACTTCATTAAACATGTAGTGGGCAAAGTTTCTCTGGCCAGGACAAAGAACAGAACTTTTGCAGCGATTTGCATATTTGCATATCTGCATCTTGAGTTTCTTTATTAAAAAATCCACCAAAGTTTTCCATGGACATCCTGCGGAGGCCATCTTGGGAGCCTCTAAATCTCACAACAAAGCATCAAGTGTGGATGACGAAGGTAGAAATCCCAGAACCAACAGGTCTGTATGTAGGCCTCTTTTGAAGTCCCAGGATTTTTTGCCCCTCACTAAAATGCACAGTTTGGTGCTGTGTGGAAATGCCCTAACCCACCTGGAACTATTCTTAGAAATTGCATGATCAAAGGTTTTCTGACTTTAAAAATGTAATGCAATTACCAAAATGGCAGAAGAAAAAAATGCAAGCTCAGTACTGTGTTGTTGTTAGTGTATGCCTTCAAGCCTTTCCAACTTACGGTGACAAGATTTGTTAAGAGGAGTTTGTCTTGACCAGTGGGTTTCCATGTCTGTGTGATGATTTGAGTATTGATTTCCAGAGTATTGATTTGAGTATTGATTGTTGAGTGTCCAACACTCAAACAACTTCATCATGTTGGCTCTCAGTTTTGCTGATACATAGCTATAAACAAGTTGAGGGAGAAGCAGTCACTAAAAACGGCACCCAGCTCCTTTACAATTAAAATGAGATTTTTACCATTACACACAAGGAGAGAATCTGGACACAGATTTCTCACTATATGCATAGTTTGTCCCAGGGCTGAGCCACGACCTTTCACTATATGAATAAAAAAAGCAAATATTACTTCCTCTTCAGGCAAGCCAGGGTACACAGAATTTAAAGTTTGGCACCTGATGCAAAAAATCCCAAAGCTCTCTCCTCCTACCTCTCCCCAAAGTCTGCTGTCTGCCTCATTTTACCTAATGTTGGGGCAGAACCTGATCTGGACATCCAGATACGGATTAACCCTTTCCTTTTGCATGTACCATTTTCCTTTACAGTGCCCATTTAAAAAAGTGATTGCTCCTAAATCTTAACTGGCAATTCATAGAAAAATGATGTATCAATTCCATTTGTACATTCCATATTGATCACAAGATTCAGAACATGGAAAAATTACTTTATTTGGACTGCATGTCCCAGTGGCTATTCTGCTTCTGGGATTCTGGGTGTTGTATTCCAAAACGGTAACTCTTCCAGCCTCGGCTCCAGATGGTAGCATTTTGGATGTTTTTTTTAAAAAAAACCTTTGGCACAGAAATATTGACTCCTCATATGAGATTTGCTCTTGAGCCATGTGTCTAATGGCCCACACAAGAGAGTAAGGAAGTTTCGTACTCTTCAGCCGCAGGATATGTTACAACCAAGGCCAAGGTAAACAAGCACCACACAACAGGGGGCAATACTGGAATAGCATCAAACCGAGAAAAAGGAGCAAGTTAAAATTTAAAAAATCAAACTTCCAACACCTCTGCAGCCATTTCTAGAAACAGGGGAAAGAAGCCTGTGGGGTTAAAGAGAAGGAGGAAAAAACATCCCATGGCGAGCCCAGCAAGAGTGTCACTTGAGACTGTAATCTTTCCACTTCTGGAAGTGAGGGGAATGGAAAGCATTGTCCATCCCACCTGAGAGAATCACTCAAGCAGCAAAAACAGCTCAATTTCTCTTTCATCACTGTTGCCAGGAGGGCACTGCTTGAGAATTAAATACAACAGTGCTGGTTATGAACTTTAAAAGACCTACACAGCTTGGGCCCCGACTTTCTGAAATACCATAGTTCCCTCTATGAGGTTTTCCAAGCTTTAAGATCTGTACAGGAGGACTTTCTCTTGGTCCTACCACTACCATCAAAGGTACACAGAGGACATGGAGGAGGGCCTTTTCAGGGGCTGCTTCCAAGTTGTGGAATTCCCTCCCTTGGGAGGACCGGTTGGCCCCTCCTTTGCTTTCTTTCAGCTCGTTGGTAAAGATCTTTTAAAATTTAGAGACGCCTTTGGTTTTTAATATGTTATAGCAGATGAAGCTTTAAATAAGTATGCTTGTGTTGTATTTCTATTTTATTCTGCTTATTCTGGTTGTCAGCTGCCTTGAACCTGGTGCTGGGAGAATGATGGGCTATAAATTAAATAAGGTAAAAAGGTAAAGGTTTTCCCTTGACATTAGGTCTAGTTGTGTCTGACTCTGGGGTTTAGTGCTCATCTCCATTTCTAAGCCGAAGAGCCAGTGTTGTCCGTAGATACCTCCAAGGTCATGTGGCTGGCATGACTGCATGGAGCGTAGTTACCTTCCCACCGGAGCAGTACCTATTGACTTACTCACATTTGCATGTTTTCGAGCTGCTAGGTTGGCAGAAGCTGGGGCTAACAGCAGAGGCTCACCCCACTTCCCAAATTCGAATCGCTGACCTTTTGGTCAGCAAGTTCAGCAGCTCAGTGGTTTAACCTACTGTATCACCGGGGGCTCCTAAATTAAATAAACATATACATAAACAGGGATTCTCCCTGTTTATGTATATATAAATTAATTAAATTAATATATAACATAAATAAATAGGGAGCCTCACTCCCTCGAGGGCCCAAGGCACCTAGAACTGTGCTTATAATGATGTAATGTTATGCTATAGGTCTTGTTTATTTCAGATCCATGAGCATTCAAGTTTGCTGGTGGTTTCAGCTTCCATGGGACAGTGAATCCACTCCAAGATGGCACTACCTACAGTTCCGAACCTAATTTTTAGTTTTCTGTTTTCTAAAATAAAGTGCATTAAAAGCTCACTTATTTGTGAATCAACATAGGAAAATATAATAGCAATATTTTGGTCATTTGCCTGATAAAGGCCAAGCTACATTACAGTTACTGCATAGCATATGGCATACCAAGGCCCTTTGTTTTTCTCACAGAAAATTAATTAGAGACAGAGTTTATTTGGGGGGAAATCACAGCACAGAATAGGGAGAAGATTATCTCTTCTTGTCCCAGCTGTGACTGAAACTCTGTTCCCCATATGAATTATATAATTGTGTGTGTGTATCTCATTGTCACAAATGGATTTTCTTTTTTTTTTTAAAAAAAAGAAATATCCTTTGTAGCACTGATGTGAACATAAGCTAATGTGCTTTCTAGTCATAATCTACTCTTGTTATCTAGAGTAACTGACAAACATTTAGGCCTCTATTGTTTGTTTCTTTGTTTCCTCAAAATATTTCCCTTCCAATTCTCAAGGGCTTCCGAAGTGATCAACAAATACAAATCAAGTAAAACAATACAAAGATAAAAAGTATTTTATGGCATTACCTTCTATTTTGTGACTGAATGCAACAAAGCTGCTTTAAACCCATGGCTTACTTTTTAATGCAGCAACAGAGTAGCAGACAGTGGTCTAAATCTTATTATTTGAATCGACCCATTGAATCAATGTGATTGACATATGTTGGCTTGTCATTCAATGATTGATTAAATGGGTCTATTTTATTTGGGGTTAACTAATAAGACTCAGGCTATAGACTCCAGGAAATCCAGTGGTGGTAAGAGAGAAGTACATCAATCTGCATTTATTCAAATATGGTTAAGTCGTCGTCTTTTGGAACATCGTCATAACTCCCCAAACCCAGAGAGAGACCCACAGTGCTGAGTAAAATGGCAGCCATGGCTTTACTTCTTCCTCCTGAGGACACTGATGGGGTAGATGAGAAGGGCTGCCCATCTTCTTTACTGCTCCACACCGGTACACTGCATCGCCACACCTATCACTAAGTCTTATTTTCGGAGTATGGCTTATATTGCGCAAATGCTTAGAAATCCTGCTATGGCTTATTTTATGGGTGTGACTTATTTTCAGGGAAATACAGTAATCTATGTAGGGTGGGATTTTTTTCCAGGTTAGAGCAACTTACTCAGAAGTCCATACAGCTAACCCAAGCCTCACTTTTTATAAGAGTGAAAAGTCACAAAGCAGATAAAACTACCTGTACCCTGTTTTTAACAGCTGAGCCATTAACCGGAGAGAGAGAAAGATATAACACACAGAAGTTAGGAAGTGTTCTTGTAGGATCCTAATATTTAGGGCTTTCTCCCAAATGTACAATGCTTTTAACATCAGCCACTTCAAAGAGCTCTTTCATGTACCATACATTTTACTCCCCCTCTCCCTTCGGTTTGCATGTATGCAATCAGAAGACAGATCTGGTAAAATAGAGTCTCGGTGTTGCTCAGCCCTCAGTCTAAAAGTCTCTGCATCCTACTGACATCTCTGATGCACACATATCAAATATGGGCTCTTCCCAGGAACACAAGCAACACCTTCTCTTCTGAGGAAATCGTGTTTTCCAATATCTTCATGGCTACAAAGCAGTGCTTTCCTGGCTATCAGATAAGGAGGACCAGCAAAGGAGAGGTATTGGTTCAGGAAACCCTAGTTTAAATAGCACTACTGCAGTGGTTCTCAATCTGTGGATTCCCAGGTGTTTTGGCCTACAACTCCCAGATATCCCAGCCAGTTTACCAGCTGTTAGGATTTCTAGGAGTTGAAACTAAATGGTTGGTTACTGGCTTAGCAACAACACAATTCACATATATATTATACAGTAGAGTCTCACTTATCCAACATAAACGGGCCGGCAGAATGTTGGATAAGCGAATATGTTGGATAATAAGGAGGCATTAAGGAAAAGCCTATTAAACATCAAATTAGGTTATGATTTTACAAATGAAGCACCAAAAAATCATGTTAGACAACAAATTTGGCAGAAAAAGTAGTTCAATACGCAGTAATGCTATGTAGTAATTACTGTATTTACAAATTTAGCACCAAAATATCACGATATATTGAAAACATTGACTCCAAAAATGCGTTGGATAATCCAGAACGTTGGATAAGCGAGTGTTGGATAAGTGAGACTCTACTGTATTTTCAGAAGAAAAAATACAATTAGGTCTAATTATGGCAACTGTATCAGGTGGCACATGTTGCGAGACAACAGGAGAACACCCCTGATATTTCTCCTTGATTATTCCCTTCTGTTAAAGAACACAACTACATATCACAATTGTGCTTCGTTCCCTAAATGAACTAGTTATCTTCATGTGTAGTGGAAACAGGTGGTCTATAAGCAGAGGTTGAAGTTTTGTTTTTTTTTCGTGTCAGGAGCAACTTGAGTTGCTTCTGGAGTGAGAGAATTGGCCGTCTGCAAGGACGTTGCCCAGGGGATGCCCAGATGTTTTTGATGTTTTTACCATCCTTGTGGGAGGCTTCTCTCATGTCCCCGCATGGAGCTGGAGCTGATAGAGGGAGCTCATCCACGCTCTCCCCGGGTGGGATTCGAACCTGGCAGCTTTCAGGTCAGCAACCCAACCTTCAAGTCACTTAGTCCACTACGCCATCTGGGGGCTCCTAGAGGTTGAAGTGAAGTACTACCTTCTCACATTGCACAGGGGTTGTCACCCATTTCTCCCACATACAGAGAAGCATAGCCAGATGCTCAACTCCATACATCCCAAAGGAAGGCACTTTTCCACTCCCACCATAGAAGAAGGTAAGAGATAGATGTACATCTTTATATGTCGGTGCTATAAGAGAATGTGGAGGAGAGAAGGAAGAACAATCGATGATAGATGATGCACCAGGATCCAGGGACCCACAGGTTGAGAACCACTGCATTACTGTATTGAACTGAAGGGTATAGCATGTAAAAAGAAAACCTTTAATAGGGTTGCCATAGGTCAGAAAAGACCTGAAAACACCACAACCATCATAACAGCAACAACAACACACTATATAGTAGAAACTTAGGGATCACCAGCAGAAAAGATGGCTAGCAAATTTGAAAAATGTCTGCATGTCCTGGTGGGTCTCCAGTCATGTTGGTGGTGAATCTGCTCTTTATTTTATTGTCACTTCACCCAAAGCAGCTATGAGCTGTACAGAGGCTCTCCTAATGCTGGACACTGCCTTTCAGATACTCTGAACTGGAATAGCTTCCATACAATTTGGAGCAACCCAGGAGGAGCAACCATAAAATGAAGTGCGTGTTTGCCACTTCTGTGTGGGTAAATCCATATCATATCCTTATATATAGATATACCAAGCAATTCTCCTTATCTTGCATCCATATATACAAATGTGGTTCTTCTTATTCTAACCAACACTATACACAAGATAAAAACTTCTGCCTTATGTGAACAATGCCATATTCCACTTCAAGTCATCTCCCTGTGTTAATACCTGTAAGTGCGGCATGTAGGGATCAATGGGCTTCAAGAACTAGAACTTAATTCTGTTCCCAGTGCAACTATTAAATTCATATCCTTCCACCAAGAAAATGTGGTTGCCATAACAACATTTTTATTTATGATGTATTTACAATGGAAGTGTTTTTTTCTTTGCTTTCCTCTTCTTATTCCCTAGTCAGTGCAGATCAGATTGCAAGCAGGAATTGATTCCATAAGGACATGTATTGGCTTTTAGTATCTGGTAGCAACCAGGATGTTTTCCTTAGAAGTAGCTGATCTCTTTGGTTTTATGTGGCTTGCACAATTCTAAAACATACCAAACCCAGGTGAAGTAATAGAATCACAATGTGTGTAGTTCACGAATTCCTATGATCACATCCATTACCAAAGCCACCTGAAGTCTGGTCAGAAAATGTGTAGACTCTGAGCCAAAGGAAAGCTTTTTGTTGACCTGGTTACATGATAGGAACTTGCTTTTTTTTTAAAAACCCTCACCAAAGCCTGTCTGTGCTTCTCGTCTGTTTTACTCAAATCCTCTCTCCTCATTTAATCATGAAGGAATGCTTCTCAAAAGATGTTGGGTCATAAGAGCTCAATAAATCAATCCAGATACACCCCTAATGAGTGGCAAATTAAACAGCATTTGTTTTAAGTTCAGAGAGCCTCCTGGGAGATCCCTTCTTAGTTGCAGGCAACATTTCACAGTTGCAGGTATTGGGAGGATGGGATCTCTGGAATGCTGAGCCTGTCCCACCGGGCTCTCAGATGCGCCGCTCTTTTTTACTCAACTGGGGCTACTAAAAAAGATTCACGTCTTCCATTTTACTGTTCTCCTGTTTAGCAAAGAATGTGTACAGACTGAGTTGAGCTTTGTCACAGATTTTAGGGTGGTGGAGTGTGTTCCATTACATTTTGGGTTTCACCTCACCGCTCAATAAAACAATTGGTGTACATCCCATATTTATAGAACATTAGTCTTTGTGAAGTTACACAAAACTGTATCCACGCATCTTCATGGATAAAGATCATAAATGTGAGCATTTGTTCATGTGAACGTACTAAGTTGACTAACCATGAGGGTGGTCTGAAAAAAAAAAGTCTAGAAGCAGAAGGTTCTGTCTTTCCCTCCCATCCTTTTTTGGCTTGTAAACCTTAGGCTCACCTTATGTTATTTAGCAGATCTTTGTCACATGAATGTTATGACTAATGGCTAGTAGAATTTTAATTATGCCAGGAAAGGATTGAGAGTTGTTCTCCAGAATCTAAATGGTTGGTTACTGGCTTAGCAACAACAGAGTTTGCTTATGCATTATATTTTCAGAAAAATATATACAATTAAGTCTAATTACGGCAACTGCAGACCGAAAGGTCCCAGGTTCAAATCCTGGGAGCGGAATGAGCGCCCACTGTTAGCCCCAGCTCCTGCCAACCTAGCAGTTCGAAAACATGCAAATGTGAATAGATAAATAGGTACCGCTCCGGCGGGAAGGTAACAGCGCTCCATGCAGTCATGCCGGCCACATTACCTTGGAGGTGTCTACGGACAATGCCGGCTCATTGGCTTAGAAATGGAGATGAGCATCAACCCCCAGAGTCGGTCACGACTGGACTTAACATCAGGGGAAAACCTTTACCTTTACCTTATGGCAACTGCATCAGGTGGCACATGTTGCGAGACAACAGGAGAACACCCCAGATATTTCTCCTGCAATTTTGACTATTTCCTTCTGTTAGAGAACACAACTACATATCACAATTGTGCTTTGCACCCTAAATGAACTAGTTATCTTCATGTGTAGTGGAGGTGGTCTATAAGCAGAGATAGAAATGAAGTGCTACCTTCTCACATTGCACAGGGGTTGTCACCCATTTCTGCCATACACAGAAAAGCATAACCAGATGCCCAATTCCATGCACCCCAAAGGAAGGCACCTTTCCACTCCCACCATAGAAGAAGGTAAGAGATAGATGTACATTTTTATATGTCAGTGCTATAAGAGAATGTGGTGGAGAGAAGTAAGAACAATTAATGATAGATGAAGCACCGGGATCTGTTTTAAGATTACACAGAAATTCTGAAGCAACTATAATCTCTCCTTGCCAGGCTTTTAAGGGATTCTCAGAGCTGTGGCAGTATGTGAAGATGAGAAGCAAAAACCACTGACCACTTCTTCAACAGTACTGTCTCCAAAGACTCTTCAAAGCCAGACATTCAAGAATGAGACAATTTTGAGCAATGTGTATGTATGTGTGTATGAAGAGAGAAAGATTGCTGGACTTTCCTGTTGCCACTACCAGCACACTGACATCACCGCCTTGCATTCTCCTGGGGAGAAAGGCGGGGTAAAAATGATGTAAATAAATAAATAAATAAATAAATAAAATTACCTTTGTTCTTTCACCCGTTTTTAAAATACAGTGTGTGTAGGGAATTCTTACCCTGCTTCTCCTATTGTCTCAACCTGGGACCAGGACTGTAGGTGCCTCGGTCTCTCATGTGTCCATGGTGGGGCTGGGTAGTTTGCCGGATCCACACTGACACTACAGCTACCATGCAGGAAGTGGTAGCATTGAATAAATAGTAGCTGGCACAGAAGGGGAGTGGCTGCATTTGCCAAAAGTTGTGCTCTGCCATGAGAGGTGACTGCTTCATCCCTCCTTTTGGTCAGGCCATCCTGAACAGAGCACACAGTTCCCGAAATGAAACTTAACGATCACTCCAGTTTACTCCACCTCAGGAAATGGGAAAATTTGTAGCACTCCAGAACTAAATAGACAATCTCTTCAAGCTACGACTCAAAGATGTGGCCTATGAGCTATCAGCAGCTGGTTGCTGGGGAGTTTTCAAGAAAGCAAGTCACAGTTGTAGCTAATGAACACGAATATGTTGCTGTTGCCTTCAAGTCATTTTTGACTTATGGCAATCCACTGCTGGGCCTATACAGGATTTTCTTGGCAAAATTGGTTCAGAGGGATCTGCCTTTGCCTTCTCCTGTATTTATCATACCAGAAGTGAACTGAGGGTACAATTGTAATGTATGTAAAATTAATAGAGTTAAAAACTTGGCATTATACTTGGAGTGCCTCTGATGTTGCTATAAGGTCTTCCATTGTACATGTGGCAGAGCTCAGACTGCATTGTAATAGGTGGTCTATGGTTTGCTCTTCACCACATTCGCATATCATGGACTCTACTTTGTGGCCCCATTTCTTAAGGTTGGCTCTGTATCTCATGGTGCCAGAGCACAGCCTGTGTCAGGACCCAGGCTGCAGAACACCAATAACCATGCGCAGAGACCAGAATCTATCTAATATCTTTATTAAGGAAATATATAAAGTCAATAAAAACAAGTGAAGAATATAGTTCAGAAGTAGACCTTTCAGGAAAGGTCAAATATAGTCCAGGAAAACAATGTCCAATATGTGATATTAGAGTCCAAAGTTATAATCCACTTGACCGAAACACACACTATTTGGCAAGCAATAGTGTGGGGAACTGTCCATAGTCTTTCGAGGCTTAAGGTAAATCCGAAGGAAACTGGAAAACAAGGCTTGAATCTAGGAAGCAAGGTCCGTGGTTTAAAACGCAAGGCAAGGCAAGACTTGAAACTTGGCAAGATCAAACTTGAAACAAGGCAAACATGAAACAAGAACTGAGTCCATAGAAGTCCGTGGAACAAGGCAAGGCTGGAAACTTGATCCGGGAAGCAGGGAACTGGAGTACGAAGTCTACACACGATCTCACTCCTCAAGCTGACGAATTGACTCCGCAAGGTTTCCTTCGCGGCAAAACCTCTAAATAGGGTCTCGTTTCCCGCCAGAAGAACACTTTCCCTGGAGAACTAGAAGTGAAACTCATCTCTGTCCAGATGCATGACTCCTTAGAATTTCCCAAGGGAAGCAGACCTAATCAGCTAATTGTTTGGCTGCGATTCTGGCGCTTCGGCGATTCGCCTCCCTAGCGCCTCTATCTTTATTATAATTGTCCTTTCGAGAAAACGGGGGAGAATTCTGCCCAAGGCTTGTTTGGCTAACTTCTTGAGGGCAAACATCCTGCAGGTGCAGGGGCTCTGTTTCTGGCTGAAACGGTGTAAATCCCATGTTTTCCTCTTCATCTGCCACAATAGTACTAGGAACGGGACTACAAGGCCCATGAGACATCACACTATCCCCCTCCTCAAGGCCCCTCTCCAAAATGGGCCCTCTTCCCGAGGTGCGGGGCCGCGGCTTGGCAGGGTAGGCCTGATGGAAGCGGCGGACTAAATTGGCGGCATGGACCGTGGAAGCGTCTTCCCAAGAGCGTTCTTTGGGCCCAAAACCCACCCAGTCAATGAGATACTGAAGGCGGCGGCGATGAAAGCGAGAATCCAAAATGTCCTGAACCTCGAATTCCTCCTCCCCGTCCACCAAAACAGGGGCGGGGGCCGGCTGGTCCACATCGGGGCGTACCCCATCCGCCGGAAGGAGCAGGGAACGATGAAACACCGGATGAATGCGCATGGAGCGCGGAAGTTGGAGTTTGAAAGTCACGGGGTTAAGTTGCGCCACCACTGGGTAGGGACCAATGAAACGGGCATCTAACTTCCGGCAAGGACGGCGGGAGGGCAAAAAGCGAGTGGACAATAGGACCCGGTCTCCTACCTTGATCTCGGGGCCCGGCTGGCGATGACCATCAGCGTGGCGTTTATAGTCCTCCTTGGCTTGATCCAGTTGTTGGTGCAAGAGTTGTTGCACCGCTGTAACTTCTTGTAACCAGTCCTCCGCTGCAGGGACTTCTGAGGATTCAATGACAGAAGGGAAGAAACGTGGGTGGAAGCCGTAGTTTGCAAAGAACGGGGTTTCTTTAGTTGAAGCCTGGTGTTATGATTGAGCCTCATGGCTCTGTTACTGACAGACGTGGGCGTAAGACTCCTCGAGAGTCAGATACTCTCGAGGAGCGAGAAAGAAAAAGACTGCGAGACATTTTTGCAGCACCATCTGACGAAGAGTCTTTTGAGGGGTTTACGGAGAGAATGGAGGAGGGGCTGGTTAGCTCGGAGGAGGATGAGATGGATTGGACTCGGGTAAGGGAGGAATTGGGTGCCACTGGTCATGATGGGATAGAAGATGAATGGGGACCTTCAGGATTAGACCCATGGCTTAGCTGGAGGGATGGGACGGGATCCACAGCTGGAGATGCTGTGGGGCGTAGTCAGAGGTGTTCCAGCTCTGATGAGGAAAGTGATGAGGAAACGCCCGGGTTAAGGAGGACAGCTGACAGTGATGAGGATTTGTAACTGGCATAAAATGGGGCTTGGGAGCAATTGCAAATTGCGTTGGGCAAGGTAATCTGGACGAACGCTTGGGATCTGTGTGGGACGCTTTCCTGAAGACTGGTGTGTTTTCCTGTGCTGAGACGTAAGTTGTTTTGGAATTCAGGGTCAGACGGCGGGAGGAATTGTGTGGGCATTTGTTTGTGCAAACCTGTGCTTACTCTTATTAGCTTGACCTTCCGTCGTCTTCTTGACGAACGCCATCTTCTGTTTTGAAAACTCGGACTGAACTGACCACGGCTTGTCTTCCCCCCTTCTTGGACTTGGAATCTACAAACGTCTGCTTCTGGCTTTGAACTACGGAAAGGAACTGGGTCTACTCTACTGCTACAATCCTTGGCTGATCTGTTCGTGTTGGAAATCCTGTCTGCTGTGTGTGTGGGAGCGACGCAAGTTACTCTAAGCACAGTGTTGGCAGCAGAGAGGAATCTGCTGCCAATTAGTTGCATTCTTTTGTATCTTTTGTTCCTCGGCTTTTGTTTTGTTTATCCCCAGGCTGAAGCAAGCAGTTTGTTTTTACCCGGATTAAACTCCGGTTTAATCCGGTTTATCTTTTGAACGTTTTTCCTTGCCCCTTTTTGCTCCTAAAGGCTAATACTGCCTGGCCCTTGTATTTTACGGGCATTTTTGAGTTCTGTAATCCAATAAACTCTGTTATCTTGAACCTTGTGGCGTTCTGTCCTTGACACCTGGACACCATTGTTGTAAGCAAACTCCGATAGAGGTAACAGGGAAGCCCAATTGTCCTGCTGGTAGTTTACATAACAGCGAAGGTATTGTTCCAAAGTGGCATTGGTGCGCTCAGTTTGCCCATCCGTTTGGGGATGGTGAGCTGAAGATAAACGAGAGTCTATGCCCAATAGTTTTTGTAGTGCCTTCCAGAAACGAGAGGTGAATTGAGATCCACGGTCCGTGACTAAACTCTTGGGCAATCCATGCAGTCTGAAAACATGCTGAAGGAATAAATCTGCAGTCTCTTTGGCCGTGGGGAGGCCATCGCAGGGAATGAAATGGGCCAACTTGGTAAAAAGGTCCACCACCACTAGGATCGTGGTGAATCCAAGGGAAGGTGGTAGGTCAGTGATAAAATCCGCGGAAATTATCTCCCATGGGCGAGAAGGAGTGGGGAGAGGATGTAGTAGCCCCGAGGGCTTCTCCCTTCGTGTCTTGGAGCGCTGACATACAGGACAGGTATTGACATATTTCTCCACATCCTTGCGGATCTTGGGCCACCAGAAATCTCGTAGAATCAAGTGCATGGTTTTAAAGAGTCCAAAATGCCCTGCTGGCTTGCTGTCATGACACAGACGAAGTGCCTTTTCTCTGCCGGGGCCTGGAGGGATGTAAACATGATTCCTGTAGCACAGTAGCCCATCCTTAAGTGAGAAAGGGAAACGTAGTCCTTGGCGAATCTGTTCTTGAGCCCAGGCATCTGCCTGCTGGCTGGCTCTAATTTCTTGAGCGCAAAGGGGTTCTGGGTTGGAAGGAGTTGGTTCAATTGGAGTGGATTTGGTGTTTCCCACTGTGAGCGTGGCAAAGTTCTCGGGCTGCAGCAATCGAGATTCGACGGTCTCTCTGCGTCCTGCAGCATACTCGGGTTTCCGTGATAAAGCATCTGCCTGCTTGGTCTGAGCCGGGGTCACATAATGGATCTGGAAGTTAAAACGTTCAAAGAATAAAGCCCAGCACTGTTGCCTTTGATTTAGCTTTCTTGCGGTCCTTAGGTGTTCCAAATTTCGATGATCAGTGTGAACCTCAATGGGAAATTTGGCACCTTCTAACCAATGTCTCCAATTTTCAAAGGCTGCCTTTATGGCCAAAAGTTCTTTCTCCCAAATAGTGTAATTCCTCTCTGGGGCTGTTAGTTGACGGGAGTAATAGGCACAAGGATGAAGATGCTCTCCCACTGGTTGCATGAGTATAGCCCCAATTGCCACATCAGAGGCGTCAGCCTGCAAAACAAAAGGGGTTTTAGGATCAGGGTGCTGTAGAATTGGCTGGGTCGTGAATAACTTCTTTAATTGTTGGAACCCTTTCTCTGCTTGTTCCGTCCAGCGGAAAGGCTGTTTCCCACGGATGCAGCTGGTGATTGGGTCAGACCAGCGGGCAAAGTCTGGGATGAATTTGCGGTAGTAGTTCGCGAACCCCAGGAAACGCTGCACTTCCTTCTTGTTGGTTGGCGCCCGCCATTCCAATACTGCTGAAACCTTTGCCGGGTCCATGGAGAGCCCTTGTGGCGAGACGCGGTACCCCAGGAAATCTACTTCTTGTAGATCAAAGGCGCATTTTTCTAACTTGGCATATAGTCCATGATCCCGCAATCGTTGTAGCACCATTCTGACGTGTTTCTCGTGCTCCGATTGTGATCTAGAAAACACCAAAAAATCGTCCAAGTATATGATCAAGAACCGATCTAGATAATCCTGGAAGATATCATTGACAAAATGCTGGAATGTTGCGGGAGCTCCGGATAATCCGTAATTCATGACCAGGGACTCGAATAATCCGAATTTGGTCTGGAAGGCGGTTTTCCATTCGTCCCCCTCCCTGATGCGAACTAGATTATAAGCCCCCCGGAGATCCAGCTTGGTGTAAACCTTGGCCCCTCGAAGCCGGTCTAATAGGTCCGAGATCAAAGGCAGGGGGTAGCGGTTCCGCTTCGTGATATTATTCAATGCTCTATAGTCCACAACCAAGCGTAGGTCCCCTGACTTCTTTTTCACAAACATCACCGGGGAAGCAGCTGGGGATTGAGAGGGTCTGATGAATCTCTTGCGAAGATTTGACTCCCTGAGAGCTTCTTGCTCTGGTTCAGTCAGGGAGTAGAGGTGTCCTCGCGGAATCGGGGCCCCCTCCTCCAGGTCAATGGCACAGTCGTAGGGTCTATGTGGGGGTAGTTTCTCGGCTTCCTTTTCATTGAAAACATCCCAAAAGTCAGAATATTTCTTGGGCAAGGTGATGATGGGCTCAGCGTCTGTGGCATGGCAGACCTTGGCTACTAGACAATGGTTTTGGCAATACCTTGAAGCAAACTGTAGTTCTCTGTTGGTCCAGGAGATGTTTGGGTCGTGGAGTGTCAGCCATGGAATTCCCAAAATCACAGGGAAGTGGGGCACCTCGGTAACGAAGAAGGAAATCTCTTCCATGTGTTCCCTTATCCACATTCTGGTGGGTTCAGTCCATTGGCTTACTGGACCCGTCTTTAGGGGACGACCATCTATAGCCTGCACCACCCGGGCATTCTTGAAATCATGATATTGTAATCCCAGAGAGTCAGCATACTCTCTATCGATGAAATTGTTTGTTGCTCCTGAGTCTATCATGGCATGGATCATGACGGGTCCCTTTTTCGCTGACCACAACGTGACCACTAGGAGAAATAGGACCCCGGTCTGCGGCTCTTGAGTGGGGTTTTTGACCGGGTTGGCGAGCCTCTCTACGCCCGGTCGCTGGCTTCCCCCACCGGCTTGGCTCCAGCCGCCTCGGCCGTCTCCGGCTCCACGGAGGACGCCGCTGCCAGGCGGGTGGTGGGCTTCCTTTTGGCTGGACATTCTCTGGCGAGGTGGCCCCCATTCCTGCAGTACCAACACAAATTCAAACGTTGGCGGCGGGCCTTTTCGGCAACATTCAGTCTGGGGCGCACATTGCCCAACTGCATCGGTTCTTCCTCGCTTTCCATGGGGTTTGGGGCTGGCGGTGGGGATTTCCATACTGGTCGTGGCTGAATACTGGTAGAAGCGGGGGGTCTCACCCCGGCTCTTCCACTCCAACCTCGGAGCCACTGTTTTTTGTTGGCAAGCAGGACTTCGGCTCGTAGACAATGATTAATGAGTCTCTCAAGAGTCTCTGGAGGATCCACCTTAGAGATTTCTTCCTGCATCTCGAAGTTAAGGCCCTCACGAAACTGTCCTCTGAGGGCGATATCGTTCCAACCGGTGTTCTGAGCCAGCACCCGGAACTCGGCTATGTACCGGGACAACGGCCTGTCCCCTTGAAGGAGTCGCCGGAGTTTATGGCCGGCCGCCTCCTCGTTGTCCTCGATCCCCCAGGTCTTCCTAAGGTGGTTCAAGAAACTTTGCGCGGAGCTTAGGTGCGTGGAACCCGCATCAAACAGCGCCGTCGCCCAATTGGCCGCAGGCCCATCTAGGAGACTGTAAATCCACGCCACTTTGACATCCTCGTGGGGAAATTCGGCTTGGCGGGCTTCTATGTACGCCTGGCACTGGCGACGGAAAACATGAACCTTGGAGGCTTCTCCAGAAAACTTAGTTGGAAGCGCTAGGGAAGGGAGGCGCGCTCCGCGTTCCTTCAAGCCCAGAATTTCACCCTCCTGTGTTCGGAGAGTATCTCGGATCCTGTCGAATTCTTCCTTGGAAATGGTGTAGCTGAGTGGTTGGGCTTCCGCCCCGGTTCCTGTAGACATTCTGGCCTTAGGTTAATTGGTGCTTAGGGTGGTGGAGTCAAACTGTCAGGACCCAGGCTGCAGAACACCAATAACCATGCGCAGAGACCAGAATCTATCTAATATCTTTATTAAGGAAATATATAAAGTCAATAAAAACAAGTGAAGAATATAGTTCAGAAGTAGACCTTTCAGGAAAGGTCAAATATAGTCCAGGAAAACAATGTCCAATATGTGATATTAGAGTCCAAAGTTATAATCCACTTGACCGAAACACACACTATTTGGCAAGCAATAGTGTGGGGAACTGTCCATAGTCTTTCGAGGCTTAAGGTAAATCCGAAGGAAACTGAAAAACAAGGCTTGAATCTAGGAAGCAAGGTCCTTGGTTTAAAACGCAAGGCAAGGCAAGACTTGAAACTTGGCAAGATCAAACTTGAAACAAGGCAAACATGAAACAAGAACTGAGTCCATAGAAGTCCGTGGAACAAGGCAAGGCTGGAAACTTGATCCGGGAAGCAGGGAACTGGAGTACGAAGTCTACACATGATCTCACTCCTCAAGCTGACGAATTGACTCCGCAAGGTTTCCTTCGCGGCAAAACCTCTAAATAGGGTCTCGTTTCCCGCCAGAAGAACACTTTCCCTGGAGAACTAGAAGTGAAACTCATCTCTGTCCAGATGCATGACTCCTTAGAATTTCCCAAGGGAAGCAGACCTAATCAGCTAATTGTTTGGCTGCGATTCTGGCGCTTCGGCGCTTCGCCTCCCTAGCGCCTCTATCTTTATTATAATTGTCCTTTCGAGAAAACGGGGGAGAATTCTGCCCAAGGCTTGTTTGGCTAACTTCTTGAGGGCAAACATCCTGCAGGTGCAGGGGCTCCGTTTCTGGCTGAAACGGTGTAAATCCCATGTTTTCCTCTTCGTCTGCCACAATAGTACTAGGAACGGGACTACAAGGCCCATGAGACATCACAGCCTGTTCAGCACCTTCCAAGTTGCCCAGTCTTCTGTGTGCCCAGGAGGGAGTCTCTCAGCCATGGATTGCGGGTCTGGGTTTTAGCCTGCCACCTTTGGACTCTCACTTGCTGAGGCATTCCTGTGAGTATCTCTTAGAAAACTATTTCTTGATTTAAGGCATTGGCATGTTGGCTGATATCTAAACAGGGGATGGGCCAGAGACGTCACTGCCTTGGTCCTTTAATTACTGGCTGCTACTTCCTGGTGGATGCCAGGTGGTCAATACTGGCTAAACAGTATAATTTCTCCAGTGGTGTAGGGTGTAGACATCCTGTGATAATGCGGCATGTCTCATTAAGAGCCACATCCACTGTTTTAACATGGTGAGATGTGTTCCACACTGGGCATGCATATTCAGCAGCAGAGTAGTAAAGCGCAAGGACAGATGTCCGCACTGTATCTGGTTGTGATCCCCAGGTTGCCTTCCCGATGTTGAGAGAATGTGACTTGCTCAAGGTCACTAGATGGGTTTCTGCGTCCAAGCAGTGATTTAAGCCTTGGTCTCCAGAGTTATAGCCTGTCACTCAAACCATTACAGAATGCTTGGTGTCTTTTCAGTCCCAAACAAACACTATTTTAGGCAAGACCCCAGGTCTTGCAGACTGGGCAAGCTGGTGCCTCTAAAACAGTCCCTCTAATGCTGTGACTCCCAAGTGTGTTGAACTTCCACCATCCCCAGCCAGAAGGTATATTTGTCCACGTTTTTGTTCATTATTATTTAAATGTTCAAGAACTAACATGGCTTGGTTTTTCAGATAAAAAGTAAGAGATGGTTAGAAACAGGACCCAATGAAAGAGTTCAACTACAGATCCATATAGTAATACCAGGAGGAAGTTTCAGGAAATGAATGCAAATGTCTCCCCAAACGAAACACTGACAACACTTTTATTTTACATTTGTCCCAAACATCCAAAGACTTATGGACTGTCTCATCTTCAAAGCAGTCCTCCAGAAATAAGTGAGAGAAGGCAGTATTTTGAGAATTGGGCAAGTGGAATTATGATAGCAGTTGTGTGGGAGAATTCTGCATTATTCAGTTCTTTAAAACACACTTGTCCCCAGCTAATGGATTGGTGGTTGTAACTAGAACTGGCTGTGAAATAGTTTGCATATCTTTCTCAAGAAAATGTCAGTAGCCAGGCATGGAATTGTGTTTGGTTTGGAACATGTGAGTCACATAGATAAACTGGGAAATTATGGCAACTGAAAACGGAGAAATGAAAAACTGCAACTGGACCAGATAACTTTCCCTTTTACTCAGTTGAATGGATTTCCCTGCCTCTCCATATGTAAAGGCAACCATCTTTTCCCCCTTTCCTAGCAGAAAAGTTCCATTGTGAAATTCCAGCTTTTGTTTTTAAATTATATTCTCCAGATTTCTTTAAATTAAGTAAAACGGTGTTTCAGGAACGTTTGATTCCGCTGTGAAACAGATTCCCCTAATAATTACCAGAACAAATGTGCTTTTCAGTGAAAATTGTCATGGGCTGAGTTTGCCTACCTTCAAAATGGAATGTCTTTCAAAAACTACAAGGCAAACAAAGTGCTCTGTAACCTATTTGAAAGGCAAATTGCTTCTCCTGGAGGCCTCCACCTGGAAGTCATTCTTACCTGATCATGTTGGTTGATGTGTGTGTGAATCTCAAGAGATTTGAATCTTCAAATAAATAAAGCTTGCAATTCCAAGAAAAACAGTAAAATTCAGGGTGCATCTACACTGTAGAATTCATGCAGTTGACACCACTAACTGCAATGGCTCAATGCTATGAAAACCTGGGATTTGCAATTAGGTGATGCACCAGCACTCTTTGGCAGAGAAGGCTGAAGACCTTGTAAAACTATAAACTCGAGCAGCTTTGATGATAACACTTTGCTGAAGAGAACAAAGAAAGGGAACAAAGAAATAATATTGATATGTATCGTCTTTAGCAGAGGCAAAGAGGGTTGGAAAATCAATGTAGTTTGCCACCACTTTAACAGCCATGGCTCAATACTATAGGAGCTGTAGTTTTACAAGGTCTCTTAGTCTTCTCTTCTAAAGAATGCCAGTATAGTATTGGACATAACCTATTGGAAAATAACTGCACCCAGTCTCTGGCCACATCCTTTTAGCAAATGTGAATCTCTATGAATATGTGGAGACCACCTTTGGAAAACCACTAGTCAAGAAAAGCATGATCTTGTTAGAAGTCAACTCTTTGAACAAATGATATTCACAAGCATTCATTTAATGGCACACAGGTAACTCAGCTGATAAACTGAAGAACAATGTCTTTGAATTGCCAAGGACAAAGACATGCCACTGCAAAATATATTTGGCTAGCAGAGGATGGTTGTTTCTTTGTAATTGTAACTGCAGCTGTAATTGACCAAAACATATACACTCGCTTTAAAATCTTTTAGTTTAAAACATACATTCAGAGATAAAAAAGTATTCTTTGAAAAACAACGTAAGGTAGAGTCTCACTTATCCAAGCTAAACGGGCCAGCAGAAGCTTGGATAAGCGGATATCTTGGATAATAAGGAGGGATTAAGGAAAAGCCTATTAAATATCAAATTAGGTTATGATTTTACCCTAAGCACCAAAACATCATGTTCTACAAGAAAATTGACAGAAAAAGCAGTTCAATACGCAGTAATGTTATATTGTAATTACTGTATTTACGAATTTAGCACCAAAACATCGTGCTATATTGAAAACATTGACTACAAAAATGGCTTGGATAATCCAGAGGCTTGGATAAGCGAGGCTTGGATAAGTGAGACTCTACTGTATCTTGTTTACTCATAAACGTCTTGTATTAATTCACCATACAGGCACATTTCTTACTGAAGTTCAGTTACAGATAAAATGTAGCTTCTCTGTGTTGAGTACACAGGGTATAATTCTTAATCAATAATCCATAGTCTTTAAATATACAGTACTTTTACTCACTGAAATCCATAAGCATATTTCTATACTGAAGTCCAAACTGCAACATTCATGCATCCAGCTCCACTGAGGTCTGATGCAAAAGAGAATACAAAAAGGAGTCCAGAGTCTCAACATGCTCAGTACAATCACATGTCTATAGTCCCTCCCACACCAAAGAGGTAAGTCAAACTGGCAAATCATCATACGCATAGAATACAGATTAGCAAATATATATTAACAAGTATATAATACAGGCTTGGGAGGTTGCTATTTCCAACATATAGATGCATCCTAACATATCCTCCAATTTTTCAAGTCCTGATTAATCCTGTCCCTACTTTTTAAGATGCTTTTCAAATGCTCCATTTTTTCTCCCCCTTTCCTTTCCCCCTTTGACATCAGTGTATTTCATTTGATGTACATGGACTTCACAAGACTTTGTGTTCAGTTAACTCAGCGAGTGCAGAGGAGATACTGAGTGGCTAAATCCCACCCATCCCAGTAGGCTCAGGCAAAAGTGAATTGGTGCAGCCTCTCTTAGTTTATGTGTTCTTCCACAATAACTTTTGCCATCTTGCCCACACTCTGATATTTCTTGATCTCATGTGTCCCAGTTTTTTAATATGTGAAATGTTGGAGGATATGCATTGACCAGTCCTGAAAGACATCTGAAATAGTTTTATTGAATAATGTCAGATCTAAAAGAATGGAAATGTCTTGGGAAGTGTAAAGGGAGATGACTGTCCAAACAAACCATTTTTTTGGTAGTTCAGGCCCCTTATACACTGCCATATAAAATCCAGATTATCTGTTTTGAACTGGATTATATGGCAGTGTGGACTCAGATAACCCAATTCAAAGCAGATAATGTGGATTATCTGTTTTGATAATCTGGATTATATGGCAGTGTACAAGGGGCTTTAGATGCTCCTGAGATGAAGCACAATTGCACTTACAATAGAGTCTCACTTATCCAACATTCTGGATTATCCAACGCCTTTTTGTAGTCAATGTTTTCAATAAATCATGATATTTTGGTGCTAAATTCGTAAATACAGTAATTACTACATAGCATTATTTCGTATTGAACTACTTTTTCTGTCAAATTTGTTGTATAGCATGATGTTTGGTTGCTTAATTTGTAAAATCATAACCTAATTTGATGTTTAATAGGCTTTTCTTTAATCCCTCCTTATTATCCAACATATTTGCTTATCCAACGTTCTGCTGGCCCGTTTACGTTGGATAACTGAGACTCTACTGTATTTCTAAAAGTGGCTTTTCTCTTCAGCATCAAGAATTGCAGAACGATCCAGGCATAACACATACACAACCGTTACTTTAGGTTGTGGCCATATATGGCAATGAGAATCCAAGAACAAAGATCAGTAGTTGAGCCTGAAAGATTATATAAGATAGATCAGAACAGCCAAAGAATGTACTCTGATTCATTTGATTACAACAAATGCCTAAAAAGTAATAATCATCTGGCACTTGCTAAGAAGAGCTGGCAATAATGTTTTTAAATTCCTGTTTTCCTTGTATTAAGGAAGAGGAATTACATATCTTATCTATGGAGGAGTTACTCATAAACCTTAGTAGATGGGCTGCCCAAACCTCATTGTTGGAAAGGGATATTATTAAACAAGATCAAGGCCCTTTTTTCAGTCATGTGTCCACACCAGACCAATACTGGAAGATAAAACACATACCCAGAGGATTACAGAATCAGAAAACACCTTTTATAGAAAAGCCAACCAAGTGAATCATTTTAAGGGAGGAAAGTGTTGACATACTAAACAAGTGCTTTCTTGATAGAGTGCTGTTGTTAATTATAAAAGGATTTCTTGAAAATAGAGACAAGTTAAGACTCATAACGTTGTTACAGAGCAACGGGAAGCAGGGAAGTTACTGACGTTCACTGACCTTAAATGAATTTAAAAGGCGTGTCTCCCTTTCCCCCCTCCTTCGATTTGTATTATAATCATCCAGGAACTTCAGTATATTCTTTGCATTACCATATTGTTGTAATGTTAGGCTCTAAATTCCTTTTCAGCATTAATGCTAATGTTTTCAAGAAATGCTATTGTAGATGCGATGTCTCAGCTGTTAATCCTTTCTTTGGCTATAACCCACACAAACCAGTTATTTCCAAGGAGATATCAACCAAAATATAAGATTGAAGGTTGCAGAGGATAAAAGGAATCCAGTCTTTTCTGTAATCCAGAACAGCCACATTGAAAATCAGCATTAATTTGATGTGAATAGCTTAAGAGTTGGAACTGTTTAGGATTTGTCTCTAGTGTTGCTTTCCTGTGGAAGTATAAAAACTATATTTGTGAAACACAGTGAATTAGAAGTTCAAAACATCTCAAAATGCCTGGCATTGAAGATTTTTCTGGCTACCTATTTAGAAGAGTATGAGGTCCTTTTTACTGGACCAAGACAGCTTTTTTTAGTGAATCATCACACTAGAGCATGAATCCACTTTAAATCCGGCTTCTGCCTACTGCAGAATTCTGGGGTTTGTAGTTTGGTGAGACCCAGGACCTGTCTGGTTGAGCTGTTTAAAGCACCCTCCCTAAAGTGGAGTTAAAGTGGATTCAAGCTCTAATGTGATGAGAAACCTTTGGACTGAATGTAAAATCTTGAAAAAGATGTTTAATGGTGTTAGATTGATAGCAATGCCCAGGGCTGGCCCAAGGTAATTTTCCAGTGTAGGCGACAGAATTTTGGAGCCCCCCCCCCCCCAAAATCAATCACTGAAAAATAAAAGCGTTGGATAAGCAAAAATGTTGGATAATAAGGAGGGATTAAGAAAAAGCCTAAATAAAGAGCAGCACTCTGAAAATGGGAAATCCAGACAGGAAACAATCAGGGCCAGCTAACACCTCCCAACCAAGGATGCCCCCATAGAGGAAGCAGCCAGGCTTTGAATCTGCAAGGCCATTAAATGCTAATCAAGCTGGCTAATTGCAACATCCACACTAGCCTCAAACAGACAAGAGCTCTTTCTCCCAATCTTGACATTATTGCACAGATATACAAACCCCACTTGCCAAGTTTCCAACAGACCTCACAACCTCAGAGGATGCTTCTGGAAGCTTCAACCGGTGGGAGGCAGCCTCCTGGTGAGTGCGCACACTGCTGCTTCCAGTGGGAGGTAGTCTTCCACGCTGGACGGAAGGCAGGCACACGCCGGCCCGAAGGCTCTACAAAGCGGTGAACGCCGTCCAGGAAGGCGCTGGGGGCTTTGAGAGAAGGGAAGCGGTGCTTCTCAGCACTGCAAAGTGTCCAACATCTTCCTTCTCGTCAGGAAGGCACTGGGCACTTTGAGAGAAGAGAAGTGGTGCTTCTCTGCTCTGCAAAGGGCCCAATGTCTTCCTTCTTGCCAGGAAGGCGCTGGGCCCTTTGCAGAGCAGAGAAGCGGCATTTCTCTGCTCCCCAAAGCTGCGACCTCCTTCCTTGCAGAGGCAGGCGTGGCGGTGGAGGCAGGAGTTGCCTCAAAGGCACCCCCTACAGGATGGCGCCACAGGCAACTATCTAGTTTGCCTGGCGGTTGAACCGCCCCTGGCAATGCCTTGCTGGAATACCAAGAAAAACAACTATATCACAAGGACATCCGAAGTCTTAGATATTTCTGGATTTTGTGGAGAGAAGAATATGATGGTAGGACTTGATGCATTGAAGCAAACAATGTCCTGCATCTGAAGAGACTTATTTTTGCAGTCACCCTCATTCAAATGATTGCATTACTCCTGGTTTCACCTATGCAATTACAATGGTAAACTATTTCACTAGGCAGTTTCAGGTCATAGCTGACTCAAATGTTACAATAGATCCCCATTCTCTGCCAGTCTGTGCTCAATCCAAGCATTTGTTCTGTAATTAAAAGTAAGAAAGGAAGAATCTCAATTATTTTCTTATATGGTATTGCATATTTTTATCACAAAGATTGGCCTAAACATTTTTGTTGCCTCAGATGGACCAGATCTCATTCGATGTTGAGAAACTGATCATATGGTAAATTGAATCTTATGTCCACTCTACATCCTTCACTGAGGAGCCCTCGGTGGCATAGCAAGTTAAACCGCTGAGCTGCTGAAGGGCCAGCAATTCAAATCCGGGGAGTGAGTTAAGCTCCCATTGTTAGCCCCACATGCAAATGTGAGTAGATCCATGGTTCTCAACCTCTGGGCCGCAGGGCCGCGGTGGGCAGTGAGAATGATAATCCAGTCCACTAACCCCCTTTCCGCAGAGCTGACCATTGCATTGGATAGACCACATCAGCTCTAGATTATTAAATATGGCTTTCTGTGGGTGAGCAGATAGCGACTACTGGATGGCATATATTCTGTATCAGAAACTAGAGTTGATGTGGTTTATCCAATGCAATTTTCTGAACCAGCACCCCAAATAACCAAACCGAATTTAAAGTTGACCAAAAACGGATTCGTAACCCTTTTGGTACTAATGTTGGAGAGTGGTCCCTAGTCAAATTGGGCCCTGGTAAAAAAAAAGGAGGTTGGGAACCACTGGAGTAGATCAGTAGGTACCACTCGGGTGGGAAGGTAACAGCGTTTCAGGCAGTTATGCTGGCCACATGACCTTGGAGGTGTCTACAGACAACACCAGCTCTTTGGCTTAGAAATGGAGATGAGCACCAACCCGCAGAGTCGGACATGACTAGACTTGTCATGTCAGGGGACAAGCTTTACCTTTACCTTACACCCTTCTGTGCTTGAGACTCAGGCAGGTCTAGCTTGGGGTGAAGAGAGGATGGTGTCCGACTCTGGGGATTGGTGCTCATATCTCTAAATTGGGCTACTAAGTCCTGCTTCCAACATCTGTCATCTGAAATGGCTACCGTACCTTAACTAATGGTAGGGCCAATTCTGCAAAGAAATCACAACCAGCAGAAACATTGTTCCAGTTTACTAAACCTAGAAAGAACAAGGTTGTATAACGAAGTTGCCTTTAAGAAGTGGAGAAATGTTCAGTGATTCTGAAGTCTCGTTCGAGAAGCGCAATCTATGTGGCCACCCAAACTGAAGGGAAGTGTGGTGGAACGATTCCAAGCCCATTCCTTCAGCAGCATATGGCCCCAATTTCAAATTCTGCTCAAGTGACAGCTGTCAGCTCTGCAGGCCAATTAGTCTCGAAATGCCTCCAGTTCCAAGGGGGTTTTCAGCTGACTCCACAGCCTGGCATCTATTTCCATGGGCTCACAGCCCAGATCTGTGTCTTTTTCTTTCAGTGACAGGGACTTCAAAGGTCCTTGTGTTTTTAAACTGTTGTTGTCATCACTCTAGGATACAGTGCTGTGCACCTTGGCACTGTGAGCTAACACAGCTGGGTCAAAGAGAGAGAGAGGGAGGGAGTTAGGAAAGAAAGGGAGAGAAAGAGAGAAAGCATATATTTATCACAAGAGCAACTGGCAGAGGCCAATGTGCTAGATAAAAGCAGATGTAATCAAAAGCCACACTAAATGTTACTATTCAGTGTTCAAATAACAATGTGCAAGCAACCCTGGATATTTGATGGGAGAGGTTGAGTAAATTAGGAAAAAGGGGAATAGTCAGATACCCACTTCCTTTTTCCTCCCCCAAAAACAAATTGCTTTCTTTATTTGACAGAAGATGTCAAGAAAGGAATCCACTTTCTTGGAGGTTCTGATAATGTGTCCTGAAAAGAAATGTAGGGAAATATAAATTGCTCAACCTGGGAAAAAAACACAAGCCTTTCATTCTATAAAACCAGGATTCCACATAAACTACCATAGTTCTGCCCTAAAAAATCATTGGATGTTCAATTTATAGAGCAGTGTTTTGGCCTACAACTCCCAGAAATCCAACCCAGTTTACCACCTGTTAGGATTTCTGGGAACTGGAGGCCAAAACATCTGGGGACCCACAGGTTGAGAACCACTGTTATAGAGGCACATCTAGAATTCCCAACCAGAGCGATGTAGTGGCTCACCAATTGCCAGCATTCCTTTAAATGCAGCCAAGACAGTTAAAGGCTGTGTAGTGTGAAAGGACCCTTAATTATGTCCAGAGCCAACCCAGTAAAATACATTTCAATCAGTTTAATCGTCATGAATTTCTTCATTGGATTTCAGCAGATCTATACAGTACTTTGCTTTCAGTACTTTCTATGTATGGTGACCCTAGCATGGAGTTTTCTTGGCAGAATTTGTCCAGGGTAGATTTACCCTTGTCTTCCTCTTACACTGAGATATGAGTGATTTGCCAGTGGGCACCCAGTAGGGTTCTATGGCCAAGTGGAGATTTCAACCCTGCAGAGTTTCCCAGTAAGTGAATCCTTACAAATTATGATTTCAATATAGTTAGGAACAATAAAACAGAAATAACTAGTCAAAACATTAAAACAATTTAAAGTATACACTTAAATTAAAAGAATAGAAAATAGAAAAAAGGAATAGTTTAAATCAGAGTTTCTCAAACTGTGCTCCTCTAGATGTTTCGGACTTCAACTTCAACAATTCCTAACAGCTGGTAAGCTGGCTGGTATTTCTGGGAGCTGGAGTCCAAAATACCTGGAGAAGCACTGTTTGAAAAACACTGGTTTAAACAATACAGCACCCTCTTAACAGGATGACAAGGAGATAGCCATTCTGCTTTCCATAGGGAGAGAGTTTCAAACCCTCATCCACATATATCCCTAAGGTGGCTTCCCCAAACATGTGGACTCCACTTTTAGTGGCCTTATAGTTCAGAGAAGCAAGGCAGTTGTGCTGATTGAAAGGCTGAGATCCTTCAGAGATGCTCTTTGAAGTATCATAGAATCATAGAATAGTAGAGTTGGAAGAGACCTCATGGGCCATCCAGTCCAACCCCCTGCCAAGAAGCAGGAAATCGCATTCATAGAACCCCCGACAGATGGCCATCCAGCCTCTGTTTAAAAGCCTCCAAAGAAGGAGCCTCCACCACAGTCCGGGGGAGAGAGTTCCACTGCCGAACAGCCCTCACTGTGAGGAAGTTCTTCCTAATGTTCAGATGGAATCTCCTTTCCTGTAGTTTGAAGCCATTGTTCCGTGTCCTAGTCTGCAGGGCAGCAGAAAACAAGCTTGCTCCCTCCTCCCTATGACTTCCCTTCACGTATTTGTACATGGCTATCATGTCTCCTCTCAGCCTTCTCTTCTGCAGGCTAAACATGCCCAGTTCTTTAAGCCTCTCCTCATAGGGCTTGTTCTCCAGACCTTTGATCATTTTAGTTGCCCTCCTCTGGACGCTTTCCAGCTTGTCAACATCTCCCTTCAACTGTGGTGCCCAGAATTGGACACAGTATTCTAGGTGTGGTCTGACCAAGGCAGAATAGAGGGGGATCATGACTTCCCTGGATCTAGACGCTATTCCCCTATTGATGCAGGCCAGAATCCCGTTGGCTTTCTTAGCAGCCACATCACATTGCTGGCTCATGTTTAACTTGTTGTCCACAAGGACTCCAATATCTTTTTCACATGTACTGCTGTCTAGCTAGGTGTCCCCCATTCTGTATCTTTGATTTCCATTTTTTCTGCCGAAGTGAAGTATCTTGCATTTGTCCCTGTTGAACTTCATTTTGTTAGTTTCTGCCCATCTCTCTAGTCTGTCAAGATCGTTTTGAATTCTGCTCCTGTCTTCTGGAGTGTTGGCTATCCCTCCCAGTTTGGTGTCATCTGCAAACTTGATGATCGTGCCTTCTAACCCTTCGTCTAAGTCATTAATAAAGATGTTGAACAGAACCGGGCCCAGGACAGAACCCTGCAGCACTCCACTCGTGACTTCTTTCCAAGATGAAGACGACGCATTGGTGAGCACCCTTTGAGTTCGTTCGCTTAGCCAATTACAGATCCACCTAACTGTAGCTTTGTCTAGCCCACATTTTACTAGTTTGTTTGCCAGAAGGTTGTGAGGGACTTTGTTGAACGCCTTACTGAAATCCAGGTACGCTATATCCACGGCATTCCCTGTATCGACCCAACTCGTAACTCTATCGAAAAAAGAGATCAGATTAGTCTGGCATGACTTGTTTTTGGTAAATCCGTGTTGACTATTAGCAATGACCGCATTTGTTTCTAAGTGTTTGCAGACCACTTCCTTAATGATCTTTTCCAGAATCTTGCCTGGTATCGACGTGAGGCTGACCGGACGGTAATTATTTGGGTCGTTCTTTTTTCCCTTCTTGAAGATAGGGACCACATTCGCCCTCCTCCAATCTGCTGGGACTTCTCCCGTTCTCCAAGAACTCTCAAATATGATTGCCAGTGGTTCTGAAATAACTTCCGCTAGTTCCTTCAATACTCTTGGATGTAGCTGATCTGGCCCTGGGGACTTGAATTCGTTTAGAGTGGCCAGGTGTTCCTGGACAACTTGTTTCCCTATTTGGGGTTGGATTTCCCCAAATCCTTCGTCTGCCCTTCATAGAGCAGAGTCTTACTGGTGAAGCTGAAGTCAAAGGTGGCAACAACAAACAACTCTTCCTTTTCCAAGTGCTGATGTTCTCTCTGGTCCTCCCTCTTTCCCCACGTGCCATTCAAGCTCCTGTGAAATCTCTCTCAAATTTCACTTGAACCCAAGCACTCATGCAAATTCATGATGGTAGGTCAGCCACTGTGAGATAAAACCTTTGCTCCTCCACATCAGAAAAGGAGAAATGGCACCATGCCAGCTGCAATGTCAGCAAAGGGACCCATGGCATTTGGTATGTAACACCGGATTGTTGCATACCTACTACGGTAATTGCTTGAGGGTAAGTCTGGTGAGAGCTCTGTTTGTGCCTGCTCTGAAATACAGGATTGACCCAAATATGGGGTGAGATTTCCAGACCTTAAATACAAACAAATGGGACACCCGGGACACCCAAAGCAAACCAATTCTTGATGAATTCTCATCAGGCCTCAAACCTGGTAGAGAAGTGGAAGTGCAATAACTGCAAAAGGAGGGCCTGACTTCAGTGCCAGTCATTCATGTCACTAACCTACTCCTTTCTCCACATTTTCCCTACTAGGAGTTGATTGTAGCATGGGAAGAAAGGAGGGGAACTGGAAGAAATTACTGAGTTGCAATATACTACAGCCACATAATGAGAAGACAGGAAAGCTTAGAGAAGACAATTATACTGGAGGAAATGAAAGGAAAAAGCAAGAGGGGTCAACCAAAGGCAAGATGGATGGATGGTATCCTTGAAGTGACTGGCTTGACCTTGAAGGAGCTGGGAGTGGTAAGAGCTGATATGGAGCTCCTGCATGGGCTGGTTCATCAGGTCATGAAGAGTCGGAAGCAATTGAACAAATAAACAACAATAAACAGTGAGATAGAGAAGTTTGGTTGACTCTTCTTCCAGATACAGCAGTATTTTAAGTATTCAGATTAATATATATTAATAACTATGGAAATAATATTTTAATGTTTAATCTTTTACATATTCAAATATTTACCAGCTGAGGAATCAACCGGAAAAATGTCCCCAGCATCACCATGCTTGTCCACCCCAGCTCGATGGAGTTGTGCTGATCCACACGTTAAGCAGCTTGCAATGGCTACACTATAATACCCATTGCAAGGTTTCCAGAGTCCTCCTGCATGAGGGTTGTAACATGAGAATCAGCCCAAATAACTCAAAGTCGGTGTTTTAATTTTAGTCTGGCCACCTATGCCTCATAAAGAATGTATTATGTATGATTCAAGAGCTTGTAATTTTATTTAAGCAACTGGCATTTGTCCATGGAAGGATATCATCTGAACTTATTTTATGGCTATAATTCTTTCCATACATGAATCATAGGCCGATATCCTTACTGGAAGGAAATACATGACTGTAGCAATTATCATACCTTTAGCCTTTTTGTGGATTTTCTGTGATCTGTGTGCTGTATGTGTAAATGGAAGACTACAGCCAACCATGAAGCTTGCCAGTTTGAATTCTGGGGAGCAAACCAATTCTGAGTTCCCAGATGCCTTGGTGAGATGTTGGAAAAACTAATAGGAGGAGATGTTTTTCTCCCATGCTCTGAATAGTACCAGTATCAGTCATGGACAATGCAGGTCTTTCTTATTGCCTTCATATTATGAGTTGGATACAGGCTTAGTCATTGAGATCAATGGCACTGCCATTAGTTTTGGCTAAATTAAGGCCTGCTGATATCAAGAGACTATGAAGTCATTTAAATGCTGGAGTAGGACTCTGGAAAATCAAGAATGGCATTATGCCATCACTGCAGCAATTTAATCTTACATTGACCTTTTTGTAGGGCTGCCATGTCAGGACTATCTCAGGCCTTGGGACTTCATGTCAATAATCTTAGACCAAGAGATGTCATAGGGTCACAGTTCCTGGTGATGTTACAAGAGTGATATTACATGGGAAAGCAGCTGGGGATGTCATTAAAAATTGTACATTAAGCACCAACTATAATTGTACATCATATGATGGTCAAATTGAAAAGACCAAGTCTAACATATGAGAAATGAATGCATACACACACACTTAAAACTTTTACCACCCTGAGATGCTTCCTCCTCTCACTGAGAATTGGACCAGAAGATCCAAGTTTTGATATTCAGGGCCAGGATTTTATAATCTCTCAGTATTCCAATTATTGATCAGGAACCTTTGCTTTTCTGATATGTATTCCCCTTATTTTAAGTTATAATTATACTATTTATTTTTAAAAAATTGTTACAGGGTTCAACATCCCTAGATTTTTACAAGTCAAATGTATGAGCAGATAGGAAAGCAGTAAAAATCTGTCTAGCTTCTCACTCTCATAGACCGTCACTACCAATCAAGACTGATGTTCTTGGAATATGGCAGACCCATAACAAAAGGGACATCACTACCACAGTTTGAATGTTTAGTCCACCTGTGATGGTCATATTCTCTTCACCGATATTGCTGAAAAATTTTCTGGCATAGGTGTCCATAAGGCTAGCTTGTTTGAAGGTTCTAGAAGGGGAACACAGTTATCGTATACCCTGGACCGAAGACTGGAGACCTCGATACACTCCTTTTTTACCTGGGACATTGTCCGCTTCAACCAAGCCTGCAGCTTTGGGAGCAACACACATGGAGTGGTAAGGGGACATGCTCCTAGCCAGCCAGATCAGCCGAATCAACCCTGGCGATCTATGGGGTGAGAGATGTCGTAGCCAGATCACCTACACATACTCTGGTTTCTCTTCGGATTGCATACATCTTTTGCCTTTTACCTTTTTTTCGTGTCAGGAGTGACTTGAGAAATTGGTCTTATCTTTTTAGTTATTTGTATATCTTTCTATGTGAAAGTTAACAGGGACTGCAAAGACACAGATTTCCACCCCTAATTATAGATATAGAATAAAAGAATGAATGCATACTTTGTCATACTTGGAACAGGAATCCAATGAAGATGTTTGCAGTGAGTAAACAATTTTATCTGATTTCAATGTTTACTCTAAATATTTCTAAGGCAGTGGTTCTCAACTTGTGGTGATTTGGCCTACAACTCCCAGAAATCCCAGCAGTTTACCAGCTGTTAGGGTTTCTGGGAGTTGAAGGCCAAAACATCTGGGGACCCACAGGTTGAGAAGCACTGGTCGAAGGATTCCTTGACACTGCACAGACTAAACACTTTTATTCCATTTCACCTGCCATGACAACATATTATGTGAACCTAGAGGTTGTAATTTGGTAAAGGACTGGAGCTCTCTGGCTGAAAATGCAAAGTACTCCTCTAGAAGGCAAATTGCAAGATTCCATAGCCTGGCCTGGTGGCAGTTGATTAGAGAGCTATCAGTTTGTGGTGTCAGAGAGTGATAAGTTCAGTCAAACTCAAGGTGCATAAAACATTAACCGAGCTCAATGGTAGAAATACTCTTGCAAAATAAATATATACAAAGGGCAAAGTCTAATCAGGGCAGGGGCTAGGTGAGGCTCTTTGAGGTGTCTCCTCCATTTTCATTTTTGAAATGTTGATTAGTCACAATCCAGCAATAAAACCAGCTGTGCTTTATCTTAATGGCAGTGCTCAGATAAAGCTTGTCACATTTCATTGATTAGTTAGGGGAAATAATGCTAAACTGCTTGCTTTGTTCTACTTCTTTGCCACCTGACCCAGGAAGAGCAGAGGTCATTAAAGGTCACTTGTCCCTCAAAACTTTTGTTTCCTTATAGGGGTGATTTTTAAAAAGCTTGGGCGTCTTCTTCAGGTAATGGCAGAGCCTGGAAATGTTACTGTTTTGAGCTGGAACACCCATGGGCCCAACTGGGTGTTGATGGATTCTGGGAGAAGTAGTCCAAAAGTAACTTTCGTAAGCTCTGCATAGCGGTTTGGATCATAAGGTACTGTATGTGAAATTAGGAATTTCATGGAGAAAAGGCTTCTCTTTTTTCAATCACATTTGTGTCTACCAGCCCCGAACATGTGCATTTGAGTATCAATAAGATCCGGTATGAAAGAGTGCAGTTTAATTTTTTTTAATTAAGGAAGGCTACATTACAGATGGATCAAGGAAATTCAAGGAAATCGCAGCCCCGAGTATAAAAGACCTGAGCAAGGCGGTGATTGGAGATGGCTCCTTCATAAGGTTGGCATAAGTCAACGTTGACTTGACCGCAATTAACCAAAAACTAACAGGGCCTAAATGTCCTAAAAACATCAAATCCCACTTTATCTTGGAAGCTAAGCAGAGGCAGTACTAGTTAATACATATATGGGAGCCCATCAATTAATATCAGGTACTGTGGGCTATCTTGCAAAGCAAAGAACTGGCAAACACACCTTCCAGTATTTCTTGCCTAAGAAAATCCTATGAAAATCATGTGGTTACCATTAGCCGATAGGTGACTTGAAGGAAAACAGACACACTTTCACCATTCTCAAGCAGAGAGTTCTACTGACACATTAAATTACAAATGCGAGAATTCCATAGGATGTCACCATTGCAGTTAAAGTGGAATCGCAGTACTGTAGTTGCGTTGTGTGAAAGAGTCCCTGGTCACTGCAAAAGAGTTCATCTTAAGAAAGAATGATTAAAAGTGGACCTTCCATTATCACAAACCATATCATATGGGGTATTATTTTGGATGTTTATTTTTCTTTTAAAACTTTTGTATGTTTTAAATTTATTTTAAGACATTTTATGTCATGACTTTCATTGTTCTTACATTTTATTGCAACTGTTTTTAATTTACAAATTGTCGTGGACAACAAGTTAAACATGAGCCAACAATGCGATGTGGCAGCAAAAAAAGCCAATGGGATTTTGGCCTGCATAAATAGGAGCATAGTGTCTAGATCCAGGGAAGTACCCCTCTATTCTGTCTTGGTCAGACCACACCTGGAATACTGTGTCCAATTCTGGGCACTGCAATTGAAGAGAGATGTTGACAAGCTGGAATGTGTCCAGAGAAAGGCGACTAAAATGATCAAGGGTCTGATGAACAAGCCCTATGAGGAGCGGCTTAAAGAGGTGGGCATGTTTAGCCTGGGGAAAAGAAGGCTGAGAAGAGACATGATGGCCATGTATAAATAAGTAACGGGAAGTCATAGGGAGGACTGCTTCTTGGCAGGGGGTTGGACTGGATGGCCCATGAGGTCTCTTCCAACTCTATGATTCTATGATTCTACTGTCTTTGGAAGCTACCTTGGGTCCCATTGTCCTGAGAAAGGCGACATATCAATCAATTAAATAAATTGTTGGCTCTAAGAATTTGCTCAACAAATGGATACTCTCCAACAATTAGCATTTCCAGGTTTTTTTAAAAAAAAAACCCCTAAACAAAACAGTTGCCCTGTAATAAGTTTAAAGATACAAATATAACTGGCACAGATCTTCCACACTCAGCTGGTAATATTTATCATCATTTCACAAGCTATTAGAGCATGTATGAACAATTAATGATGCCTCCTTGTCAGTAGAACTAGGATTCAGAATTGTATCATCTGCGAGATTATTCAGCGGCAAAATAAAAGGTTTGACTTTCAATGTTATATAATAGAAAGAAGAGCTAAATAGACAGATGACCTCCAATGCAATTAAGACCCTGGTGAATCACAGGTGTGTAAGCCCTTTCTGAACTTGTTTGATGTTATCAAAAATTCAACTCTCCGTCACTTATAAGAAAGAATATACAGTATTAGGAGAATCTCTAGTCATATGCACTTGCAGGTGGCTGTAAAACAACACCTGAGCCTTTGACTGGGCTCTTACACAAAGGGAGGTCAACCAAGTGAAGACACCAGGGATGAAGAGGTAAGTGTGTGAGACGAAGATCTGATAACCAAATGAAGATAGGCATACAACAAATAATGAGGAAGAAAGAGAGGAAAAGGAAGGAAAAAAGAGAGATGCAACACTGCGGTGGTATAGTTTGTGAACCTTTCTTAGCAGGACAATCTCATACACAGTCATTTGGAGGTAAAGCCTGATGTATTGAATCAGGCTTCTTTTTTCAAGCTAAGAGCACATCAGGTTTTAGAGTGAGATACAGAATGGCAACCTAACCTTTACGACAAATTTAAAATAGTGTTTGGCAAACACAGAATTGGAGTGTTATTATTGACACAATGACGTTGTATGACACAACAAACAAGATAGATATGCTGGATTTCGTATCACAAAATCACAAGTCGAACACTTCCCAAGTGTTGTTGTTGTTGTTGTTATTATTTATATCATTATAGCTATTATTATTATATATAATAATTACTATTATATATCCAATATTATTATATTGGCGCTCTTGGTGGCACAGTGGGTTAAACCCTTGTGCTAGCAGGACTGCTGACCGACAGGTTGGCGTTCAAATCCGGGGAGAGTGAGTAAGCTCCCTCTGTCAGCTCCAGCTCCCCATAAAGTGACATGAGAGAAGCCTCCCACACGATGGTAAAACATCAAAACATCCAGGCATCCCCTGGGCAAAGTCCTTGCAGATGGCCAATTCTTTCACACCAGAAGCGACTTGCAGTTTCTCAAGTTGCTCCTGACATGAAAATAAAAAAAAAATTATACCCTGCTTTATCTCTCCCGCAGGAGACTCAAAGCAGCATAACATAAAAGCATCAGCATACAATTTAAAATATACAAATATGCAAACATTAAAACAGGATTAAATATAAACAGTATTAAAAATTCTCAGTTAAAATGTCAAAGACAGAACGCCACAAGATAAAAGATAACAGAGTTTATTGGAGTTACAGAACCAAAAATGCCCGTAAAAGACAAGGGCTAGGCAAACACTGGCCTTAAAAGTAAAAAGAGACAAGAAAAACGTTCAAAAGATAAACCGAATTAAACCGGAGTTTAATTCGGACTAAATCAAAACAGCTTGCTTCAGCCTGGAATTAAACAAACAGAAGCTGGTGAACAAAAGGTTCAAAAGAATGTAACTAATTGGCAGCAGATGCTTCTCTGCTGCCAAAAACTATGTTTGAGTAACTTAGAGGTTACTCCTCCACACAGCAGGCAAGTTCCCAATACAAACACAGCAGACGAGGGTTGAAGCAGTCAGCGTAGTCCCAGTTCGTTCCGAAGGTCGTAAGGCAGATGCAGACGTTTGTAGTTCACCAGTTCCAACGACAGACACAGGTAGGAGAATCCGAGACCGTAGTCAGTTCAGTCCGTAAATCCAGAGTAGCAGATGGCGTCCGTCAAGAAGACGACGGAAGGTCAAAGCTATTAAGATTAAGCAGAGGTTGCACAACAAAACCCCACACAATTCCTCCCGCCGTCTGAGCCCAATGTCCAGGATAACTTACGTAGTCAGCAAACGAATCACACCCGTCTTCAGGAAAACTTCCCACACAGATCCCAAGCGTTCGTCCAGATTACCTTGCCCAACGCAATTTGCTATTGCTCCCAAACCCCATTTTATGCCAGTTACAAGTCCTCATCGCTATCAGCTGTTCTCCTTAGCCCGGGCGTTTCCTCATCACTTTCCTCATCAGAACTGGAACACCTCTGACTACGCCCCACAGCATCCCCAGCTGTGGATCCCGTCCCATCCCTCCAGCTTGTCCACGGGTCTAATCCTGAAGGTCCCCAATCGTCTTCCATAGTATCATTGCCAGTGGCACCCAAATCCTCCCTTACCCGAGTCCATTCCATATCATCTTCTTCCGAGCTAGCCACCTCTTCCTCCATTCTCTCAGTAAACCCCTCAAAAGAATCTTCGTCAGATGGTTCTGCAAAGATATCTCGCAGCCGCTTTCTTTCTCGCTCCTCGAGAGTATCTGACTCTTGAGGAGTCTTACGCCCACGTCTCCCAGTAGTAGAGCCATGAGGCTCAACCATAACACTATCCCCTCTCACAAAGGCCTCCTCCTCCGAAGGCGGAGAGACGGCAGTGATGTCCTCCGCTACAGCACCACGACGACTGGAGGTATCTAACTTTAACAGAGAACAATGGAAAACTGGATGGATTTTAAAAGTAGAAGGTAAACGCAAACGAAAAGCTACGGAAGAAATCTTTTTAACAATAGGAAAGGGACCCAAATACCGAGGCGCAAACTTTCCCCCAGCCTGTTTAATGTACTTAGAAGCTAACCACACTAAATCCCCTTCTTCCAACTCTTCCCCTGCCTGCCTATGATGGTCGGCCTGAGTCTTTTGTGTTGCCTTGGCTTCCAATAGTAAACGACGGGCAACATCATGCAACGCAGCCATTTCAGAGGAACGGTACACCGGGTCAGAGGAAACTACATTGGTCGACGGCGCCACACCTCCCCGCGGATGAAAACCATACGTCAGTTCAAATGGGGTATGGTGACTAGACGTGTGCACAGCGTTGTTGTAGGCGAACTCAGCCACCGGTAGCCATTTTACCCAGGCAGTGGGTTGATCCAAACAAAAACAACGTAAATATTGTTCCAACAACCCATTAACCCTTTCCGATTGACCATCCGTTTGTGGATGAAACGCTGAGGAGACGTTCAATTTAGTACCTAAACACTCATGGAAGTGTCTCCAAAAGCGTGACACAAATTGTGGAGCCCTATCAGAAATAATCACCTCAGGAGCTCCGTGCAAACGATAAATGTGTTTAGTAAACAATAAAGCCAACGTAGGGGCCGCCGGAATGGTCGAACAAGGAATAAAATGAGCCAGTTTAGAAAATAAATCCACCACCACCCAAATACATGTGTAACCCCCAGACTTAGGCAAATCAGAAATGAAATCCATGGAAATAATTTGCCATGGTCTCTCAGGAACAGGCAAAGACAACAACAACCCTCTAGGGCGCCCAACAGGCGTCTTACTCTGCTGGCAAACAGCGCAGCTATCACAAAAGCGAAGAATGTCTTGCCGCATCTTTGGCCACCAGTAGTTCCTGGTGATGAGCTGCACGGTCTTATATCTGCCAAAGTGCCCAGCCATGGGTTCGTCATGGTGGGCTCTAATAACCTCCAACCTGAGTGCCCCCACCGGTACATAGACCTGTCCCCTGCGTACCAATACTCCATTCTGATCTTGCAAGTGAGGCAGTATTGTACGATTCCCTGCTGACAACAGCATGAGTTGTTCTTGAGTCCACACATCTTCTTTCTGAGCCTCTATGATTTGATCATGTAACCCGATCTCATTTTCCACAACACATAAAGAGGTAGTAGGCAAAATGGTCTGGCATACTACCTGCTCGTTAGTCTTAAATTCAGGCTTGCGGGACAATGTGTCGGCCTGCAAGTTTGCCTTCCCTTCCACAAATTGAACTTTAAAATTAAACCTGGAGAAAAACAAAGCCCATCGGATTTGACGTTGGTTTAACTTCTTGGCCGTTTGCAAATGTTCTAGATTCTTGTGATCAGACCTGACCACGATTTGGTGCCGCGCCCCCTCTAGCCAGTGCCGCCACACCTCAAACGCCACCTTGATCGCCAATAATTCTTTCTCCCATATGGTATAGTTTTGCTCAAATGGTGTTAGTTGCCGAGAGTAAAATCCACAGGGACGCAAAGTCCCTGATGAATCTCTTTGAGACAATACAGCCCCCAACGCGTAACTAGAAGCGTCTGCTTCTACTACGAACGGCTTGTCCACATCTGGATGTATTAGTATGTTGTCTGCCTGAAAGCTAGACTTTAATTGTAAAAACGCATCGTGAGCTTCCCGCCCCCACACAAATGGCTGTTTCTTACGCAGGAGCTGCGTTAAAGGCACCGTGAGCTTGGCAAAGTTTGGGATAAACTCCCGGTAGTAATTAGCGAATCCTAAGAACCTCTGAACATCTTTCTTAGTCTTGAGCTCTTGCCATGAGTTGACTGCGTCAACTTTATGTGGATCCATTTTGAGTTCCCTTCCTGAAACTACATGACCTAGGAACTCAACTTCAGGTACATGAAAAACGCATTTAGAAGCCTTAGCGAAAAGCCCATTAGCCCGCAGACGATGTAGTACTTGCTTAACATGCTGACGATGTTCTCTTTCATCCTTAGAAAAAATTAAGATATCATCCAAATAAATCACCACAAATTGGTCAATTAAGTCTCTAAATACATCGTTTATGAACCTCTGGAAGACCGCAGGCACATTGCAAAGTCCGAAAGGCATTACACGGAACTCGTGGCATCCGAAACACGTGTTAAATGCCGTCTTCCATTCATCACCTTCCCGTATTCTAATCAAGTTATACGCCCCCCGCAGGTCAAGCTTGGTAAAGACCTTAGCCCCTTGCACCCTCGATAGTAATTCCGAGATTAAAGGTAGCGGGTACCTATCCCGAATGGTGTGTTTGTTAAGGACCCGGTAATCACAAACCAACCTGAGGTCCCCTGTCTTTTTGGCAACAAAGAACACAGGAGCAGCAGTTGGAGAGCTAGATGGGCGAATAAACCCCTTAGCTAAGTTCTCATCGAGGAACTCTCTTAAAGCTTGCCTTTCTGGTACTGTCAAGGCATACAACCTTCCTGCTGGCAATTTTGCACCTTCCGCTAGTCTAATGGCGCAATCGTATGGTCTATGCGGCGGTAGCTTATCCGCTTCCTTCTTACAGAATACGTCTGAGAATTCCCCATACTCAGCAGGCACTCCCTCCATATCAGGCTGAGTAGGGTTTAGAGTAAAACATTCCTGCCTCCTAAAAGTTATCTTACGCGTCACCCAGTCCACTTGTGGATTTACTAAAGCTAGCCAATCCATTCCAAGGATCACATCGCATCTGGGTAAGCTCGTAATATCCCAAACAAACGTTCCCGTTACTCCCTGTACTTCCCACATTATTTCTGAGGTCTCATGGTTAACCACCCCAGTCTCCAATAGTCTCCCATCCGCTCCTTCCACCCATACGTCGCATGCTTTACGCACTACAGGAATGCCATGCTTCCTAGCAAATTCAATATCCACATATGAGACCGTAGCCCCTGAGTCCAGCAGTGCCAAAGTAGAAACAAGTTCTTTTCCCCCAACAGATAACGAAATGGGTACAAAGACATGTTTCTTCCCCTCAGTTGACTGCTTTAAAAGCCCTAATGCGTTGGACTCACCTCATAGTAGGGCTGGCCTTTTCCCGAAAGCTGGGAAGGTTTTACATTACAAGTTCTGGCAAAATGCCCAGCATTCCCGCAATACAAACACAACCCCAGTTGTCTCCTACGGTTCATTTCTGCTATAGACAGTTTTTTAAACACCCCGAGTTCCATAGGCTCGTCCCCCTTTACCACAGGTGCCTTAGATTCAAACATAGGTGGCGCACACATTGCTCTAGATTGTTTACGGGACTCGAACCTGGCGTCCAAACGCAACACTTTACATATTAAGGCATCCCAATTTTCTGCCGGCTCCAAGCGTGCCAATTCGTCCTGGAGGTAATCATTTAAACCAGCAGTAAACAAAAGCATAAATGCATTTTCCCCCCAGTCTAACTGATGACGGTACGAATTAAACTTATTTAAATAATCCAAAACAGTCCCCTTTCCCTGTTTCAACCGATACAGAGCCCAACTAGCATTCTCCGTACGGAGGGGATCCCCAAAAGTGTCAGTTAGTAGTTTTTTGAAATCACTCAAATTGTCCTTGACTGGGTCATTTCCCAAAATCAAATTAGTGGCCCATTGTCCTGCAGGACCAGTCAACAAACTCAAAATAAATGCCACCTTGCTAGTGTCCGTAGGAAAAGCTTGTGCACTAAGCTGGGAAAAATAAAGTTCAATTTGTGCCAAAAAAGTTGGCAGTTTGCTCCTAGACCCATCAAAGCGTTCGGGAGTCATAACATGTCCTTTAGCTGGCTGTGCTGCTTGCGCAGCATAAAAAGCAGCCTGTAATTGATCAAAACGAGCCTTTAACTCCTCCATCGTCTTCTTGACGTAATTAACTTCTACAGAAAAACTTTTTTAGGGCGTTGGGCAATCTGTCAAAGACAGAACGCCACAAGATAAAAGATAACAAAGTTTATTGGAGTTACAGAACCAAAAATGCCCGTAAAAGACAAGGGCTAGGCAAACACTGGCCTTAAAAGTAAAAAGAGACAAGAAAAACGTTCAAAAGATAAACCGGATTAAACCGGAGTTTAATCCGGGTTAAATCAAAACAGCTTGCTTCAGCCTGGGAATAAACAAACAGAAGCTGGTGAACAAAAAGTTCAAAGGAATGCAACTAATTGGCAGCAGATGCTTCTCTGCTGCCAAGAGCTATGTTTGAGTAACTTAGAGGTTACCCCTCCACACAGCAGGCAATTTCCCGATACAAACACAGCAGACGAGGGCAGAAGCAGTCAGCGAAGTCCCAATCCGTTCCGAAGGTCGTAAGGCAGATGCAGACGTTTGTAGTTCACCAGTTCCAACGATAGACACAGGTAGGAGAATCCAAGGCCGTAGTCAGTTCAGTCCGTAAGTCCAGAGTAAGCAGATGGCGTCCGTCAAGAAGACAATGGAAGGTCAAAGCTATTAAGATTAAGCAGAGGTTGCACAACAAAACCCCACACAATTCCTCCCGCCGTCTGAGCCCAATGTCCAGGATAACTTACGTAGTCAGCAAACGAATCACACCCGTCTTCAGGAAAACTTCCCACACAGATCCCAAGCGTTCGTCCAGATTACCTTGCCCAACGCAATTTGCTATTGCTCCCAAACCCCATTTTATGCCAGTTACAAGTCCTCATCGCTATCAGCTGTTCTCCTTAGCCCGGGCGTTTCCTCATCACTTTCCTCATCAGAACTGGAACACCTTTGACTACGCCCCACAGCATCCCCAGCTGTGGATCCCATCCCATCCCTCCAGCTTGTCCACGGGTCTAATCCTGAAGGTCCCCAATCGCCTTCCATACTATCATTGCCAGTGGCACCCAAATCCTCCCTTACACGAGTCCATTCCATGTCATCCTCTTCCGAGCTAACCATCTCTTCCTCCATTCTCTCAGTAAACCCCTCAAAAGAATCCTCGTCAGATGGTTCTGCAAAGATATCTCGCAGCCGCTTCCTTTCTCGCTCCTCGAGAGTATCTGACTCTCGAGGAGTCTTACGCCCACGTCTCCCAGTAGTAGAGCCATGAGGCTCAACCATAACACACACACAACCTTCCTAATGTCGTGACCCCTTAATACTGTTCCTCATCTTGTGGTGACCCCCCAACCATAAAATTATTTTCATTGCTACTTCATAACTGTAATTTTGCTATTGCTATGAATCGTAATGTAAATATCTGATATGCAGGATGTATTTTCATTCACTGGACCAAATTTGGCACAAATACACAATACGCCAACTTTGAATACTGATGGGATTGGGAGAGGGATTGATTTTGTCATTTGGGGGTTGTAGTTGCTGGTATTTATAGTTAACCTACAATCAAACAGCATTCTGAATTCCACCAATGATGGAATTGAACCAAACTTGGGACACAGAACTCTACCATGACCAACAGAAAATACTGGAAGGGCTTGGTGGGCATTGACCTTGAGTTTTGGAGGTGTAGTTCACCGACATCCAGAGAGCACTGTGGACTCAAACAATGATGGATCTGGACCAAACTTGGCACGAATACTCAATATGGCCAAATGTGAACACTGGTGGAGTTTGGGAAGAACAGACCTTGGCATTTGGGAGTTGTGGTTGCTGGGATTTACTGTTCACCTACAATCAAAGAGCCCCTTGAAACCCACCAATGATAGAATTGGACCAGACATCCCACACAGAAGCCCCATTACTAACAGAAAATACTGAAGGGATTTGGGAAGAATTGACTGATTTAAGGGAGAGGTAGTTCACCTATCTCCAGAGAGCACTATGAATTACTATATGTTTTCTGATGGTTTTTGGTGACCCCTGACATCCCCTTGTGACCCCCCCCCCAGGGTCCCGACCCCCAGGTTGAGAAATGCTGAACTACACAGTCCTCTCCCGGCCCATGTATTGTTTTTGTAGGATAAGGTTCAGATTAGTTCTATATTTCTTTGGATGGAGTACAGTAGAGTCTCACTTATCCAACACTCGCTTATCCAACGTTCTGGATTATCCAATGCGTTTTTGTAGTCAATGTTTTCAAAACATCATGATATTTTGGTACTAAATTCGTAAATACAGTAATTACTACGTAGCATTACTGTGTATTCAACTACTTTTTCTGTCAAATTTGTTGTACAACATGATGTTTTGGTGCTTAATTTGTAAAATCATAACCTAATTTGATGTTTAATAGGTTTCTCCTTAATCTCTCCTTATTATCCAACATATTCACTTATCCAACATTCTGCCGGCCCGTTTATGTTGGATAAGTGAGACTCTACTGTATTCATTTGTCCTTTTTTCTTGATGTAACATATGAAAAGAAAGCGGCTTTTTTGCCCCCTTGGCAGACACTTTCTCTTGTCCTAAGCATTTAGTGATGTTTTGTCATGATAGCTTCCATTTCCCTCATGAAACAAGAAACATAGTTATCATCTGGATCTACACAGTTCTGAGATTGAAGTAGGATCCTAAGAGGAGTATTAAAAGCTTTCATGCATTCATATCTTTGCACATGCAGGTGTTCACCTTATGTACACTTATTGTACATACCTTGCAAGTGCTTTCATACTTTAGGCGCCTCCATAATAGAGATCAGGTACTTCTGCCCCAGACTGGATTCATTTTAGCCTTCTGTCATCCATTCTAGAATGATCCCAGACCTTTCTTCTCTTTTGAAGAACAAATTATAGATGTAACAGTGGAAAAACACACATGCAGAGAGAGAGAGAGACATATACACACACGGTTTATCTCAAATGCAGATTGGCTCATACTATTACTCCTATTGCGTCCTTTGTTTTGCTTTTAAAATAGGCAGATAAGAGATGAAGACATCCTCCTGGCTTTTTACAAGGATTCATAGATTATGTGGCAGCCAAAGGAATCAAAAACTATAGAGCCAAGCACAGAAAGGTTTAAAATATAGTGGGGGAAAAGAACCAATTGTGGGAAATAGAAGTTAAGAGTAAGTTCCAGGTGTAGGCACCGGTAGTACAGAGGCTCAGGCTGGATCTACACTGTCCTATATCCCAAAATCTCATCCCAGATTATCTGTTTTGAACTGGATTATATGAGTCTACATTGCCAGAAAATCTGGGATAAGCACATAATCTGGGACCAGATCCTGAGATATAGGGCAATGTAGATCCAGTCTCAGAGTAGGACTAGGAAGCAGCAGAAGAGTAGATATTTTAATCTTCCCAATGCTGAATCAGCTGACATTTGTGGTTGTGACTTTATTGCTTGTGCAGTGTTTTTCTGAGGAAATTTGCCAATTGGACTATTAACAGCTTTTGCAGCTGGGTTGCTCTTTTAAATATGTATTATGCTTTTTGTTTTCTTTTGCTGATGGGTAGGTTTTATGGTGAGGGACGCACCACATCCAAAATCCTGATAACTCACTGTGGCTAAGAGAGAATTTCTACATTATCACACTAGGGCCCCTTCTAAACTGCCATATAAAATCTGAATTATCTACTTTGAACTGGATTATCTGGCAATGTAGACTCATATAATCCAGTTCAAAGCAGATAATGTGGATTATCTGCTTTGATAATCTGGATTATATGGCAGTGTAAAAGTGGCCTATGTCTTTAATGCAGACAGTCCCACATTTTGGGCTTCTTCTGCCACCTGTAGAATTCTGGGAAATGCAGTTTAGGGCAGGGCCTTTTGAATTCTCAGCTACAGAGGCTCTTGCTTTCCCAAACTACATTTCCCAGAATTCGGCATGTGGCACAGCACACCAAAAATGTGGTGGCACAGTGTGTTAAAGCACGGAGCTGCTGAACTTGCAGACCAAAAGGTGGCAGGTTCAAATTCCGGGAGCGGAATGAGCGCCCGCTGTTAGCCCCAGCTCCTGCCAACCTAGCAGTTCGAAAACATGTGAATGTAAGTAGATCAATAGGTACCGCTCCGGCAGGAAGGTAACGGCGCTCCATGCAGTCATGCAGGCCACATGACCTTGGAGATGTCTATGGACAACACCAGCTCTTCGGGTTAGAAATGGAGATGAGAACCAACCCCCAGAGTTGGTCACGACTGGACTTAACGTCAGTGGAAACCTTTACCTTTACTTTACCCTCACTAAAGCCCTAGTGTGATAAAGCAGTTAGTAGTGGCAGACAAGGAGGGAGACAGAGCATTGGTCCTCATAAGCTTCTCACTTCCACTTTCCTAGTTTCCAACAGACCTCACAACCTCTGAGGATGCCTGCCATAGATGTGGGCGAAACGTCAGGAGAGATTGCTTCTGAAACATGGCCATACAGCCCAGAAAAGTCGTAGCAACCCAGAGTAACAAGCTACAAGAGCAAAATTCTAGGCTCTGATGAAAACTATGTTTTTATGATATTGTATATGGGATGTAAAAAAACCCCTCTCTCCTCATTCCTAATGGTAATATACAGAAATATTGTACAGGGGTCTATGCAATGGGTTCAAAGGGGAGTAATTTGCTTTTCATTTATTAAGTATCCATTTTTGAATGCAAGGCATTGAATTGACTGATACATTCTTTCAACCATTGCCGTTAAATTTAAATATATATATATTTTAACAAACAAAATGAAATAAGTAACTTAAATGTAAGACTGTTTATTTCTTTATATTTGGAATGCTGAGTTTTTGCATGGGCTCACGATGCCCCCTTTCTCCACCCCACATTTTTGGCTGAAGGCCTGGTTCAAGATAGGCTTTTGACAGTACCATGGATCTGGAATTGATTGCACCTTGGGCCCTTTCACATAATCCAATTCCACATGGATTCCACTGTCTCTGATTGCCTTTTCTTAGTTAATCCCAGCCCAGTTGGGAAACAGTGTGACTGCTATCTGATTCAGGGCAGTTGCTAGCCTGCACAGTGTTGTTATTTATTTCTTTATGTCATTTGGTTTTAATTGCATCTCCCCGAACCCTGCTTCTCACAAGACCTCTTTATCTGTGTCAGACGACGGAGAGGTAAAGGCACCTATGCAATCATTTTGCTTTGCTCTTTCCTCAAGATTACAAATGAGGGCCATCTGTAGTCCTGAGTATTTGCTGAGATGAAAAGAAGGCTTAACTTAATGTACTCTGGCAGAGTAATAGGAAAACATCAATCAGACAGTGACATGTTAGTTCATAGACACCAATAGGCTCATGTTTGGGGCTGAGCCCTCTAAGTGGGTCTGCTCTTTTATAGATGACTCCATCACTTTAGGATGCACAGTCAAAAACCAAGGAGCAACAGGCACATTTCAGGGAGACTGGCTAAAGGATTGAAAGTGTCACTAATGGCATGAACCTAAGCTCTTCCTCAGTTTCCTCTAGGTCTCTTATTAAAATGAGCCCCGGAGTTGAAACTGAGGTCACATAGACAGTAATTTTAGCTAAAACAGATGGGATTCCAGTGGCTGCTTCTAAAACTATCACTTTTTATCAACAGTTTCTGAAATACAAGGCGAAGTCCTGTTTTGTGTTATCTCAGAAGGAGGTGGTAGGCTACTGGCAAAATCTGGGGCTTTAGCAAGGGTGACCCCAGCACTGTCATGTCTTGCCTGTCAATGAAGAGCAATTATTTCATATAATGATTTTGTCACTATATCTTTATGGTAGGGGGAGAAAGTATACGTCTCTATAATTCTAGCTATAAATAATGTTTCCCCCGAATGTATTAGTAACAAGCTATGAGCAATATATCTATAATGACCTACTTCTCTGTCTCTCTCTCTCTCTGTCTCTCTTTTGGTGGTTTCTCATTGCCATAGAAAGCAGTGGAATGTCAATCTCTTATCTTATCCTAAGGACCCCTTTTTTTAAAAGAAGGAATTAAAAATGAAAAAGTAATGGTTTGGATAGTGAAATATTTTTCTAACATTGTATTAAGTAAAGATAACAAGTTTACTGTTAAAGCAATGCAACAAGAAACAGAAATGAACTGCTTTTCTAAAAAGTAGCTTTCCTTGTTCTGGGACCTCATCACAGATCCACTTTAAATCCACTTTAGGGAGAGGCCTTTAAACAGCTCAGCCAGACAGCTCTTGGGTCTCACCAAACTATAAACCCCAGAATTCTGCAGAAGGCAGAAATCGGATTTAAAGTGGATCCATGCTCTAGTGGATGTGATGAGGTTGCTGGAATTTTCTTTTCAGAAATTAGAATTTGCAGAATATTGTTACAATTGATTCCTCGTCCTGGTTTGTTTGTTTATTTTATTCATTGTGTCAGAAGCAAATTGAGAATATGGTTATAATGCATTAAAAAACCACAAAGTTAAAAACTTGGCATTATACTAAATTTCCTTTGATCAGAAGCTGGCCACTTCAAGTTCTTCTCGTGTCACTGTAAGAAGGTCCTCCATTGTGCATGTGGCAGGGCTCAGACTGCATTGTAGTAAGTGGTCTGTGGTTTGGTCTTCTCCATACTCACATGCATCTATACTGTAGAAGTAATGCAGTTTGTCACTGTAACGACGCCACCAGTTGAAGGGACAATTTGTCAGGTTCTCCTACAATTTGTAATGAATCTACAAAATCGATAACACAACCACTAACCTGTAATATGATGCTTATCTTCCTTTGTTGTGTAGCACAGCTCGACTTGAAAGTATAAGAAACAGAGACTTGAATTTAAGAGGAACTGTAATAAGTTTATTGAAGTATAGAAGCTTAATGGTTTCAATGTTTCTTAACTCCTAGAGGTACATTCCTTTAGTGGTTACCTTTATAACCTTTCATAAAACAACTCTTAAAAGGATTGTTCTTTCCACTAGACACATTTTATACTTACTTACTTCAGAATGTGTTCTTTCTTTTATAGATCACTCCAGGTTCTAGCCTATTCTTTCACTCTGTTATTTCTTTTACAATAAAGACTCTTACTGGGGTTTCTCTTCCCCTTTATACTTTAACCCTAACTACTAATCTAAATAAGTCAGCTTGACTTATCTAAACCACACAGACTAAAAGCCTAAACCTTCTTGATTCTCAACAAAGTAGAACCAACTTTTCATGCGGTTCTCTGACCACAGACTGCCTATTTTTAAAATGCCTCCCTTGCCAAGTGGCAGTTGGCTCCTCCCCTTTTCCATGGCAACCCATCTCAGAATGAGCTGAGCTGGCCACCATCCCCTAGCCATGCTAATTTAAGTACTTACCTCTTTAACCACCTACCTATAATTATACATGACTGTAGATTAAAATTCACACTTCACCACAATCACCACATTAAATGCCATGTCTGGGAGTTTGGTGGGGCACCAGCCTCCTACAGCAGTAAAGGCTAAAGACCATTCAAAACTCTACTTTCATTATTTCATAGCACTGAGCCAAAAAACTGCATTGATGCTACAATATAGATGCACCCATAATAAAATGCTCAAACCTCTATACCATGGGTCCTCAAACTTTTAAAGCAGAGGGCCGGTCCACAATCCTTCCGACTGTTGAGGGGCCGAATTATCATTTGGGGGGGAAAATGAACAAATTACCATGCACACTGCACATATCTTATTTGTAATGCAAAACAACAATAACAATGAAAGAACAATACAATATTTAAAAATGAAAATAATTTTAACCAACATAAATCTATCAGGATTTCAATAGGAAGTGTGGGCCTGCTTCTAGCCAATGAGATAGTCAGGTTAATTAGGACTGTTCTTGTTGTTGTGTGCCTTCAAGTCATTTCAGACTTTGGGCGAGCCTAAGTCCAAAATTATTTATTTATTTACTACATTTATTTACTACATTTATATCCCACCCTTCTCACCCCAAAGGCTGAGCACAATATTAAAAATATTATATTATAAATGAGGGCGGGGGCCAGGTAAATGAACTTGGAGGGCCGCATTCGGGCCCCGGGCCTTAGTTTGGGGACCCCTGCTCTATACCATGTTGAATCTATAACAATCCTGCCTGTGAATAATTTGCCATCTCTGAAATGCTAGAAATTTGAGAGCTGAAGGAAAATTTTATTGGTGAGGCAAAATTCTTATTTATGGGAGGGCAATGCCTTCATTTTATCCCCACATTCACTACTAAACATTCACCAAGACCAAAACACGCATGAGATGAGTAAGACTTTTTCTTAAATCAATGCTGACAAGTCCTATAATTCTGAGGAGAAATTGAGTGTTTTAGAAGACAAAAAAATCATTTTCTAGTAACTCACTTTATTGTTTATTGCACTTTCCATTCTTTTTCCATTTTTGGTGGTATTGGGAGGAAATTGGGTTTAATGAGACAGTGGTATAGAAATCTGAAAAACACCAGGCAGCACACCTTTTAAACTGTCTTAAAGTGAATAGAAAATGTTATTTACACCTCAAGTTTCTTAAAACATCTTCTTCACTTGATTTTGAAATATAAATTTCTTATAATGTTATCAAAAAGATTACTTATTATACATAACTTCACTACCAATCTCTAGTCTTGGCAGGTTTTTAAAAACACAATCCTTGGTGCTGGTCTGTTTGTATTCTAAACTCCAACCATCAAGGGGGAATGGAGACACAATTGGTGACATGCTTTCCTGCTCTAAGGCAAAAAAAATAGCAATGACTCTAGAACTCTGTCTTGACTAATGATTGTTTACTTTACTGCCTGGATAGCTAAATTGAAACAAATTCGGGTATTATCCTAGACTAATAGTACATGCTATCAAGTTTTTAGGTGGCAACCTAGTTTATTAAAAAGCAGTAAGTGCACAACAACTGAGTAGATAAATGCTATCATGATACTCTGAAAGTTCAAGCAAATTAAGCATCTAGGGACTAGTGTCAATACACAAAACTGGTTCTGAGATTCTAAAAATGTACATGCCATCATCCATTGTAATGGTAACTAGCCATGGTATTTTATTTCTAAAAAAGGACTACAGTTAAATAATTGTCAACTTCCACGTTAAATTATAGAAAACTTGTCTTGTCTGGACTTCTTTTGCCTGCTGCTCCTTTTAATAACAAAGAGCTGATTGTTGCTCAGTAATCAACAGACCAAAAACTGAACACCATAAGCAGAAAGTACCGGTATAGTGGCAATATATAACTGTATTCATATGACTGAGCTTTTAAAAAATTCTCCCATTTATCTCATATCTCACATGACCTGTCAGTTTTGCTTAATCAGGCATTACAGAAATTGCTTGCAGAAAATCAGTCACTTAAACCTTTTCACTGGGTTGTGTGAGAGTTCTAGGTTGTTTAGTGCTGGTTCAAATGCTATTTTTGCCAACTCTCTTTGCCATTTAAATGGACGTGAAAGCAATCTTTGTCTTATATGAGATGTAAGCACTCTCTCTTCATATCTACAATCAAATGAGATGCTGGTCAAATAAAAACAAAGATCACACAAACATTGAAGTATGCAAGACAGCTGGAGAAGATCATTATATATAGGTATCTGGTTCCCACATTTCTGGATCCTTACATTAAACTTATTGAATATTAGGCAGAAAACAAACATTATTATTTTTCACAAGTCAGTTACATATGACTTTCTTGTAGCTGTGATCAGAGTAATTCATGATACCTATATACAGGTAATATTTTTATTTAACAGTAGTCATTATGCTCTCACAACTGTAACACATTTTTGCTTGTTCTGGCTATGGGGTGTATTCCAGTAACTTCTCTATAATAAGGAAAACCTGAGGATTTCTCGTCCTGTAACACCAATGGATCCAATTCATTATTTTTAAATGGAATATAATATGTTTTCTGTTGTTTATTCCTGTGTGTACGCTGACAGTCTCAGGGCTCATTTACACTGACCATTTAATGTGGCTTCAAGTTGATTCGAATCCACAAAGTTCATGTACTTCCAATGCATGCTGCAGCATGGATTAAAAGATATATAGCACGTTAAAGAAAGTTGGAGGAAAGTTTGAATTAAAGCTTTTAATGTGCTGCAGCAGATACTAATGTGTTCCAGATCTCAGGGTGAAATTGCTCTGCAAAATGCGGAGTGCATTGTAAAAACCCAACCTTGCTGAAGCGCTTGTAGGATCTGGAACATGGGGTGAGGGGGATGCTGAAAATGTTCTATGAGCATGGCTGTGGACAAGGTAGCTAATTGATACCTTGGAAGTAGTAATTGATTACCTTCACTCCTAACTCTAACCTTCCTTTTTTTTCCCCACCTTCTAGGTTTTTGGAGCACTAGTGTGCAAGCTCTCCAGAAAATTGATGTGGGGTGGGGGACTTCAGCGCAGTTTGAGGCCAGGTTCTGTGGTTTATGTAATCACATTCCCGGCCTCAAACCATTTCCAGTCAATTAACTCATCCATGTAGTGAAACTGGTTTTCCCCAAAGCAGTTCTCCGCTGCATTACAGTGTCAGCATAGAGGTGTCATAAACACAGTGTAGATGTGACCTAATGCAATATCTGAATTAACCATGTGGGGGTAGAAGAAAACATTTTCCTTAATTTTCCAATGATAACGTGTTCATATAACATGAGCTAAAGAATGCTCAAACTTTCATACAGTGGTGCTTATTTCACGTGCCAGTAAGGTAATGCTCAAGATCCTGCAAGGTAGACTTCAGCAATACATGGAGTGAGAGTTGCCACATGTTCAAGCTGGGTTTAGAAAAGGAATGAGAGACCAAACTGCCAATATCCACTGGATAATGGAGGAAGGTAGGGAGTTTCAAAAAACATGTATTTTTCTTTAATTGATTATTCTAAAGCCTTTGACTGTGTGGATCATAATAAATTGTGGCAAATTCTTGGTGGTATAAGGATACCAAGTCACCTTGTCTGTCTCTTGAGGAATCTGTATAACCACCAAGTAGCAATGGTAAGAACAGACCACAGAACAACAGATGGATTCAAGATTGGGAAAGGAGTATGAATACAAGTATATTCAACTTGTATGCACAACACATCATGTGATGTGCAGGGCTTGATGAATCCAAGACTTGAGTAAAAATTGCTGAAAGAAACATCAACAACCTTAGATATGCAGATAATACCACTTGGATGGCTGAAAGCGAGGAGGAGCTGAGGAGCCTTATCACCAAGGTGAAAGAAGAAAGTGCAAAAGCTGGGTTGCAGTTAAACATAAAAAAAAACAAGATTAGGGCAACCAGGCAGATTGATAACTGGCAAATAGAGGGAGGAAACATGGAGGCAGTGACAGACTTTGTATTTCTAGGTGCTAAGATTACTGCAGACGCAGGCTGGAGCCAGGAAATCAGAAGACGTTTATTTCTTGGGAGGAGAGCAATGACCAATCTCGATAAAATAGTGAAGAATAGAGACATCACATTGGCAATGCACGTCCACATAGTTAAAGCAATGGTATTAACCTTAGTAACCTATGGATGTGAGAGCTGGACCATAAGGAAGGCTGAGTGAATTAAGAGAGGCGCTTTTGAACTGTGGTGTTGGAGGAATATTCTGAGAGTGCCTTGGAGTGCACGAAGATTCAACCAGTCCATACTCAAGGAAATAATGCCTGACTGCTCACTGGAAGGAAGGATATTAGAGGCAAAGATGAAGTACTTTGGACACATAATGAGAAGATAGGAAAGCTTGGAGAAGACAATGATGATGCTGGGGAAAATGCAAGGAAAAAGGAAGAGGGCATGACCAAAGGCAAGATGGATGGATGGTATCCTTGAAGTGACTGGCCTGACCTTGAAGGACCTGAGGGTGGCCACAGCCGACAGGGAGCTCTGGTGTGGGCTGGTCCATGAGGTCATGAAGAGTTGGAAGCGACTGAACAAATAAACGACAGCAAAATGTTTTTGTAATAGTACTTTAGCATGTTACATGAATGTTTGAAAGAGGCTTCCATTTGTGTTTGCTCCAATGTGTCTAAAACTAATTCCTTAGGGTCTCTGCTCCTTCCAAAATTTTACTCGTAAAAAAACAAACAAATCAGATCACTTTTAAACCTTACTATTTAATCCAGACAGGTGGAAACAAGGATGTTTGATACAGAGCAGTTAAAGTTTACATATCGAGCTACATGTCCCTTGCTTCCTTATTTGAATTTAATAGTTCAGGATTATTTATCAAGCTTTTTATTTTATTATTGTCACAGTGTCCTGCTATGCTGGGATTTAAAATAAAGTATTGGGGAGGAGAGGGAATGACTGGAGGTTCTAACTCGTTAGACATTCATTAATTTCAAATTCATAAAGCAGTCATTACTACTGCCACTTTGTAGAGATCATTAATAGACACTGGCCCAATAACATAAATAAACTATAATTGCATCCTCATTCCTGCCTCCACTTCTGTCGCTTCAGGAAGGTGAAAAGGGGAAAACAGTATGTTTTCTGACCCTTAGCTGTAGCCCCTGTTCTTATCAAGTTAATTAGACGGTAGTAACGTCTGTCTGGATATCCTGCCCAAAGGTGATTTTAAAAATGGCAAACGTCATGTATTTTCCCCTATGCCTTTGCATTCGCTTCATACTGAAATGTCAGTTTTTCTATATAAATCAGAACAATTTTTTTGGCATTGGTGACCAATAAAAAGGGATTCTTAGATAAATAAATAAACTGCTTCTGAGAACAAGGCACATGCAGTTTGTTCATAGAAGAAACACCCAGGAGCTTTATCAGGTTGTTCCCGGGGAAAGTTCTTTGGGAATGAGCCAAGGCTTAGGATGTGACACTTGTACTTCCACTCAGCATTGGTTGCAGAGGTGTGTCTGGCAACTTTGTAAAACTAACCATGAAAGCACACAAAGAAAAACATTCTTCTCTGGAAGACTCTTCTGTGCCATTAGTAATGATATAGTTGTTTCAGTGAAGGAGGACTGCATGCAGCATCCACTTGGTTACTTTCTGTTTCTGGCAGTCCATCAACAGGACCAAAGCTGGTAGCCTATCTATAAGCTCCAACGCTTCTTTAAAGAATCCAGACAAGTGCTTTATCCCCAAACTATGACCTTTGCATAAAGTACTGCTTCTTAAACTGTGGGTTTAGACTCCAAATAGAGTCCCCTTGGGTCATGAAAAAATGTAAAAATTAACAGGGTTCTGTATGCCACCCATTTACGCAAATCTGTTAGCAACAACGTCCAGTGTTTACAGAGTACTCTGCAGAAAATGCTTCAGCTGTACTCTCCAAAAAGGACAAAGCAGTGGTTTAGCAAGCCTTGCAAATCTGATTTATTAGTAGTAAGTATTTGGTTTTTATATCTGTTTTATATCTCTGTATAGCCAGGGTCACATAAAAATTTCTCAGGTGGAAAGGGGTCTCTAGAGGAAAAAGTTTAAAAAGTCCTGGCATAAAGAACGGGACTCTGGCTTCGGTCAATAAAACAAAAATCTTCTCCCTAGAGGCTTTAGCCACAGAGTGCAGTTTCTTCCCTTTTTGACTACAGAGGTAAATAATCCTGCTCATTAACAGCCAACTTTCTTTAGAGTTAGATATAGTTTGAAAAAGAACTAGAAGAAATAAAACCACAACAAAAGTTATACAATAAGAGAACTAGTTTTGGCTCCATTCACTACTGTCGGTGCCTGACCATTCATTGTATCAGGCAGTCTGTTTTGGCAGAAGCATAGCATATTAGAATTACAATTATGTGACTATAAAGAATGAAGTGCCCCCTTCAGACCAGCTCTGAGAAAAAGCATATGCTTGACAGGTTCCTTCTCTTACAGCAGCGTTAAAGTTTCACAGTTTATTTCTTGAAATAAAAGACGTTTGTAAAAGCTGTCCACTAAAAAAGGAAGGTGGCTTCTAACATTCGGATAGCTAAAGCAGGGTTAGGGATTGTGTAGCCCACCAGATAATGCTAGATCTCCCAACGTCCCACTCCCTTAACTTCCTGGCAAAGGCTTGCAAGTGCAAGAATACCTTTTTAAAAAGTGGATCATACAAGTAGAATATAACATATCCATATTTCTTCACAAGAATGTTTAGAAAACAACAAAAGCGACATACAAAAAGAAATACTGGCCCCCTTCCGGTGTCCCCTATTGTCAACACATTAATTTCATACTCACCTGCTACTTCTGTCCATCCCTTTCCCACTGTTTTCTTCCTCCCCTTCCCTTTCACCATCTCCCACTGGGAATAGTTGTGGTCTATCCAATGCAATTTTCTGAATCAGCACCCCAAGTAACCCCAGGAACTGGCCTAAAAACAATGACACCAAGGCACCACCGCTTCCAGGTGCCACATGGAATAGTGCCGCTCAGGGGGAGGGAGGAGGAGAAGCAGCAGTCAGGAGGCTTGTTCCACCTTTTGTGGGCAGTCAGCCTTTTTCCTCCTGACATCCCCTTTGCCTCAGCACTATAAGAAGGTTTTGCGAGACCAGTTGCTCTTGTTGCAACAGTGTCGCAACAGTGAACCCGCTGACCACGGGTTGGGAACCACAACCTTAGGATTTCCATTATTATATTTATTTTTCCTATCCATAATGTAATCTTGGAGCATGTAATCTGCTAAATATTCATACCATTTTTGTGTATCCCGTTTTATACTCTTTCCATCCCGGGGCAACCATAGCTTGTGCTGCAGCTAGCATATATTTTTCATCTCAGCCCAATCTTTATTACTACAGTTTCCGTATTAAAAAAAAACTTTTTTATACAGCTCCAAATTTTGCCCTAATGTCATCTCCATTTCACCTCTTATTTTCCTATAGAATTCCTGAACCTTGGCACAATCCCACCACATATAGATAAAAGTTCCAATTCCCTCACATTCATGCCAACAGAATTTAAGTGTACTTTTTGTAATATGGGATAATTGCAAATATACAAACACCTGGATGGATTCTTGCCTCGTTTCCATGACAACAATGAATATTTGTCTTTTTCTCATTTGTATGGGACTCTGAAAATGAATCCATGGATTATAAATTCCAAAATCCTTCAGCAAAAAACAGGCATGAAACAACTCAGAAATACAGTAATGAATATAGCAATGTTCAGGAGACTTCACAATAAAATATAGGATCAGAACTAGTTGAGGTGCATGAGAAGGCTCCAGAAACGGAGTTAATTGACATGCCATAGTAATTATGGGTCTTTTGAAACTATACCCATCTATACCACCCTCTACACCAGGGATGGGAATTGTGAAGCCCTCCTGACATTGTTGAATTGCAACTCCCAGTAGCCCTCGCCAATACAGTAGAGTCTCGGTTATCCAACATAAATGGGCCGGCACTACATTGGATAAGCGAATATGTTGGATAATAAGGAGAGATTAAGGAGAAGTCTATTAAACATCAATTTAGGTTATGATTTTACAAATTAAGCACCAAAACATTATGTTATACAACAGATTTGACAGAAAAAGTAGTTGAATACACAGTAATGCTATGTAGTAATTACTGTATTTACGAATTTAGCACCAAAATATCACTATGTATTGAAAACATTGACTACAAGAATAAGTTGGATAATCCAGAATGTTGGATAAGCGAGTGTTGGATAAGTGAGACTCTACTGTAGTTCAATATTTGAGGGGTTATACCATTCCCATCCTTACTTTATGTGATTGCCTATGGAACGATAATGGTTGTTGTCTCTCGAACTAGTGATATTGTTGTGTCAAAAAGTAGTCAGACAAAATACAATAGTTTGGCTGCAATATCTAACTGGCTTAAATGGTCAATGGAACATATGTTGAAATTGTTCATGAATGATAGGTTTGATTTTTGCATGTCACCAGACCATGTTTCCACCATATATAGCCAAAAACACCTGCTTTTGGATGCTGTGTCTTAACATTGGATTGTATTTAAATATGTTTTTATGTATGCTTATTTTAATCTTAATGTAACTTTTTATGTTTTATGCTGTAGGCACTATGTAATGCCTTTTGTAAGCCTCCTTGAGTCCCCCCAGGGGTTGAGAAAGGCGGGATATAAATAAAGTAAATAATTTTTTTAAAATGCTTCCGTGATGCTAATGCAAGCAAAGGAGTTTACAGTTTAAGGGTGGAAGGATTGAGTAGCACTCTAGATGTTGTTGACTTGCATCTTCCAGCATTCCTATGGTAGACTATGCTGCTAGAGCAGCTTGAAACTAGAGCTTAACAGTATCCAGAAGGCTGCAAAATTTCCACTTCTGCTTTAAAATTCAAGTAATGACTTACAAAAAGAGTAGGTCAACAAATTCAATATGTCGGCAAAATCCAGGCAGTGGTATGGTCCTTTCCATGGGTGTTATGAATAAGGCACAAAAGCTATCTGGAACATAGAATTTCTTTTCTCTTGGACACATAATTTCCATAGTAGTAGAAGTATGCTTTCTTTGCAGTTCATTCATATTGGGACATTTGCCTTAATCTCACATGAAAAAAATAATCGGAGCTCATCATTTTTTTAATCAGTCCCTAAAGCCTTTGTTTATTTAAAGCTCTGCAAAGCTAATCAGAGCTGATTATCAAATATAACACAAATAAATGCATCTCTTCCCTTAATAGCTAGCCATTTGTTCTGAAAGTTAACTTAGCTGGACTTAGACCGGTTTTCTGTACTTACAGTGTTTGTTATTCTATCATTAAAAGGATCATTGGGGAGGGGGCTTGGTTTTTACAAGGCAATGATCTGGTTTATAGTGAGCAAGCCATGAAGTCAGATATTTGCATCCTTTATCTCATTGAAGAAAGTGGAATATTCCTAAGAACAATGTGTCGTTACTTCCACAATACTTTGAAACAAACTTTTGTAATATAAATACAAATGCAGACCATTAGGAGTCAAAGTTCTGTCCTCTGCCATTCCCACTTATTTGAATCTACCCTCAGGAAGCTGTTGCTAAGGATTCCTACCAGCAGCCTCTCTCTCCCCCTCGCTTTCCTCTCCTCTTCTCCATGCCTGATTTAGCAAAACGTTCCATAGAATAAATCTTACCATTCCTTTCTTCTCCTGTTGTGCCTGCCTCTGCCTAAAGCCGGGTTCAGCTGTCAGCTTGGGCCCTGACTAGATCAGACCACCCACGCTCCTGGTGAGTGCTTTGAGCTGCTCAGGACTGAAACCTGACAGTTGGATTTGGCGCAAAGGATGATATAATCATTAGGAGAAGGAAGGGTCAGGTGGCACCGAAATGCTGCCTGAGTGCGGACTCTAGTTTAGGATGCAAAATTCTGACCTGTATTGACCTCATCTTATCCTGTTAATGATATATTAACTTTTTAATCAGCAAAGTCTCAGTGCTAGAATAACAACGCAAGCACACAACTTGTGAGAAAAGCTATTGGGCACCCAGGCATCCAAAAATCCATCTGGGCAAAAAGGCAAATTTGTGGAAATAAGTCCAAAGCTTATCTATCATCTTTCTGAGACAGATGTTTTTGAGATATTTGCAATATGTGATATATTCACATTAATTTAAGTTGATGACTGAAAGTAACAGGGATCTAGAAATGGGTGGGAACTTTACCCATTTGTTTGTTTGGAGATTTACCTGTCTGATTTTCCCTAAACTGAACTGAACAGAACATGAAATTGAATGTAGTTGGTGATAATAAATCTTTACATTCCTGAGTTTACAGTTTTGTTGTTTATTCGTTCAATTGCTTCCGACTCTTTGTGACCCCATGGACCAGCCTACGCCAGAGCTCCCTGTCTGCAGTCACCACGTCCAGCTCCTTCAAGATCAAGCCAGTCATTTCAAGGATAACATCCATCCATCTCGCCCTTGTTCGGCCCCTCTTCCTTTTTCCTTCCATTTTCCAAGTTTCCCTGTCTTCCCATTATGTGGCCAAAGTACTTCATCTTTGCCTCTAATATCCTTCCCTCTAGTGAGGGAATCCATTAACACTGAATTTAAGCTGATACCTTGTTTGTGTATTTTCCGCATGATAATGGTAATAAATCCTTGAAGAAAGTTAAGATGTACCCAAAGAGGTAATTCCTTGCTGCTTTGCTGTTTGTCCATGATAGATCAGAAGTGGAACTCCACTGGGGTGGCCACATGTCCTATGTTAAAGATGGTGGTGACAAGAGCTTGTTAAAAATTGTCTTCTGGAGAATTTTCCAGTACAAATCTGTGCTTTCATTATTAAGAACCAAAGAAGAGAGGATAATGGCATGAAAGAGTTCATTCAGGTTGGTTAAAAAGTAAACTTTGAGATTTGACATTAGTTATTCTTGTAATGATTGGGTTTTTTAAAAAAAAAATGTTCAAATGAAGTATCTCCACATAGTCTAAGTCAGTGGTTCTCAACCTGTATGTCCCCAGATGTTTTGGCCTTCAACTCTCAGAAATCCTAACAGCTGGTAAACTGGCTGGGATTTCTGGGAATTGTAGGCCAAAACACCTGGGAACTCACAGGTTGAGAACCATTGGTCTAAGTGGATGAATGGCCAGGAGCAGCCATAACGGTGATGATGACCTCTTAAATCCGGAGACGATTTTTTTTCATTTCCACATGATTCTGGAAATAAGCAGGGGTTAATTCCACATCCAGCTCCATTATCTCAGTTTTTCCTCAGCTGTCTGGGTGATTACTCTGACAAAGCAATGAATAGGAGCATGCCTTTCCTATGGAAATTCTTTTCTGACCTTCATTACTTCAGTACATATTGAGAGAGGAAATTATACCCACATAACACTCTATGCTGAACAAAAAAAAACAAAACAAAACAAAGGACAACATTTAGTACATTTAGGGCATCTGGATGAGAGGTACATGGAGCATGTTTTACGAGAGATGCTACTTTGACATGGAATGACCTGCCTATGGACCTTGGAATGGTTGTAAGTAGCCTTCCTGAGACTATATGGGGGCCAAACCCCATCAAAATGATCAGGAAATTTGGACTACCAAGACTACTCTATAATTGAATCCATGAAGAATCATCAATTCAAAGTAAACTAAATAAAATACACAATATTAAAGAGTGCCCTTAGAGTTCTTTTTAAGAATTTATTTTGAAACTCTTCTAATTCTTCAACATTTGGATTGATGTAGGAACAAAACAAAAAATAATCTTGCTGCATTAGAATGAATAACTCTCTTCCAATTCTCTGTTCATATAGTAACCAACCAGATGTTGATAGGAAGGCCATGATACACAGAAGAAGAATACTGTAGGTGACATATAGCCTTCCTAAGGGCCATCCTCCGTACATTGATCCAGTCTTCTTTTAAAGCCTTCTAAGTTGGGATCCATCAATCTTGTGGCAGTGAATGTCATACTTTTACTCTGCTTTGTCTACTTACTTTTATCTCCCACCAATAAGTGCATAACCTTGCCTTTCAAGATTATGAGAAATGCAAGGAGGTATACATCTCTATCACATCTCCCTATATTTGTCCTTTTCCTGAGCTAAACAGTCAGACATTGCAACCTGACCTCATAGCTGGGTTGGAAATTTTCTGAATTTTCAATTTCTGCTAGATCTTTTAAAAGTGCAGTGGCCAAAACTATAGACAATATTCTAGTTATGATCACATCATGGATTTCTATAAGAACATTATGACATTAACAGTTTTATTTCTGACTCTTTTCCTAATTGTTTCCACCTTGGAATCTATCTTTTTCTTTTTTACAGCAATCATACTGAGACATTTTGAAAAGATACCAGCTATGACCCCTAGTTCTTTGGGTCACTCACTGGCAGCTCACATCCCATCAATGTATATGTGAAGTCAGGATTTCTTTTGCCCAAACATACATTATTTTTAGTGGGTTTTCATCTAGCATTTTAGCACCCAGATTATTAAGGATATGCTTTTGGGGCTCTTTAATCTATTTTTGCTATCACAACCCTAAATAACAGTCATCAGTAAATTTGACATCCTAATTATACATCCCTTTGCATCAGGAGAATATTTGCATCTCAAACTTGTGCGACGCCCCGGTTAACAACATGGCTGCAGTGCATTGGACTATTTCCAGCTTTCAAACAGTCTTCAAAGGCAGCCCTATGTAGAGCGCGTTGCAGTAGTCTAAATAACTTAATGACTGCCTGTCTGAGAGTTTTGATCCTCTCCCTTCAAAATAGTTATGAAGTGCTTCTCCACCAAAATGCAAAGCCCTTTTCTCCAATCCAGATGAGCCCAGAATTATCCATTAAGAGATTGCATGAACAAAACACCAGCCTGGATAGTAGCTACACATATCAAGTGGTGATATCTTCTGTGAGGTTGTTGGAATTGTTATCTGTCACTGGGATATGAATAACCTAAAGTTAGTGGCACAAAACTGATAGTCCCCTCCTTGCTTTCCCAACACCCAATGAAGGGGCAGCCAAAGCTTTCGGCAACAGATTAAAAATTAGAAGATAGATATGTACAGGGAGCAATCCGATGGGATCTTCTTCAGTGAAATCAAAACCAACATCCTGGAATAACCATCCATTGTTCAATCAAGGGGACTGTCCCCTCTGCAAACCAATATGAATCAGCACACATTGTTTCCCTAAAGCAGTGGTTCCCAAACATTTTGACCAGGAACCACTTGACCAGAGACCACTTTGACCAGGGGCCACACTCTCCAACATTAGTATCACAAAGGTTATGAATCAGTTTTTGGTCAATTTTAGATTCGGTTTGGTTATTTGGGGTGCTGATTCAGAAAATTGTATTAAATAGACCACATCAGCTCTAGTTTCCAATACAGAGCATATGCCATCCAGTAGTCGCCATCTGCTCACTCACAGAAAGCCATATTTAATAAGCAAGAACTGATGTGGTCTATCCAATCAATTTTCTGAATCAACACCCCAAATAACCCCAGGAACAAGCTTAAAAGCGAAGACTCCAAGTCACTCCCGCTTCCAGGCACCACATGGAACAGGAGGAGGAGAAGCAGCAGTCAGGAGGCTTGTTGTCTTGCTTTTTATCAGCCTCTCCCCTCCCGACATCCCCATTGCCTCAGCACTATATGAGGGTTTCACTAAACCAGTCACTCTCAACGGTGTAGTAATGGTGAGGCCGCTGACCATATATTAGTTCTTGGGGTCTACAGGTTGGGAACCACTGCCCTCACATAATCCATCCCAAACTGATGACCTTCCACAGGAAGAAAGAGGTGGCACAGATACAGAAAAATGTCTCCAGAATTCTTTCAATAAAAAGCTTTAAGTTTCCTGCCATACTGTACACCAATAGCAAACTGTAAAACTTATATCAATGAATACACTTTTGAATCAATAAGACTGCGGACTGTAATTAGTAGTAATTACGGCAAATGCCTATTCTTTCAAATGTCTATAACATGTTCTTGTCTGTAGCTGTGGTTTATGTCAGATTTGGGAATTCTTCCCCTGACATCCTTTTTTGGCCAAAAGAGCAATAAACAATCTCTGACCCTGCCCTCGATCTATGAATGTATCTTTTGGAATTGATTGGAGTCGGCACCAAGATTTCGGACAACAGAATTATTACTAAATCTGCATATATACATATAGATCAGTATGTGCAAATTTTATATGAAGTGGAATGAATTCTGTTCACAACCTAAGTGGCCATTTCTTTTAAAGTGCCCGATATCCATACCAAAGCTTCCAGAGTGTGATTTTCAGAAGGAGGAAATGAGTAATAACATAAAATATACCTTTTTGCCACCGAGAGACTCTAGTTTTGCATACTATACATGGAGATCACTGAGACATAGTTTTTAATAGGCTTGGACTATGTATGCAAGTTTCTTATTTTTATTTTCTCTCTTTTTTTTCCTGCCCTGTTAACTTGCTTTTCCCTTGTTAGCAAGTTGGTTTATCCTGTGTTAAAATCACAAATCAAAAGCAAACCTGAAGGGGTGAGTGAAGTTCAGTGAAAAATACCAATAAAAGCCTTTCATGGTTCACGGGCTCAGCCTGAACTATTTTCAAAAAAGGTAGGCTGACACTGCTCCCTGCCCCTAGCCTCCGTTCCCCAACAGCTTGAATGTAAATTTAGCTTTGAGAGGGCAGATCTGAATTCTCCCCTGGCCATTTATAGTATGCCAGGTTTTATGCGTCTTGTTCAATAAAAGAGTTAGGGGCTTATACAATACTCAGAGGAGTCAAAGATACCTATTTTCCCATATGCTGCCAAGCTCCGTTTTAAAGTAAATATTCTCACCCCATTGGTAGGGTAAATGTTTTGTGCTTCCAGAAAGGGTTGAGCAGAATTGCCACAGACAAGAAATGAATGTTATAAAGGAGGAAATGCTGACAGCCGAGGTGGCCCATTTGTAAGCCTGTAGTTCTAAAGCTCTGCTACAGTATTGGCTTTGTTCAGCCTGTGGTAAATGAAAACAAATGCTACCTGTTTTACTGCCAGTTGATTAAATCTATACTTTTTCTCTCCCTGCCCCAATTTTACCTTAAAAAAAGAGAGAATGCATAAGAGAAGCAGACCAAAACTCCCAAAGTCTGGATAAATAAACATATAGATAGGTTGATTAAGTAAGAATTATAGAAAACATTTGTGTTTTCAGGTCCTTTCCAACTTATGGCCACTCTAAGGTCCCCGATGGCGTAGAGGGTTAAACCGCTGAGCTGTTGAACTTCCTCACTGAAAGGTTGGCAGTTTGATTCTGTGGAGTGGAGTGAGCAGCCATTGTTAGCCCCAGCTTCTGCCAGCCAAGCAGTTCGAAAACATGCAAATGTGAGTAGATCGATAGGTACTGCTCCGGCAGGAAGGTAACGGCACTCCATGCAGTCATGTCATCCACATGACCTTGGAGGTGTCTATGAACGCTGGCTCTTCAGCTTAGAAATTGAGATGAGCACCAACCCCCATAGTCGGACACGACTAGACTTAATGTCAGGAGAAAACCTTTACCTCTACTTAAGGCAAAGTTATCATGGATCTTTCTTAGTGGGCTTGCCTTCACCTTCCTCTGAGAGAGTGTGACTTGCTCAAGCTAATGCAGTGAGTTTCTGTGGTCAAGTGGAGACTGAACACTGATCTCTAGAGTCATCGTTCATCATCCAAATCACTACATCACACCAGCTCTCATCTAATAGTCTTGCTCCTTGTATGTTTGCTTTTGTTCAACATAATTCAATATTCAGATGACTAGGGGAGTGCCCCTTACATTTTGCACTCTTTTCCCTAACTGCCGCTTCAGAAATTTAGATTGAGATCTTGATTCACCAATATTAGGAATATATTCATAACCTGTTGGGATTATGATACCAATATGGTTAGATATTGGTGCAGAGTAGCAAAAATGCAGAAGACTAGGGGTTTATGTTAGCAGAGGTGAGAAAAAAGCAAAAATAGCCAGCCTCCCTTTCCCTTTAAAGAGTCATGCGCATAAAATAAGCATCAGAGACATCAAAAGTAAAATAGTAAAAATATGTTTAGTCACAATCTTGTATGATGATGATCATACAGGTAAAAACATCTTAGTTCCAAAAGAATACAGTTCAGGATACTACATATCTCTTAACAAAGAGTAACATCAGCATGGCATGGCTGGATCAAGAAAAAAGGAAGAGCAGAGAGAGAGAGCCAAAGAGCAGGAAGAGGCATATGTACATCACTTCCTGTGTGTCCCCAGAAAGGATACTCCCCTTTTTCACTTCACATGCGCAACCCTTAAATGGTGCCATCAACTCTGGAACGCAGCTTGGCTTCAGGTTACTAAGCAACAAACAAAACTAACTACATAAACCATCCCACATTGAAAATGCATGCATGATTGCTTAGATAACCCAACAACCCCAGCCCTTTTGACCCCTATTTAATGGTTCCTGTGGCTTACCCTGCTTGGATTTCTCTTCAAAGCACTATGCCAGGTTTTATTTCATATCAAAAGCATTGTATAAGTTAGTATAAACTGATAAAAAATAGAAGGAGCACACACGGCTAAATAACTTTTGATCAAAAACGGGCAACAGCAACCACATTGTCTGTAGCCTCAAACAGTTATTCCTCTGTACATAAGGCAAGACATTGCAGACAAGCATACAGATGTGGAGTTGTCTGTTCTGCTGCACAGTCACACAGGTGGAGGATTCTTTTAGGTAGTGCCATTTTGCCAGGTTGTCTATTGATCTTCTCATTCCACTTCTGAATCTGTGCAGGGACTTCCAAGTTGCCCATTCTTCGTTTTCCCCTGGAGGTAGACCCTCGTGGGGGGCCATCCAATTGGGATTTCCTGGTTTAGCTGTCCTCTTGCTGTTGCTGGGGGAACGTTAAGAGGAGTGGTGGTTCTCATGAAGTTTTTCCTAATTTGAGTCTACTGGGAGGAGGCTGATGGCCATGCAGTTGATGGCTTTCACAGTGTTCAACCAGTGTTCATGCCAGGTTGAAAATGCTAGTTAGTATGGTCCCCAGAACTGCTTTGTATACTTCAGACAATCCAGATTCATTCAATTATGTCCCAGGAAAATTGTCTGTTTAGTTACTTGTCTTTCCCCTAGTAGGATGGCCTCTCCTTGAAGATGACAGGACTGTCCAATCTGGTTTAAAGGCAAGAACAGGGCCGGCCCCACTATAGAGGCACCTGACGCCGCCGCCTCGGGCGCAGGCCCGGGGGGGCGTCGTCAGGCTGGGCGGGAGGCGGGGCACTGCCCTGACGGTGCCCCGCCTCCCGCCCAGTGCGCCCTGGCCCGTCTGGCCTTTTCTAGCTGGCCAGACTGCAGCGGAGGTCCCTCCAGGCCGCAATCGCGGCCTGCAGGGACCTCCGCTGCAGTCTGGCCAGCTAGAAAAGGCCAGACGGGCGAGCGGGAGTAGCGCGGGAGGCGGGGCCAACTCTGGCCCCGCCCCCCGCCCAGCGTGCCCTGGCCCCGCCTCCCACGCTGCGTGGGAGGCGGGGCCAAGGCACGCTGGGCGGGGGGGGGCGCGGCGCCAGAGCTGGCTCCGCCTCCCACGCTACTCCTGCTCGCCCGTCTGGCCTTTTCTAGCTGGCCAGACTGCAGCGGAGGTCCCTACAGGCCGCGATCGCGGCCTGGAGGGACCTCCGCTGCAGTCTGGCCAGCTAGAAAAGGCCAGACAGGCGAGCGGGAGTAGCATGGGAGGCGGGGCCAGCTCTGGCCCCCCCGCCCAGCGTGCCCTGGCCCCGCCTCCCACGCAGCGTGGGAGGCGGGGCCAGGGCACGCTGGGCGGGGGGCGGGGCCAGAGTTGGCCCCGCCTCCCGCGTTACTCCCGCTCGCCCGTCTGGCCTTTTCTAGCTGGCCAGACTGCAGCGGAGGTCCCTGCAGGCCGCGATTGTGGCCTGGAGGCGTGGGAGGCGGGGCCAACTCTGGCGCCGCCCCCCCCCGCCCAGCGTGCCCTGGCCCCGCCTCCCATGCTGCGTGGGAGGCGGGGCCAGGGCATGCTGGGCGGGGGGCGGGGCCAACTCTGGCCCCGCCTCCCTCACTATTCGCCCTGGCCCCGCCTCCCACGCAGCGTGGGAGGCGGGGCCAGGGCACGCTGGGCGGGGCCAGGGCGCGGGAGGCGGGGCCGGTGGCGGGGGCGCTTTTCAGCACCCCCGCTTCACATTCAGAAATATCTCCGGCCGGCCCTGGGCAAGAATCACAGATTAGAGGGCTGGGGTCCTGACACTGCCATCCATAGTTAGTAGCAACTGCACATTAAAGTGAACATTGGTCACAGTCCAAGATGTATTTTGTTCCTATTCAAATTATAGCAATTTTCTAAATTTGCACCTATATTTATGAATTAACATGTATACATTTTGTGCTTTAGTAATTGTTTGAAGGAGGTTTCTAATCAAGTGGAACACCATCACTGTGTTAATAAGTGTCTTAGAGAATTAATAATATTTAGTTTATGATTTCATTTATTGGATTTATACCCTGTCTTTCTTCCAGAATGGGATTCAACAGTAACAAAACAATAAAAGAGAATAATGACCCCCCATGTTTTTCCAGAGTATATTCTTAATATCTGACAATCTGAAATGGAATTATAGTTCTATAACTGTATAATGCGCAAAGATCATGGGTTAGATATCTTGCTACCTCACTCTTGCTCATACTGGGGTTTGCAGTTCAGGGAGAAGTAGTTAACATTCTCAGCCAGAAAGTTCTAGTATCTCATTAAACTACAAACCATAGGATACAACCATGACAGTTAAAGTTGAATCACATTGCTATAATTGTATAGTGCAAAAAAAAAGCTCTTCAATAATCACTAGGAGCTACATTAAAAACGAGATTCTATATCTCTTCAAGGCCCTACCGTTACAGGGACAGATCTCTGAAGGAGAAAAATGCTTGACTGTAGCTTGTTTCTTTTGTGAACAGAACAGAAATGCAGAAGTAATAGACAGCTTCTTGAAAAAGAATAGTTTGGTATGAAGGTGGTGGCAGGATCAATTCCAAGCCAGATCCAAGACAAGATAGGATCCTTATGAATGTTATTTTATCAAAGCATGAAGTGAGGCATGTGCAAGGATAATATCCCTTCTTTCCTCTCCTATAACATAACTGACACCATGTAATGTATACAAATTAATTCCATAACTCCCCTGTATAAAGAGACCCAGAGGTGTAGCTTATGAGGATTAGTGGGAGGAGTGAAAAACCATTGGTTTAGTTGATTTCATTAATGGTCTTTTTTTACCTCTCCACCCCTAATAATTCAAGCATTGGCTGAATCTGAGCTTCAGAAACCATTAGACTTTGCAGATCAAAGAGCAAAGGCCGCTTGAGAAATAGCATTTGTCTTTTAAAATATGCTTCCAAGATTTAAGTCCAGTCACAAGGAACTTGGCAAAAAATTAAAAATCACACCAATAAACAAAAGGCTTTACTTTTCATCATTTTCCCAGATCCCCTCAACTTTCTGCTGGAAGTAATTATGACATCCTAGGCTGGAATATATTAAAATAACGAAGAGTGAAGTTTTCACTGGGTTCCCATTTAATCATCACCTCACAACTTTACATTGTAATGTCTGACCTTAGGATATCCTCTTCCATGATCACATTAAGAATAATTAAAAGGAAACAGGAAAGTCCACAAGTGATATGGCTTCCTCAAAAGATCAGTGACTATCAGCTTAATGGTTTCTGAATTTTGCAGATAAAGCATACCAGCAGCCGCCACCACAACAGCAACAAGCATAACCCTTGGCTAGATGTAGCTAGAAGTCACACCATTCATTTTTGTGCTAATTAGCAGAATTGGCTTAAATGATCAGGAATCCCTCCTGGTGCCTTATGTTAATATGATTCTACATATACCATACCAGAGCTATATATAGTTTCCATCCGCATACTGCTAAAACCCAAACAGAACAGAATACATTAAAAATAGAAAGAGAGAGCTGGGCAATGCATTTGAAAACTGTACTTGACCCTTCAGCATTTCGATCATGGTTCAAAGCCCAGACTTGAAGCTAACTGCTGAAGTCATTAAGCTGACCGTATATGGCAAGTTTCTGGATGTCATTTGTATGGCAAGAAGTTCAACACTGCTGAATGAATAGTGTGGAGGAAAAGGGAGGGCGGAAAAGACAGGGGGAGAGAACCAGACCAGCCGGGCGGTTGTAATATGAAAATTGTAACATTTCCAGGGGGCAGCAGGAAAGGAACTATAATGGATGAAAATAGGAGATGAATTATTAAATGGAATCCTTTCATCAAACAGCCTGATGTTAAAACTCACATATTAAGGGTCATGGAAGTTAGTGGGAGGGGAGAAAATCACAATTATTATGTACTTCATTCAGAATCAAACCTGGTGGGAAATCTAGAGTACTGCTCTAAAACAGTTCCAAATGTTTGAAATGTATTGTTCCACACCAAACTGTTCGCTTTTAAGTTCGCATGCATAAAATCATTTTCATATGTGCGCTGGTTTCAGTGTGGATGAGAACACACATTGAGGAGAAGGTGGGTGAGAGCATTTCTTCTTCGGTAGTCACAGTGTTTGGCTTTCAATGAAACATAACCAGAGCACAATTCATTTTAAAGTCCAGTTGATTGCAGTTGGGGAATTACATTTCTTCTTTTTGTTGCTTCCATTAAAAGAAAATGGATTTAGGACTTTGTCACAAAGGCCAGGTGAAGTGTCCCACTTCGCCTGGCTTTGCCGCAGAAAAGAAAGGCAGCGGGGCAAATCTGTCACCCTCATGGTAATGCTTCCCCCATCAGACATGGGAAGTGTCACCCTTGCGGTGAAGATCTATGCTGGCTCCTATGTTGGGAGGGAAGGGTCATATGGCACTTCCACCTCACGGTGGAAGCCATTCTGAAGCTTATTATTATCATTGTCATTATTATTATTATTATTATTATTATTATTATTATTATTTTATCATGACACAGCAAACAAGATAGATATGCTGGATTTCATATCACAAAATCACAAGTCGAACACTTCCCAAGTGTCTAGGACTGTGTGATGTATTTTCGGATGATGCATGCAGATCCCAGTAGGGTGGCCTTTTGCAGTTGGCAGATCGTAATTTTGTCAATGTCTATTGTTTCCAAATGCTGGCTGAGATCTTTTGGCACCGTGAATTATTTTTTTAAAGTAACTTTCCAAACTCAACAAACATTTGTATCCAGTTGAAACTATTCTTAAGGGAAATGCTCAACATCAAAGAATGTGCAGGTTTCTCTTGTACTGTTTCTGGAAAAAAACATGGAAATTAAATCATGCATATTTTGACCTCCGCATTGACCAAAAGTGGCTGTATTTTTAGCCAAAATGAGATGCACAAAGAATATGGGCCATGTGCCTGAAACTAATGGTAACTGTAGTCCAAAATATCTGGACTCGCTTGAGGAAAGCCTGTTTACACAGTCCAGACCTAGATAGACATTGCAATAGTCCAGCTTGGCAAAATATACCCTCCTACATTCCTGCTCTTAGGATGACTCATGGTGACTCTGAGTGATGACATAATGAAGAGATGGAGTAGTTCTTCACATGGAATGGAGCTGCAGGTGGAATAGTGTAAATCCAGCATTTTTCTCCAGATTCCTGGTGGCCTTGTTGGATGGATTAAACAAAGGTCTGGTGTGACAGCATCAGCTGCATTTCCAGTTCTGTTGTATAAATTGCCTCCACACTCAATTAAAAAAGCTTGCCAAAAGATGTCAGCATGGACAAATGGGGGAAGTTTTGCAGGATGATTTTTGAACGAGAAGGGATCTTCGAGCTTTCTAAGGCCACCTGCCACTTCCACTGTTGTGCTGTGCCTCATAAGCAACTGAACTGATCATAAACAGAACCAGGATTAGCAGATATTAAGAGACCAAGGCTTGATTTATATAGACAGCTTCTCCTAAGTGCTCAGTACACATTTCATGTGTATTTTTGTCTATCGGGTTAAAGTGGTCTTGCAAGGTGGACAAATATTATTATTCTACATCTTGCAAAAGAAGACAAGAAGAAAGGGGGGGGGGTGCGATGAAGAGGCTTGTTGAAGGCCACCCAGTGAGTTCACGTCTGAGGTGAGATTTAAACCTTCAGACACCTTAATCCTTTGCCACGCCAGCTACACAGTGCTCAGAGCTAGCAAACATAATTTTCCTTGGACTGCAGCTCCTTGGCTGATGGAGTCTGGGAAGTGTAGCTTTTTAAAAAGTAACATTTCTGAGCATCTCTGGGAATGCCATGAATAGCAAAGGAAGCCTCAACTGACCACATGTTAGAAACACTTGAGTCTATTTTCTTGTAACTCTTCCTCTGTGTTTCTAAAACGATGTTTATATTATAGTAACAGCTGCATTTAGTAGAGATATGACAGAGCAGACCAATTTGTAAAGCTAAACTTGATTCTTAAAGGGGAGGGGGAGCTCATGTTGAGGGGAAGTTACATCAAAGGCGGACAAAAATGATTAAAATAGACACAACCATTTGTTTAAACTATGACTCTCTCAAGGAAAGCCAGCTTAATGTAAACTACGCTGGCAAGGTCTGAGCAGCTGTTCCATGTAGTTTTATCAGTGGCCCCTGTTGCATTAAGTGGGTGGAGAGAAAAGAGTTCATAACAGGGCATTATATCTTTTAATACATTGTTATAACTTACATGTATTTGCTAATGACTATCAAATTGCAAGAGTTTACTATTGAGATACTGTTAAACAGAAATTTTAACTTGTTGCTGAACAGTAATTTAACAGTATAATCTTATTTGCCATACTCTGGGCAGATAGACATATGACTTTATCAGATGGGCCGCTGGAATCAGCACGCATCGTGGCAAATACAGGGTTGCCATTCTGGGGGCATGGGAAACCCATTGCGCTATGCCCCACATTGTCTGACTCACCTGAGTCTCCATTGCATGGAGGGAAGCATCGGACACTTGACTTCCCCCCATTTTTGCTGGTGCAACACGGAAAGTTTCCCATGTTGCTACCACTGCAGCATACACCAGTTCCATGAGAGTTTACTCACGGAGTGCTGCTGGAAGTTTATCTATGCCATGGGATGGGTAGCGGTGGGCTCCATGGGTAACCTATTGCTGAACCAGCATATGCCAGCGATGTAAGCCCCATCTAATGAGGTTGATAGACGGCAGTACTTTATATTTGCGGTGAGCTAACCAAATGGTGGCTCAGTGTGTTAAAGCGCTGAGCTGCTGAACTTGCAGACCGAAAAGTCCCAGGTTCAAATCCCGGGAGCAGCTTGAGCGCCCGCTGTTAGCCCCAGCTTCTGCCAACCCAGCAGTAGATCAATAGGGGAAGGTAACGGCGCTCCATGCAGTCATGCCGGCCACATGACCTTGGAGGTGTCTACGGACAATGCCGGCTCTTCGGCTTAGAAATGGAGATGAGCACCAACCCCCAGAGTCGGTCATGACTGGACTTAACGTCAGGGGAAACCTTTACCTTTACCTAACCAAATGGCTCAGAATGATATCTGGTGCCACCCTATACCTTTAATTCTACCCACTGGTGCTCCCAAAACTTTGATTGCTTGCTCCTTCTACACTTGGCCCTCTATATCCATTCAACTATCCCTGCCTTAAAAGTATTCCTAAAACAATACTCCAAAAAGCCAACTTTATTTTTCCATTTTATATAAGGGACACCATTTTGTTACATCATTGTAGATAATGGAGCTTGGGCAGCTAGGATTCTGGTGTTCACTAGGGACCAAACTCTTGTATATCTCAAAACTAAGCCCAGTTAAGTTATATTACAGTTAGGAAAGCATATGAAGTGTGTGACTGGAAAGTATAGGAAATGCCACGATTATTGCCCTGGGGCAGAAAGAATGTGCACCATTTGGACTATCATGGGGATTTATGTTTCTACGAATACATGAGTTAGGCTACCAATATTTGTAAGAAATGCCTAGCTGAAGACCTAGCATCAGATTAAGCTTTTGTGGCACAGTTCATATGTGCCTTTTCCTGCACAAATATTATTTCTCTACATGGAAAATATTCCAAATGAAGCATCTCTTATTTCCTACTCGTCCGACTGCACATGATTAACTCCACCACACCTGAACACAGTTCATTGACTTGGATTTAGAGAACTTCTTGATGAACTCAACTCAGCCAAGAGATGCTAGTATTGTGAGCTCTTCATGATGCACTCAATCCAGCTGAAGGAAGCTGATATTTGTGTTATATGCATGCATGCATGCACGCAAATATACAGCGAGATACATAGAAAATCTTTAAAAAAAAACACGAAGATAGCACATCTTGGGAAAGTAAGCATATTCTCTTACATTTTGCAGATAAAAACTGAGACATGGGTGCTGAAGCAACATCAGAATTTGACCAAAGTGGCAAAAATTCTTAATTAGGAAGAGACTGCCACAGTTTGCTTTTGCCTGAACTTACTTTGAAAGATACGATTGTGCCCTTTCCTCTCTCAATTGAATGTAATCTTTTTTTGCAGTTTTTGCAGTTTGCAGAAGGAAGCAAAGCATAAGGTCAAAAGTGGGAGAAGGAATGAGAAACTGGGTAATTTTAACAACAACTGAAAAAGTGGGAGAACAAAAGTTTAGCAGGACAGTTGAAGGGTGTGCCACAAACAAAATATAGTCCCAAACAGTGACATGACAAGTTCTGGAAAGGAATTTCATAAGCAGTTTGTGAAACTTCGATAATTTGGACATATCATGAAAAGGTATTTTTCAACTGTAAAGATAAGACTGGGTAAAGCTGAAGGCAATGAAGAAAGAGAAGACCACATTACAGATGTATTCACTCAATCAAGGAAGACAGAGTCCTGAGTTTACAAGACCTAAACATAGCTATTAATAATAGGATCTTTGGTGGTCTCTCATTCATAGAATCACCATTCATAGAATCAACAACAGGACTCTACCACTCAAAGTGGAAAGGGGCGGGGGAAATTCCGATCTACATTGGTTTTAGCTTGCTTATTTATTTAAAACTTATTTTATGATTGAAAAATCACTTTAGAAAAAAAACGGTGAAAACAAATAATTGAAAACAGATAAGAAATCTGAAAATACAGTATGTATTGAGAAACGATCTACAACTACATACACACTTCAAGAACAGTAAAGGTAAATTTTACATTAAGTCTAGTCCTTTTACATTAAGTCTAGTCATGTCCAACTCTGGGGGTTGGTGCTCATCTCCATTTCTAAGCCGAAGAGCCGGCATTGTCTGTAGATGCCTCCAAGGTCATGTGGTTGGCATGACTGCATGGAGCACTGTTACCTTCAAGAAAAGGCAACCAAATATCTATATTGATGTCCATGCAGAGCTGATGTCTATATTCCACTCAGTCCAGTGTCCAATATAAGTCCTTCAAGTTGATTCCTACTTGTGATGCCCCTAACATAGGGGGTCCCTGGCAGGGGAGGATTGCCATTGCTTTCCTCTGAGACTGAGAGAGAGTGACATGCCCAAGGTCACACACTGGGTTTCCATGGCTGTGTAGTGATTCAAACCCTGGTCTCACAGAGTCTTTTAGTCCAAATAACTCTATCGTGCTGTCTCTATGACAGAAATGTGTTGATTTATGTTAATGTAAAGGTTTTCCCCTGACATTAAGTCTAGTCGTGTCCGACTCTGAGGGTTGGTGCTCATCTCCATATCTAAGCTAAAGAGTCAATGTTATCCATAGACACCTCCAAGATCATGTGGCCGGCATGACTGTATGGAGTGCTGTTGATTTATTGGTGATAAAATAGAGACAATATGGATACTTGTATAAGGAAAAGTGCTATTTATGGAGCTGGATGTTACTTGGAAACAGTGGACAGTAGTTTACTGTGTTCAGAAAGCAATGTTTCCTCTAAGTGAGATTGACAAAAAAATTGAAATGATTTCATCGAGAATCTTTGGGTCAGATGTACATTGAATTGAGTTTTGTTCTCCACAGATTATAAATTGAGATGAGCTTTAAATAATTGTTGAATCCTTTGAGGATTTTTATACTTATGTTGTTTAAATACCATGGAGTCACAAGAGTCACATACACCCGCTTTCCCTTGCTCTTATGACTGAAGGTTATTTTTGTTCCTTAGATCTTGCAGGAGATTCAGCCAAATCCAAAGATCCACAACCTGATCCACTTAGAATTACTTGTTTCCAAACAGATAGTTGCACCATGTGTGTGTGTGTGTGTGTGTGTGTGTGTGTACAAGTATGTGAATGTGCCTGTTGACCTATGACAACTTCATGAATCATAGAGTTTTCTTAGATAAGAAATACATAACAGATTATTTTGTCAGTTTTACTAGTCTATAGCATTTGATATCCACTGGCAGTCTCCAATCCAAGTACTAACCAAGACTGATCCTGCTTAGCTTCCAAAAGCAAGAGAGATTTGGTACCTTTAGGGTGTTGAAGCCCTTAATAGCTGTGTTAGTCTCTTTCAATATACAAAGAAGGGAATGTAGAAAGGGAAAAGGGATTCTTGGGTCACTTCTAAAAGTCTTTATGGTACCACGAGACTCCTTTTATTTCTCAAATGAGCTCTTTTCCTTTGAAAATAATACATTGTTCAAAGAAATGTTGAATTTCTCAGAGATTAAAACAAGTGGAACATTTTGTCTGGAGGATATACATTTATTAAATGTTATTGGTTGTTAATATTAGTGCACTAATTGCACTGGAAGGAAAATGTTTCTATATATCAGTCAGTCAAGTAGTCTAAACAATTGCCCTGGAAAACTTCCAGATTTTCTCTGCCAATGATCAAAGCCCTTATTTGGAAGATAGCCCAATGCTGCAATCTTAAAGCATATTTACTGAGAAGTAAAGTTAGGAAGTATACTTACTGGGAAGTGGGACTTGCTATACTTAAGGTCGACAGGCCAATAAAAAAAAAATAGGCTTAACTCAACCTGTGTGGCATTTCCCAATATGGAAACAGGAACCTATTTCAAGATACGCCATCAGTATGAAGCAGAGATTTTATTCCATTCAGGCACATAGGCAGCTGTGCTTAGAATTTAGAACAGTTATATTTTGGACTACAGATTCAAGGACCAGTACAAGGTACTCTGGGATCTGCAATCCAAAAAATGTAAAGTTCCCAAGCTCTGGTGATGAGTTAGAGGATCAAATGTTGGTTTCCATAATTCCAGATACCCTTAGTCTGATACTAAACTACTATATTGAAGGAAATTACTACATCACACTTCAGTACCAATTCTGGTACTAAGAGAAAATTATTCTGCTCAAAATATGCTCAGAGGCACACTATTCTCCTATCTTAATGTTTTTGTCGGTGTTTGGATGGGCATATATTAGAAGTGCATTAGTCGGACTTTCAGGGAGTTGGATCCTGAACCTCAAGATGGTCCTGATGGTCTCTTCCAACTCTAAATATCTAAAATTCTGTGGGTGGGATTTGAACCTGGCAGCCTTCAGGTCAGCAATCCAACCTTCAAGTCACAAGGCTTTTATCCCCTAGGCCACTGGGGGCATCCTAAAGCATGGATGAGCTCCCTCTATCAGCTCCAGCTCCATGCGGGGACATGAGAGAAGCCTCCCACGAGGATGGTAAAAACAACAAAACATCCGGGCATCCCCTGGGCAATGTCCTTGCAGGTGGCCAATTCTCTCACACCAGAAGTGATTTGCAGTTTCTCAAGTCGCGCCTGACGTGAAAAAAACTGCAATGTTTACATCCAATAATAACTTTCCTAGTTTTAGTTCACCTGCTTATGGAGCCGTCATCTTGGTTGTTGTTTTTCTCTTAGCACTACATAATGTTTACTGCACACTTTCCAAACAGAAGAGAGCAATTTCATCTGTCACTATCATCAGACTAAATGAGGGTAGCCAATGGCGAGGAATATTGCGATCGCAAGCCAAAGACATCTGGTGGGACACAGCTGTCTACCAGTGTGTTGTAAAGGAATACTATAGAAGAGTGAAGAAGGAAACAGACTTGTTCAACATGTATTAATATCAGTTTCAAACAATGCTTTTATTACATCATCGCCTTGCCTCATTCACTGAATACTTCAAGCAACATTGTCCTCTATTGTAAATTCTGCCTCGTTTTCCTACCATTTTTCATCCCCTCCCCCCCCGATCACAGAAAGTCCATTAGTAAGAAAAAGACAAAACAGATGCACAGTGCCTTCTAAGCACTAACATAATGACCTCTCCATTCAAAAATGTTCTACATATGCACTCTTGCAATGTTGCTCAGCTCCATGGAAATCAAGACAGCTTTGCTCTATGTCGCCTTGAGTCCCCTCGGGTGACAATAAATAAATGTCAGTGGTTTCCAAACTTTGGTCCTCCAGATGTTTTGGACCCAAGCTCCCAGAATTCCTGACTGGTTAAGGCTTCTGGGAACTGAAATCCCAATAGCGGGAGGACCGACATTTGGGAACCACTGCTCCATGTGATAGCTCTTTTCTACATGCAAGACCAAAGATACTGATCCATCAATTTGTGAAGAGAAACATTGTTGTGCAATCAACACTGGGATTGAGAACATTATTGCTGCAGAGTTTTTCCTAAAATATTTATGGGATAGCACTCTCATTCCTGATAAAAACCACCACTTTGCTACAGGTCCAAATGACTTCCTTTTTTAAAAAGACCACCAGGTAAGTAAAAGTAGAAGATCACCCAACTGTAAGATCAACATCTAAGATCATAAAGGAAACTTGAAGTGACATGTTATCGATATATTGATGGAATGCCATTTTCCCATTCAATTTATGTCATTTGAGCTGATGATTGATTTGACTCAGTGGTCCAAATCATTTCTAAGGCTGTCTGAGGAAGAGCAGCAAACACATTAAGGGTTACTTTGTTTCTTGAATTACACTGTAAAATATGTAGTGAATCTTGAGTCAATGTGGATATTAGATTCATTGACAGAAATACATCAATGGGTCTGATTACTATAATAGCGATGCAATACCTATCTTCATCATTAGATGGCTGCAGCTTGCATTTTTCTAAACTTTTTTTTCCAAACAAATCCTGCAAGGTTGTACTAGAATAGCAGGGTTTGATTTCTAGTTTCCATTCCATTGTACCTGTCCATGACAGAGAATACAACAGTGAAAATAGAGTTTGGAAGAAGTGTAGCATATCCTTGTGTGACTTCAGTAAATTTGAAAGAAATGTACTGGTTTAGATGCCCTATGAATTCTGTTGTAGTGGTAGTCATTACTATATTGAAATTTTGCAGTGGAGCAAACTTTATAATCGCCAGTCAACCATTTTCATTAGATAAGGGGGAGTATCTATTCCAGCAAAGAAGCCTGATGTCTTTGATTCTCCCTAAATTAAACCCAAAGAGAATATAGGCTGCCATGCTCTTATTAATCTGGAAGGTTTTAATGCTAAAGAGCCCAATCAAAGATCCTTTAACTATATAAACAAGGCATGGGCAAACGTTGACCTTCATGGTGTTTTGGATTTCAACGCCCCACAATTCCTAGCAGCCGGTAAGCTGGCTGGGATTTTTGGGAGTTGAAGTCCAAAACACTTGGAGGAGCGAAGTCAGCTCATGCCTGATATAAACTAATCATGCAACTCTTCTTTAATTAGTCTAAATACTGGAGAAAAATATTTCCATTCTGTATGATTTGGAGTTTAATCAAAGTGAGGCCTTTTTCCTTTTAAAATCCAGATGAACATTCTTTCATCTGAAGTCTTTGAAACATATTTATGGTAAGGCTTTAGAATAGACTGTTTCTTGGAATGACTAAGTTAATTGATCTTTCAAAGCACTTTCAACCTGGTGTTCTCCAGATACATTGAACCACAACTATACTTATCACTAAACCGAGCTGTAAAAGTTGTAGCCCAATGGATCTGGAGAGCACCAGACAGGTGCAGGCAATCTAAGTTATGGGATTCCCGTTTTGGTGAGCCTTTCCTTCTTTCTGGCTTTCAGCAAGTTACATGAGTTTGTTGAGTAACAACAATAATTTCTTAATTTTGAACAGAAGGAGGAAACACACAGTCTTCCAGATATTATTGGATTGCAGGTATCAGCAGCCAGCACTGCACATACTGAAGAATTCTGGGAGTTGCAATCTAACAACATCTTAAGGCCACATAATTCTTACTCCTCATTCAGACAATACTAAGAAATCAAAAAACATTAAGAACTGTTAAAGATATTCTAAATCTCAAATCAAAATGGAAATAGGAGTCAAAAATGAGAAGAGTAAGGTCAAGAATAAAAGCATGAAGGAAACAAAGAAAATCATCAAATACAAAAGTCAGCACCATCAACAAAATAGTACTTCTGATCAGGCCCGTTGCCAGAAAAAAAGTTCAGGAGGGGTTGAAACGTTTTCTCCCAAGATGACTTTTCAGGACAGTGTCTCCTGATCTGGCATGAGAGCTCCACAAGGTCCTGAAATGCCATCATTGTGAAAAGGTTCTTCACAGGTTCATTGGTCTCTCTTTAAGCCACAAAGGACAATAATTTCCACAACTGGCAGAAGTTTCTTTCTGTTTTCTTCTGCTTTCTTTTTATTTCCTTTATCATCAAGGCGTTTTCTACTGTGAATTAGCAAGAAGTTTTCAGCCAAGCACAAGTTGTTCTGATGGTACTCTGTTTTTTGGAGTCTATTGAAAACTTTTATTGTATTTTTTCATTGCACAAATGGTTTTAAAACCAATGTATCAAGTTTCCAATGACCATCATTACCCCAACTTCTCCTCCAAACATCACACAGTACTTACAGAGTGCACCTTGTACATGAAACGAGTAGGCTAACCAGGGAAATTTGCTGAACCATTTGGGTTGAAAACTTAGGTGCATCTCCTTATCCACAGGAAATACATATGCTGGCAATGGAGTCTGTGGATTTTGCAGTAACTGAACTTTCACTTGGTCATTAGAAACAGTCTTGTTCATATAAAGTCCAATGACACAGATGTTTCTCTTTGCTCCTGTTCCATTGTTTCTTTGGCAGGGCTTAGATTAGATAAATCAGTGGCAGATACCTTAGTTTCCACAGTTTCCTCAGTTTTCACTGGCAGTCCAGGTCATATCTCTCCCCTCCTGTTCCTTAGGCTTTGCCTGCCAGTTGGGACAGACCAACTTGGTCCTATGTCATCTATTGCTGCCGTTGCAATGTAAATTAGTAGAAATAGTTTAAATAATCAAAAATTGATCGAGATAGCGCTTGTAGTTCTGGAGGGACTCTAATTTGTGCTTCTCGTGTATTTGGCATGGGAATTTGGTTAACCAGTTAAAATTAATGAGTAAACCAGGTTTTTTTTTTTAACCTGAAACATTTGGGGGTGGTTTGAAACCCTAAATCGTCCCCTTGGCAATGGGCTTGGTTCTGATTACTTTGTATGGTTGCATAAGCTAGACTGTGAAGAAAGCTGCTTAGAAGGGAATCTATTTATTTGAAATGTGCTGGAGAAGAGATACAGTGGATCCCCAAAAAGATAAATAAAAGGTTCTTAGAGGGAATCAAATCTGAACACTCATAGAAGCCAAAATAGCTAAGGCTGTCACACTTTAGGCATATGATGAAATGACCTGATTCATTTGAAAAAAAGAATATCAGTTGGTAAAGTTGAAATCAGGAATAGAGGAAGACTCCATGATGATTAGATGGCACAAAGAGGAACAATAACAACATCAACTCTGGATAATACACCAAATCACACAGAGAGAATTTTACTGCTCTAGGTATGTTGGAGTTGTTAAATGTCTTCCTATCTCTCTGCATGTTATATAGTGCCAATATGTTATTCTTGCAAGTAAACCCTAAGATTACTGCAATTCCTTGGGGCTTAATCTCTGCCTCTCTATTATTTTTCTCTCTGATTGGTTGGAAACTCTGGCAAGCCAGCCAAACTCTTTGAAGAATGAAGGGTCCCATTACATGGTGAGCCCCGTTGAATTTGTGAATGAATGAAAAGTTAATTGAGGAAAAGGGTAGAGCATATTTCAGTCACAGTTAATTTAAACAATGCTGATAAGCAAGTAACTGGAAACAGTATGCTACCAAAGTAGAGTTTTCTGATAGCATCAGTATCTTTTGTTTTCATTTTTTATTAGAGTAATTTTAAAGGTCAGTGTTTGTCATAAACACTTTATTATCTAAACCACTTTTAAGCAGAGCTGTGACACTGTTGATATAAAATTATCTGAATGTTTATCTGTGCCTGGGTAATGCATTCATGAAAACCAGATTAACCCATTGTAAATAATGTTGTTCTTACATTATCTGTGTTGAATGGAAAACTAATTACGATGTTTTTTGTTTAAAAAATGATCATTTTATTCAGAAGCATTTTAAGAAGACATAAAATAATTTTTGCAAATATCTTATTTTCTTTTTCTTTTTTTAAAAAAGTATCTTTCTAAAAGATTTGGGAGAAAGGGAAAATTAGACGTGTTTTGAAACTGAAAGATACATATGAAAATTAAACATTCTGGTTTTGAAATATAACAACAATGACAAGTTGATTATAACAGTCTAGATACAGAATTATGGTAGTTATACATAGATTGGATCCACTGAAATCAACCTCACGTTCTGATCCATGCAAGCTTCAGCCTTCCATAGGTGCCCATCCTAGGTAAAGGTAAAGGTTTCCCCTGACATTAAGTTTAGTCATGTCTGACTCTAGGGATTGGTGCTCATCTCCATTTATAAGCCAAAGATCCAGTGTTGCCTGTAGACATCTCCTAGGTCATGTGGCCGGCATGACTGCATGGAGCACTGTGACCTTCCTACTGGAGCGGTACCTATTGATCTACTATCATGTGCATGTTTTCGAACTGCTAGGTTGGGAGAAGTTGGGCCTAATAGCAGGAGCTCACCCCACGCCCAGATTCAAACTGCTGACTTTTCGGTCAGCAAGTTCAGCAGCTCAGTGGTTTAATCTGCTGCGCCATCAGGGGGCCCATCCTAGTTCACAAAAATTACTGTGCCATGGAAGGATGGCTTAAGGCAAAAGGAAAAGAAGACTTTAAGGATCTAATGACTTATTTAAATTTCCCACTCTACCTATTCGTATGTCTCTTTCAGAACAAGCTTAGATCATTACTTCATGGATAATCACAACATTGATTAAAGTTGTCTTCTTATCTGTCAGAACATTGACCAGTCTACCCCAGTGTTGGCTACACTGACTCAGGCCCCTTCTATACTGCCATATAATCCAGATTATCAAAGCAGAAAATCCACATTATCTGCCTTGAACTGGATTATATGAAAGCAGATAATCTAGATTTTCTATGGCAGTGTAGAAGAGGCATCACATTGACTTTTCCTGGTTTCAAGCAGGATTCTTCCCTTACACCCTGGAGATGTGGGATGGAAAAGATCAAACATTGGACCTATTACTGAACCATGAAAGCATCTCTAAGTGGAAGTCACTACTAATCCTATGTTCCATGAACTAGAGACAGCTAGGGCACTAGGTCCAAAGAGTTAGCTGTAGTCCAACTATGTAGCTCAGTACATCTTTTTATATTAATTGGATGACTATTTTCTCTTGTTGTCCTTTATGTAAATTTCCACCACTTGCATAAATTTAGATAAGGCATAACCAAGAAGACGTCTAATTAGAGTCTAGCTTTAGAGGGGATATTTGTATTAAACCATACTGGCATATTTAGCATATTTTTTAATCAACCCAATAATGTTAAAATTCTATAGAATAATATTGGGTTGTCTTTCAGTCTACCCAATAATATTAAAATTGTATATAATATGACGCTAAAAGCCTCTTATATTGTATATATGTTAATGGAGGGATGATTTGGAAGCCTCATTCATAGGGTCACCATAAGTTGATGTCGACTTGATGGAAGTTGATAACAAATATTTTTTTCTCTTTTTTGGTCTGAGTATAAGAGCTAAATAAGATTAAAAGCCCTTCTACAAAAAAATCTCTTGGTTACCCACAGATTTTATTATTGCAACAGTAGAATGGGAATAGAGTCATTGTAGAACGATCTGCTGAAGGAGATTCAACAGCTGGCTACACAGCTTGAGTTCACAACAACATTAAAAACCATTTTTTTCTGACAGATTTATTCATAATTTTAAAATTGTGAGTCTTGAATTATGAGTTGTTTCTAATATGTATGCTTTTGATTATGTATTGTAAATTGCTGTTCACATTTAACTGTATTATATGTCTATTTGTTATTTATTATTATCTATTTATTTACTACATTTATATCCCGCCTTTCTCACCCCGAAGGGCTTACAAATTATATTTTCTTACAATACATATTATTAACTTAGTACAATACTAGCATTAAATTACTATATTGTACTATATCAGTATATTGCAAAATTATTAGTAATATTACATTTAATATATAATATATAATTAATATTATTTCAATGTATTATTATCAGTATTATATCATAATACATTATAATATTATCAATATTATGTTATCCACAAGAGGTTTATTGTTTATATACAAAATATACAGGTACAACTATTGCATATCTATTTTATGTATGTTGTTGATCTTTTGATACATGTAAATATATATCTTATCTTCTACTGGAGTACTAAGTTATATCTAAAGGCACAGAGAAGAATTAAGTACCTGAAAAAGGTGTTCCATACACCGAAACAAGGAATACAATCTGGGATACCTTGTTGTAACCTTGGTCACCGTGTAGAACTCTTCTCTGACACAATCACAATCTCGGATGCCACATATGGTCCTTCAAGATACTTATAAGTGACTTTTAAAATCATCAGACATACTTCATCTATGTATTGGACTGTTGTGTTTATTTAGATGAGATTGACGTCTCACATTTGAAATCTATATAAATAAGGACATTTCTTCAGGATAGAGATAAGTTTTTGTTGTTATGCTTTCATCTGTTGCTCCCTGCCTCAATCCATCGATAAAGGTGAGTAACAAACGAATGTATCATTTTAGTAGTAGTAGTATTATGTTGCTGTTATTAATCAATAGATGACTTAAAATTCTTTATTATCAAGGGACCTAAGTAGTAGATTTTGTGTTAAGTGGTGGATCTCATTGGGACAGCTAGTAGTTTTAAGACTAGTTTGGCTAAACAGAAACATAGGAAGCTGTTTGATACCTGTTCACATCATTGCTCTTTGATATTGTCATCATCAAATTCAGAGGATCTGGAAGCCGTTCCTACCCCTGGGACTGCCAAGACAACACCAAACATAGAAATCAACACCTAAAAGTCTAGTTCTGATTTCCTATGTCTGCTGTGGATTCTTCACTTGAAACAAAGTGCATGGACTAGATGTACACCTTGGTCTGAAAGAGACTCAGGAACACAAACCATATTTTAAACAATGGAAGCTCCCAAGGACTCTAGGGGCAGTAAATGCAGGTAGCACCAGTGCAATTTCCATGCCAGTAGGGGGATAAATCCATTCTGTGTTCTTAAAGGGGCTATCCAAGGTCCTGAATGCTATGTGTTTATTTGTTGCTGTACTGTATTTTAATCTGTTGGTTCCCTCAATCCATAGGAGAAGGCGAATAAGAAATAAATAGATAATGATAATCAATACTTCTTCCTATCATCATCATGATCGCCACCATCATTCGCCAAACAGGTTCAGCACCTTGGATAGTTGCTTTAAAGCAGTGGTTCCCAACCTTTGGGGCTCCGGGTGTTTTGGACTTCAGCTCCCACACTTCCTAACAGCTGGTAAACTGGCTGGGATTTCTGGGAGTTGGAGTCCAAAACACCTGGAGGCCCAAAGGTTGGGAACCACTGCTTTAAAGGTTTTGCTAGCACGTGGATTGGTGTCATTGTACCACTGACATGGGAGCCACTGACCACCACTGAGTAAATCCTACATCCCATAGAGCAGTGGTTCTCAACCTGTGGGTCCCCAGGTGTTTTAGCCTACAACTCCCAGAAATCGCAGCCAGTTTACCAGCTGTTAGGATTTCTGGGAGTTGAAGGCCAGAACATCTGGGGACCCACAGGTTGACAACCACTGTCAAAGAGGCAATGAAGAGCTATGTGAATGTATGTGTTATAAGACAGCTTCCTATATTTTATGTTGGATTAGGAACCTCCAGATGTATTCAACTTCAACTCCCACACACCCCAGCTAGCTTTTCCAATGGTAAGAAATTATGGAAACTGTAATCTAAAACATCTAAAGACATATGTGACCTTCCACTTTTCTGTATCTTTTACTATAGATCTTCAAACACAGGAGCAGAATTCAGTCCTCTTGTCAGGATAATAAGTATAAAAACCAAAACATATTGTAATTCTACCTGCCTCTGCTTTTTGCTAGTGCAGAAGTCATCTCAGCAGATATCAAACTGATCCCTAAACCAATAAAATTGGCTTTTATGGAAGCCAGTCTTCCAACTCTTGACATCCTTTATCTTTTACAGTTGGATGAAAAAAGAACTTTCACCATGAACAACTGGTCATGTCACAGGGCTGCAATTTATATTAAAAGGAGAGAATGCGATTGAAATGCTAAACATCCTTCTTTTCAATTGAAATCCTCTTTTTCAACTGGCAGTGAACTGGACATCTGCTATTAAAATTGTTGGGCTTAAATTAGCTTAACCCCTCTGTCATAATTGGTTTGCAGAACAGTTTCCAGAATCCATTTAAGGCTGCAATCCATGGGCCCTTTGAAGTCTCCTGGATGTGATTACAGCTACTCTGGAGGAAATGAGATGTGGACTGCAACTTCTGTCTACAGGGTTTTTTTTTCCAGAAAAGGTCCACATTCATTCTGAATGTTTAGGGTCTCTCCAGATTTTGGCATGAATGCAGCTTTAGGTTCATTGCAGACATTGTGTGTGCTTTCCTTCTATTTTAAGTAACTCCTCTGAGTTTTGTCTTTGGAGAATCCACTTTTCTGTCCATGCTAGCTTGAGCTGGCAGGTCACAACAGAGCTGTCTGGTTGGCCCAAGCAGCCCTAAGATATCAGTAATGTTAGAATCTGGGGATGTAAAACCTTTGACCTTCCACATATTTTGGTCTTGTACCCAGCAGAAAGAATCAGTAGGCTCCATGTTTTATATGCTTTGCTGTTGTGTGTCTTCAAGTTATTTCCTGATTAAGGCATCCTTAAGGCAATTATAAGGGTTTCTGTGGCATAATAGGGGTTCAAACCCTGGTCTCTAGAGCTGTAATCCAGTGCTGAAACTGCTATACTAAATACTCACTCACCTACCGATATTGTTTTCATGTTTTAAATTATTTTAATTATCTCTTGGTTAATTTTATTTTCATGTTATATGTTTTCGGTTGTTATATTATGTCTAGTATTGTTCACTGCTTTGGGCCTCTTTTAAGAGATAAAAGGTGACATATGAATAAATATAATAATAGTCATGATGGTGATGCATGCTTTTTAATAATTTTTTATTAAATTTCCTTGTACATGAATATAAAAAATAGAATAAAAAGAAAAAGAAAGAGTGGCTAGAAAGAAAAGACAGGGAAAGCAGAGATATGGGGGAGGGAGGAAGGGAAGTGGAAAAAGGGGATTGAAACAAAAACTACTAAAAGTCCCATAACTGGCTTCTGATCTTCGTCTTCGTGTCTATACTCTATTTTTTCAGTCTTATCCTTGGTATTCCTCTCTTGCTTCTCCTTTTCTTTCATCCTTTAGTCAGATGGTCTTTCATGTCATCAATCTTCTCTTTATATATTCACGTTATTATTTCTCTGTGTTAAATATTCTTTCACTGGGCTCCAATCTGTTGACGCTCTTGCCGATCCCTGATGACTTGATATTATACTGGTTAGTTCATCCATATTTCTCACCTCCAGTATCTTCACTTCCCATTGTTGGAGGGTTGGTGTTTCCTTTAGTCTCCTATTTTTTGCGTAAATTATTCTCGCCGCTGTTATTAAATAACTTATTAGCATTTCTTGGTTCTTCTCTAAATTCTTTTTGGTTATTCCTAATAAGTATGTTTCCAGTAACATTTCAGATTTAACTTCTGGATTTTTTTGAACTTTTTCATGAATTTTCTTCCAAAATTCTTTAGTTTTTTGGCACATCTTGCATGCCTTAAAAGTATATTGACTTATATAACAGTTAAGTAGAGCAAGTATCTACTGGTGAACTTTTAAAACAAACTAATGAGATTTCTTTTTCTTTTCTTTTTTTCAAATGGCAGTTGAGATATAGCCTTTGAGTGCTGTTGTAAATAAGAAAGCATGAGGCCAAACTAATATCTAAACCAGGGGTCCCCAAACTAAGGCCTGGGGGCCGGATTTGGCCCTCTGAGGTCATTTACCTGGCCCCCACCCTCAGTTTGATAATATAATATATTGTATATACATATAATATTGATAATAATATTATAATGTAATACAAAATAACACTAATAATAATACCATATAATAATATTAATTATATATTCTATATTACATATAATATTACTAATAATATTACAGTATAGTGGTATAGTTCAATATAGTAATATTTAATGCTAATATTGTGCTATGCTAATAATATAATATATTGTATATACATATAATTTGTAAGCCACTCTGAGTCCCCTTTGGGGTGAGAAGGGTGTGATACAAATGTAGTAAATAAATAAATATTAAATAAATAAATTTTAGACTTAGGCTCGCCCAAAGTCTGAAAGGCACACAACAACAACAACAACAACAATCCTAATTAACTTGACTATCTCATTGGCCAGAAGCAGGACCACACTTCCCATTGAAATCCTGATAAATGTATGTTGGTTAAAATTGTTTTTATTTTTAAATATTGTATTGTTCTTTCATTGTTCTTATTGCTGTTGTTGTTGTTGTTGTTGTTGTTGTTTTTGCACTACAAATAAGACATGTGCAGTGTGCATCGGAATTTGTTTGTATTTTTTTTCAAATGATAATCCGGCCCCTCAACAGTCTGAAGGATTGTGGACCGGCCCTCAGCTTAAAAAGTTTGAGGACCCCTGATCTAAACAGTCGAGAATGACAATGTTGCTTTGTTTGTTTTGTCTAATACTGTTTGTAGATGCATACAACAGTATTTCCTTGCTTCCAGGGTAAGCATAGAGGCGTACTTCCTCAGTCTCCTTCCCCACTTGGGAACCACTGGTCTTTTTTGTCAACAGTTGGTTTGTTCCTGCAGATTTCAGCACTTTGAAGGGGAGAGGTCTGTAAAAAGAAAACAACTTAATTGCCCTGCTTAGTACAAACAGCCTTGTGGTTTGTTTTCTTGTTTGCAAGAGAAGCCCGGTGGCTCCAGGATCTCAGGGTCCTCAGAGCATTCCTCCCTCCCCCAGATGTCAAGGAGAAGGCAAGTGTTTCATCTTGGGAGGAACAAGGTTGATTTTGTACCCTCCTGTCCCTCTCCCCCTCTCCCCGCTGTTCCTTCTGTCTCTCCTTGGACAGATCAATGCGGGTGGGCCTTGAGCAGACTACGGCAAAGCCCCGGCCCCTTCTCCGGGCTTAGCAACCAGATCACATGCCCTGCACTACTTTCCCTTGCTCTACTCAGAGGGGAACTAAACATTTCCAAAGGCACCAGTTTCTTCCTGATCTTGGAAGTTAAGTGGATTCAGACTTGGTTAATACTTAGATGGGAGAGTTCCTAGAAATAAGACTATGTAGCACAATATTGTTTCTGGGTTATAAATGTCATTTCCTAATTGGTTCTAGCATTAAAATATGGGGAAAGTTTATTAAGCTGCAAAAAGTTTGTTTTTGCAGGACATCCTGCAGCACATTTTGCTAGTTTTTCAATGAATATCTCTTAGAGTATCAACCAACTTAGCAGAGTTTGTGGCAGACACAAAAACAAAGTTCCTGAAGTATAACAACTACTTTCAAATTAAACACACAATTAAACAGGAAATAACACTTTCAAACCAGGAACATTTTTTTTCAAATTTTGTTGCATAGTATAATGGGTGTTTTATGCTATTATTTCAGAGGAAGAAACGAAACCATCTCTTGAGTATTTCTTGGCCAAGAAAACCCTATACAACCCATGTCATTGTTGACAGGCAAGACACGCATGGTGGCTGAGGCCATCTTCATCTACTGAGTTATCTAGTTCAGGACTTCTTGAACATTTTCCATTCATGACTCCTTTCCACCAAAGAATTTTATTTGTGACCCCAGGTATATAGGTATAAAGTCAAGATAATAATAATAATAATAATAATAATAATAATAATAATAATAATAATAGCTTTATTTTTATATCCTGCCTCCATCTCCCCCACAGGGACTCAGGGCGGCTAACATGGGGTCAAGCCCAAATTTCCACAATAAACAAAATAAAATGCATTTACAATAAAACGAACATTATAGACATTTAACATTACATAGATCAAACCAACATTTTAACAACAATATAATGGTAAGTAAAACCGCCAAATAAAAACAATACAGCAGGTTAAAATAGTAAAAAGCTGGGCAGTGGTATAAGGAGTGCATGGATTGAAGTCTGATGAGGTAGATAAAAGGTGCTGCAGTAAAAAGGAGAAATTTTCTGATGATGATAATAAATCAGTATTGCAATGCTTTCTGAACAGGCCAATTTTCCTTTTTGGTAGAGCACAGCTGAAGCATCTTCTTCAGAATCCACTATAAACACTGCTCATTGTTGGTAACAGATTGGTGTAAAAGGGTGGCATTCAAAAACCTTTTACCATTGCTAAATTTTTCATGGTCCCTAACATTGAGCAAAGAGTTGGGACCCACATTTTAAGAAGCAGCGATCTAGGTCATCTTGAGCACATCCAAGCACATTCAACAAACATGGTTTTCCCCTTCAGATAGCCCTTCTATGAAAATCTTAGCTCAATAACCATTATTAATACTTTTCAAATGGGATATTTTATGCACGTCTGGCTATATGTTAAATGCCAGTATGGTGTAGTGATTTGAATGCTGGACTATGGCTCTGGATATTGGGGAAACCAGGAATCTCCAAAGGCTTTTGGAAGTGTGACACTTTGGAAATTAATTGGTATTCACACTATTTGGAATAATCAGAACCTTTTGAAAGGCATGACCTTGTTAGAAATCATAACCTTTTAAAAATAAAGTATGATCTTCCTGAGAATAATTAAAAACTTGCTTGAGTCAACTTTCTCCTTAATGGTAAATATCCACTAGTATTCATGCAAGGCAATTTAGGTTTTCAGCTGTTAGACTGATATCCCTGATTATCTCTTTGAACTGTTAGGAACAAAGATATGCCAATGCACAAAATATATAGCAGATCTTCAGAATTGTAATTTCAGGTGCCCCCCAAAATAGCTAATCTCCTGCAAAATATATTGCTTTTAAATCATGCTCTCAAGAAACCAAAAAATTAGTAGTCTTCGGGGTGGTTGTGTATTTTCTGGGCTGTATGACCATGTTCCAGAAGCATTCTCTCCTGACGTTTCACCCACATCTATGGCAGGCATCCTCAGGGGTTGTGAGGTATATTGCTTTGAGGTATATACCTCTAAAGATGCCTGCCATAGATGTGGGTGAAACATCAAGAAAGAATGCTTCTGGAACATGGCCATACAGCCCAGAAGACTCACAACATCCCAGTGATTCCGGCCATGAAAGCCTTCAACAACACATAAGTAGTCTTCGTTAAAGGTTAACATAGTTGATTTACTGGGCTGAAGTCCAAAACACCCAGAGGGCCCAAGTTTGCCCATGCCTGGTCTACATTGTATTTCGTTGTTGCATTTTATGATGTATTCTGGTCCCCATGTGAGCCGCCCCGAGTCCCTCCGGGGAGATGGAGCGGGATATAAGAATAAAGTTATTATTATTATTATTATTATTATTATTATTATTATTACACACTGTAGAATGACTGCAGTTTGACACCACTTGAACCGTCAGTGGCTCAGTGCTAGGGAATCCTGGGAGTTGCAGCTTGAGGAGACACTTGTGCTCTTTGGCAGGGAAGGCTAGATAGTACACTTTGTAAAACTACCTCCCGCATGTTTCCCTAACATTGAGCCAGGGCAGTTCAAGTGGTGTCAAATCTGCCTCCATCGTAGCGTGTAGATATACACCCTAGTTTTAAAAAACCGTCTCCACTCCCCACCCTTTTGGGATCCAGTGTGCTGCCTGTCTTTGGAAAGTGCTTCTCCCAGAATATTCCCTCCTCTCCATTCAGACGGCGGGGTGAGTGGGGAGGGCCCTTTAATTCTCGCGCCAGGCCCACACAGCCATCGCGCGGCCGGAGCCAAGCGCGCGATTGGTCACGGAGCCTTCGGTTCATTCATGGAAAACCATGCTCCCAGCACAGAGGCACACAAAGGGACGTAGCCACGCCTCCACATTAGGCCCGCCTTTGATTGGCTGCGTCGGAAACCCTGACAGCCAATGGAGCGGCCGCACCGGCGCGAGGGATGCTCCAGCTGGGTACCTTTTGCCTTCTCCTCCATTCATCTCCTCCCTGGAAAAAGCTTCTGGCTCATTGAACCTTTCAGGGACAAGGTTGTATTTTCTTCTCTTCTCGCTCCTCTTACTCTACCTCCTCCTCCTATTACTCAACCTCCTCCTGTCCTTCTTTCTCTTCCCTCTCCTTCCTCCTCCTTATTCTCCCCCGCCCCCCTCACTTGCCCTATCTGTACTGGGTTGCTGTGAGTTTTCCATGCTGTAGGGCAATATTCCAGAAGCATTCTCTCCTGACGTTTCGCTCACATCTAGGGCAGGCATCTTCAGAAGTTGTGAGGTTTGTTGGAAAACTAGCCAAGTGGGGTTTATATATCTGTGGAAGGTCGAGGGTGGGAGAAAGAACTCTTGTCTGCTTGAGGCAAGTGTGAATGTTCCAATTGGCCACTTTGATTGGCATTGAATAGCCTTGTAGCTTTAAGGCCTGGCTTCTTCCTGCCTGGGGGAATCCTTTGTTGAGAGATGATTAGCTGAACCTGATTGTTTCTTGTCTGGAATCCCCCTGTATTTGAGAATTGTTTTTTATTTACTGTCCTGGTTTTAAAGTTTTTTTTAAATACTGGTAGCCAGATTTTTTTCCTTTTCATGTTTTTCTCCTTTCTGTTGAAATTGTCCACACAACCTACAAACTATCTACAGACCCACAAATGCTACGTTTAACAAAGGACAAGAGGGATCCTTTCACCTCTGCAGGAGTTTATCATATACCATGCAGCTTTGGACAAGTCTACATAGGGACCACCAAATGCAGCATTGCCCAAACACGAATCAAGGAACATGAAAGGCACTGCAGACTAATTCAACCAGAGAAGTCAGCCATAGCAGAGCACTTGATGAACCAACATGAACACAGCATATTATTTGAGAACACATGCATGCTGGACCACTCTAACAACCATTATTGAAATCTACAAACATGTGGACAATTTCAAGAGAAAGGTGAAAACCATGAAAATGAACAAAATCTGGCTACCAGTGTTAAAAAAAAAAACTAAAATCAGGTCAGTAAATAAAAAACAACACTCAGAAGACAGGAATTCCAGACAATAAACAATCAGCGCCAGCTAACACCTCCCAACAAAGGATTCTCCCACGCAGGAAGTCACCAGGTTTTGAATCTGTAAGGCTATTAAATGCTAATCAGGTTGATCAATTGCAACATTCATACTTGCCTCCAGCAGAGAAAGAGTTCTTTCTCCCACCCTGGACATTATTCCACAGATATATAAACCTCCCTTGCCTAGTTTCCAATAGACCTCACAACCTCTGAGGATGCCTGCCACAGATGTGGGTTAGGAGACATGGCCATACAGCCTGAAAAACTCACAGCAACCCAGTGATTCTGGCCATGCAAGCCTTCAACAACACAGTACTCTTATTTTTCCACCTTCTTCCTCTTCCTTCCCTTCTTTTATTTTAACTCCTGCTCCTCTTCCTTGTTCCTTCTCCTGGTATATCTCCTGGTATATTTTGTATGCATTCTCCTTCTCAGTAGTCCTTTTCTGAGTCAACTGTACAGATGGCTCTCTGTATCCAAGGATCCTGCAGCTCCAGATTCAGCCACCCACAGCTTGAGAATATTCCAATAACAATAAATAATAATTCACAAAAAGCAAAGCTTGTCTTTGCCATTTTATATAAGAGGCACTATTTTACTCTGCCACTATATATAATGGTAATTGAGCATCCACATATTTTGGTTTTCTCTGGGGTCCTGTAATCAAACCCCAACTGATGTCATGGGTCTGTTGTACTTTACTTGCCCAAGTACACTAAAAACACCAGATCTCATCTGACCATGGAAGCTAAGCAGGGTAAACTCTGGTTAGTAATTGAATGGGAAACTGCCAACTAGTTGGAAAAACTTCCATCTGAAATCCAGAACTGCTGTGAGCCAATAAAAACAGGTATAGAAATATGTGACCCTTATGTACAGCTGCCTAAATATCCTAAAGGCACCAGATTTGAGCTGATAAGCAGGGTCAGGCATAGTAGTACTTAGATGGAAGGCTGCCAAGGTGCTGTAGGCTATATTTCAGAGGAAGGAACTGACAAAACCACCTCCTGAGTACTCCTTGTCTAAGAAAACCCTATGAATTTCCTGGGGTCACCTTAAGTTTATATGTGACTTGGAGAGACATACACAGACAAGGGGAAGACAAGCAAAACAAGAATTGGGGAACCTATACAAACTGAGCCACCTTGACCTGGAAACATGTCTTCCAATCATCCTGATTTGGAAGGGACAGTCCAGATTAATCTTCCACCATGCCACCTTTTAGGGGCTTTTCAAATGTCCTGGTTTATCTCTCATGCTCCATTTTCTTCCTTTGTCCATAGCTTACTTCCATTGCTGCAAACTAATTCCAAAGTAGACAAGTAGTTTACATGCAGTTAATTCACCAGGGAGGAGATGAAAGGGTGAACTTTTGCCCTTCCCTGTAGACTCAAACAAAAGCAAACCACTGCAACCACCCTTAGCTTCTGTGTTCTTTCTTATTAATCATTTTTGCTAACTTGTCCATACTTTGTGCTTGGCCATTTGTCCCAGTATTCATATGTCAAATAGAGAGCATGTGGAAAATAAGATTTGTTAAACAAATAAATAAAATATTTGTTGACATGTCACCAGGTGTTTAGGGAACACACATTATTTTTCTGTAAGACATGGCATGAATACACATATAGGGACAATAAAAAACATGTAGTTAACATATTCAGTCCTTCATTACATTATGTGCTTTTTCTTTCAGTGTTGAACTCAAGACAGCCACATATGACTCCTCTCTTCTCATCAAATCTTGCCAACCTTGATAGACAAGAGCATTGGTTCTCAACCTGGGGTCCCCAGATGTTTTTGGCCTTCAACTCCCAGACATCTTAACAGCTGGTAAACTGACTGGGATTTCTGGGAGTTGTAGGCCAAAAACATCTTCGGACCAGGTTGAGAACCACTGATCTAGAGCAAACATAGCCAAACTTGAGCCCTCCAAGTGTTTTAGACTTCAACTCCCAGAAATCCCAGCCAGCTTACCGGCTGTTAGGAAATGTGGGAGCTGACATCCAAATCACCTGGAGGACCAAAGTTTACACATGCCTGATCTAGAACAGTACTGGCCTTATCTCACTCTAGTTAGGAGCCCCCGGTGGTGTAGTAGGTTAAAGCCTTGTGACAAAGGTTGGGTTGCTGACCTGAAGGCTGCCAGGTTCAAATCCAACCTGAGGAGAGTGCAGATGAGCTCCCTCTATCAGCTCCAGCTCCATGCGGGGACATGAGAGAAGCCTCCCACAAGGATGGTAAAAACATCAAAACATCTGGGCGTCCCCTGGGCAACGTCCTTGCAGACGGCCAATTCTCTCACACCAGAAGCGGCATGCTGTTTCTCAAGTCACTCCTGACACACACACACACACACACAAATCCTAGTTCACCAGTTTCTGGATTTCCAAAGTGTTGGTCCAAGTCTATTAACTGTTATCCCATATGTGTTGAGGAGCCAAAATTCATATTTGTGTAGTATTGTATTAACACTATGTTAAAAAAAGTGTGCAACGTGTTTCCATAGTTCTACCTATGGTAAAATGTTATAAGAAACAGGTGAGGTGTGGGGAATAAAATCCACTAGAGAGTTATTTTCCACATAGATGAAATCCAACATGTATCAAAGCAGGCAAGGTTTTTGCCATATGATTTTGCTAAGATTCCCAAACTGTAAGTGACCTTCCTACCCATGTGCCCTCTTGATGTGCTGTACTATCATATCCTTCAATATTTCACAGATGAACCCAGGGCTATGCTTCATCTGTGATGACATGTTTCATCTCTGAGAGTGATCAATGTGGCAATAGTTATTAATGAGAAAGGACATACAAGTTCGAAACTCCTGGGAAGGGCAAGAGTCCTCCCTCCTCTCCTTTCCTCCCTGCTGAGTTAATGGAGTGTAATCTACTTTTGCACTTCAAACTCAGTAGGCAGCAATTACAGAAAGATAAGGGGAAAGTGAGAAAAGGAGAAAAAAAATCACATGTTGTAAAGTCAGGTGAAAAAGTCAAATGACACAGGATTAACCAGGACATCTTCCAAATGAAACAATTGGAAGGCATATGCTACATTTTTCATCATGGATATCCAGCTTGGCCATTGGTTGTGCTGGTCAGTGTGTGTGGAAAATGAAGTTCAATGTATCTGATAGGCATCAAATAGCTTTAACTGTCCGCTGTAATCTGCATTGCTATTTTTTGTTTAATGGATTTGGCAGCAGATCATGTGCAGAATCTGAGTGTTTCCACAAGCTGCACTTTGCTCAGACTTAATATTGGAAGCTGTCTTCTACAGAATAAGCCTATTGTTCCTTCAGCCTTGTATTATCAACTCCAATTTGGCCGTGCTTCTGTCATCCACCTCCTGCTTAAAAACCTGTGCCATATCATGTAGGAGTGCTTTGATCGTGCGTTTATGCACTGAGTTGCATTATATGATAAGTGTAGAAGTCTACTGTATTTAATGTGTTGTCGAAGGCTTTCATGGCTGGAATCACTGGGTTGTATGGCCATGTTCCAGAAGCATTCTCTCGTGATGTTTCGCCCACATCTATGGCAGACATCCTCAGAGGTGTGAGATCTGTTGGAAACTAGGCAAGTGGGGTTTATATATCTGTGGAAAGTCCAGGTTGAGACAAAGAACTTGTTTTAGGCAAGTGTGAATGTTGCAATTGATTACCTTGATTGAAAGCCTGGCTGATTCCTGCCTGAGGGAATCCTTTGTTAGGAGGTGTTAGCTGCCCCGCATTAATATCTGGATTTCCCATATCTTCTGAGTGTGGTTCTTTATTTACTGTCCTGGTTATAGAGGTTTTTTTTAAATACTGGTAGCCAGATGTTGTTCATTTTCATGGTTTTCTCCTTTCTGTTCAAATTGTTCACATGCTTGTGGATTTCAATGGCTTCTCTGTGTAGTCTGACATAGTGGTTGTTAGAGTGGTCCAGCATTTCTGTGTTCTCACATAATACGCTGTGCAGATGTAGAACCAGCCTGTTAATCAGAACTCAAGCGTCCAGACCTCTCAGCAACTAGAATTTTTTTTGAAGTAATACTTTAAATAAAAATGAAAATACATGCATATGAATTGTAAATGCATGCACTCTTTACTGCATTTTAATCTTTGTTCAGTGTATTTTAATATATAGTGTTCCCTCACTTATTGTGCAGGTTAGGTTCCTGGATCACCCGCAATAAGTGAAAATCCACAAAGTAGGGACACTATATTTATTTTAATATTTATACATTATTTTAGTAGTTACACGCTATTTGAAGTCTTTATCAACCAATCGTGTGTTGATAAATCACCTCCTTCTCCTCCTGTTGCGCTTGGGCTCCTTTTCTCTCCCTTCGGCTTCTCCTTCCTCCTTTCCTTAGGTTGTAAATTGTAATTTTTTATGATTTATAAATCTTTTAGAGCTTATTGAAAAACCGCGAAACAGCAAATCCGCAAAAAGTGAACAGTGAAGTAGTGAGGGAACACTGTACACACACACACACACACACATATATATATACATTTCACAGAAATATATTTAAATATATGTATTTCACATAATGTTTTATGATGTAGTGTTTTAACTATGTTGTGCCCTGCTTCCAGCTGCAATAAAATAAGTAAAATGGTGTGACATTAAGTTTGTCTTTATTCAATTTCCATGTAATTACTGTATCAAGTCAATACAGAGTTTGTGGAATGGTATAGTAGGAGGTGTAGTATCAGGCCTATATTTAAAAGCAACTCTCAAGCAACCAGAAAACCACATTCATCTGCCATCTACTAATGCCTTTGTAGGTTAACTATGGCCCCTTCCACACAGCTGAGTAAAATCCCTTTGAACTGGGATATATGGCAGTGTAGACTCAGTTAACCCAGTTCAAAGCAGATACTGTGGATTATTCTGCCTTGATATGCTGGGTTATGTGGCTGTGTGGAAGGGCCCGACATCAATCATTGTGGCTCTGCAGATGTTGCTGGACTGCAACCCCCTGCAATTCTCACCAAGGGCTGATGGGAGTTGCAGTTGAGCAACTCTGGATGACCACAAGATTCCCCACCTTTTCTGTTAGGATAAGATAGTGAAGATAGATAATACTCGGTTGTATTCTCCGCCTTAGGAAAGAATCCTAAATCTCGGCATTTCGGTGTAGTTCAGCCAGAGGGGAAAGTACTGTAGCTCTGCTCGGGCGGAAGCACCCCGGCGTGAAGGGCTTCGCCTGTCTCTGCCTTTCCGGGCGCCTGTTTTCTTTCTCTCCTCTTCCCCACTGCGACGCTCCCGCCGGCGGAGGAGGCGCGCCTGTCAGTCACCTGCTCCAAGCCCCGCCCCTCGCCGCTCCATGAATGAATGAAAGAAAGGCATGAATGAGCGGGCGCGCGCCTGTGTTGGGAATGGCGACCCACGTGACTCGGAGCCGCCGTAAAAGGCGGCGGGAAGAGAGGAGGAGGCGGGGCTTGCCTGCAAGTTTACCTAAACTCTGTCTCTTCCGTTCTTTGTGTTTTCCTTTCAAAGGTTTTCCAGGACCTGAATGAATTCCTGGGGTCAAATACCCTAAAGGTACCAGGGCTGATCTGGGAAGCTAAATAAGGTCAGCCCTGGTTAGTACCTGGGTGGGAGACCATCAGGTGAAAATCGGGCTGTAGTTCAGAGGAATGAACTGCCAAAAAGCACCTCTGGGGCTCCTTCACTTTCAAAGCAGATAATCCACATTATCTGATTTGAACTGGATTATCTGAGTCTACACTCCCATATAATCCGGTTAAAAGCAGATAATCTGGATTGTATATAGTGTAGAATGGATCAGAGTCTACAGCTGACTTAAAAACACAGACACATCCACCCTGGATAAATATCATGGCCTTAATTCAATAAAATATTTCTCCCCATTTTTCCAAGGAAAGGTCGTTACTATTTGCCACCTGACCCAGATCTTGAAAAAGAATACTAATAATGGGTTGCTGTGAGTTTATTTATTTGTTTATTTCTATCATTTCTATCCCGCCCTTCTCACCCGAGGGGACTCAAGGGTTGTGTGGCCATGTTCGAGAAGCATTCTCTCCTGATGTTTCGCCCACATCCATGTGAGGAGTCCTCAGAGGTTGTGAGGTCTGTTGGAAACTAAGCAAGTGGTGTTGATATATCTGTGGAATGTTCAGAGTGAGAGAAAGAACTCTTGTCTGTTGGAGGCATGTGTGAATGTTGCATTTATTCACCTTGATTAGAATTGAAAGGCCTTGCAGCTTCAAGGCTTGGCTGATTCCTGCCTGGGGGTATCCTGTGTAGGACACAGCATGTTATTTGAGAACACAGAAATGCTGGACCACTCTAACAACCACTATGTCAGACTACACAGTGAAGCCATTGAAATCCACAAGCATGTGGACAATTTCAACAGAAAGGAAGAAACCATGAAAATGAACAAAATCTGGCTACCAGTATTAAAAAAAACACAATAAAATTAGGACTGTAAATAAAGTACAACACTCTGAAAACAGGAATTCCTGAAAACGGGAAACAACCAGGGCCAGCTAACACCTCCCAACAAAGGATTCCCCCAGGCAGGAAGCAGCCAGGCCTTGAAGCTGCAATGCTTTCCAATGCTAATCACGGCAAACAATTGCAACATTCACACTTGCCTCAAACAGACAAGAGTTCTTTCTCTCACCCTGGACATTCCATACATATATAAACCCCACTTGACTAGTTTCCAGTATACCTCACAAGCTCTCAGGATGCCTGCCATAGATGTGGATGAAACGTCAGGAGAGAATGTTTCTGGAACATGGCCTTACAGCCCGGAAACCTCACAGCAACCCTGTGATTTCTGTCACGAAAACCTTCAACAACACAATACTAATAATGGAAAATTCAGCCTTCCATTGAAATGGTTCAAGAGAGTAACAGGGAGCAAGAAAGAATGATGGTCAACTTTTGTTGCTGTTATTATTATGTTATATACTGTATTATAATATTCCTTTGTGTTCTGCTTTATTTATTTATTTCTTTTATACATTATATTAGATTTTGTTTCATTTTATTTTTAATTTATTCATTTATACATTCTGTATTTTTTTTTTGTTTTCACTTTCATGTCAACATTACATTTTTGTTTTCTTTTATTGTTGAATTCATCATATTATATTTTTGTTTTGGTTTATCTTTAATTTAGTTATATTATATTTTTGTTTTGTTTTATATTTAGTTTAATTTAGTTTTTAAAATTTATTTGTACATTATATCATATTTTTGTTTTGTTTTGTTTTGTTTTATGGTTCAGTTTTTTATATATATTATAATTTTGCTTTATTGTTTTCGTCTTCCATTACACATTATACGTATTATATTTGAGTTTTATTATATACTAGTTTTATTTTATTTTTAATGTATTTATATATTATGCTATATTTTGTCTTGTTTTATTTTTATTTTTTATTTTTTTACATTACATTCTATCACAATGTTTTATACATTTGTTTTGTTTTACTTTTAATTAATTTTTTTATCTTACTCTAAATTCTATCACATATTAATTTTTACTTTATTGCTATATTATATTATATTATTGTTTTATTTTCAAAAATTCTATATGTAGCCTGCTCTGATCGTGGGAAAGGCGCTGCCCATGAGGCAGCCTCTTCTTTGTGCCTCATGTTCCCCTGTAATCGATCTCCCTTCAAGTGAAGAGAGAGAGAGAGAAAGATGGGGAGGGGGGACTTCAAAGGCAAGAAGGGGTTATTGGGGGTCGCTAGGCAGGAGTCCACTGCTGGGGCTCAGAAGCCAATGACACAGAAGAGAGAAGGGCGGGCAGCACATCCCGATTTGAAACTGCACTAAATGATCAGTGCAGATGATGCCAATGTACATTTTGTCCCCTGGATACATTACATTTTTTTAAAAAGTCAGAAAATCTTTTACCACCCAGTTTCTAAGAAAGGTCCTATCTACACTGCTATATAATCGAGATTGTCAAAGCAATGTAAGAATCATCGAATCATCAAATTGGAAGAGACCTCACGGGCCATCCAGTCCAACCCCCTGCCAAGAAACAGGAAAATCACATTCAAAGCTCCCCTGACAGATGGCCATCCAGCCTCTGCTTAAAAAGCCTCCAAAGAAAAGGCCTCCACCACAGTTTGGAGCAGAAATTTCCACTGCCAAACAGCTCTCACAGTGAGGAAGTTCTTCCTAATGTTCAGGTGGAATCTCCTTTCCTGTAGTTTGAAGCCATTGTTCCGCATCCTAAACTCCAGGGCAGCAGAAAATAAGCTTGCTCCCTCCTTCCTATAACTTCCCCTCACATATTTACCATGTTTCCCTGAAAATAAGACAGTGTCTTATATTATTTTTTGCTCCCAAAGATGCGCTAGGTCTTATTTTCAGGGGATGTCTTATTTTTCCATGAAAAAGAATTCACATTTATTGTTGAACAAAATATTATATACTGCACAGTAGTTGTCACCACAAACCAGCATAACCAGACAAACTGTGAATCCTATCAAGAATTTCTTGTTACTACCACTATTTCCATGTACAACAATCTATGGTACATACATTTACCGATTCTGCATGCTCTGGTGTTTTCTTTGATGGGCATGCTTCCAAAAAAAACCTTTGCTAGGTCTTATTCTCAGCGGAGGCCTTATATTTAGCAATTCAGCAAAAACTCCACTAGGTCTTATTTTCAGGGGATGTCTTATTTTCGGGGAAACGGTATACATGTCTATCATGTCTCCTCTCAGCCTTCTGCAGGCTAAACATCCACAGCTCTTTAAGCTGCTCCTCGTAGGGCTTGTTCTCTAGATTCTTGATCACTTTAGTCACCCTCCTCTGGACACTTTCCAGCTTGTCAACATCTCCCTTCAATTGTGGTGCCCAAAAGTGGACACAGTATTCCAGGTGTGGTATAGCCAAGGCGGAATAGAGAAGTAGCACAATTCCTCTTTATGCAGGCCAAAATCCCATTGGCTTTTCTTGCCGCCACATCACATTGTTGGCTCATGTTTAACTTGTTGTCCACGAGGACTCCAAGGTCTTTTTCACAGGTTCTGCTGTAGAGCCAGGCATCCCTCATTCTGTATCTTTGCAATTCATTTTTTTTCTGCCTAAGTGGAGTATCTTGCATTTGTCCCTGTTGAACATTTTGTTAGTTTCAGCCCATCTCTCTAATCTGTTAAGATCGTTTTTGAATTCTGCTCCTGTCTTCTGGAGTATTAGCTATCCCTCCCAATTTGGTGTCATCTGCAAACTTGATGATTGTGCCTTCTAACCCTTCATCTAAGTCGTTAATAAAGATGTTGAACAGAACCGGGCCCAGGATGGAACCCTGCGGCACTCAACTTGTCACTTCTTTCCAGGAAGAAGAAGATGCATTGGTGAGCACCCTTTGGGTTCATTTGCTTAGCCAATTACAGATCCGCCTAACCGTAGTTTTGCCTAGCCCACATTTGACTAGCTTGTTTGCCAGAAGGTCATGGGGGACCTTGTCGCTTACTGAAATTCAGATATGCTACGTGTACAGAATGTGACAAATTTTACTGATTAGCCCATAGGACATATCACACAATACCAAACCAAACAACAAGGCTTGATAAGACTTGATCACAATCTAGGTAGTAAGTTAAATAAGACACTTATTAAGTTAAATTAAGACACACAATACAGTAAATAAATATGATAAAACTTAATATATACATTGTATTTTCTCATCACTCCTACCATTTAATCCACATTATCCGTTTTGAACTGGATTATCTGAGTCTACAATGACATATAGTCCAGTTGAAAGCAGATAATATCTATTTTATATGACAGTGTAGGCCCCTTCTACACTGCCATATAATCCAGATTATCTGCTTTGAACTGGATTATATTAGTCTGCGCTGACATATAATATAGTTCAAAGCAGATAATCTGGGTTTTACATGGCAGTGTAGAAAGGGCCGTAGATCAAGCCTGAATTATACAGTGTAGAATCATATAATCCAGTTCAGTGCAGGAAATGTGGATTATCTGCTTTGATAATCCGATTATATGGCAGATTAGATCCATCCTTATATAATCAGGTTCTAAACAGATAATCTGGGTTATTTTCCATGATACTCTGGATTATATGGCATTGTAGAGTCATATAATCCAGTTCAATGCAGGTAATGTGGATCATCTGCTTTGATAATCCGTATTATATAGCAGATTAGATCCAGCCTTATATAATCCAGTTCAAAGCAGACAATCTGGATTATCTTCTATGATACTCTGGATTATATGGCAGTGTAGATCCAGCCACAGATGGATTTAGGCCCCATCTACACTGTTATATAAAATCAATATTACCCACTTTGAACTGGATTATATCAGTCTACACTGCAATATTATCCAATTCAAAGCAGATAATCTGGATTTTATATGGCAATAATATAATAATACAATAACAAAACTCATAAAAGAGCAGCAATAGCATTTATTGACCAACTCATAAAGCACAAGACAGGATCATGCAAGCTTTCGAAGCTCCATTGGCTGTGGGTGCCTCCACATTGCAGAATTAGGTCAGTTTGACACACTGTAACTGCTATAGGTAAAGGTAAAGGTTTTCCCCTGACATTAAGTTTAGTCGTGTCCAACTCTGGGGGTTGGTGCTCATCTCCGTTTCTAATCCAAAGAGCTGATGTTGTCCATAGACACCTCCAAGATCATATGGCCGGCATGACTGCATGGAGCGCCATCATCTTCCCGCCGGAGCGATACCTATTTATCTACTCACATTTGCATGTTTTCAAACTGCTAGGTTGGCAGAAGCTGGGGCTAACAGCAGGAGCTCACCCTGCTCCTGGGGTTCGATCCACCGACCTTTCGGTTGGCAAGTTCAGCAGCTCAGCAGTTTAACCCGTTGTTCCATTGAGGGCTCCATAACTGTAACTGCTATAGAACCCTGGAATCTGTTGTTGCAATCTAGTTACAGTTCCTAGGATTCCATAGCACTGAACCAGGCAGTCACAACAGTGTCAAACTGCATTGATTCTACAGTGCACAGGAAGAGTTCCTGTGCTGTCCCTTTAAGGCAAGGTGGCCAACTTGGCAAGGCAGGCCTGGCCCTGCTCGTCACCTGGCGCCACCTGAAGAGGCTTCCTGGCATTTCTGGGACGTTCCCCCCTCGGATCGATGGCCGCTGACGCGGAGAAACACCCATGACGTGTCACCTCACCAAGTGCTTGGTGTCATTTGCCCCGATCCTGGCCACTTTTGTCAAAGAGAATGACAACTCCCAGGATTGGATAGCAATGAGGCATGGCAGTTAAAGTGTCAAACTGCTTTTATGCCACAATGTAGATGTATGTATCCTTGGTGGTCCTGGAACCAAAGCCCAGTGGACACCAAGGGCTCAGTGTGTCTGCTTATTATTGATTCAGAAAAGTAACTGATCCAAATCAAGATAAAAGTGCAATGCCACAGACCAGTCCCATAATGGATCTGCACTGGAGACTCCATGGCAGTTAATACCACTTTAACTGCCCTGGGTCAATGCTATGGAATCATGGGGGGTTGTCGTTTACTGTGGCAGCATCACTCTTTTGGGGAAAAGGCAAAACATCTTGTAAACCAAGCATAGGCAAACTCCGGCCCTCCAGGTGTTTTAGACTTCAACTCCCACAATTCCTAACAGCTGGTAAATAAAGAACAACACTCTAAAAACAGGAATTCCAGACAAGAAACAATCAGGGCCAGCTAATCACCTCCCAACAACAAATTCCCCCAGGCAGGAAGCAGCCAAGCTTTTGAAGCTGCAAGGCTATTCAATGCTAATCAAGGTGATCAATTGCAACATTCACATTTGTCTCAAACAGACAAGAGTTCTTTCTCCCACCCTGGACATTATTCCACAGATATATAAACTCCATTTGCCTAGTTTCTAACAAACCTCATAACCTCTGAGGATGCCTGCCATAAATGCAGCCAAAAACGTCAGGAAAGAATGCTTCTGGAACATAGCCATACAGCCCGGAAAACTCACAGCAGCCATGAATTCTGATTCTGGCCATGAAAGCCTTTGACAGTCCATCCCAATAGTGCTTTTGAAACAATGTAATTTGCATATATCTTTTTAGTAGTAGATCTTCTTCAGTGTGGCAGTTGCATTTAGGCCCCACATTGCTACTGATGGCAGGGAAGGAGAGTCCAGCCGTGTCCAGCTGCATTTGGATACCTTTGAAACAGGGTTCGGGATCCTTCAGTCGAAAACAGAGATTCTCAGAATATCGAATTATAATGGGGACAAGCAACTTTTCCTCCCAGTGTGCCAAAGACTGGCTCTATATTATGTCCATTGGCTAGAGCTCTCTTTCTTAAAAACCTAGCCACCTTCCACACAGCTGAATAAAATCACACATTTTCTGCTGTGAACTGGAATATATGGCAGTGTGGACTCAATTAAACCAGGGCCCTTCCACACAGCCCTATATCCCAGAATATCAAGGCAGAAAATCCTTTGAACTGGATTATCTGAGTCCACACTCAGATAATGTGGGGTTTTCTGCCTTGTTATTCTGGGATATAGGGCTGTGTGGAAGGGCTCCCAGTTCAAAGCAGATATTGTGGGATTTTCTGCCTTATTGTAGGTTATATGGCTGTGTGGAAGGGCCCACAGGGACCAGCAATGGGCCATGAACCATTACAGTGAATACCACCAGGTTTAAAACAGGAGTTGATATATTCTGAGAACTGGAAGCCCAGTTTTGGCTTTTCTTACCAGGAGAGGCTGTGCTAGAGCAAGCGGAAACAATGTTTTGGTTACCAGAATATTGCCTTCTGGTGTTTTCTGCCTTGGTTTGGATCCTCCCTCCCAAATCCCAGCATTTTTGAGACAAAAATATCCTCCAAGGCCCCTTCTATACTTCCATATAATCCAGATTATCAAATCAGATAATCCACTTATCTGGTTTGAAATGGATTATATGAGTCTACACTATTATTATTATTATATATTTATGTATGACATTTATATCTTGCCTTTCTCAACCCAAAGGGGACTCAGAGCGGCTTACAAGTTATACATACATAGGTAAAGGTAAAGGTTTTCCCCTGACATTAAGTCTAGTTGTGTCAGACTCTGGGGGTTGGTGCTCATCTCCATTTTGAAGCAGAAGAGCTGGCATTGCCTGTAGACACCTCCAAGGTCATGTGGCCAGTATGACTGCATGGAGTGCCGTTACCTTCCTGCCAATACCTATTGATCTACTCACATTTGCATGTTTTCAAACTGCTAGGTTGGCAGAGGCTGGGGTTAACAGCAGGAGCTCACCCTGCTCCCTGGATTCGAACCTCTCAGTGGTTTAACACACACACACGCACACACACACATATTGTATATGTACATACAATATATTATATTATTATCATAGCACAATATTAGTATTATATATTACAACTAGCTGTGCCCGGCCACGTGTTGCTGTGGCTTATGGGAATCCTTTGTTGGCCAGGTGGAATAGCAGTGAATAGCCTTGCAGTCTCAAAGCCTGGCTGTTTTCTGGAGTAGCTGGAGCTTTTTGTTGTATGAACGAAGAGGCATGGATGAGGGGTTGTGCTGCCAAGTTTAGTGTTTCTGGGATGTGTAGTTTTGTTGTTTTTGTCCTAGGCCGAAATTTCATTACCCTTTTATATATAGAGATATTGTACTATATCTCTATATTGCCATATTAATAGTAATATTACACGTAATATATTATATGCAATTATTATATTTTATTATTAGTAGTATTATATTGTATTACATTATAATATATTACCATGTATTCCAGTTCAAAGCAGATAATCTGGATTTTTATATGTCAGTGTAGAAGGGGCCTGAGTCTATTTTCAATAACAACTTTTTCCAGCTAAGACTTTTACTATTCCCCTCCCCTTCAAATAGCTACCATTAAACCTTAGAAGGATTGTATGATTCCCTCTATGGCTCAAAGACTACAGTGGCAATCCTGAGGAATGAGTAAGAGCCATTGGATGTAATGAATATTTTTTCCTGAGTAGATATACGCAGGATTATACTGTGCAGGTACAATGCTATGCATATTTGCCCTTTGAATTTGCGGGATTTCTTTCTGAGCAGGCATGCATAGGATTGTGTTTTAACAGACTCATTGTTTGGAAAATATTTTAAGCATGACAGTACCTTCATTGTTAGCTGTAGAGTTGGCATACCTTTTGTATTATGGTAGTGGAAAGCTTGCACCACGATAGATCTCTTAGATTTATAGTGCCACATAAATTCAGCAGTGTAACAACAATTTCAATTCACAGAAGTATTAAGCTGTGAGTTAAATTGTAAAGATGTTGCATCAAATGGCCATAAGACATCTTGAGACTTTGTTCTCACAAATCCCTCTTCCAGTTCAAAGATCACATTTCCCCTTAAGACGCTGCATCACATTCCTCAGTTGTATATGTAATGAGATTACAATTATATGAACAGGACAGCAAACATACTATTATTATTTTAATATCAGCACCATGGTATTACAAGTCTCGGGACATAAATAATAAGATGGGGGTTAGTTCACGAAAATGGACAATTTATTGGGTTGTTCTCTGTTGTCAAATTGACTTTACCTCTGGTGAGCCCTTGAGACGTTCCTTTTCCCCCAGTATTATCATCTTTTTCAATGAATTGTGTCACCTCATGACACATGTTTGAGGATCGGGACATTCGTAGGGATACCAAGGTGCTTGTTTATAAAGCTGTTATCTTCCCAACCCTGTTATACGCCTGTGAAATGTGGACTGTCTACAGACATCACACTCAACTTCTGGAACGATTCCATCAGCGTTGCCTCTGAAAAATCCTGCAAATCTCTTGGGAAGACAGGCGGACAAATGTCAGTGTGCTGGAAGGAGCAAAGACCACCAGCACTGAAGCGATGCTCCTACACCATCAACTCCGCTAGATGGGCCACGTTGTCCAAATGCCCACTCACCGTCTCCCAAAGGCGTTACTATACTCCTAACTCAAGAACAGAAAACTGAATTTTGGTGGACAGGAAAAGAGACTTAAAGCTAACCTTAAAAACTGTGGCATAGACACATAGGCTCCGGCTGGAAGGTAACGGCACTCCATGCAGTCATGCTGGCCACATGACCTTGAAAGTGTCTACGGACAACGCCGGCTCTTCGGCTTAGAAATGGAGATGAGCACCAACCCCCAGAGTCAGACATGACTGGACTTAACATCAGGGGAAATCTTTACCTTTTAGACACGGAAAACTGGGAAGCCCTGGCCCTTGAGCACTCTAGCTGGAGGTCAGCTGTGACCAGTAGTGCAGTGGAATTTGAAGAGGCATGAATGGAGGGCAAAGGGGAGAAACATGCCAAGAGGAAGGTGCATCAAGCCAACCCTGACTGGGACCGCCTTCCATCTGGAAATCGATGCCCTCACTGTGGAAGAACAAGAATAGGGCTCCACAGTCACCTATGTACCCACTGCAAAGACACTGTATTTGGAAGGCCATCATACAAGGACAATGAGGGATTGCGTAAGTAAGTAAGTAAGTAAGTAAGTAAGTGATGCTTTAAGTACAACAGTTTCATTTGGGCTGGGCTGTGGCGCAGGCTGGAAAGCAAGCCAGCTGCAACAAATCACTCTGACCAGGAGGTCATGAGTTCGAGGCCAGCCCGTGCCTGCCTCTTGTCTCTGTCTCTGTTCTATGTTATGGCATTGAATATTTGCCTTTATGTGTGCAATGTGATCTGCCCTGAGTCCCCTTCGGGGTGAGAAGGGCGGAATATAAATGCTGTAAATAAATAAATTAATCTTTACAAAATCAGGTAGCAAAAAGCTGTGCTTATTATAAGCTAGTAAACCTTACAGCCATGATGCAAAAGGAATTCCAGATGCAGACAGCTAATGCCCAAATTAGATGCAAATCAGTGCAACAGATCTTCATGTATACGTCCTCTTTGATCACAGATGAAGCAGGCAGGTAAGGGATCCTAATAATAAACTAACAATATGACATTACAAATACATTACAAATACTGACAGTAATGGTATTTTTAAAAATTTTCTGTTTCTTTACCATTTCCCCATCTATTTGTCCCTAATAAGGCCCATGCTGGTAATTGTATAAATATGCGTTTCCAATGGCACCTTTCATTTTTTTCACTGCACAAAAGGCATCTAGCTACACATTAGATTAATGTCTGGTCAGTGTGTTTTTATATCAGATTTTATTTTACACACCCACAACCCAGATGGAACTGGGATGGTTTTTTTGTGCATCATATAAAATCATAGAGTTGGAAGAGATCACATGGGCCATCTAGTCAACTCCCTGCCATGCAGGAAAAGCCCAGTCAATATCTGCATTGCCTCTATTTGTATGGCATAAGTGAATAGTTTAGTGACTACAGCCCATCCAGAGCTGTGCATTGGACCAAGAGGTACACATAGAGAACACAATACTTCGTTGGATTCTTTGGGGTATTTCTCCTGATGCCAAACTGGACTTGATTGTTTCTTGAGCGCATGGGAAAATGGAAATCTCAGGGTGAGGGGGAGTACACTGCAAGGAAAATGATTAGGAATGAATTTGTAAGAACAAATCCCTCATGTATAAAAAAAATTCAAAGTGTATGAGAAACCATATCTAGATGTGGATGCTATTCAACAATTAAGAAGTTGGAAAATCCAAAATCGATCTTCATTAAAGGTATCTTATGTCATCCAACTAGAAAGAATTGTTTAAAGAGTAATGTTTTATATTTTGAGCCATAACTTCATTTGGCTGACAGAAAATAATTACAGCTAAGGAACTGGTGAAGGTGAAATGTGTCCTTTCCTTTGTAAGTGATTCCTCTAGAAGTTCAATACATCAGAGAATTTCCTTTTTTCCTCCAGAATCTTGTGCTTCAGATTTTGTGCTCTTTTCCATCCAAAATTACTTTTGGGCCAGTCTGTCTAACACCTGGATGGGGAAATGAATTTAGGGCAAGTTAATGCAAAGAAAATGAAAAAAGAAATTAATACTAAATGAATATATTATCTTCCATCTCTTCTTTCCTGTAATTAAAAGAACCCCTTCTATTGTATTAAATCTTGATATTTTCATATTTTAAATGAAAAGTCCATCCACTGTTGGATAAAGAAAAATTCCTATTTTTATCCGTTGTTGAATTATTTTTATTTTTGTGAAATAAGAAGGAAAGTTAGGTTTTCAACTTTTTAAAAAACCACCTAGTTGTATGGGCATAGGATTTATTCTTAAGGATTTATTCCATTGTTCCCATTAGCAAATACATATTTGCTACGACTTGATATGGTGCTACAAGGCTGGTTTCGCCATGAAATATGAGAAAATTGGGCAAAGTGTCGCCTTCTAGATTTTGTTGGAAAACGGTTTCCAACATTCTTTCATTATGAATAATAATAATAATAATAATAATAATAATAATAATAATAAGTTTATTTATATCCCGCCTCCATCTCGCCCAAAGGGGACTCGGGGCGGCTTACAGCAAAATCAGATACAAAACAATACAAAATAAAATATGAAACATCAGAGAACAAAACCAATAATAATATATACACAGCAACCGAAAAAACAAACAAGCCCACAACACGGTATTAAAACATCGAATTAAAAACAATGAGGTTGCAATAGCGGATAAGCAAGGTGCACATTATGAGTTACAAATTTTAAATAGATAAAGTGCAATAGATTCATTTAAGATCACATCGGGTAGGGAGGAGCCCTGAATTAATATCAGAATGAGGACTACAGTCATAGGAGTTGACTCCAAGAAGATCCAAGGGCCACAATTTGCCTATACAAGATCTAGGAAATCCTATCTCTCTGAGCTGAGAAATATAAACACAGACCTGGTGTTAGAGACAGTTGGTTGCTTTTATATTCAGACAGCTTGTCTAGCTGGGCCTAAGTGTAGGCATGCTACAAATATATTGGGTATGAACCTGATGCATTGTACTGTCCCATGGACATTGTCTTGAAGATTTTAATGATGATGATCTGGAGTGGTGACTCATTGATGTATATTCTTTTATTGGTGTTGCCCTGTCGTTAGAATGACCTCCCAAGGATAATTGGTTTGATACCAATAGTTATTATTATTATTATTATTAAACTTTATTTGTACCCCGCTAGCATCTCCCGAAGGACTCGATGCGGCTTACAAAGGCCAAGGCCTCAACACACAATGGAGCAATACAAACAAAAGGCAAATAAACAATTAAACAGTATAAACCACAAGCAATACGCTAGAACACAATAAAACTGGGCCGGGCCAGAGTAATGGGTACAAGATTAAAAGTGCTGGTTATGTCTTTGTGTTACTTGTTTTAGACTATTCTTCTGCTTCTGAGGAGGAGGTAGAACAGGAGGCTGAAGAGGTAGCACTTGGGGATTTGGGGTAAAGTATTGAGGAGGAAGGAGAAAGTGAGGAAGACATACTACAAATCCCTATTTTAGAATGGCGAAGGGCAAAAGAGGAAAAGAGAAGGTCAGCTAGAATCCCAGCAAAAATGCTGAGCAATCAGACCTCGCCTTAGGAACATCTGTGCTGAGAGCTCAGGGCTATAAATTAGCAGCAAAGCCAATAGGCAGGGCTGGCAGCAACCGACCTACTTGGTGTGTTTGTGTTCCAGTCTCCGTGCTACAGCTCCAGCATTGGCTTTGCAAAAGACTTCTTGCCACAGACTCTTGTTCCTGGCTACTGTGAAGACTTGTTGCCAAAGACTCGGGGTAAAAATGCTGTAAGTAAATAAATAAATAAGACCTTGCCTTGCTTTTGAACTTTATTTTCTGTTTCTTTTACTGCTGTTTGCATCATCATCATCATCATCATCACCATCATCATTTTCCTGAAGTAAGTCTTTTTTTGGTTACTTTTGCTTGTGTTATAAGGCTGTTTCTGGAGCAAAACAGGACATTGCTAGCCCAGACTTTTAACTGCTTAAAACAGGCATCCTCAAACTGCAGCCCTCCAGCTGTTTGGACCTTCAACTTGCAGAATTCCTGATCATTGAACAAACTAACTTGTAGGAACTAGAGGGCCGCAGTTTGAGGATGCCTGGTTTAAACAGATGCTATTTTCTTCTTGCCCTTGAATTCCTGCTTCTGTTCTTAATATATATGTATATGTATATGTATGTATATGTATGTATATGTGTGTGTGTGTGTGTGTGTGTGTGTATATATCTGTTGATTCATCTTAATCCATTTGGAGATTGAAATATGCTGATTGTATACAGATTGTATGCTGTCATGTATAAGTTTGGTAGAGAATCATGGAGGACAGTATAAATGTTGAAGGGAGAAAATATTGCTATTTATTTATTTTATCTTCAGCCTTTGCTCTCTAAAAATATTCCTTGAACATGAAATTTCTCCAAACATTCTACTAAACAGAGATGGCAGTTGGCTAAGAACATAGACAGATATAATATCCATAGTTTGAAAGGAGTCTCCGTGAATTCAATAATACAATGTACCCCTTGCTCTTCCAGAGCATGCTTTAGAGAAGAGCTGGGTAGAAGGCACAACATCATCTACTGGGAGATCTTTGCATATAATTATAGAGTTGGAAGAGACGACAAGGGCCATCCAGTCCAACCCCCTTGCCATGCAAGAAAAGCACAATCAAAGCACTCTCAACAGATGGCCTTCCAGTCTCTGTTTAAAAGTCTCCAAAGAAGGAGCTTCCACCACACTTTGAGACAAGGAGTTCCACTGTTGAACAGCTCTCACAGTCAGGATGTTCTTCCTAATGCTCAGGTGGATTCTTCTTTCCTGTAATTTGAACCCATTGCTCCGAGTCCTAATATCTGGGGCAGTAGAAAACAAGCGTGCTCCCTCTGCCATGATTTACTGTAGATTGGCAAGGATTTCTGATACCTTATTGTTATAATGGCAGCAGGAGCAATGAAAATATAATTACACAAAGAGCAACAATGACACAATCCCTTCTCTGAACTATTATTATGTTTATATCATTATTATTATTATTTATTTATTTACACCCCGCTTTTTCTCTCCATATGGAGACTCAAAGCGGCTCACAACTAAAAGCATTGCAATACAACTTCAAATATACAAATATAAAAATATTAAAACAGTATTAAACATAATTAAAAACATATAAAATCACAGTAGCCCCTGACTATCTTTTAAAAGCCTTCTTCTTTAAAAGACTGTCTGAATAAAAAGGTTCTAACCTGCTACCTGAAGGACAGTAGGGAGGGGGCTGTTCTGGTTTCCCTGGGCAGGGAGTTCCAGAGTTGAGCCTTCAAAGGGCTGTTTGTAATGTAAACTGTATACATGTACCCATGGTATCCTGGCATTGAAAGCCTCATGGAACACATACAATGATGTGGTGGGCTGCATTCAGCCTGTGTGTCTTGCGTTTGACACGTGTGTTCTAGGTACTCCAATGAAAATCTATGGTGAGCTTCCAGAAGAATTCAACCATAGAGCCATGCTGAAAGACTTAGAATTTCCTAGGACCTCATCCCATGAGGCGAGGGGAATCATCTCACCATCGCGTTTTGTTCCATTCCATTTATAAGGAAAACAGTTAATATATTCATCCCCATCATACACAATGTGCTTTTGTCAATTTCTCCTGTAATACTCCACATTCTGAGCAGTCACACGGGTGAGTGTAGTCCCCACACATTCTGCATTCTTCTTTTTATTTAAAAAGAAGTCCAAAATATATGTCTAAAAGGAGGAATATAGCCACAGCAAAGTGGCGATATATCAAAATTATGCAATTTCTAAAGAATTTAAATATATATATATTGTAAAAGTTTCATGTAAGAGGATTACTGGCAAGAAAAGGAGCACGGAGGCTCATTTCGAGATCACACACTGGAACGCCCACTCTTTATTGTCACTAAAATGATCTAATATGGGAAATCTGACAGTTCCCATTCCACATGTAAATAAGCACCTTTCATTGTTTCCGAGTGAATCGGGAGCTCTGAATATGATTGCTACCTAAAACCTCAGTTTCTACACACTTTAAACACATTTTTAAGATGGATTCCCATGTGGAGGCTCCATGGGATTCTGTCCTTAAACTTTTTTTAAAATGTATATATTGTGTTGAGGCACAGAGGCCTTAAAGAGCCACACACACTATTTAGTCCAACAAAAGGTTTATTGCAAAAAACAAATAAAAGCTCAGACACACTTAACTTCAGTGTCTCTGGCCAAAACTCCAAGAATTTACCCAAACTGGGCTCCAAAAGGCAAACGGAAAATAATCTGTGTTAAACAGAAGGAAAAACCGGATTAAAAAGCAGTCAAAGTAACCAGCAAACAAGCAGCGCTGTACACAAAGAGTTCCAACAAACAGTGCTGCCCCCAAAGAGTTAACTGCAAGAAGGAGTTGCCCAAGCCAGCCATAGTCCAAGAGTCATTGCTGAAGAAAGCCAAAGGATACGTCGTTTCCAAGTCCGTCAAACAAAGTTGTCATCAAGTCAGTCCACTATCCAGGGAAGGAGAAAGCCACACTCACGAGAAGTCAGTCGAAGTCAAAGATTCTCAGGTAACACAAACTCCAGGCTGCAGAACCCGAACCCAAAACTCAACACGAGAACAGGCCGCAACAAATACACACGATACGTAACTGACACTTTGCCTTCTTCAAAGATTCCCCATTTCAGAGCCTACTTTTAACTTACACATCATTATCTGATGATGAGCTGGCCTCCACCCCATCATCTCCCACAGCTGTCCTTGTCTTCACACATGAACCCCTGTTTCCATCCCTCCAGTTCCTCCATCTCTTGTCAAGACTTAGGCTTCCCCATGATTCCAATGTATCTTCCTTTTGCCAATCCTCATGTCCCAAAAACCCCACAAACGTATCACTAGAGGTTGGCTCTGCACATATATCCCTTATCTCTTGTACCTTAGTCCAATCCATTGTGTTCTCCCCATCCTCATCACTCCCAGACCCATAATTCCCAGAGAAACCCATAAACGACTCATCATCTGTGGGAGCAGTAAGTATATCCCGGATCTTCTTCCTCTCCCGTTCTTCATCTGATTCCTGCTCCCGAGTAACCCTCTTTGTGCCTCTATTCCCATCCACCACTTCTCCTTCCTCGCTCATTGACTCCTCGCCACTTGAAAACCCTTCAAATGTGTCTTCATCAGTAGGTGCCATAAGTATATCCCGGATCCTTTTCCTTTGCTGTTCTTCATCTGACACCTGCTCGCGAGTAGCCCTTTCCCCCCTTCTGGTACTCATACTACTGCTTGCAACATTACTTACTGGCTCTACTACAACATCTTGCATCTGATGAGGTTCCTAGAGTTGTGTTTTCTCAGTTTAAAAAATAGCAATTTCCGTATTCATGGTTTTTTCCTTTCATAAGGACTCTGTGCCCTTAACCCTAGCAAATGTGGAGGGTTGGCTATAGACAAATAATTCTCCAGGGGAGAAAAGTCCAAAGAAGTATTTAAAATGTGCATTAGACCTGTGGAAGGATGAGAGACTTTGGAAGGAAGGAAGGAAATTAGACAAAAAAAAGAAGTGAAGCCATGCCAAAAACCATATGGGGAACAGTATAGAGGGAAGCTTATGAAGCAAGAGAGTGTTAGCTGTCAAGAACAGAAGGGCTGATCACATGTGTATTATTAAGCACTTACTCTATCCCTTTCCACCTGCCATGTTATGTGTCTTTGAAATTCCTATGAAACCCAAACGTCCAGCTTTTTGCCAGGCGTTCTCTGATCCTATGAACCCCAGGAGAAACCTTATGCAAATGTGGTTACGCTTTCCCCAAAGGCCATTTTATGGACTTTTTAAAATGACTACTGATACTATTACATTTCCTGTCATGAATACCTATATGCCTGCTGTGTTTTAGTTGCCATAGTTCCTAATGTAACATGACTATTCTCTGAAGAATTTCTCATAGAAAAAGAACCTTCGGCAAATTGCCTTATTCTCATTATATTGTTTAGTGCATTCATAAGGGGTTCATGCAAGTATCACATAGTTTCAACTAAGGGACTTATTATGAAGGAGGCAAAGGTGGAGGATGAGAAGAAAACACATTTGTCATGTGGCTTATACCATTGTATTTGTCCTATGTGCAGTTTCCGGGGTTAGTTTTCTAACATTTAGAAAATCACTAAAAGCTTTTTTCTCATGCACAAAAATAAGCAATTTCTATCCCATAAACACTCTTTCTTCGAGAAAAAAACATGTAGAGGAAAATGGGGCTTTCAGAATTGAAGTACCAGGTCATACTGACCAATTGGAACAATGAAATTATCTGCTACCATCACTTTCTTTGGCTTTTGACTTCCCTCAGAATATAGCTGCAGTCCTCATAGTAATCCTATTTGATATGTTTTAAAATATGGTTCTGATAAATACAATAGTGGTTTCATCTGCTCGATTCTGACAAAATATGCCCTTCAAGAATTTTCTTGGTTCTCCAGTGTAACTCTATGGTAACTTCCAGCAGAAGTTGTTTATTTTAATAGGGTTGACTATTATCTACATTTTCCAGTTTCCACAATAAGTTCAGGAAAATTCCTCCTGTGGATATGGCGGTGGTGTGAATATTTCTTTCTTGAGACTGGGAAGTGTGTGTTGAGTATTGGGCTGCAGCTCTGGAGACCAGGGTTTGAATCCTCACTGACCCACATCAACTCACTAGGTGGCCTTGGTCAAGTCACATTCATCCATCCTCAGAGGAAGGCAAAGGCAAACCCCCTCTGAAAAAATCTTGCAATTTTTTTTATTTATCATGTCAGAAGCAAATTGAGAATATAGCTGTAATGTATTTAAAAAACGATAAACAAAGTTAAAAACTTGGCATTATGCTAAATTTCCTTTGACCAGAAGCTGGCCACTTCAAGTGCCTCTGGTGTCACCTTGAGAAGGTCCTCCATTGTGCATGTGGCAGAGCTCAGATTGCATTGTAGTAAGTGGTCTGTGGTTTGCTCTTCTCCACACTCGAATGTTGTGGACTCCATTTTGTAGCCCCATTTCTTAAGCTTGGCTCTGCATCTTGTGGTGCCAGAACGCAGTCTGTTCAACGCCTTCCAAGTCACCCAGTCTCTTGTGTGCCCAGGAGGGAGTCTCTCATCCAGTATCAGCTACTGATAGAGGTTATGAGTTTTAGCCCGTCACTTTTGGACTCTTGTTTGTTGAGGTGTTCCTGCGAGTATCTCTGTAGATCTTGGGAAGCTGTTTCTTGATTTAAGTCATTGGCATACTGGCTGATATCCAAACAGAGGATGGGCTGGAGATGTAAATGCCTTGGTCCTTTCATTGCTGGCTGCTACTTCCCAGCGTATATCAGGTGGTGCAGTATAATTTCTCCAAAGGTGTTGGGCGTAGACATTCTGTGATAATGTGGCATGTCTCATTAAGAGTCACATTCACTGTTTTAATGTGGTGAGATATATTCCATACTGGGTATGCATACTCAGCAGCAGAATAGCAAAGTGCAAGGGCAGATTTCTTCACTGTATCTGGTTGTGATTCCCAGGTTGTTCATTTCTGCTTTCATATGATATTATTTCTAGTACCCACTTTTTGCTGGATAGTCAAGCAGTGCTTCCTGTAACTCTGAGCACGGTCCAGAGTGACTCCCAGATATTTTGGTGTGTTGCAATTCTCCAGTGGGATTCCTTCCCAGGTAATCCTCAGAGCTCGAAATGCTTGTCTGGTCACAGCTGTTTCAGATGGATTTGGAATCAGCTGATTTTCCCTGTAATAGGCTTGCTAATCTTGCTAATAAAACTGTGATAGGTTTGTTATAACAGAATGGTATTATCTGTTTGAACCGACTTTAAGGTACACAACAACAACACTGACATTTGTGTAAAACAACACACAGCACAGTTGCTGTTTTGGAATATATCGTAATGGATTTTTTTCATAGTCATTTTGCCTGATTTTCATTCCCAATACTGTACAAAATATGCTAAGTACATGTTTTTTAGTACTGTATATAATTATGTGGGAGTGGAATAATATTTTGTCACTATATTTCTAGTATAAATGTTTATATATTTAAAAAGTAATAGACTGCACAGAATGTGGCTTTTGAAAAAGCTAATCTAAAAGTTCAGATGAAATAAAAATCACAGTGACATTAAAAATGTTATTCATATATTATAGGGAAGTGGTGTCCTTGTTTGCTTATACACTGGGCCCTGGAGATCCATGGCAATTTATTCTGAGACCCAGGGCCGTAGCCAGAAAAAAAAATTCGGGAGGGGTTTTGAAAATTTAAGGGGGGGGGGGTTGAACCCCTGACTCACCCGCCCCCCGGGTTCAGACCTGTCAATATCTGCTTGAGATAGTGCCTGGAGGGACTCTTAATGTTTTACGTCTCATAGACTTAGCATGGGGATTTAGTTAACCAGTTAAAATTCATGAGTAAGCCAGGTTTTTTTTTTAACCTGAAAAATTTTGGCGGGGGGGGGGGGTGAACCCCTAAAAACTCCCCTCGATACAGGCCTGCTGAGACCCCCAGTGGACCCCCCCCCCCAACAAAAGGGAATGATTGCATCCCACACCATTAAATGGTGGTGACATGCACACATATGCTTCCATGCACCCATGTTAATGTCACCATCATTTTATGTTTAGGACTTGATATTCCATGATCAATGGAAATAATGTATCTAGAACCCGCAGAGCTGGAAGGTCCCCTGTATTTCACATAATTTGTAAAACTGTTCCTCCCAAAGAAAATACAGAACTAAATTGTTTTTTATTAAAAGTATGTGTATTGTTAACTAATTTCAGAAGAAATAAGTTTTACTTTTATATAAATACACATGTGTATAACATACAGACTAGTATGAATTTATTCTAGCTAACAGAGAGCTAGTGTATTCTCTTTTTGAAAAATACATTCTGCTCCTTTGCACTAGTTAATCAATACATTAGCACTGTGAAGGTTGAACTGTGGTTAATATACGCTCATGCAACTGCAGAACATTACAAGCATAAGGAGTGTGGTAATATGAGAGGACAAAGGCATTTCCTTTGGAATGAGGCCAAATACAGAATGCACTCCAACAAACCCATGATATGCCCATGTGTTTCTTCACCATAAGAACAGTCCATAACGCATCAGAAAGGATTCCTATCTCTGGGGGATATCCAATCATATCTCAGAACATTGCGTCTGCAGAATTTTTTTTTTAAAATGCAGACATTCTCCTTTTGCTTGCTTGCCATAGACTGTAGAGGATAATACTGTTATATAGTTTAAATGCTATAGTTCTCAATTTTTGTTCAACCCCCAAAGTTCTTGGCCAGCAAATATAGTGCCAAGGCATTATGGAGGTTATTGTCCAAAGAGACTGGGAGAACAAATTGGACACATTACATCTGTTGAAAGAGCATATAAAATCAAGATTAAATATATACTTTAAAATTTATATTTTAAAAAACTAATATTAACCCCTGTTTTAAACTCAGGCAGCATATTTAGCTGATGAAGCTCATCTGGCAGGTCATTCCACAATCTGGGGGTGACTGAAGAAAATGTCCTCAGGGCAACAGTTGTCAGCTTAGTTTTGTCTGACTGAAATAAATGTCCCCCAAAGGACCTGACTGTATGGGCCAGGTTATGAGTAAAGGCAATCCTGTAGGTAACCTGGATCTAAACCATGGAAGGATTTAAAGGTAACGGTGAACTCTTTCGACCTTACCTGGAAATGAGTTGGCAGCCAGTGGAGTGATTTTTATATTGGTGTAATATGATCAATCCTAGATGTGCCATAACTAATTTGGCTGCAATAGTTTGAACTCGGTATAGAAGTAGCTTAATGTATAGCAATTTATTCCATTCTATTTGTATGCAATATATAGCCCAGAATGGGGCCAAGGCAAAAACAGTCAATTAAAAAAATCACAATAAAATTTAGACACAATTAAAATCAACATAAAGCAGAATAAAATAGCTTATAAAACAAACAAATGTTTAAAATGATATTTCAAGCATCCCAATATGGCAATATCCCTTCCCCACTGTTTTACAGACTAGCAAAAATGAATCACCTGGCCCCAGTGTATGCTTCAAACTGTACAGAAGTGAGAACTCTAAACAGGTATCTGAACTCCCTGAAGACAACTGATTTATGAAGTTGCAATTTCATGATTAGTGACTTTTAATAAGATGTCTAGCTAAGAACATGAAATGAATGGGTACCATCTTTCTCAATGTGGGAAATCTGACTGTGTGCAAGGCTATGGAACACACGCATTGGTTTCATTCATTTCGGATCAAAGCCTATTTCCATGATGCTTGGTACCATGGATTAAGTTGAGGAAGCTGGTTTGCTTTCCAGCTGCTAGGTATTTCCATTCTAGCCAACTGAAAAGGGAGTCTGAACCCATAAATCTTTCTGATGGGGTGGGGGTGGTGAGTTAAAGAACTTTTTCTTAAAATATAGCTGCTTATGACTGATGGGTTCAAATGAGTCACAAAGAATCTGTTGCTTAGTGCTATATAAGATTTTTTTTCATAAGGAGTTTAGCTATGATATAATCATAAGAAAATGAACAACTCTGCAGGGCATGTGCTCATTGTGTAATTAGCAGGGGTGGATGAAGGTACAAAGTGAACCTGAAGCGAAAGGTGTACTTAAGACACACCTCATTGATGTTTTGCTGCTGTAATAAAGATGTTTATTACACATCTGTGTAGTTCAAAGCATAGGCAGCATATATCGTTTTATAAATCACAGAGATTACAAGATGCGTTATTACAGTACAAACTGTACTTTTCTGAGCAAGCAAGCAAACAGGAGATAAACAGTGTCATATAATTTCAAGAATGTATTTTGATTCAGCAGGTATCACATTGTTATTATGTATGAATTTCTTATTTATGTGTGGCATGTTTGTAAACAACTACAAGTTTAAAACAAAACACCCAAAACACATACAAGTGAATTAATTGTTTCCACCCAGATGTTTTGGGAAATTCATGTTATAGTTCCTATTAAACCAAAGTCATGGATCACTTTGGGCTAATTACTCTCTTTCAGCCTGAATTTGGGGAAGGAAAAATGTGGAACGGGGGTGCAGAAATGTACTCTTCCTGGAGCTCACTAGAAGAAAGAATAAATACAAATTTTAAAAACTAGAATTTTCCCAAAGGTGAAAGCTCCCACCTCCCCAATTTTTAAATATCACAGTGCAAGGTTTCATTTGATGTGGCACAATCTATTTCTGATTTTGACTATGAGACCCTGCTGTTTCTGCATTGATTTCATTTCCCATTGTCACCTCTCTAAAGAGCCATGTTTTATATCAGTCAATGACATTGAGCGCAATATGGAGATTTCATTTTATAGGAAGTTGTGTATTTTAATGGCATTAAAAGTTAACATTTCAAAACAGGGAATAAAAGTGTGCTGAAAAACAGCCTCACCCAGATGGTAGTGAACCTGAAGTGAATTGCTGAAAGTCATTTTGGTCTAGCCCCAGTTTAAGTCTTAGCCTCAAATTTGGGAAATGATGGCCTGGTTGAAACATTTGTTCTTCTTTATGGTGCATTTTAGTTTAAACATTGCATAAAATCTAGAGATGATTTAGGTCAGTGCTACCAAACCTGTATCCACAAGCCTATCTTGCTTAATATGCACCAGAGTTACAAAAGAACTAGATTAAACTACATACTAGGTGTGAGCATAAACTATGTGATATATATAGCCTTTCTCTCCAGAACAGGGGAAAGGCCAGGAACAGCTATAAGTCTGCCATCTCTGTACACCCCTTTCCGCCCAGGATCTGTTACCCTTCATCTGGTTTTTCCCCCTCTACCTTAATCAAAGCAGCCCTAACTGAAGCTCACTTTCATAGTTAGTAAGCTCACTACCTTCTTTTGCACCCAGAACAGTGCAATTTTGCTCCTAAAACAAATGAATAAATAAACAAACTTTATTTATACCCCACCACCATCTCCCAGAGGGACTCGGGGAAACTCACAAAGCAAATACAAGGACTTCTCATACCACGTACTGCAATAGTCTACATGAGGAAGTACCAGAGCATGAGTGAACAGTGACACAGATATCTGTTTCCAAGTATGTCTGTATCTAGCAGGGCAAGTGATGGTCTCATGTAAGTGGGGCATAGGCCCCCAGAAGAGTCTTGGAAGTCTATACCTACCCTTATGGGATATGTGGGACAGGTACTCCATATTTTCAGCTGTCTTTGAGCCATTTTAGGGCCAGGGGAGGCCTTTCCTTCAACAACATCTGAGTGGTAAGTTTAAAGAAAGTAGCCAATGTGATGAATTTTATTCTGAAAAATAGGTTAAGCACCTTGCATAGATTCTATAAACTCTGGAATAAAACCCAATGCAGATTCACACGCCACTAACATGGGAACCTCTGGCTGACCCCTGCTAGTGGTTGTAAGAAACACAACTGATAAATGATACTTGGAAACAAAAACCAACTGAGCCTCTGACAGTAAGGCAGGATCAATAATCAAAATTAGCTTTGAGTTAAAGTGTTAAGAAGAACAAAAATTCTTCTAAATTAGGCTGAACAGCAAACACCTTTGTAAGCAGTCCTCTTATAACTGCTCCTCTTTGTTTTTGGGATTGTGTCCAAGCATAGTTTAGGATGCTCACAGAAAAAAACTGTCAGCTGTATACTAATGGCCTCTCAGACCAAATTACTGAATAACCCCTTACTGTAATTTCTGTCATTATTAAAGAGTACAAGACCAAGGACAAAAAAATGGTGTGAGTGCAAAACATAATACCAAGCAATGGTCCTTCAGGACAAAATCTATTATTTTGCAGAAGCAGAAGTAATGACAAAAAATACCACCCTATCTAAAAAAATTCCATTTTGATATGTGTAATGAAAAGTCTCTGGTCATCAAAAGAAGCACAAAAGAATATGGGTAATCTATAACTTTCATTATCATCTGTCATTGTTCCAACTCCACCATATTCAAAGTTGACCATGTCAGGTCTGTGTGCCAAATTTGGTTCCGATCCATCATTGCTTGAATTCACAGTGCTCTCTGGTTGCGGGTAAACTATAACTCACAAAATTCAAGGTCAATGCCCTCCAAACCCTGCCAGTATTGAAAGTTGGCCATGCTGCATCTGTGCCCAAAGTGTGGTTCAGATCCATCATCAGTTGAATCTGGACCATACTTGGATGGGAGTGGACGATAACTCCTTAAATTCAAGATCAGTCCCTCCCAAAGCCAAACAGTATTCAAAGTTGGCTGTAATAAGTATGGAAGTCAAGTTGGGTCCAGTTCCATTGTCGTTTTGGTTCATAGTGCTCTTTGGATGCAGGTTGGCTTACAATTATTACCATGCTGAGTCAATCCCCCACCACCCAAAAAACCCTCCAGTATTTTCTGTTGATCATGGAGTTTTTTGTGCCATATTTGATCCAGATCCATCATCAATGGGATTCAGAGTGCTCTCTAGATGCGTGGTGAACCACTACTTCCATCATGCTGGGTTAGTCCCCCAAACCCCTCCAGGATGTTCTGTTGGAGCTTCTGTGTGCCAAATTTGGTCCAGATCTATCATTGGTGGCGTTCAAAGTACTCTCTAGATCAGTGGTTTCAACCTTTGGGCCTCCAGGTGTTTTGGACTTCAGCTCCCACAGTTCCTAACAGCTGGTAAGCTGGCTGGGATTTCTGGGAGTTGAAGTCCAACCTTTAAAAAGAAAAGGTTGAGAACCACTGCTCTAGGTGCAGGGTGAACTAACTCTCTCTCTCTTGTAATTAGATAGGGTTTTGATAATATTTATATAATATTTTGAGGAACTTTGGAAGCATGTACAAGAAGAAAAAACACCATGACTCCCTCAACTGCAGAGGATATGTCCCTGGACTTTGTGTGGATACAGGAAGTGATTGATAATAGCAATTCCTATTGAAATGAAGTCCTTTTGACCCAAGAATAACATAGAGTCACACTAAAAGACATAGAAAATGCCTGGTCAGTACATATTTTATCAGATATGGATAAAGAAAACTGTGGATACCAATCCTGCAGATACAGAGGGCACGTGGTATACTTTTCCTTTTCCATATTAAATGCTGTCCACCTTGCAGTTTCCACAGCAGTCTACAATTAAAAAAATAAAGCTATAAAAATCATAATGACAATATTTTTTTATTTATTAAAACATTTATGTTCTACTTATATTAAAAGGTTTAAGGGTAGTGTCGAATAAAAACAATGCACACTAGCTAAAACCATTTAAATAAAAACGAAGAATGATAAATTAATAAGAATAAAGTGGACTAAAATATATTAATATGATTAACAAGTTAAAACAGGCTTAATATATATATATTTTTAAAGTCTTAAAATTTGAGATAAATCAGTGAGGCCCATGTTTTACTTGATGTCTAAAGGATACAATATCAGCACCAATCAGGATTTCACAGGGAAGGTAATCCCCAACCAGAGTGCCATTTGAGAAGACCCTCTCCAATGTCCTCACACATTCACTTGATCAACGTCTGATCATGTAAAAATGACAGGTTCCCACCTTAAATAACAGAATGTGAAAATCCTAGAAGAGTTTGCCTCGTATCCAAAATATAAGAAGTTAAATATCAGGTGAAATCTTCTCTTGGGGGAGACAGTACGACAAAAAGGTACTGTAACTCTTTTGTTACTATACACCTTACTTCAGATTAGGGATGAAAAACAGAGGAGAATCTCCATTAACATACAAGCATGTTGCTGTGGAAATGGGTTTTCCTTCAGCGACTGTGCTCCAAGCAATACGGGATTATGAAAGAAAACACAAATACTTCAAACTTTATTTCCTGAAATACTTATGTCATGTCCCACATCAAGCAATACAGAAAACAAAACAACAATTTGATACAGTCTAAAGTCATTTAACATAATTTAAAACTATTTGAAATAGCTAAAAGAATTCAGAATATTCAGAAACAAACAGAATCAGTCATGGATACTCAGAAATAGATTGGTAGTCAGTGCAATTCTTTAATCAGGTGAGTCACATATTTTGCAGCCTCCCAGTTTAGTAGCCATGGGGTAGTCTTCTGAACTACCAGCAGTCACAACTAGTACACATTGTGTAGTTTTTGAAAATGGGTTGCCACCAAGGGATTTGTGTGTGAATGATGTCAACTTCAAACCCACAACAATGGGAGGATTATCTTTTCACTTGGCAGATGGTTCAGTTGTGATTGAAAACGTCTTCCACAAACCAAGCTGGAGCAGTTGGAAGAAGCAATGGGGGAAAAGTTAAAAGTCTAAGATACATGTGTGCTCAAGGGAGATTTTTCGGAAGCAGAACATGACATACTTAGTAATTTTCTTTGAAAGTTGTAGATACACAATAATAACAATGTTTCATTTTACTGTGGTTGGCAAAACTGATGGGATGGCTCAGAACATTCAACTAGTCAAAAGGTGAGCACTAAGCCTACACACACACACATATACATAAACACACATATATTGTATATACACTGTATGTGTGTATAATTAAATATATATTTTATTTAGACAAATTAATACAACATCTACATACAAATGTACAAACAAACAAAAAGAAAGTTAAAAATCATTTTCTCAAATAAAAGAAAATATATTACTACTACATTTTAAAAATAAAAAATATTAACTACAAACACTCTACCTTATCTAATCTAAGGGTTTTACATTCTCTGTCTGATGGTTATATTCTCTCAATTGTCTACACCCATTAAATGAAAAAGAACTATTGAAACATGCCTCCCCCATATAATAATTCTTCTCATCCGAAAAAACAGTGATGGAGGTTTGACCCCATCTTTGCTGGAGAAACACAACAAATGAAGTATAAGAGCATTGCTATTCACATAGACAAAATGTGAGAAGGAGGAGGATAACTGCAAAGATATAACAAAAGGTAGGAAGCTTAGAGGTCCGATGAGAAAGAGATTGAAGGAAGGGTAATATGAAGCAAGGTACATGAAGGATAAGACTGAGGAAATAAGCAGAAACAACACAGAACTGAGCCAAGAAGGGATTAATAAGAAAAGGTGATCAGAAAAGATTTTGTAGTTAAGATATGGAGGGTGGAAATGCTTCAAAAAATGGGGGAACACAAGAAGAGTCCTGCATGGTATATCTCACGTTCAATACTTGCCTGTTTACCATGATGAATCAGTGGTCTCTGGTGGGATCATAAGTAAGATTTGATGGTAATAGTCGAGTTGTTTGTTCCCCAGTGATAATCAGAGGTAAGGACAATGTGTTAAGAGTTTCAGTTGTAAATGAAAATATCCATTTTGCATCAGAGCCTGAGAAAGCATAATGGAATGCATTTCCCCTTGGAAATTTTAATGAGGCTTGTGACTAATTTCACTGGGTTTCAGTGGGGGGGGGGGGGGAGAAAAGTTTGATGTGCACAAATAACTATGTTATAAGAATGCAAATAAAATGCATGCATTTTGCAAAAAAAAAAAACCCCACACTGAAATATGCACAAAAACGTTTATGCAGAGAAAGAAGTCCCATTACCTGATACACAAATGAGGCAGAATAGGTACACGAGTCAGAAATTGAAAATTATATTTTCTTTGCCATGTTGACTATGCATTTTGTTGACTGAAATAAAAACACCAAGGCAATCCAACTTTTTGTGTGGTTTTTATGGTTATCTGCCTTGAGTCCAGAATTGTTGTGAGGTTTTTAACAACCAAGACAAGGTTGCAACATCTGCATAGCCTACAGAGTGCAGGAGTAAGATTCCAAGATGTTTGAAGAGCTATGGCTAAGCAATCTGATGTTCAGATGTTGTGGGGAAGAAAAGGGAGGAAGAAAGAGGCTATAAACTCTAGTGCCATTGTAATCACGGCCTTCTTAGCAGGCAATTCACTGGACACTGTGTGAACAGAATGTCAGATTAGATAGGTATGTAATAGGTCTGATCCATCATGCATAAGTAAGTATGAAAAGAAGTTTCCTTAACATACACAATGGATTAATGTAGAGAATAGATGGGGAAAATGCTGAGGTACAGGAAAACAATTTCTTAAAGATGGATTATGAGTAGCAAGATTCCTTCACTTCTAACCAATTTGAATTTCTTAAATGGGAGATGGAGAATGAAATGAAAGTCCAAACTACTTTGTTGGAAGGGAGATCTTTTTCAGACGAACCAGGCGAGTCCTTCAGGAAGACCAGGGAGATCTGTCCTGACTTCTGCCAGATTTGGTCTACTATAATTCTCTGATTAAAATCCTGAGTTTCAGAACAGTGACCTCAGATTAGCCTAATTTAAGGCACACTGCCAGCTCAGGCCAGCCAGTTACCCAAAGGGACTGAGATGACATTAAGAGGCAGAATTCTGAAACTCAAGGAATAAGAGGCAGATTTTTTTCTAGAGGTTTACCTCATTCCCCTGTCTTTCCTTGCAATATGGCTTCTGTTAAAGTTTTCTTTGTCAAAGGACAGAAAATGTGCATAGCTCAAGAAATCAGTCTGGCTGTGCTTATGCTAGAAATATCTTCTTCTCTGTTAATGTCAGAGGTGCTACGCCATTCCTTTATGTCTTTATGTGCTAGAGAGACATTTTCACAGTACTTGTCTCATGAGAGGCAATAACAGCAAGGCAATTGTCCTGAGATGATGTTCTTCTCAATAAGCCATTGTTACAAAATGAAGGATATCTTGCAAGTTAAAGCAGCCTTCTTAGATGTGGTCACTCTTTCACATCCTACCAGTTATCAGCACACCTCTATCCTTTTCAAAGGTGATAGTCAATGGAGCCACATCACCTAATTTCTCCTTTTCAGAAATCCTTCCTGTACCGAGGAGGGTGGCATGTTCAGTATTGGGCTTGGATTAAAGGAGGCCTGGGTTCAAATCTTCTTATCCATGCAAATCCACTGTCTTTGGACTAGTTATGCTCTCTGAGGCTTAGAGGAAGCCAGTGTCAAGCCATAACTTCTATGATATGGTCAACATAAGTTGGAGCTGACTTGAAGATTAATAATACATAAGTACTAAGAGACTGTAGTTTACTGGTCATTCCTATTTCTCAAACAGATTCCTGCTCAACTAGCAGTTTCCACATGCCTTACAGCCACATGTCTTTTGCAGAGATGTGGTGCAAATACAAGCAACCCACCAATAGTATGTGGATGAATGCTGTCAAGCTGTACATGTTTTCTTCCTTGACACCATAGGACTTGTCAATGTTTGAGTCCTGCTTTTGATACTCTGCCCATCAAAAAGGGCTAATTTTCTACCTTAGGTACTTAGCTAGTTTTTGGTGGTAATGTAAGAGAAATGTAAGATACTACACTTAGGCAGAAAAATGAAATGCAAAGATTCAGGATGGTTGATGCTTGGCTCGACAACAGTCCATGTGAAAGAGATCTTGGAGTCTTAGTGGACAACAAGTTGAACATGAGCCAACAGTGAGATGCAGCAGCTAAAAAAGCCAATGGGATTTTGGGCTGCATCAAAAAGAGTATAGCCTCTCAATCAAGGGAAGTCATAGTTTATATTCTGCTTTAGTCAGATTCACCTGGAAGATTGTATCCAATTCTGGGCACCACAGTTCAAAAGAGATGTTGGCAAGCTGGGAGGTGTCCAGAGGAGGGCGACTAAAATGATCAAAGACCATGTCCTATGAGGAAAGTCATAAAGAACTGGGTATGTTTAACCTGCAGAAGAGAAGGTTGAAAGGAGGCATGATAGCCTTGAATAAAGATGTGAAAGGGTGTCATAAAGAAGAGGGAGCAGGAAGAGGAGGAGGACTAGGACATTTTAACCCATTGAAATACTGGCTAACCCACTTGCATTTTATGGCTGCTACAATACATCTTAAATGAACACCGGTGTTAGCCATTTTAAAGCCATTTTAATGTAATTGTATCTTAATTGCTTTTCGGGTACATATTGCAATGTTTTACCCATATTTTTGTTTGTTATGTCTTTTGGATTGTTTTTTTAATTATTTTTATCTCCATGCTTAATTATTTGTTGTAAGTTGTTATTGTGCATTATCTTGGATTATTTTGATGTGTTAGTGCTCATTTGGGGCACTGAATATTTAACTTTTTGTTTTGTGTCTGTAAATCTCCCTGAGTCCCTTTGGGGAGAGAGGGCAGTCTAGAAATAAAGTTTTATTATCTTATTATTATTGTTTTCTGCTGCCGTTGAAACTAGGACTCGGAGCAATGGATTCAAATTACAGGAAAGGAGATTCCACCTGAACATTAGGAAGAACTTCCTCACTGTGAGACCTGTTCAGCAGTGGAACTCTCTGCCTCTGAGTGGGATGGAGGCTCTTTCTTTGGAGGCTTTTAAACAGAGGCTGGATGGCCATCTGTTGAGGATGCTTTGATGGCGCTTTTCCTGCGTGGCAGGGGATTGGACTAGATGGCTCATGTGGTCTCTAAAAACTCTGTGATTCTATGAAACATCTCATGGAAGATGTGTTGTCGAAGGTTTTCATGGTTGGAATCACTGGGTTGCTGTGAGTTTTCTGGGCTGTATGGCCATGTTCCAGAAGCATTCTCTCCTGACGTTTCACACCTATGGCAGGCATCCTCAGAGCTTGTGAGGTCTGTTGGAAACTAGGGGTTTAGAATGTCCAGGGCGAGAGAAAGAACTCTTGTCTGTTTGAGGCAAGTGTGAATATTTCAATTGGCCAGCTTGATTAGCATTGAATAGCCTGGCAGCTTCAAAGCCTGGCTGCTTTCTGCCTGGGGGAATCCTTTGTTGGGAGGTGTTAACTGGCCCTGATTCTTTCTTGCTTGGAATTCCCCTGTCTTCTGAGTGTTCTTTATTTATTGTCCTGATTTTAGAGTTTAAAAAAAATAATACCAGTAGCTAGATTTTGTTAATTTTCATGGTATCCTTCTTTCTGTTGAAATGATCCACATGCTTGTGGGTTTCAATGGTCCCTCCACAGATAGACAATACTCGCTTGGCTAGAAAACTCACAGCAACCCACTTCATGGAAGCCTCTCCTTCCTGGGATAGTTAGGGATGGCGAAGTACAGCAAAGCAATGGGTATCAGGTACCAACAGGCTGCTGAAGCTCAGAAGAGGCGCTGTGTATGGCAGTATACAAATAATATTTCGTATTGGGTTGTTGTATGTCTTTCGGGCTGTGTGGCCATGCTCCAGAAATATTCTCTCTTGACGTTTCGCCCACATCTATGGCAGGCATCTTCAGAGGCTGTGTGGCATGGATAAACTAGGCAAGGAAAGGAAAATATATAAATATCTGTGGAGAGTCCAGGATGTGGCAAGAGTCCTTTGTCACTGGGAAGCCACTCTTGCCAAACCCTGGACTCTCCACAGATATATATATTTTCCTTTCCTTGCCTAGTTTATCCATGCCACACAGCCTCTGAGGATGCCTGCCATAGATGTGGGTGAAACGTCAGGAGAGAATACTTCTGGAACATGGCCACACAGCTCGAAAGACATACAACAACCCTGTGATCCCGGCCATGATAACACATATTTCGATAACACATATTTCTTCTTCTTCTTCTTCTCATCTATTGTGGGTGATTTGATTTTGCTTTTCCTGCATGGCAGGGGGTTGGGCTAGAAGGCCCATGTGGTGGTGTCTTCCAACTCTAGGAGTCTATGAAACACCTCATGTAAGCCTCTCCTTCCTGGGATAGTTAGGGATGGCAAAGGAAGCAAAGCAATGGGCGTCAGATACCAACCGGGTGCTGAAGCTCAGGAGAGGCAGTGTGCATGGCAGTATACAAATAATATTTCGTATTATTATTATTAGCTATCATGGGTGATTTTATTGTGCTTTTCCTGTGTGTCTGGGGGTTGGACTAGATGGCCCATGTAGTCTCTTCCAACCCTAGGGGTCTATGAAACACCTCATGGAAGCCTCTCCTTCGTGAGGTAGATAGTGATGGCAAAAGACAGCAAAGTAATGGGTGTCAGGCACCAACAGGGTAGGGCATGATACAAATAATGTTTCCTATTATTATTATCTGTGGGTGATTTGATAGTGCTTTTCCTGCATGGCAGGGGGTTGGGCTAGATGGCCCATGTGGTGTCTTCCCACTCTAGAAGTCTATGAAACACCTCATAGAATCATAGAATAGTAGAGTTGGGAGAGACTTCATGGGCCATCCAGTCCAACCCCCTGCCAAGAAGCAGGAAATCGCATTCAAAGCACCCCCGACAGATGGCCATCCAGCCTCTGTTTAAAAGCCTCCAAAGAAGGGGCCTCCACCACAGTCTGGGGGAGAGAGTTCCACTTCCTCACAGTCAGGAAGTTCTTCCTGATGTTCAGGTGCACCTTTCCTGTAGTTTGAAGCCGTTGTTCCGCGTCCTAGTCTGCATAGCAGCAGAAAACAAGCTTGCTCCCTCCTCCCTATGACTTCCCCGCACATATTTGTACATGGCTATCATGTCTCCTCTTAGCCTTCTCTTCTGCAAGCTAAACATGCCCAGTTCTTTAAGCTGCTCCTCATAGGGCTTGTTCTCCAGACCTTTGATCATTTTAGTTGCCCTCCTCTGGACGCTTTCCAGCTTGTCAACATCTCCCTTCAACTGCGGTGCCCAGAATTGGACACAGTATTCCAGGTGTGGTCTGACCAAGGCAGAATAGAGGGGGAGCATGACTTTCCTGGATCTAGACACTCTGCCCCTGTTGATACAGGCCAAAATCCCGTTAGCAGCCGACGGGATTTTGGCCTGCATCATGGAAGCCTCTCCTTCGTGGGGCAGATAGTGATGGCAAAGGACGGCAAAGCAATGGGTGTCAGGTACCAAGAGGGTGCTGAAGCTCAGAAGAGGCTCTGTGGGGGCTTCCACAGCCCCTTCCTTGTGTCTCGCTTCCTTTCCCTCCCCACGAGACGCCCTTCTGAACCCTTGGCGAGGGAGAAGAGCCCCCTTCCTCGGCGCGCCAGGAGGCGCGAATTCCCTTCTCCCTCGCTGCCTGTCTCCTGAGGCGAGGCCCCTTCCCCTCCTGGCCCACCTTGGCGCGCTGGGGATAGAGAGAGAGAGAGAGAGAGAGGGAGAGGAGCTCCTTCTGCCCTTGTGGCCGGAGGAGGAGGAGGAGGAGGAAGCGGCGGAGGAGGAGGAGCAGAGGAAGCCCCCCGAAGGGCGCCCTGCTCCTCAGAGCCTTTCCCGCCCAGCCGGGCCCCCACTCCCGTTCGCTCACTGTCCTTGGGAGAGTCTCTCTCTCAGTCTCTCTCTTTCTCGCCCCCTCCCCAGAAAGCCCCTTCCTTCCTTCGCAGTTGTAAAGAGCGAGGGGTGCCGCTCTTACTCCTGCCCGCCTGGCTCTCGCTCTTTCTCTCTCCGGCGGGGGCCACTCTCGCCATCCTCCTCCCGCTCCCCACAACACCCCCCACACTCCGCCTCTCTCTTTTGGCAGCGCCAGGACGTCCGGCGGGGAGTAAGTTGTGCGGCGAGGAAGAAGAAGAGGAAGAAGAGGTGGGCTGGGAGGGCAGCAGCGGAGGAGGCGAAGCCGAGGAGGAGGAGGAGGAGGAGGAGGGCAGCCCGAGAGACAGACGAGTGCGAGCGGGGGACGGAGAGACGGAGCAGGAGGCAGGCACCATGAACACGCGAGGCGAAGGAGCCGGCAAGCCCTCCACCTCATCCGAGCCCGCCGCCCAGGAGCAACCTGACGCCACAGAGCCGCCCAAGCGGGGCCGAGGCAGACCCAGGAAGCAGCCCCAAGTCAGTATCAAACTCTTTCCCTCCTCATCCCTCCCCAAACACCCAGCCTCGGCGCCTTCGGTGTGGCGTTTCTTGTTATTGTTGTGGTGCTGCTCTGCACTCGGGAGCTAACTATGTAAAGCCCTGCGAGGTGGAAGAGGGAGGGAGGGAGGGAGGGAGGGAGGGAGAGAGAGAGAGAGAGAGAGAGAGAGAGAGAGAGACGCGCACATTTGCAGCACGCGGGGAAAGCGGGGCTTGTGTGAGGAGAACGTTTGTGTGTGGAAATCCCTCTCTCTTGGCCGCACGAGGAACCAACCCGGGCGCGCGCGCGTGTGAGAGAGAAACAGAGAGAGATAGAGAGAGCGCGCGCCTCTCTCTCTCGTTGTAGCCCCTTCCACACAGCTGAATGAAACCCCACATTATCTGCTTTGAACTGGGATATATGGCTGTGTGGGCTCAGATAACACAATTCAAAGCAGATATTGTGGGATTTTCTGCCTTGATATCCAGTGTGGAAAGGCCCTGGGTCTCTTTCTCTTTGGTTGGTTCGCCCTTTCTTTCTTTTTTAAAGGCTTTTCTCTCAGTCTCTGTCCATTGTGTGCCCCTCAGGACGACTTCTTTCCAGCCTCCCACCTACCAGCCTCCTTCCCAGCAGAGTTTGAAAATGTCTTGTCGAAGGCTTTCATGGCCGGAATCGCTGGGTTGCTGTGAGTTTTCCGGGCTGCATGGCCATGTTCCAGAAGCATTCTCTCCTGACGTTTCGCCCACATCTATGGCAGGCATTCTCAGAGGTTCTGAGATATATTGGAAACTAGGCAAGGGCGGTTTATATATCCCACCCTGGACCTTCCACGGATATATAAATCTCCCTTGCCTAGTTTCCAATATAACTCACAACCTCTGAGGATGCCTGCCATAGATGTTAAACATCCCATGTCAAAGATCTTTGAAAATAACTTTAAAACTTATTTTCATTTTATTTAAAACTTATTTTGAATCTTGACCAGAGGTTGTGAGATCTGTTGGAAAACTAGTGAGGTTTATATTTCTGTGGAATGTCCAGGGTGGGAGAAATAACTCTTGCCTGTTTTGTTCAATTGGCCACCTAGATTAGCATTAAATAGCCTTTCAGCTTCAAGGACTGGCTGCTTACTGCCTGGGGGAATTCTTTTTTGGGAGGTGTTAGCTGGCCGTAATTGATTCATGTCTGGAATTTTGTTCTGGCTACCAGTATTTAGAAACACTCTAAAATCAGGACAGTAAATAAAGAACACCACTCAGAAAACAGGGGAATTCCAGACATAAATCAATCAGGGCCAGCTAACAAATGATTCCCCCAGGCAGGAATCAGCCAGACATTGAAACTGAAAGGCTATTCAGTGCTAATCAATGTGACCAATTGAAACATTCACACCTGCCTCAAATAGACAAGAGTTCTTTCTCCCACCCTGAACATTTCACAAATATATAAACCCCACTTGCCTAGTTTCCAGCAGACCTCACAACTTCTGAAGATGCCTGCCACAGATGTGGGCGAAACGTCAGGAGAGAATGCCTCTGGAACATGGCCATATAGACCGAAAAACAGTTGAAAATGTGCTCTGTTTGTGTGTGTGTGTGTGAGATAGAGAGAGAGAGAGAGAGAAAGACTGGGGAATTGGCGCTGTCCTGTCTATGTCTCAATCATGCGAGTCTGTATCCCACACTGCCCTTTTCAGGCCGATTTTGCCTCACCTTCCTCTCTTGTTGCCCCCCCTCTTGTTGTCCCCCCCAATCCTGAGTGTTTGGAGGGGCGCAAGCCAGACAAACCTCCCCACTGGATGTGAGGGGGAACTGCCATTGTCCGCAGGACTTCTGGGCTCCATCTCCCGCGATTGTTTGAACTGCTCTGAGGGAGGGAGGCTTACGTTTCCTTCCTCCTCCTGGTGCTGTTGCTTACTTAAGGGATGGTGGGGGCACCTTTGAGCTCTTCTTTTGTAACTCACATTTTCCTGGAAGTATGTTGCACTCCTCAATGGCTCCCCTGCTCACAACCCCCTCCCCCCAATATTTTTGTCCACCTCAAAATAGGGGCTTTCCGATGCCTCTTGAAACAATATTGATTTTGTGTTATAGAAGGCTTTCATAGCAGGAATCACTGGGTTGCTGTGAGTTTTCCGGGCTTTATGGCCATATTCCAGAACCATTTCCTCCTGACGTTTCGCCTGCATCTATGGCAGGCATCCTCAGAGGTTGTGAGGTCTGTTGGAAACTAGGCAAGTAGGGGTATATATATATGTGGAAGGTCCAAGGTGAGAAACAATAAATAGCCAGACCTTAAAACTGAAAGGCTAATCAGTGCTAATCAAGGTGGCCAATTGAAACATTCACATCTGCCTCCAACAGACAAAAGTTCTTTCTCCCACCCTGAACATTATTCCGCAGATATATAAACCCCACTTGCACAGATCTCACAACCTCTGAGGATGCCTGCCACAGATGCGGCAAAACATCAGGAGTGAATGCTTCTTGAACATGGCCATACAGCCCAGAAAACTCACAGCAACTTAATGTTGATTTTTAAAAAACAATTACCTGTGTGGATGCAACGGATTAAGATTACAGATGCTCCTCTGGATGCTCCTTTGTTGGTGATGCCACTTGCAAAGGATTTCCAATGTTTAAATGTCTTAATGCTCAATGTTTTAATGTTTTATGGTTATGCTGATGGTTTGTATAGTTTTTAATGATTTAATTTATGGCAATAAGTAATTGCTTCTAGATTTGCAGTGTCCTTTTATATGGATGTGAGACATTGAATCTTTGCCATTGACTGTGTTGTGAACTGCTTTGAGTTCCCCCAGGGGTGAGGAAAGCAGTATACAAATTAAATAAAAAAATAATAAATATAATAAAATTTCCTCGGAAGCAGTGATAGGCAAAATGAGTGCTGTGCTGAGTGCATTTCAAAGTGACATTCGGGCGGAGGGGGTGCAACGTCCCCCCAAAAGGTAATTTCATTCATTAGCAGCAAAGCACTTCCATCAAAGCAAATCATATGATCAGCAAACCGACCTGAGGGTGTATCTACACTATCCTGTATCCGAGGATTTCATCCCAGGTTATCTGCTTAGAACGGCATGCGTCTATTGCCCCTTCCACATAGCTGAATAAAATACCACATTATCTGCTTTTAAGTGGGATATATGGCAGTGTGGACTCAGATATTCCAGTTCAAAGCAAATATTGTGGGTTATTCTGCTTTGATATGCTGGGTTATATGGCTGTGTGGAAGGGCCCTACTCTGCCAGATAATCTGGGATAAAAAGATAATCTGGGATCAGATCCTGGGATATAGGGCAGTGTAGATCCAGCCTGATTGTGTAATTGTGAAACACTTCTGAAAGGGGGTTCCCTTCAGCCCACCCTGTCCTCATGCCCACCCAGCTACTCAGGCCCTCCCGTTTCCAAAGTAAAATGCCTTCTGGAGAGTTGGAGGCTCACCCTCTTCTTTGCATGATCTTTATTGGATTATTGGGGTTCTCCCAGTCAGTATATTGAACCGTTTGTTGAACTTTTGGGATGTTTTTGTACCCCTAAGAGCCTTTCCTTCCCCTGCCTGCACCAGTTTGCTCCACTCCCACAGTTTATGTGTGTGTGGTGGAGAGCAGCACAATATGGTTGGGAAATGAAGAGTTTAGGATTTCAAGGGACTGCACAGAAAGACTTCATCCCCCAATCCATTTCCTCCTCTTCTCTCCCAGTGTTTTGTATGGATTGTATTAATCTTTTGTGATTCTTTTGGAAGGGAGATATGTCAGCTAAAGTACAATCCTATGGATATCTATCTACTCAGAAACAAGTTCCCCAGCCCATTGAATTCAGTGGGATTTATTCCCTGGTAAGAGTGCAAAAGTTGCATTCTTTTCCCAGTTTGAAAAAAATGTTTAAGGCTCCTCTTAAAACACAAAACACACGCTGCATTTAATTAGCCTTACAGCCTCCTGTAATCCAAATGAAATGTTCAATATTTGGAATTTGGATGTGGGTTCTTTCTTTCTGCATAGTACATATGATTCATTGAATAAATATTTGAAATCTGAAAGCTTAATCATATCCATTTAAATGACTCTCTTTATTTACTATCAAGCAGAGAACCCATGGCGGGTGGAGGGGGGTGTAGGAGGAGGCGGAATAGCTAAAACAGTCATTGCTCTTGAATTGTTTGAATCCTGCTAGGCACCTTTTAAATTCTGCATTGGTTTTTCATTTTACCAGAACATGGTGAAGACAAGCCTCCCCCTGCCCCCGCTCTGCACAATGCACAGCATTCCATTAAGTTAGACAAATGGAAATAAATCGAAAGGTCCAGAACAAAGCAAACATCCCTTTTGTAAGTCTTAAAAAAATAAAAGCTGTCTATAGTTTAAACCAGCATAGATATTTCATTTTAAAAAGAAATGTTGGAGGTTTGCATCTTATTTCATGTTACTTATGTGACTGTTGATTACAATAAGTCCTGAGTTGTTTGAAAAACAAAAGTCACCCTTTAAAAATTTAGCTGGAAATAATCTGAAAATACAAGCTTTATATAAGTCCAGTGATCATGATGTAACATTATACTTGCATTAATGATTCTCCCTCCTCTTTTTGTTTATTTTCTTTCATATTTAAAATTGAATCACTCAGTGACACAGTTGGGTGTAATTGTCTGCATTTAGGATGCAGTGTGTCTATTGAAATCCTTGCCCCAATATAGCATGTCTTCCTCTATTTAGGAACCAACAGGAGAGCCATCTCCTAAAAGACCAAGAGGACGACCTAAAGGAAGCAAAAACAAGAGTCCATCTAAAGCAGCTCAAAAGGTGAGATTACTCCAGAGTAAAAGATTTGCTTGGATTACCATCCACTCATTATCCAATACCCGAAGATTCTTACATATTTATCCTCTTCAACTGCAGCATTTGTGTTGCTTTAATATTATTTTATGTTGGAATGTTGTAGGAGAATCTGGGTATGTTAGGGGTAGTTTTCCTTGTTCCATTTTTCTTTGAAAAAGCCAAACCTTTATATACATTGTGCCCTTCTGTATGCAGGACTATTCTCTAGATGAAATAAAATTTAACTACTGTGAAACTTGAACATTCTGGAGGTCTGACATTCAAATTCTCCAGGGCTCTTAACACTATACTAAACTACCAACTAAAGCTCAGTGTTTTGTTACACATGAAGTTAGTAATAAAAAAGCCAATGATCCACTGGTGGAAATAAGAATGCTTCTGAAAATGTATAGCTGCCAGATATTGGTATCTCATCTGACTGTCCTCTGTTGTTCACAAATTAGTTTCAGAGAGGTAAGCTTTAGAAATAAAGCCATAGAGCCATCATTGTGAATAGTGGCACTCAGCTGAAGACCTAGATTAGTTCAAGGATTTTCCCCCCACCAGTTGATTTTTTAAAAATTGTGTGGTTCATTAAAGAGGGGCTGGTTTTGGTTGAGACGGAGAAAAAAATGTTTTCATTTAAATGCAAAAATTGAGTTATAATACCAGGGTAATAAAAACTCCCCCTCCCCAAAGAAGTCTGGTGACCTTAAGACACAGTTCTGTGTAGCTTTGAAAATAAACACAGGAGTCATGTTTCTGTAGACAAGTCTCACTGCAGTTAGCACTAGCATTCTTAATTTACAAGTATGATGACAAAAACAAAACTTTACCAAATCTGGAAGTCTATTGTGGTGTTAGAAGTTTGTTCTAGGAACTCTGTTAATTCTCGTAAGGTGTATAGAATAATTGCTTTTCAGAAGGAAAAAAACACAAGGACTGTTATGTTTGATACTTTTCAGAGTTATATATTAGCATAGCAACCTAGGAGTTGACTACAGCTTTTTCACAATGGTTTTCTATCTGTTGAAGTCTTTTGAATAACAGTTCAGGAAAGCCTTCTCTACTTCCTTTACATGTGTGTCCTCTTTTCTTGTATCTCCCTGTTTTTCGCTACAGAAATTTAACAACAGCTTTAAAAAGGCCACTGTAGAGCTAGATAAATATCGACAAGGGCAACCAGAAAGTTAATGGTGTTGGAGCAAGAAAATGTTATAACTTGGGTGGGAACAGAGTTGAAAAAGAAGGCATGATAGAGATGTGGAGAAAACTATTACAGAAACGTGGTTTTCCTTTTCCTCTCTCTATAACAAACAACTACCCAATAAGATCCAATTATAGTAGATTCAGGACAAATAAACAGAATGATCCTTCTTCAAATAGATCATTGCTTAAATATGGGCTTTGCTATCAAAAGATGTAGTGATAGGCTTCAATTTGGATGGCTTTATAAAGGAATGGGACACATGTATAGAAAGTAAGTGCATCAGTGCTACTAGTTGTGATGGCTACTTATTTCCTCCAATACCAGAGACATGCTGCCTCTGAATTCCAGTTTCCAGAGAACATGAATGGATGCTGTTGAATGTCTCTTTCTTATGGTTTTTGCCAGTGTGAGAACACAACAGTAGACAAGACAAGCCTTTGGTCTGATCCACTGAGGTGGTTCTTCTACCTTTACATCTTAGCTAAGAACATAACAATCCCAGTCTTTATGTAATTCTCTCTTAATTGTTTGCTTATTACATAGTTTAAAAAGATTTTTATACATTTTTTAAGATTAAAAAGCCAATCTTGTTTTCATTATTTGGAATGTTGTTCAATAAAAAAATAATCTCTTTAGATAGTTTTATAGAGTATGCAAACTAACACTATGGAGCTTTTATAGATATGTATAGCTGAACAATGACAAATGTTCAATGTGAACCTAACCATATGTATATGCTAATTACTTTGTATTAACTTCAGGGGTAAGTATGCTTAGAATTGCAGGCTCTGCAAAAATACTATTAACTCATATTTCCAAGAACATAGTTAATTTTATACAGAATTAGGAAGAGAGCTTGTTTAAGGTTTCCGCATTTGCTAAGATTTTTGCTTGCAAAAACAGAAGCTGCATGTTGTGATGTTATTCATAATAATTTTGAACAAAAATGAGATTTTACTCTGTGAATTATAGATGCTTTCAGAGGTACCAGTCTGATTTGACTTTGTTTCTTTTATAAAAAGCATGATGGGGCATCATGATAAAAGACATATAGTAAAATTAATTGGGCACTCCATTTGTATATAGCCTATTGAAATAATTGGAAGTAGAACAAAAAAGCAGCACAAAAAGGCAACTGTGCTGTTAGCAACTCCCATTCATTGAAATAGATTCTAGATAACTGTAGTCCAGGATCATTAAAAAGATGTTCACAGTGAAATCATAGTGAAATCTAGTAGATGTGCCACGGTTATTGTACCCAAAACAAATACCCTCAGTGGTGATGTTTCACTTCATGTACTTTAACGTTCACCATAGAGATAAATTCGTTGTCAATTTTTGAAAAGCCCCAACCTCCAAGAGTGCTTACAAAGAAGACCTTCCTGTAGAGATACGTGTGCACTATCCCATGTATTCCAGAAGAAATAAATAAATCTAAGAAATAAAAATGTTCTTACAGGTTTGTCTCATCAGTTGGATAGAAAAGCTCTGTATGTATAAACCACAGCAATGCATTATCATTTCGTAACCTGGAAAAATCCCCTGAATTTGCATACAGATAGATACACCTTCATATGATGCTATGTAACATCTGCATATGGTGCTATATAACATGCCATAATAATTACTTTCATAAAGCAGTTGGAAGTGTTGGAAAATATTTAGTTTTTATAAATATTAATTTTAGGGGATGTCATTTTTACTACATTTGATCTTAGGCAAAAGGCCGAGAAGCGTGATGTCATTTTTTAAAAGATTATTTGTATCTTTCTGAGGCATGATTCTTAAATAATTAAAAAGGTACTACATTATTTCTAGCTTTAAAAACAGCCATGCTTGTTAACTGCAGAGGTCATGTGCTTAATAAAGGTTGTTCCCATGCAGCAAAAAGTTTCTGGAATTTCTAGTGAATAATGGGTGGCCTTTTTCTCAGAGTGAGCTAATTGAAATGTGCTATGCTTACAACACGCAAAATAAACATGTACTGCTAGAATTCACAGAGGAGACCTAAGAAAGCATTTGTGATTAATTGATAAAGTGTTCTTTTGCAAACTCTTAAGACATCATATATTTTTAAAATGTATTATAAACAACTGGCAAAGAATTTTAAAATAGCTACGCAAAAGGTAGACCTTGCTGCGCGGTTACATTTGAGAGGCAAATACAATTTAATCTATTGGAATTGTTCTGACATGTTGAGGATTGTGTGTATTTAAATTGTGTTGTAGCCTGATGATTTTGGGGTATTGGTATGGGTTTATTTGCTCTACTCTCACTGTTTATGTTTGGATGTTAAAAAGTAGCAGGAGGGAACTAAAAAAGCAAATTGAACTTGTTACTAAATTAGTAGTGTGAAACTTGACAATACACACAACTCTGCAGCTTGTTTCTTGTTTCTCAAAGTCCAAAGAATAGTTCCGTAAAAACAGTCATATAGAGACCTATAGCTGAATTAATAACCTGTTTTCAGTTTTTGTGGCTATGTTGAAATCATAGTTAGAGATAACAACAAAATATCTGGAGGAAGGGGGGGGGGAGGTGTGTAATCTTTTTGTATTGTAGGGTTGGTCCTTTTTTGAGCTTGATGTCCATGAACAAATTAGGATGGTATGATTTGACATACTCTTAATTTTATTTCAAATGAGATGTTTGTTTTATATAATGACAATGCATTGACAGCTTTCAAATGTTTTAACTGTAATTATCAATAGCATCAAAAGAGATGTTGTTTTGAAAATAGAACTTCCTGTAATGCATGCATCCATAGTCTTTGTAATTTGTGTACATGCTCACTAGAAATATGGGCCTTTGACTCTTTAAGATAAATTGATTGTTTTGTATGTGAATATTTTGAAAATATTGTTGTGTTTTCCATTCTTCAGACAATGTCACAAATAGGAGCCACACTCAGGCCCCATTTACACTGCCATATAATCCAGTTTCAGAATGCAGATTAATTGCATTGAACTGGTTGTTGTAGTAGTAGTAGTAGTTGTTATTATAGACTCATATAATCCAGTTCAGTGTAGTTCAGCCTGCATTATAATGCAGTTTAAACTGGATTATGTGGCAGTGTAGACAGGACCCTAAACTCTGAGGAAGAAATCTGATTTCCAAGGGTAAACCTCATCTGAGTGTAGCCACTATTTATTTATTCAGGGGAGTGGTAGTAAGGGGACTAATTCCATCCTCTGTAGTCAAATATGCAAAGACAGAATAGCAGATTTGACAGGGTATTATCTGCCCCAAGCCCTGCTTTCCTTTTACTTTAAACAATGATTCACAACCCCATTTCCTGATCCAATGGCGAAAAACATCTCAGAGTTGGGTACTTTAAGATGGTCTCTTTACTAAAAAGTGTCCACAATTTGTCATAGACTCCTGTCAGATTAGATCTTGAAAATTGAATAGATGTGATTATTAAACAAATCTATTCTTGCTAGGTGAGAATCTAATCAGTATTTACACTTTGTTTTGTCTCTGTAATTCATTTTGCACCCATGTTAGATAATGCATGTATGAGCAAACTTGGTGCAATGTAGAGGGAGTCTTGTGGTTGTTTTAGCTTGTGCACAATTTGTAACTGCATTCACATTTATTATGTCACTTCAAGGCTATTGAAAGTTAGCTAAGGGATGGTGGTGGAAATGTGTGGTGGCCAATTATATGTATGTAAGCAACTATATTTCAGCATGTACTGATCTGTTTTGCCTTCTCCACATACCAGTGAGAGTCTGGTGATCTTTGCCGGTGCAGTTACCATAGTATTGCACATATCTTTCTCTGTAGACATTAGCAGTACAAGTTGAGTATTCCTTACCTGAAATGCTTGTGACCAAAGGTATATTCAGTTTTGGATTTTGAGATTTTTTAGAATACCTGTATTTGCAATACAGATGTATAATGATATATCTTGGAGGTAGAACCCAAGTCTAAATATGCCATTCATTTATGTTTCATATATACCTTATAGATGTAGTCTGAAGATAATTCAGTACAATTTAAAATTATTTTCTAGATAAAACAAAGTTTGTGTACATAGAACCATCGGAAAACAAAGGTGTCACTATCTCAGCCATTCATGTGGACAATTTCAGATTTTGGCATATTTTGAAAATCTAGATGAGGGATAGTAAACCTGTTTTGGCAGATGAAAGCATGATCTATGTAAAATGATTCTGAAGTTCAAGGCCTTATGACTTTGAAATGATTCAAATAAAAATATCATGGTGTGGATCTGAAATAATGGTTTCACAAGTGTACATTGTACCTGCTCTCCAAACAAAAGCAGAGCAGCACACATCGTCATAGTCCATTATTTGACCTAGCACAGTTCTCCTGCAGATGATGGCTCCTATGACTACACACTTTTGGTCCTCCTTCCTACCCAAGCACATTTAAATGAAAACATATTTTCTTTAGAAGATTCAGCTCACAAGGTACCTAGCCTCAATATTTCTCAAAAACCATCCAGGCCAATTATGAATCATTTGAAAAGGTGTCAGAGATTGTTATTTGTTTCCAAAGGCAGAACATCTTTAAACAATGTATCCAATAAATATTTCCCTCTTGGCTTTCTGCTCTTTCCAGGAAAGTGTGTTCTGTGCTAAACAAAGCTATGCCTCATCATGTTCAGTCACATGCTGTGAGGTAACACAGTTAGAAACAACTTACCTTATTCTTGATCAGCATGTCAATAAAGTTAGGCAATAGACTCAGTTGGCTAAGCCCTTATAGATCATGTAGATGGTTATACCTAGTGATTTACCCCATATATTCATGTATAATTCCAGAAATCTAAGTGAAAAAAAATCACACACACACACCACAAAAAAACTGGGTCAACTTATCCACAGATCAATGGAAGTATTGCATCATAACTCTTATAAGGAGTCCCGGTGGTACAATGAGTAAACCCTTGTGCTGGCAGGATTGCTGACTTGAAGGTTGGGTTGCCGATCTGAAGGATGATGGTTCAAATCTGGGGAGAGTGCAGATGAGCTCCCTCTGTCAGCTCCAGCTCCCCATGGAGGGACATGAGAGAAGCATCCCACAAGGATGGTAAAACATCAAACATCCAGGCATCCCCCGAGCAATGTCCTTGCAGATGGCCAATTCTCTCACACCAGAAGCAACTTGCAGTTTCCAAGTCACTCATCACACAAAAAAGATCATAACTCTTATATAAAAAAAGAACTTTCCCATTTTCTGAAAAGACTGACAACAGGCAAAAGCTTGGTTCATCCCAGGAGAACTTACACGAAGTACAAAGCCTATTTATTCTCTGTGTTATGGTGCAATTTATGGACTTTTTGAACGCCTGGTTGGGTAAATGGCAGCTCACCCACTGAGGTGGTGTCAGTGCTTTCTCCTCTCTGCAGAATGAGCCATCTTTTTGGTCCCAAGATCTGACCTGGTGTATTCACGAGGTTGACATAAATGAGTATATACTGTACTTTCTTTTCAGAGTGATTGTCAACCAAGGAAATACAATAAGATTCCCGTGTCCATGAGACCAGTAGTCATGGTTTCATTTATGCATACCTAACAAAATATGTTAGGAACTTTTTGGGTCTTCCAAGTGATTCTATGGTATACTTCTGTCTAACTTTTTTTTTTTACCTGAAAGAACATCTCTCTGGGAATCTCTGCGTCTTCTTCTGTGACTACATGATCTTTAGCAGACGTTGATCATAGACTTGTGCTGTGAGACTTAGAGGCTCCTATAGAGATGTTCTATTTAGGAATCTCTATCAGTGGTTCTCAACCTGTGGGTCCCGAGATGTTTTGGCCTTTAACTCCCAGAAATACTAACAGCTGGTAAATAGCTGGGGACCCACAGGTTGAGAACCACTGCTAGATCCTCCAACACAACTCTGGTTAACCTCTGATGGAAGTTGGCCATAGAGTTGTACTGGAGGATTTAGAGATTTTTAGATAAACCATATTAATAACATTTGTGAATAGCCCAATCTTCAGCAGTTAAACCAAGTTAGCACGGCTGACTATAATCAAAATACATTTACTGTAGCATGGACTTTAATGCATCAGACTCCATTTTGATGGATGAATACATTTTGTGGTCAAGGCATCGAATAGCTGCCTTCTATGTAAAACTGCCTTGAGTCCCCTTTGGGATAGAGGAAGGCAGGATAGAAATAGTGCAAATAAATAAATAAATAAATAATGAAATGCTGAAATAGGTCTGACTTATGACATTTCATGATGTAAAATGCTTATTTGTCTTTAAAATGCTAGAAGACTTTGAGGCATTTGCTGCAAAAAATGAAAAGGCTATGCCCTCCGCAATATGAAGATATTAATAATTCCAAAACACAAATATTCATTCTCAGGCCTGACACTTACATGTTAATGTAGATCAATATACAGTATAATACACATGTTTGATTCTGGTGAATGGTCTCTAAAACAAGAGAATTAAAATATCAAAAAAATAAATGATTAGCCACAAATTAAATGCATGTTTACACTTCATTATGTTTAATACTAAAAACTATTTTTCAGCACACATATGTAGTTTGTGGTGAGGTCATCTACCCTTGTTGTTTCATAAAATCAGGAACACTTCCATATCCAGTAACTGCCCTGAGATCAGGTCATGACACCCTTATTTCTCATTTGCCTGCACCATCAGAAGGTCAGAGTGGGTTGCACTGTCGTCAACATAAACCAAAGGAATTTGCTCCTGAAAAAAAAATCCAGTTTTTGCTATGGTATCTGGGACAATGGAAGCATAGTCTAGTTCTAGCCACAAAATACACTTTTTCTCTCAGTGGCTGCACAAGTATTGGGTTCAGATGCCAAGATCTCAGTCTGGGACTTGCTTGCCCACACTTCTTTTTGTGATCTCTCTTAGAATATATGTACAGGCAGGTTTTGAAACCAATTGGCTTGTCTATATGGGCAAAAATATCCAAACCCTGTACTCACTGTAAACGCAGCACCAGCAGTCTTCAGAACACACAGCTTCCAGTGAATATCCCAGTTTTTGTTTTGTTTTATTTTTGCTTTAACCCAAATTTGCACTTCTTTAGGCAAAGTTAAGGGTACTCCAAAATTTGTTTGAAATTCAGAGATTCAGCCCAATCCCTATTCAGAAAGACACCACCACCATTATCTGAGCAGTGCAGTGAATCACCTATGCCTATGTTGCTGATGCTTGACAGCCACAGAGCTCTATTTTTAGTGGGAAAAGGGAAAACAGGCTTTTTTTTGTTCAGAACTTCATATTTTTGGAACTTTTACTTCTCCACCAAGACTGGATTCCTCCCTAGAAATATCAATGTTCTTCCAGATTGCATGTTTGCCAAAGAATAGGTAAGGCTATTATAAGGTAGATTGTTAGGAAACTAGGATTGTCCTGATATTTAGGATGGGCATACTCCATGTTACTGTAAATGAGACTTTGAGAATGATATTTATACTTGAGTACCATGGATGTGATGTATCATAGAGCTGTATGCACATGTCTTTGTGTAATATATGAAGAGGAATGCAAGATCATGGTGCAAATATCTGCGCAGAACTGAGCAACCTGATCAGAGTATTCATATCTATTTGCTTAAAATGTCCAGAGATAGTGTAGTTGTACAGAGTGACATTTTGGAAACAGGTGGGATATAAAATATTCAAATAAAAACAGATATCATTTGCTTGAGACTTGCATAGCTAACAAGTCCCAAGTATAGGCTATTGTGGTATATAGAAAACCTGAATATAATATAATGCAGCGAGTCAGTTGACTCAGGCAGGAGCTGCCATGAGGGTGGGGATGGCAGCCATCTGGCTTCTCATCACCCTGAATAAACAAAGATGGATATACCAAAGTGATATGTCCTGATTCCCTAAACTAGCTTGCCAATCACAAGCAGAAGCCCTTTCCAGTTTGTCAAATGGTAGTGGCACCATCATGTTCCTTGTATTAGAAAGCAAAATGTTTTGGGACAGCGCTAGTGCACTGGCTGTAGTATTTTAGATACACTTCTTTATGTCGGCAGCCAGGACTGCTTTAATGCATTACCCCAAGAAAGTTTAATCTTACATCATGCACTGGTATTAATGATTAAAGAGGAAGTTGTCTTTTCAACAAGTCTGAAGTGATAATTTTGTCCTTCAGTAGTGTGAAGTTTATATTTTCACACATTGCCTCTTTGTGATGTGATGAAGATATTCGGCTACATTTATAGCTTCAAAGGGTACTATAGAAACTGCTGCCATATTTTTCCAGGTTTAATGGAATTCCCTTTACATGGCATAGCTGTGTACAAAGATTTGCCAATAAGTAACTGATACATTAAGATGATGGATTCCCAAAGGAAAAAGGAAAACATGTGCACACTATATTAATTACACAGTTTAGGCCTTACTGGGATGAGATGGGATTTCTCAAAGCCTAAAATTGTGAAGGCTATGATAAAAATATTAATCACAGCTATCAAAGGAGTAAAGGGAAATGTGTAAATCTCCAGTTATGGAGAAAAATCTTGAAAATATAATTACAGAATGCCTCAAAAGGTTTCAGAAGCCAACAACACTAAACCCAACACATTGTTTTGCCTTATGAGATCGGTTTTGTTCTAATCTGTTGGTTTTCCTGCTGAATTCTGGGCCTTTTGCTTCATTGACCCTTTAGCCACATAAATGCAAACTATAGAAACTTTCAATCCAGTGTTGCCCAGTTCCTTTCCAAATGCAAAATATTATGCACAAAAAACATTGATACCTATTTGGATGTCCAAAAATTAGGCAACTCAAAAGTTTGTGCTGCCACGCAGCCCTATCCATGCTTTTAGGCATATTTCATTGTCCTTCTCAGTGGCATATACTTGCATGGCACAAACATCTGTAGAGGGAAGTCATATGTGTACAGCTGAATACATATAGTTTTTATACAATAGAGAGCCAGTGTGGCAAAGTGTTTTTAGAGTGCTGAACTTGATCCCGGCACATCTCAGCTCAAGTCCCTGATGACCCATGAATCTAATATGGTAATCTTTTGGCAGTTACTCTTTTACCTTGACCTTCCTCACAGAATTATTTCATGGGTGAAATGGGAAGAGGCATGAGTATGCAGTCTTGAGTAGGAAATATCAAGTATAAATATAACAAATGACAAATGACAAATACATTTATATTCCACTTTTCTGCCTCCAAATGGGAGGGTTCAGGATTGCATAGAGGCATTGACTTACTTTCTAGCCATACACACAAATGTCCTGTGGAGAGGAGGCAATGTATAATATTCAGTTGGGCTATGCAACAGGACTTTATTCCAGTCATGTGTTTGCTTTCCCTTCATGCCTTTCTTGCAGCACCAAAATAAGGCTTTTACCATAAGCAATAATGATTTAGAGTCTGCGTTAGGTAACCCAATTAAAACAAGAATTCGGAAAGTTACTTTTGGAGTATAATGGAGTATATATTGTCAGGGATTTTGAAAACTGTAGTTCAAAAATTATTTTTTCATGTTCTCGGGCCATTTCACACTACCCAATTATAGCACTGTGATTCCATGGAACTGTCATAGGTCCATGATTGCAGTCTAGAGGAGAGATTTAGAATTCTCAGCCAGAAAGCTCTACTGCATCTGACCAAACAAGACACGCCAGGATTTCACGGCATGTAGTCATGGTAGTTAAAGTGAAATCACAACATTATGCACACTGGTTCATCTTTTCTTTATGGGATATGAATAATTTGTAGCTTATTTTGTTGGATTGTTGTGTTATTATGTTGATGTAGGCAAATTATTTGCACACTTTTTTGGGAAAGACAGCCAATGAGGTCAGTGAGCTGTAATCTTTTAAGTGGCCATGCATAGTGTTGGGGAGCACATGTTAATTATTACTATTACAGTGTAACTGTTTTTCTTTCAGTTCTGAGTAAGATTTAGAGACCCAGAATGGTATAGTTGTTTGAGCATTAGACAGTTCTGAAGATCAGAATTCAAATCCCTGCTTGGCCATGGAAACCCACTGGGTAACTATGAGCAATGACAGTCTCTCAGTTTAGGATACTTCTACACTAGGCATGGGCAAACTTCGGCCCTCCAGGTGTTTTGGACTTCGAATTCCACAGCCTACCAGTTGTTAGAAATTGTGGGAGTTGAAGTCCAAAGCACCTGGAGGGCCGAAGTTTGCCCATGCCTGTTCTACACTTAATTAAAACCTGGGAGGAAACAGGTTGATGGTGGAGACTGTTTCCTCCCAGGTTTCAGTCTCCACCATCTCCCACAACCCCAGGTTTCTCCTCCACCCCCCTCACCTCCTGGCATGCTATTTTCTCATGCCAGGAGTACTGTGAAGAGGGGCCTGTGTTACCATTAGGCCCCTCCGATAAGTTATAAGGAGGAAATAAGGTTGGGGGGGGGGTGTCCTCTAACTGGGATGGCTGTGAGTATTGACGCCCACTGGTCCCGAATCTCCAAAGATCTGGACCTTAGCAGATGTCAAATTGATGCCAAGTAAACTGGGAAAATCTAGTTTATTCTGCATTAATCAATAGACTCCTCAGGTAAACCCATTCCCTATCATGGGCTTTAGGGCTTATGTAGAAGAGCCCTTAGAGCAGTGGTTCTCAACCTGGGGCCCCCAGATGTTTTTGACCTACAATTCCCAGAAATCCCAGCCAGTTTACTAGCTGTTAGGATTTCTGGGAGTTGAAGGCCAAAAGTATCTGGGGACCCCAGGTTGAGAATGATTGCCTTAGAGAAAGGCAAAGGCATGCCACCCCCTGAATACATTTTGCCCAGAAAACTCTGTTATGGGTTTGGAAATGACTTGAAGGCACACAATAGCGATGACTATTATATTTATGGATAAACTATAACAAGATTTTCAAAAACACATATACATGCAATTTTTTATTTCAGAATTAATCAATGATAATTACTCACTATGTCTTCATATTCTTGGCCTTTGATATGAATCTAAACTAATAATCAGCAGAGGAAATCAATAGCAAAAAAAACCTAAGGAAGACAGAAAGAGAGAGAGAGAGAGATTGGTAGCTTAACTAGTAAGCATAAAATGATTTTGTATCTGCACCCTAAATTCACTGAGCAGTCAGTCTCTGAATCGAATGATTCTGTGTTTCCTGATTTTCCTGCAGTCCCCCAGGCTCCACATTTATTTGTGTGTGTGTGCGCTAGCTTCCATTACTAACATTTTGAGTTTGTTTTGGCCCGCAAAACAAAGGCAAGCTTTTAAAACAGATACATCCATAGGATAGTCTTTGTCAAGTAAGTTGATTTACTTTCCATACATTCTTATCAATAGTCTAGACACAAGAAGAACACAGTGAATAGTCTATCATTTTTTAAAAAGCCATTTCCTTCCTTTAAACAAAGAGGTTCTCAGTCTACTTTATGAAAGGATGGGAGCAGCATTTCTCCATAGGGGGCAGGGGGAGAGTAAGATAGATAACAAAGTCATTTTTCCCTCCTTGGTGTCTCTCATCTAATCAATAGAAAAATAAAATGAACATTGTTGCAGGATGTATGTACTTCCTATCAAAAGCGCCAAGATTGTCTAATAATATAGTACAATGTAACTACAGATACATGTAAACCATAGCATATATCTGTGTTTTTACAGAAAGCAGAAGCCACTGGAGAAAAACGACCAAGAGGCCGGCCTAGGAAATGGGTAAGTATTGCATTTGGAAAAAAATTCCTCCTTACAAAGTTCAGAAAATTGAGAAAGGAAGTTGGTTCATTGCAGTTTTCTTTAATGCATTGCTACAGTGTATTCCATTTGTCCTTTTGCGAATCCAGGCCCAGTGCCAGTGGTTGACATGGGTGTGCGTTTGCCAGAGCCTGTGAACTGGCAGAGGTTGGGAGCAATGCCAGCTATGCTAACGGCTGATGGCATTATCTGGGAGTGTTTCCAGCAGCAAAGTTAACAAATGAAGGGGAGAGAGTAGCAACAAAACAGAAGGGATGCTACACTTGCTCCCTTTACTTGCCTCTTGAGTGATCACTTGCCCCCTTACCCTCTGTGGGCTTGGCTGTGTGCACAGTATTTATCTTCGTAGGGTGTGTGCTTCAATGCATATGTGCAGTCACCTGTATAAACCCACAGCAGCCCTGAGAGAAGCCAATAAGACTGAAGGTGCTTGGGAAATTATCTAAACTTCCTTACCTTTCGACTCTGATAGTTTGCTCAAAGACACTTTACTACTGTTTATTGAGAGGGAACACTTCTTTGAGCCTTACTTCTTTGAGTCTTATCAGTATGAATGAACCTTGTCTTCCTTTAAAAAAAAGAGAGAAAAGAAAGAGGATAACATTCAAACATAGTGAATGCAAAGATAAGGTTAATAAACAAAACGTTCATTATGTTCCATGGTCTCTAGGAAACACCCCACCCTGAAGTGGAGAAATTAATTCTAAATGCCTCAGTGATTTCTGTTATTTCTATTTTTATTATTTCTCTTATCTGAGCCACTGTAGAAAACCTGCTCAAGTACAAGTAAGCCAATTGAAGTGTATCTGTACAATCAGAGACTTACCATCTTAGTAGACAACCCCATCACTGTAAAAATTGGACCATGGTGTGAACTATACCACTGGGGGGGGGGGGGTGCATACAGGTCGGAGTCTTGTACACATACAAAGAAATATTTTCATACATTCCCACTTTTTATATACAGAGCAAGACACAGGAAGATGCGTTATACTGAGTCAGACCACTGAACAGACCAGTACCATTAACTTCGGCAGATAGCAGGGTTTCAGACAGGATTCTTTTCTAGCCCAACCTAAAAAACCTTGATATGCCTAGATAGTCTCCTATCCAAGTATTACTCGGGATTAACTCTGCTTGGTTCCAAAACCAGTCAAGTTTGGTAAGATCTAGATCAGTGATTCCCAACCTTTGGTCCTCCTGGTGTTTTGGACTTCAGCTCCCAGAAATCCCACCAAGCACACCAGCTGTTAAGAATTATGGGAGATGAAGTCCCAAACACTTGGAACCACTGAACTAAATATACCTCTCATCTTACTTTCCTGATCTCTTTTCAGGTTGCTAAGTAGCTTTGTTCCCAAGTACAGGTGAATCTGTACAGTTTGACAACTCTTTAACTCAATGCTCTGGAACCCTGAGATTTGTGCTAGGAGCCCCCAATGGTGTAGCGGATTAAATTGCAGAGCTGCTGAACTTGCTGACCAAAAGGTCGGCGGTTTGAATCTGGGAGTGGTGTGAGCTCCTGTTGTTAGCTCCAGCTTCTGCCAACCTAGCAGTTTGAAAACGTGCAAATGTGATTAGATCAATAGGTACCACTCCAGCGGGAAGATAACGGTGCTCCATGCAGTCATTTCAGCCACATGACCTTGGAGGTGTCTACAGACAATGCTGGCTCTTTGGCTTAGAAATGGAGATAAGTACCAACCCCCAGAGTCGGACATAACTAGACTTAATATTTGGGGAAAACCTTTACCTAGAACATTAGTATTGTTTGGCAGAAAAGGCTAAAGATCTTGTAAAACTACAACTTTCATGATTTAATAACACCAAGCCATAGTAGTTAAACTGCATGAATTCTACAAGGTAGGTGCTGTCTCTTTGCTCCCTCTACTTCTTCCTACTCTCTCTACTGCTCCAACAGTCACTGTCATTCCCTCGATCAGTGATGGCGAACCTATGACATGAGGGAAAAGAAAAGGAGGGGGAGTGTCATCCAGGTTGAGCGAGGGAAAGGGAGCTGAGGAAAGGAAGTGAGAGCCGCCACCGGCCTCTGCGGCTGGGCCGAGCACAAAGAGAAGCTGCTGCTGTGGCTCTGAGAAGGGTTTTTGTTCAGTCACATCAAGCGGTGAAGGCAGTGCAAGCCGCGGAGGGTGCCAGGTAAGCTTGGCCTGGGCTTGAGGGGAGCACCCACTTGCCTGATGTCAGTAAGAGGTGGTTTTGGTGTGCCAGTTGAGCTCCCTCATCCAAGTACGGCTTGCTCCAAATCCCTGGGGCTGCAGAGGGGATAGCGCCATGCGCAGGGATGCCATCCCAATTGGGTCCCTCAGGGACTTTGGCCACTCACCCCAAACGGAGGTAGTGGCCCGGCCTGTGGAGCCCCATTTGCCGCACTAGCAGTGGCTACCATATTTCCTGATCTAACAGGAGGGAGCGGCTTCGAGCAATACAGTACATTAAAAGAGGGAGGGAGGGATGCCATATTTATTAAAATAAATATAGTGTCCCTACTTCACGGATTTCCACTTATCGCAGGTGGGCCTGGAACGTAACCCCCACAATAAGTGAGAGAGCACTGTATTAAATATAGTTACAATTATCCATTTTTGTTATTAAACTATAAATATAGCAATATTAGGGAGTTTTTCTCGAAGTGACACACCATGTCGTGACACAGCCGCCTCTTAGAAAGCCACACACATAAAGGAAAGTTCTTAAATGTTTATTAAATAATATTTTAAACTCAGAAACACTTAACTGCAGTGTTTCTCTTCAAAAGTAAACGTCTTAGTTCAAAATGAGACAAAAGCAAGAACAAAAGAATAAACCGGATTATCTGGCTTTGATAATCCCCATCAATTGTAACAGAAACGTCACCAGAACTGACGCCACTCAATGCTGTGGCGCAAAGGGCTGGAGAAGAGCAAAACGCTCCCAAAAGGCAGCAAGCAGAATCGTAGTCAAAGCCAGGCCAAGTTTCAAAAACCAAAGGGAGCAAACCGGAGACGCCAAGCCAGGAGCAAGCACAGACGAAGGTCAGGAGCTGGACCGGGTTCAAAAGCCAGGAAAGCTGAAGTTGGAGCGCCAAAGCAGGGACGCCAAAGCAGGGACGTCAATGCAAACGCCGAACTGGAAATGCTGGAGCAGAAACGCCAAGGCAAACGCCAAACTGGAAGCGCCGAACTGGAAACGTTGTTGTCAAGAGCCGAACAGGAGTCAGAAGCTAGGAACACCGAAGCAGGATTTAAACCGGATTATCAGGAAGCTGTACAGCCAGAACCCAAGGAGAACAGGCAGCGACAAAGCAATGTCCCCAAAACGACACCTTGCCTTCTTCAAGGCAATAGTACTTCAAACTCTACTTTTAACTTACTCGTTGGAGTCCGATGCTGATGAGATCTCCGCCCTTTCCTCATCAATCACAGCTGATCTTGATCTTGTTAGTGGACCTTGCCTCCCATCCCTCCAGCCTCTCCATCTCTGTTCAAGACTTAGATCTCCCCATGTCCCAGAAGTATGAGAGGCTTGCCAATCCCCTGATGCAGCCCCATGGGCTGGCTCATCATCCACATTGAGTCCAGTCAGCATTCTCCATCTCACTCCCAGACCCATCATTCCCAGAGAATCCCTCAAAAGTCTCCTCATCGGTGGGAGCAGTGAGTATATCCCGGATCTTTTTCCTTTCTCTTTCCTCATCCGACTCCTGCTCTCGAGTAGACCTTTTAGTTCCTCTACTCTCTGCGAAATCATCATCTAACATGGACTCGTCATCACTAGAAAACCCATAAAAGTCTCATCCTCTGAAGGAGCCATAAGTATTTCCCGGACCCGCTTTATTTGTTATTCTTCGTCAAGCACCTGCTCTCTATTAGCCCTTTTTCTCCTTCTAGCTGTTTCACCCATAGAACCATTACTGCCCCTTGGCCCAACTACAACACACCACCTGAGTTATGCTTGGTTTTTTGGCAAATTTTGACACACCAAGCTCAAAAGGTTGGCCATCACTGCCCTAGATAGTAAGGGGTATGTATAAAAGACAGTAGTGCTGAATTTTGGAATCCCTGCTATCTCGACAGACAGGTCAGCAAGGGCTACACTGATACAGGAATGAATTATTTGAATGCTTAAAAAAACTTATCTAGAATGATAGCTAAGATATCGAGAGATCTGAGAACAGTGCTATGTACTAGCCAATGAGAAGACAGGTTCAACCTAAGATTGGCACAGAGTGTCCTGAATTCTGGTGGCTACTCACATAACTGAAGTCCGTCCATTGAATCATTTATTAAGTGGTGAGTCAATACACAAATAAATCTCACTGAATCATTACATCTTCTCTAGTTGGAGCTTTTTTTTCGTGTCAGGAGCAACCGGAGTTGCTTCTGGAGTGAGAGAATTGGCCGTCTGCAAGGACATTGCCCAGGAGATACCTGGATGTTTTGATGTTTTACCATCCTTGTGGGAGGCTTCTCTCATGTCCCCGCATGGAGCTGGAGCTGATAGAGGGAGCTCATCCACGCTCTCCCCGGGTGGGATTCGAACCTGGCAGCCTTCAGGTCAGCAACCCAACCTTCAAGTCACAAGGCTTTTATCCCCTAGGCCATCGGAGGCTCCCTAGTTGGAGCTAAGAGTATGGCTTTTTTGGGTCAAGTTTTCTTTGCTTGCAATGCCTGCTTGGAGGAGTGTGAAGGAGGAGGACCTTCAGTCAAAAATGAGGATGGCTCAAACAAAATCTGGAAAAATGTTCCACTTTTGAACTACTAGCACCAGAACCTTTGTTGTTTGGAAAATTCTGAGAAATGTAATCCAGAAAAGATATGCTCCCAAGGTATGTTATGTCACTCTTTCTTGTCTCACTGTTCCCATTGCAATCTCTGATGATAGGAAGGAGAAGGGGGTGTACTTCTAAGCGAGCCTGGAACCAGATCCCCTTTTTTGCTTATGGAGAAATAACTCGAAAATGCCTTTTCCTCCCTCATGTAGGTATGGTGCTGTTAGGAAAGATGTGAATGATTCAATGAGACAACTTAAAAGGTTTGGAGCACGGTGTGTGTTTCAGCCTGATTACATATGGGTTCCCCAGGTTATTTCTAAAGGTTTCAATTAAACTTTTGCATTATGTCACAGTAATGTCAGGTGTCGGTCTTCTAGAATAGGGAGCTTGCTGTCAGGAGAAAGTGGTGCAAAGCATTTGGGGTCACATGGAAAACAGCCACAGCATTACCTGGTTAGCTTTGAGAGCAGTCCTTCTGGCATTACTCCACTTTGTCCCATGGTTTGAGGGAAAATACAACCAAATATCCCTACATTACAAAATTAATAGAATGAAAGTCTTTACTCCCTTTACAATGAGGTAGTTCTACTATTTAAATGGGCAGAGTGATTTGTGCTGTCCATTTCAGCCCAACACATCCAGGGGCTCACTAATCTCCAGGCAGACTGGGTTGCTGTGAGTCTTTCGGACAGTATGGCCATGTTTCAGAAACTTTCTCTCATGGCCACACAGCCCGAAAGACTCACAGCAACCCAGTGATTCCAGCCATGAAAGCCTTTGACAATACATTCCAGGCAGACTACCTAAGCAAACATGTCTTACCCCCTCCTCCAGGGAGTGGAGTTTAAATCAAGTGGGTTTTTTCACCAACTGCAGAAAAAAAATTCAGTGTTGTCAAGAAATCGCAAGATTTCCAGGTTCTACATCAGGTTTCCTTGTTTAGAGGGCACAGATGCATTGCAGTACTGTGGCATCAAGGCTTTCTGTACCTCTTCCTTCCTCTTCTACCCATTGCCAGACTGGTGAAGTGTGGGAAGAAACATCCAAGAAGTTCTCATTTCCTCTCTCTGGCCCAGGAGACTGATTTTTGGACATAATAAATCTGTCTGTTGGCCCCATGGCATCTCCCCCAAGAGCAGGAAGTCCTGATTCTGATCCCATCATCCAGAGTTTTAAAGGGCTGTGGTTATGTTATTGCTGTGCTTTTGTCACAGAATCATAGTTGGAAGACATGGCCTTGTGGGCCGTTCAGTCCAACCGTCTGCCAAGAAGCAGGAAAATCACATTCAAAGCACCCCAACAGATGGCCATCCAGCCTCTGCTTAAAGGCCTCCAAAGAAGGAACCTCCACCACACTCCAGGGCAGAGAGTTCCAGTGCCGAACAGCTCTCACAGTGAGGAAGTTCTTCCTAATGTTCAGGTGGAATCTCCTTTCCTATAGTTTGAAGCCATTGTTCTGCATCCTAGTCTCCAGGGCAGCAGAAAACAAGCTTGCTCCTCTTTTCTATGCAGTCTATTACAAAAAAGTATAAGTGTACATGGAGAGCATTCAACAGATGATGTTAGTCAAATTCCCTAAATTGTAACAAGGCTTCCATTTCGGATCTCTGGGCCTTGGCTTAATACTTAATAGACAAGCAGCTACTCTGTCCTTGCCTAATTTTTTTGATAGTCCACTCTCCTCCGACCCTCGTGTAAGGAGGTTTCGCGGGGGCACTAATATTTCTCCTCATTCAGTTACAAAACATTTGACAAAACCACCTTTTCAGACACTCAAAAAGGTTGCCTTATGGCTTCTATCTTTAAAAGTAGTCTTCTTGGTGGCCATCCCGTCTGCTCACCGTTTTTGAAGCCTGCAGCCCTTTCCGTTAGGAGACACGTTTGCTGCATTAACAAGGAGCACACATAAGGCCACATAGAAGATTAAAACTTAATCAAGGATGTGATTCAGAACCATGAGCCTCATTTAATATTAATATCCAACCTCGGTACTATTCTTCTGTTTCACAGGAAATTAATTTAAACTTCTGAATTTCATGTGCATTATTTTCATTTTTAATCCAACAGATAGCTTTAATCTAAAACATAATTATTTCTACTAGGATTTATGCAGAGTTGTTTTGTGAATAGTTACTATATTGGATGTAAGGTGCAAAATTGCATATAGCAGGTTTTCCCCCTTTTAAATTACTCCACAATTCTTTTGTGTGCATTGAAGATTCTGTGTCATATGTTGTTCATCAAACTGTAAAATATTATTTCTGCTGCTATCTTCAATATCCTCATACAGTGATGTGTTAGCTAACAGACGTCTGCAGAACTTGTGGTAGCCAGATCTTTCTGCCATTTCAGATTAAATAACATTACATATGGTGATTCATATTTTTGAAGGTGTAACAAAATCTATGAAATCCTTTGGAATAATAATAATAATATGACAACAATAACAATATAGCAACATGCAAAAACACATTTATAGTAAATTGTGTTTAATTGTCACTAAAATAATAGGCCTTTTGAATGGTATTCTGTGAAAGTTATTTTCTACAGGGTGTCTTGCATTGTTTTGACTTAAAGAACCCACCTAGATACCAAGCAAAAAGTCAAGGTCATAAAGATCCAATATTATGTAACATTGGAATTAGAAGATTAATTTCAGTTGTACAATTAAAATTTCTGTTTTTTTTCCTAAACATGTTGTCATGAAAGAAGCAACATTTAACATGTATGTTTAGATTACTGATCCCAGTAGAACCTAGACATGCATTGATGTAACCATAATTGTTTTATGAGTAAAAACCATACGTCAGTTACTCAGGTTGCTAACTTTGTGATCCTTGCCAGAATTCAGTTCATGCAGAGCTGCAAAATGTTAGACCTCAACACTATGTGTGTCTGTCCAAATTCCTTCTTTGCCCCCTTCCCTGCATACTCAAACCTGAACTTTAAAAAAAGTCAAAGAGAGTACATGAATAGTTCCTCCCCTTCCCCTTTCCTTCTTCATCTTGCCCTCTATCTAGAGATCTCAGTGCAGTGCACAATATAATCCATATGATCTGTTTAAAACAGTATGAACAATAAAATTATTTTAAAAGGGTAAAACATATCAAACAGTTTAACAAGTAAATGCACATCCAGACCTATTGATAAATCCCAGATTTTGTTCCCATCCTTTCCTATTTTACACTTTGTTAAAATAAACTAACCTGGGTAGCTGGTATAAAATGTCTCTGATCATATCAGGAGCTGACAGAAAATATTCAGGAATAAATAAAACATACATCGATCTTCAAAATAAAGCCAGACAGGGGGAAAAAAATCAAATCTGGCTCTTTCTGGTCTTTGTAATCAGTCTGCATATTCATTGAAACAGCTAAAGTACTTTAAATCAATTCAAAAAGTCAGATGTTTTAATTGAGGCAAACAATTTTAAAAGTTTCCTAGCCTTCAACAGAAATGTTTTGCTCCATGTCAGATTGTATCCGTAATATATTGATTTTAATGCATTTATTTAAGCACCATCTAAATGATCAGTTTTCTCAAAATGCTAGTTAGCAAAATAAAAGTAGGAATAATAAATTAATTCACTGAAAATACCACAGTTCAAAATAATAAAACATTTAGGGCTGACTGAAAGCACAAAAAGTACTACTAACAGAATCACTCATAATGAGGAAATGCAATAAGTTCCTAGCTGAAAGCCTTATAAAACAAATGGATTTTAGTATTTCTAAACTGCAGTAGTGAAGCACATGTATTAATTAATTTTGTAGTCTGCCTTGCTCCCTACATAAGACCCAAAATGGCATGTAGTTAAAATGGTTAAAAAAAGTTTAACTAAAACTTTCTTTTTAAAAAAAGTTAAAAACTCGAAGACCCCTGTATCTGCACAGGGTACGTCCCCAGATGGACTGCAATTACTTGAAATCTCAGATCCAATCAAACATCATTAAATTTCCTGACTTCTGGTCCCAACATATCATGGAGTTATACTGGAGTACCTAGCAAATTCCCAGAGGTGATTTTTCCCCCCTGGCATTGGTAATTAAAACTACAGAGAGTCTTGCTATACTATTCAAATTAATTATAGAATATTTAAATACATGTTTAATGTACAATCAAAAGAAAAGTTCAGGACAACCCATTAAAAAACCTTGTGCGCCAATCAATTAAATTTTGAATCCTAGTCTAAATAAAATGTGCTTTCCTGTTGAGAAAAAGAAAGCCCATCTCAGATTCCATTGTATGGGAGCAGACATTGAGAAGTCTATCTCCAGTGGCATCTGTGTCAATGTTAAGATTGAGGAATGTTGGTAGAATGGCTCTGTTACATGTTGTGACTTTTTGCGAGGAGGAAGCATAGCTTTTTTGGGTCAAGTGTTGACATCACTAGTTTCCACGTGTAGATGGACCATCTTACAGATTTAATAAGCCAGAACAAACATTCTTATCACGTCTAAGTTGTCAATATCTCATTGTCACTGAGTATACATTGATCAAGAAAATTTAAATTTATATGAATATATTAACCTATCCAAAGCAACTACAGTAAAGTCCTGCTTATCTGACACTTCATATTATCCAGCGCCCGGGGTGCCCTCCCTCCCTTGCTCACCTGCTCCCGGGCCAGCGGAGCAAAGGTGCCGGCAGCCATTTTCTCCTGCTCTCTTGCTCACTCAACAGGCCGGGTCCTGGGTCTGCTGCCACTGCCACCATTGCTGCTGGGACTGGCCTGGTGAGTGAGTGAGCGAGCGAGTGAGGGAGGGCATTTGCCGCCCACCCTCGCTCTCTCTCATTCACTCACTCACCGGGCTGGGTCCTGGTTCTGCCCTTGCTGTCAGGACCCGGCCCAGTGAGTGAGCCAACAAGCGAGAGCGGGCGGGCAGGAAGCAAAGGAGCAGCGGTGACACTGCCCCAGTTTCTTTTCCTCCTTCTTCTCTCCCTCCAACCTGCCACCTTCCAAGCCTCGCTTGTCCTCTTCCTCCAGCAGGCTGGCTCTGAAGGGAGAGGAGGCGGAGGAAGAGGACAAGCGAGGCTTGGAAGGTGCCCCACCGCTGTTCCTCGTGACCCCCCTCCTCTTCTCCCTCGGAAAAAGAGGACGACGACAATGATGATGATGAGGAGGAGCCTCTTCCCCAGCAACAGGGGAAGAGGCTCCTTCTTCTGCCACCCTCCCTATTATCCAACAGTTTTGATAATCTGACAGTCTTCCCACCAGTTTAAGTCAGGTAATCGAGACTCTACTGTACATTGTAATGTTTTGGTGCTAAATTCATAAATACAGTAATGACTACATAACATTACTGTGTATTGAACTGCTTTTTCTGTTATTTTTTGTAGAACATAATGTTTTGGTGTTTAATTTGTAAAATAATAATGTAATTTGACATTTAATAGGCTTTTCCTTGATCCCTCCTTATTATCCAACATTTTCGCTTATCCAACATTCTGCTGGCCCATTTATGTTGGATAAGTGAAACTCTACTGTAGTTAGAAATTATTAGTATCATCCCACAAACATAATTATGAATATGTTTCTCAGGTACTGACACTAAACCTACCTTAACAGCCAGAGGTCTGTATACCGTTGAATGGGATGAAACTGGGTGATGTTTCCAACTCCTCCTGCCAGCAATATCCAGTGTGACAATCAGAAGAAGGTTCCCTGTTGTAACTCATCTGACCATAGATCACTGCTGGCAGGGGACTAGAAACATCATCCTGCTGCATCTGGCATTCAGTGCAGCTGCTGACTGTTAAGGAAGGTCTGGAGGGACATTTACAATTGTGGCCGTAATACCAGGATCTTGAATCATGAGGCTGAATATGAAGCAGTTGCATCTCTTTAATTCCAGATTACAAAGCCATAACTCCATCCTAATTACTATAATGACTTACTTTCTTTAATAACTAACATAAAATTTTAATAATATCATGATTGTTCATACAGTGGTAACTAGTTAGTTATAATAAATTTTCCTTAGTAACATTGAGTACATCTACACTGTAGGATGAATGCAGTTTGGTACCACTTTAATTACCATGGCGCAATGCTGTGGGATCACGGGAATTGTAGTTTTGCATGTTCTTTAGCCTTCTCTGCCAAAAGTGTTGGTGTCTCATTAAACTACAACTCCCAGGATTCCATAGCATTGAGCCATGGCAGTTAAACTGCTGTCGAACTTTAATAATAATAAAATAAAACTTTATTTGTATTGTGCCCTATCTCCTCGAGGGAACTATATATTAATTCACCAAGTAGGTGCGGTGCATCCTAAGACATAAATACATTACATTAAAACTGCAATTTTGGGATAGATAGTTTCATTTTTTTTTTTGCTCTAGCTGTAATTTCTATAACAATTTTATGGTTTTGGGTATGGCCTTACTGAGTGGTGGAAGAGGAATATCACATTGTTCAAGTGCACTGTGCATTGCGCTTTTGCACTGCACAAAGCATAGCTATAATGGTAACAGGCTACTGGGTTAAGGTTGGTTATTTAGAACTATAACCACAACTTCTAAGTGCTGACCTTGTCCCAGGTATGAAGTGATAATGAGTTGTACTTGATGTGTAAACTAAGCTAATTAGTTTCCAAGTGCATCATTTATTCTCATTTTTGCTCCTTCTTAGGGGTAAATATCCTTCTTGTGAGGTAGTTTCAACATTTGTGTCACTCTGAGGGTTTCCAAATGAGAGTGTTCAATGTTTAGAAATGTGCACTATGTGTCAGGATTCCCGGGTTCTGTTTCTAGTTCATTGGTGCCAGACAAGCCGTTCACTATCTCTAAAGCTAAATATACCTTTTGACATGTGTATAATGATCACATTTATATTTTGATACTTTGGGAGTGATTACAAACTCCTTGCACGTATTCCCCTCAGGGATCTGAGTTTATTTGCAAAGTATGCAAGTGTGTGTCTATCCCTTTTTAATGGTGTCATGTTAAGTAGAGCCCCTAAAGTTCTGCAAAGAAAGTATGCGCATTAACAGCCTATATTTTCTTTCACCAAAATCTCAAAATGAAACCCCTTATTTTTTATGGCTTAGGATATCCTGGAGCCCCCCGTGGCGCAGCAAGTTAAATCGCTGAGCTACTGAACTTGCTGACCAAAAGGTCGGCAATTCGAAACTGGGTAGCAGAGTGAGCTCCCGCTGTTAGCCCCAGCTTCTGCCAACCTAGCAGTTTGAAAACATGAAAATTTGAATAGATCAAGAAGTATTGCTTCAGCGGGAAGGTAACGGCGCTCCATGCAGTCATGCCGGCCACATGGCCTTGGAGGTGTCTATGGACAATGCCGGCTCTTTGTCTTAGAAATGAAGATGAGCACCAATCCCCAGAGTTGGACACGACTAGACTTAATGTCAGGGGGAAACCTTTACCTTTACTCTGGGATGTCCTATATATGAATACAGGTTTCTCCTTTTAAGCAATAACACCTGAAAAATATACCCCCAGGAGATGATTCCTGATTTTACAACACATGCAGTTTTTAGTATCAACAATAAAGTACTTTATATATCACCTAGGTAATTTCATCTATTTTTAACAGCATATCTATATTCCATTCCATTTGCTTGTAGATACATTTGGTGCTAGGCTCAATTTTTTTTAACAAAGCAAGACTTGTAAGTAGAGGAAATAGGAATCTTTGCTGAGATCTATGTAACTTGCTCTTTAAATCTGATACAAATGAAAACAGTTAAATTACGGGTGTTTAATCTTCAAATAAATTAGAGTTAGAGCAATGTCACCACAGCCAAGGTTTAGAGATTCTTGAAAGTACAAATACACCTAAAGTGTACTCTTATGAATGTCTTGGATAATACTGTTGACACAATTCTAGTGGTATAATCTTGGTTCCTAATTGTCCAGTTTTATTAGGTAATTTTTAGTTTGTGCTCTGCCACAAAATTGCAATAGCCTTCACCAACCTCATGTGTTTTGTACAAGTACCATGATTTCTGACTATAAGCCATGCTTTTAGGGACTGAGGGAAGTTGTATTCCAAAAAACTGGGAAGATACCAGTTTAGGAGGATACCTGGTCTGAAAGGGAAGGAGGCTGTAATCCTTTCACCAGCCTGTTTACAGCAGCTGCCCCAGTATTTCGCCTCTCAAACTCACCTCTCTATTCTTCAGCATGCAATTGCCACACTGCCTAAGCTAACAGCCAGGGGACAGTCTCCATTCACCATTTCAGTTTGGTGGCTAGACATTACATGCTACACATTACATAGACCCCATCTACACTGCCATATAAAATCCAAATTACAGTATCTGCTTTGAACTGGATTATATTAGTCTACACCAGTGGTTCTCAACCCCATGGGTCCCCAGATGGTATATCTGGGAGTTGGTATATAACTCCCAGAAATCCCAGCCAGTTAACCAGCTGTTAGGATTTCTGGGGTTGAAGGCCAAAACATCTGGGGACCCACAGTTTGGGAACCACTGGTCGACACTGCCATATAACCCAGTTCAAAGTAGATAATCTGGATTTTATATGGCAGTGTAGATGGGGCCATAGTTTCTATTTAAAATGTAAAGTTTTGTGTATCACAGATCTCTGTCATTTCTGTTAGTGTGGGCCTGAACAATAGAGGTTAATTTCTGTTAAAATGATGAGAATCAGCTTGGAATTTTGTGTCTATTGCAAGTAACACAAATTTGAAAGACATTTGTAGTTCTAGTATGCATTAAAAAGAGCCACTTGATCCAATATGTTATCTTAATCTATTTTGACCGTTGCATCAATTAACCTCATCAACATGAACTAGGAGCCCCTTTCAAGTCCTAATATAAACACATGGAATTTTAGTTTTTATGATCTTAACAGGGCTGCTTTGTGCTAATATATCCTTGAGGTTTCCTTTGCAATCACTTAGAAATCCTTTATACTGTATTGTGACATGTTGGCAATGACAAAATCTGTCCTGGGGGCCTGTTTTTACATTTCTCTCTTTAGGAACATTTCGGAAAAGGAAAGAGGAAAAAAATCTTGCCATCAGCTCACAGCTATAAGAATCCAGAATAGAAGCAGCAGCTGTGGGGAGTATGCATTCCTAAATGTTTAAACCATTTATACAATAATTGGGCGCAACAGAGCTCTTCCTGTAATGAATGGGCCTGATTCTGGTCATGCTTCATTCACAGAGTTCATGCTGAAGTCATTGGCCAGTCTACATGTACTGCACCCAAAGGAATGTGCTGTACACATATTTGGAACATAAAACCAGGAAGAAATACCGCATACAGAGTGTGGGGTGTCCTCTTACTTGGAATGTAGTAGTGAGAGAGGTGTTGAGCTACTGCTTTTATAGAAAAGACACACTTCCAGCCTCAAGAGCTTGGAAAAGATAGTTTTGGGGATTACATCTTCTAGAATTTGTCAATCAACATGACCACTGAGGAACCCTGGGAAGTCATAGTGCGAAAAAGTAACTTTTCTAAACTGTAGCTTTGACAATAAATAATGCAAGAGTTAGCTGCCTGGTCTTGCTTTTGCATGCTTGCACTCTACAACTCAGCACTAACTGAGTTTGACAGTTCTTGCCATTTGTATAAAGAAAAAGATAACTTTTGGAACTCTGAAAACCAGAGGAATAATTGCTCAGGTATTTCATGGTAAGCTGGTACAGTATAATGTAACCTAAGGCAGTGCCTCTCAATTTATCTGGTGTGGGGTAGTAACAGTTTTGTTTTTTGTTTTATACAATTTACCAGGGACCAGCCAAGGGCGCAATGGGGAAAATAAATAAATCTGAACAGCATTACATTTCTTTCCCAAAAAAGGGAGCAAAGTTTATCTTCCAAATAGCTGAAATGTGGATGCACCACCAAATCAAAAATTGTGAAAATAAATATGTGCACAATAAATTTAACATCAGGTTTGGGGGATGAACCAGACAAAACTTGAAGTTGTATTGAAGCCACCGTGCTGGGAAGCTGATTTCTGTGCCTCATTAGTGGAACTGAGATAAAAAATTTCTGCCATCCCTTGGGAGGTTATCCATCAGTTAATGGTTTTTGTTCTATTGGTAGGTGGTGCCTGCACCAAATTGCATAGATTTCTTAAAAGTCACACGTGCATAGGATTTGCTTGACACATCTTCTTCTTGGTATGTTTCTTCCTTTCACTCTATTTGTGTCTCTTCAAAATGTCCATAGCACTATTGGTAACAAGTGGCCTCTGGTTAGAAAGATGGAGGTACCAAAGGCATTTAATATAAAGCCTATTTTGCACAATGCATTGAATATTACTAATTGTTGTGTTATATTTTATTGATCTATTTTTAAATCTGGCTTTTAAAAATTGTTTGATATTATTTTTACTTCTGTGTCTTATGGATTTTTAATGATGTCATCTTTAATTGTTTAAGCTACTTGAGTCCAAATTTAGGATAAATGTAGTATTGAGATGATGATGATGATGATAGCAATAATAGTTTCCTGCCTATTAACACTCAAAATGTTATTTTCCTATTGACTCTTTAGTGAAAACATGATTTGGTGACTGATATCAACCATGTGACTTATGGTTATTTTTATACAGTATCCACATTGAAAGAATCCTGCACTAGGAAGATGGTAACAACTACTATTACTATATGGTTAATTGCCCCGTATTGCATTTGCCTGTAGTTTAAGTCCATTAACTGAAGGGTGTTTCATGAGGAGTGGATGTACAGTATTCTTTTGTGTCTGGAATGCATTGATGACATCCACGTGAAGGGGAAGTAAATTTATGCTGGAGTCTAATATATTTGAAAATTTTCCCAGCTATGAAAGTCTTCCTTTATCTTTGAATTTCCTGGCTTTTATGGATTTATATTAGATCTGTTATGTTATTTCAGTGAGAGCTTTTTGCCTGTGTGTGCGTTTGATGTCCTTTAGATTGTTTTCATTGGCTATATACATGTATACATAGAATGAAAATAAAAGCAATTTCATTTAAGATTGTTGCCAGGCTGTGTGGGTTCCAAGTGGAAGATCTCAACTTCTGAGACTGTTATATTAGCCATCACCGCACCTGGAATGGTATTTTTTTTTAAAGAGGGGGGAAACTGCTTACATTGCTTTCATGAACATAAGTTTAAATAATTTCTGTTTATAATTCAGTCATGAGTTTTGTTTGAGCTAGGATTTAAGAGAATCCACCATAGAGGCTGTAATCCATGCCAGATCTCTACAGTGAAGTCATAATTAAAGAGGGTTCCTCAGAGAGTCCATTGAGTTTTTTCCTGCCACATCCCAGACTCCCAGATTAGTGAGAGTGGTTTAATTGTTTCCCAGAACATTGGTGTGTGTGTGTATGTGTGTGTGTATGTATGTGTGTGTGTGTGTGTGTATATATATATATATATATATACACACACACACACACACACACATACACAATTTCTCGTTGTAGCTGCTTTAAGGTTAATCTAAGGAGAGACAAAGTTAGAATCACAGGGTTGTTGTATGTATTCCGGGCTGTATGGCCATGTTCTAGAAGTATTCTCTCCTGACGTTTCACCCACATCTATGGCAGGCATCCTCAGAGGTTGTGAGGCATGGAGAAACTAGGCAAGGAAGGTTAATATATATCTGTGGAGAGTCCAAGGTGTGAGAAGAGTTCTTTGTCAGTTGGAAGTCAGCGTGAATGTTGCAGTTAATCACCTTAATTAGCATTGGAAAGGTTTGTCTCTTGCCTAGAGGGCATCCTTTGTTTAGAGTCATTAGCCGTCCCTGGATCTCCTCTGCCCTCAGAGTGTTGCTTTCCATCTACTGTTCTGATATTTGAGTTTTTTAATACTGGTAGCCAGATTTTGTTCATTTTCATTGTTTCTTCCTTTCTGTTGAAGTTGTCCACATGCTTGTGGATTTCAATGGCTTCTCTGTGTAGTCTGATATGATAGTTGTTGGAGTGGTCAAGCATTTCTGTGTTCTCAAATAATATACTGTGTCCAGGTTGGTTCACCAAGTTTGTTAACTGAAGATGCCCAGTTATCCGTTAAACTGTGTTTTATGAATTTTAAATTTTATCAGCTGATGTTGTCTGTTTGCTTTGTATTTGGTTAAACTTACGTTTACTGTTTTTATGCTTATGTATTGCTATTCTATATTGCTATTCTGACACCCCAGAGTCACTTCGGAAAGATGGTGGTGGGGTATAAATAAAGTTTATTTATTTATTCATTATTAAAATTCTGAACTAGATTATGGTCTATTGGCTTCAAGAATCTTAGAAGGCAGAAGCTAGCAGATGAGGACTAATATTCCAGTGGAAATACATATGTTTCGCTCCATATAAATCCACATGTATAAAGACTTTATCACATGCAAGTCCCCATCCACCTAGTTTCCACACACTTTTAAAGCAGTTCACAGATGAAGCAACAGAGATCCCATCATACAATTCCAGGGGACTTCCGCCTCTCGTCCATGCTGCTTCATCTTTGAACTGTCTCTGAAGTGTAGGGAAATGGGGAAATACAGTACATTGGAGCCCGTTTGAAAGCTTCATCTGAGCTTCCAGTGAGCATGGAAATCGGAGAAAGTGGAGAAAAACACGTGGGATGGGATATATCAAATTTGCCAGTGTTTAATTGCTTCAACGACGTGGAGTAATGAGTGTTCCTATGGGTGGTCTCTTACCCAGCATTGAAATTTCTCTCCCAAAATCCTGCTTAATGGTCCTAGTATAGTAATTTTTAAAATTAATTTAATCATTAGAAATACCACAATTTCAAGATATAATCAGATTGTTTTTCCTATCATTTCTCCTTCATAGTAAACTTGGCTTTCAAAATTGTGCTACTCCTAGCTTTTAAACTTTGTTTACCTCCTTTTTTTAAACCAACTACAGTATGTTCTAGTGCCCAGTAGGTTTTGGACTTCTCTGATCGAGAGTAAAGAGATTGGGAGGGAAAGGATCCCAGAGAAGTGGTGTTTGCCTTAAGAATGGTGCCTTCTGTCTTCTTGAGAGTAGGAAAAGAGAGAAGTGCAGAAAAATTGTGTCTGCCTTAAAAATGATGCTGTCTCTACTAATGGTTAAGCTAGAGGCAGGAGGAGGTGATCCTGTGTGATGGGAGTAAGTAAGTTCTCCATCTTTTTTAAAGACAGAATCCTATGCAATTAAGACAATTATACATTCAAAGAAGACTATTTTCCCCACTTTCCCCTGTTTTCCCCAGCTCTGTCTAATAAAGTCCTAACATTGTGTACCTATGAATGCTGCAGCATATTATACACCCAGGTTACCTCTTGCTATTGTGGAGGCAATTTTCCCCAACATTTGCTTGGTGGAGGGGGAGTGAGAAGTTTTCTTGGGGTTCAAAGTGAAAGCACCTTAACATGAACATGACCTGGTGGTGAGAAGGAAGCATCCATTTGATCCTCTGGCCTGTCTGTCTCCATTTGGGGTTTTCTGGGAGAAGCTGAAATTCATTGAGTCTTTCACCCCAATTTTTCTACATACACAATAGAGGCACTCTCCTGCTCTAGGAATAGGGATATATTTTTGTACAGGTAAGGAAAAATCAAGTCAAGCAAACTTGTCTTATTTTGGAATTTAACTTTTACAGCAAAGTGCAAAACACATGTTTAGAGAGATATAATTAAAGTTTAACATTGACTCCAGACTTGGTTATTTGTGATAACTGAAGCAAGGGCCAAGTATTTGGGTAAAAACATTAGTTGTACCATTGCTGTAAATGATTTTACCCCCTTCTGCTTTGCTCTCGAAATGCAATGGCAAAAGCTGTTTGTTGAGGTAAAGTCCAAAATTTCCATTTTAATATGTTTGTCTCTGCCTCTTAGAACTGGTTGCAAAATATTTTTGTTCAAAGAAAAGCTAACAGGCAAATTAGATAAAGTCTACTTTTTCGCTCGCTTTCCGTGTACTATAGATTTTTGTTGTTCAGACTTCAAAGCATTCCTTTTGCCTCTTTGAGAATTGCATTTTTAGGTCAGGTGGGGGTCATAATTCTAAAGTACCTGAGTCTGGAGGAACGGGGGTTCTGTCTCAGTTATTGGCATAGTGTGGACATATGTTGTTTTTAGTTATATTAATAGAACATATTCCTGAAGTAACGATTTATGTAGTGATAGATTTGAATTATACTGAAGGCAATTTAGTGATAGATTAAATTCCATTCAAGGAAGCGTTTCATTTTTGCTTGATAGTTCACTCTCAATTTGTGAGTATTAAATCAGCAGAATGTGAAAATCATTTTTAATCATATAAGGTATTAATGGGCACAACACTCTATAAACCTTTAGAATCACTAGCAATGCTTTATAGTTTTACTGCTAAATGTATAACAAAAAACAGCATAGATTAATTATCCTACTTACTTTCAGGTTAAACCCTGGGATGTAGATACCTGCACTGCAGAATTCATGCACAAATTCTATCAACCAGCTGATCACTGTCAGGGTTTAATGTAGGAGTGCCACAAAAAGAGGACTTACCAAAGTAGTTATCCCAGTTTTGAGTTCTCCTGTGTAAATTTGATTAGAATAGAAGTATTAAAAGCAGTGCAGATGAATCATGTAGACCAGTGGTTCTCAGCCTGTGGCTCCCCAGGTGTTTTGGCCCACAACTCCCAGAAATCCCAGCCAGTTTACCAGCTGTTGGGATTTCTGGGAGTTGAAGGCCAAAACATCTGGGGACCCACAGGTTGAGAACCACTGTGCTACTTGATGCTAGGGGCTTTACACAAATTAAAAGTTGCTAGTTGTTATTGAATGTGAGCAGCTATTCAATTAGATCAGTGGTTGTGTTGTCGAAGGCTTTCATGGCCAGAAACACAGGGTTGTTGTGTATTTCCGGGCTGTATGGCCATGTTCCAGAAGTATTCTCTCCTGACGTTTCACCCACATCTATGGCAGGCATCCTCAAAGGTTCCTCAGAGGTTCCTATACCTCAACCTCTGAGGATGCCTGCCATAGATGTGGGCGAAACATCAGGAGAGAATACTTCTGGAACATGGCCATACAGCCTGGAAAACACACAACAACCCCAAATAAGTGGTTCTCAACATGGAGTCCCTAGATGCTTTTGACCTTCAATTCCCAGAAATCCTAACAGCTGGTAAGCTGGCTGGGATTAATGGGAGTTATAGGCCAAAAGCATCTGGGGACCACAGGTTAAGAACCACTGAATTAGAGTATTTCCTACCCATAATGATATATTTCTGGAGTGTATTGTTAAGCATTATCTCAAAGTGTATCCAGGCCTTCTAGGTCGTTGGGGGTAGTGAATGCACTCATGAGTTTTAGCTTAAATTTTAAAGTTGTCTATTTTGCTGATTTTTTTGGGGAGGAGTAATAGAATGAAGCACTTTTGGTAGTATCTACAAGGTTGAAATGAAAACTTGTAATGAATTTGCCACCACACTGGCATGGAAGGCTGTATGTGGGGGGAATGACAGAAGCAGAACAGGATCAAGGAGCTGCAGTGAACTTTTTGTGTCAAAACAGCCTTGTTATGGATTCTGTTTTCTTTAATTCTGTCTTTTGCAATAATATGGATAATAATTAACATTACTATCAGAATGCCTTAAGAATATTTTTAAAGAAAAAACTGTAGATAAATAGATAGGGAAACTGTCATTGAAAATTCAATAAAACCTTTCCTTGTTACTTGTGGTTTCACCTGTGCCAGAGAATTCACTCTGAACTACAATAATAATATGTTTATAAATTATTTACTCAACCGTTCTGGTCAATTAGGCAAACTATAAATTTAGGGAAGTTTTTAGCAAGTGCATCATGTACTCAGTGAAACAGAATAGCTTCTTTAAATTTGTTTTGATCTATCCAGTGCGTACAAAGGATCAAATTCTGTGAGTCTTTTACTTTGTCAAATTGCCCGTTGAATTCAACTTAGGAAATGGTCCATGAAGTGGAACATTGCTAATTCACACTCTTCCTAATACACATTCCAAACCTGCCTTTTTTCACATTCCAGAATTACTGTAAGACTTGATATATTCTATTGAAAATACTTGATATCCACGGGGTATTTTTTAAAGACTACCTTGTCATGATTGAGAAGGTGAGTTCTCATTTTCCACAAATGAATATTAAAATAGTATAACAGTGAAGAGCAATGTAGAATTTCTCTTCATGCTCTGAATGGTTAATGCAAGAAATTACAAAAACTCTCATATGCTCCCCCCCCCCCCAAAAAAAATCAGTGCTACCCACACTGAAATTCTTTCTCTCCCCCTCACTTCTTTTTCTCTATTCAAGGATAAGAAGCTAGATATCCGGACATGGCTGACAAGCCAAGAGAGACATCATCTTGATGGTGCTCAATGGAGAGGACTTATTTTAGATGTGTCCAGTAATCTTAAGAGCTAGCCCAGTTCCTCTTCTAGGCTGAGTTGCATCCAGTGGAAGAGCAGACCAGTAGATATTGTTGCTGAGCATTCAGGAGAGACGAGTAAGTAAGAATAACGAGTAAGTCTGGCTTTGCTATCTTCAGCATTCTCTATGCTCTTTGTTACTTGACTCTTGCTTGACTACTTTCCATTATTAACATGCTAAAAGAATGGATCGTGGCAAATGCTATAAAGCCTTCCTGAAAAACAGTATGACCCCATATCCATGAGAAATACATTCCTAACTTACCATGAAAACAGAAAACTGTTGATAATAGTAAACACTATTGAAATGATCAACTTCTGTCTGAAGTTAACATAGAATGGTGCTGGAGGAATTTGCAGCATGACTGTATGATAACTTCTAGTGGAAGTATACCATAGAATCTTTAAGATGATCTATAAAATTCCCAGAGAACATATATTTTGTTAGATGCAGGTAGGCAAAACCCTATCCCATGGGTAAAAGTGTTACATGCACACGCTAACTTTCCCATAAATACATACACATAAATGTGAACTAGCACAATCATCTTCTTATAACAGCTTCACCAGTTACCACCTCTGTTTGCTTTAGTGAAAGTTAATATTTTCATGGTTTCTCTGAAACAATAGGCTACAAAGAAATTTCCTTATTCTTAGTTATAGGAAACATGTCCTTTTCCTTCTCAGAGTTTACTGCTGCTTTGGTCCACATTCTCAGTTGTCCACATCATCACAATTGAGTGTCTCAAATATCTTTACTAATAAGTAGAGTAATGTATAAAAATAGGAGTGCTGCCCATTATGCTTGATGGACTCCACATTCTGACACATTGATACTTCCCCCAAATTAAATCAGGCAGCATTAGACCCAATTTATATTCTAAGTACAATATACCTTTTGAATTTCTACACTATCCCAGGAGGGACCATATGTCATGGATCAGTACCATGGATATATTCTATCCATGGGATCTGAATCTAAGTTTGTATCTAACACATATCACACTTTGGATGATTCATAGTTTGACACAGGAAGATGATATTGTTATTATTCCCATTATATGCCTTCAAGACATTTCAAAGTTATGGCAATCCTATCATGGGGTTCCTTTTGCGAGATTTTTTCAGAAGGGGGTTGCCTTTGCCATTCTCAGAGGTTGAGTAAATCAGACTTGCCTAAGGTCATCCAGTGGTGTCTAGTCATAGTCCAACACCCAAACCACTACACTATACTAACTCTCAAAGTGTTCTTCCCACCCTTAAATCATCAAAGAGCAAAACCCATTCACAGAGTATTCCAAAAGGAAATTTGGGGGAGGGGAAGGGATGTAACTCCACACCAGCCAACATCCTTTTCATAGTGCTTTTTTAGCAGTAAATGAAATTTGATTACAGTCTAGTTTTCCTTCCTAAAAACCCATCCTGTCATGTGACTTTTGCACAGGACTTGCATTTTGTCAGGAAATAATGGGAAGCAAAGGCTTCTTATTACCTACCTGCTGAGATCTTTGTAGTGGATGAATGCCCCTGGTCATTATTCGTTAACCTTTTCCCTTCAGACTATACAATGAGACTAATAGCCTGCCAGTGCTCCTTCTCAGGAATGAAAGAGACCAGTTAGAGAGTATCTTAGGAAGCTCTTCATTTTTTTAAAAAAAAGCATATTGCTTTAATGGAAAAATAGTTATTTTGAAAGGGAGAGTTTTGATGTTACTCTGAAATATATGGCTTTGTTTGCTGCATCTTTCTTTGTGAATGGAGTTTGATTAACATCCATGAAAACAGGAAAGGTGAAAATGAATCAAGATCCCCCAGCCTCCATTAAAATTGCATGACTGAACTGCTGCAACCCAAATGTAATTATCTTTATTGCTTGCAATGCAAGCTGGCATTCTAGTTCCTGGTTTCGTTTGGATGAGGGCAGGTGAAAGAAATCTGAAAACGTGGGGCCATAAGTTGCTTGAACTTACTCCTTGCAGCCCTGGATTGAGAAGTGATTTATTGGAGCTGCTGCAGCCTATAGACCATACATCACCTTCCTGGTTGGCTTTGTTGGCACCTTGTCACATTCTTGTGGGCTTGAGGAATTCATTGTTCTTGTTTGAACTGATAAGAACAAAAAAGGGATTTTCTGCCTGAGACCTTGGGAAAAGCAGAGGGGGTGGAATGTTGACACGAACAGCAGGACTGCACTTTCCCAAGCCTTTCAGTCTGAATTCTTTACAAAGTAGAAGACCACCGACTTTAGGTGTTCTATGCAATGCTTTGTCTCTCTGAGTGTAGGTGTTTGGCAAGGAACAGATAAACACAGGCATGTATTTGTTGAAGGATAACAGCCTACCAATCAAATTCCATTTTTGGTGCAAGATTACACTGAGATCTTTACTGGGTCCGGAAGTTGTAGAACATTCTGATACCTGCATCAAAGTGGAGCTGAATGAGAAAACTGGATAAAAACTAAGAGCCCGATAAGTCATATTGGTCAAACAGAACACATTGCCAGCACTATACTTGGATTCAGTCTGCCTATCCACATTATTCCCGGTTATCGAAATCCCAAGAGGGGAATATGCCATGACTAGGTTTTCTTAGCAAGATTTGTTCGGAGAGAGTATGCCCTTTCCTTTCTCTGAGGTTGAGAGAGTGTGACTTTTCCAAGATCACCCAGTGGATTTCCATGGCTGAATAGGGACTTGAACCCTATTCTCTAGAGTCATAGTCCAACCTCAGAGCTCTATACCATGCTGGTTAAACAGACTTCAATAGCTTGATGCCAGGGCCGGCCAGAGATATTTCTGAATGTGAAGCGGGGGTGCTGAAAAGCGCCCCCGCCACCGGCCCCGCCTCCCGCGCCCTGGCCCCGCCCAGCGTGCCCTGGCCCCGCCTCCCACGCTGCGTGGGAGGCGGGGCCAGGGCGAATAGTGAGGGAGGCGGGGCCAGAGTTGGCCCCGCCCCCCTCCCAGCATGCCCTGGCCCCGCCTCCCACGCAGCATGGGAGGCGGGGCCAGGGCACGCTGGGCGGGGGGCGGCGCCAGAGTTGGCCCCGCCTCCCACGCTACTCCCGCTCGCCCGTCTGGCCTTTTCTAGCTGGCCAGACTGCAGCGGAGGTCCCTCCAGGCCGCGATTGCGGCCTGAAGGGCCCTCCGCTGCAGTCTGGCCAGCTAGAAAAGGCCAGACGGGCGAGCGGGAGTAGCGTGGGAGGCGGGGCCAACTCTGGCCCCCCCGCCCAGCGTGCCTTGGCCCCGCCTCCCACGCAGCGTGGGAGGCAGGACCAAGGCACGCTGGGCGGGGGGGGGCGCGGCGCCAGAGCTGGCTCCGCCTCCCACGCTACTCCTGCTCGCCCGTCTGGCCTTTTCTAGCTGGCCAGACTGCAGCGGAGGTCCCTACAGGCCGCGATCGCGGCCTGGAGGGACCTCCGCTGCAGTCTGGCCAGCTAGAAAAGGCCAGACAGGCGAGCGGGAGTAGCATGGGAGGCGGGGCCAGCTCTGGCCCCCCCGCCCAGCGTGCCCTGGCCCCGCCTCCCACGCAGCGTGGGAGGCGGGGCCAGGGCACGCTGGGCGGGGGGCGGGGCCAGAGTTGGCCCCGCCTCCCGCGCTACTCCCGCTCGCCCGTCTGGCCTTTTCTAGCTGGCCAGACTGCAGCGGAGGTCCCTGCAGGCCGCGATTGCGGCCTGGAGGGACCTCCGCTGCAGTCTGGCCAGCTAGAAAAGGCCAGACGGGCCAGGGCGCACTGGGCGGGAGGCGGGGCACCGTCAGGGCAGTGCCCCGCCTCCCGCCCAGCCTGACGACGCCCCCCCGGGCCTGCGCCCGAGGCGGCGGCGTCAGGTGCCTCTATAGTGGGGCCGGCCCTGCTTGATGCAGGGGGAATGCATAAAGTAAAAAGAAAGTTCTGCCATAGCTCATCAGGGATTGAAGACAGGAAAGGGGATCTGAATCATAGTTGCTAAGGTTTTTGAGACAATAAAAATGATGAAAAAACCGTAGAGGTGCTAAAATGCGAGAAGGCTCTGAATTACTGCTTTCAGTTTCCTGCTGTAAAGAAAGGGGGAAATCAGGCAAACAGGAGGTCCTGTGTTCTTTTTGGGGCATTAAGTAGTGCCCAATACACTTCAGCAAGTGGTATATATGTGTGCATTTTTATAAGAATCAATGTCTTGAAACAGGGTTGTTGTATGTTTTCCGGGCTGTATGGCCATGTTCCAGAAACAGGAGAGAATGCTTCTGAAACATGGCCACACAGCCCGGAAAACACACAACAACCCTGTGATTCCGGTCATGAAAGCCTTCAACAACACAATGTCTTGGAAGTTCATCGTTTTGAATTTACATATATGAAAAGATAGACTATTGCTGTTGCAAACTCCTAACGTTTTTGTCTGTTATCCTGTTGTGTAAAATAACTGGTACTTAAGATTTGCTTTGGGGAGAAAATAAAATTCACAATTTTCCTGCAGAGATTTTGGTGCAATTTGGTGCAACTTGTTAGCCTGAGAATAAGCCCCTTAGAACTCTGAGGCATTAATGTTTGGGTTAATATTTTCATGATTGTGCTATTATTCATAACTGTTAACCTTGTAGCACGTGACAGCAAAATCAAGAAGAGGAAAGTTTCCAAGGGCTGGATCCAGACTGCAAGCGTTATAGTAATAATGTCCTCACTAGTCTATTATGTCTACATCTCATGATATTGTAAATACTGCTGTTAATAATAATAAAATAGATATCAGGGAAATCATCTAGCTTGAACTTCTGAGCTAAAACTAATGAATGTTTGGGCTTCCTTTGTTAAAAGGTGGTATATTATTTTCTGTTACACTTGTAGGCAGGGAACATACACCTTCCATCAGCTGTCTGGCATAAAGACTAGATTCCCAGGGCTCTGGCAGTGTTTAAAGTACAGTTTAGAAAAGTAACCTTTTTGAAGTATAACACAGAATCCCCCAGTTAGATGACCAATAGCCATTTTGACTGGGAGCTCCAGTCCAAAAAAGGTACATTTCCCACTTATGAGACAAAAGAATATCATGGCCAAGGAAAAAGAGAATAAACATCCATTCTTTGTCTGTTACATGGGGGAAAATGTCATTTTGTATTCCATGAATTGAAAAGTATTTTCTGATTGACATAATAAACCACACATTTCTGTCACATTCTTGCCACTTGAGAAGGCTGCCATGGAGTAGTGGTTTGGGGTTTCGACTACGATTCTGGGGACCAGGGTTCAAATCCTCGCTAGCCATGGAAACCCATTGGGGTCACCTTGAGCCAGTCCCACACTCTCAGCATTAAAGGGTAACCCTTTTTTGAACAAATCGTGCCAAAAAACCTTCATGATAGGTTCACCTTGGGGCACCATCAGTCAGAAATAACTTTAAGGCATACCACAACAACCTTACCACTTACTGTGCCATACCTTATGTGCTTTGAGAGTATTTTGTTCTGTTTCTAACTTGTATGATCTGCTACCAGCCACTCACTATCTCTGTTCCTCATTTCTCATTCTACATAAAACTCTTTCTTCTGCTGCCTAATAACACACACAGACAGGAAACATTCCTTTTAGCAGTGGTTATAGACTAGCTCTGCATTTTAGTATTCTTCACTCTGCCTTTTTGGGAAAGGATTTATCTCCACTCTCAGATTAGTTCTCATAGCTTGAAGTAGTCAACATTTCAGATAAAGCTTGTAGGCTAGCCATGTTTTATGTTTAGCCCGTAGGAAGGCAGAAGCAGTTAAACAGTCAACACTTGTCATTGTTACTTATCAGGGCTTAAAGAGGGCTTTCCATTTTGACTTCATTAAAGGTAAGAAAGATACCAGAAGGGAAGCAATAGGAATAATAGGAAAGGGTCAAAAGGTCATAGGATAGGATGAAGTCTGTCTTAATTCATGTGCCTGTTTTGCATACCAAAATTCAAAAAGATATCCATTAATTTAGTATAATAAATTACGTTGTTCTCAGACTTTTGAAGTTTGCAGTTTCATTATGGAAAGCAGGATGAGCAAGGAAAAAATAGGCAATTTTAGACTACTGTAACATGCCACACACACATACAAGATGCTACAGCCTAATATACGTGACATTAATTTATTTGAAGGAATTACCACTGCTTGGTATTACCAATATTGCATGGAAAGTGGAATTCTGACTTCCCTCACAAGCATGCATTAAAATATTAGGAGCCATTCTTCAAGCACTTTAATTGTAATTACAATCAAGTACTGTTAAAGTATGCTAAGCAGTAAGTAATCTGCATGAAGTGATCTTGGGCATATGCCCACATTAGAAGTAAATGAATTAGAAAGCTAGCTTATCATATAATACCGGCAATGTTTTACACTGGATTCCTTTATATTCTTCCATACTCCTGTAATGAGGAGGCATTTTGGAAGACCATAAATGTATGTAAACAAATGCTGCAGTACTGATAATACAAGGCACTTATAAGATGCTGCTGGTATACAAATGTAGCACACTTGTTAAGTTCTGATACCACAGCTCTCATTCTAGCCAGCCACACTTCCTTGCTTGAAGTCATAAAGAATGTGTCATAGCTGGCTTGGAGATTCACCTCTCCCAGAAAATAACTTTCCTGAGTTCTGAGAGCTTCTGTTAGGAACCTGTGGTGCTTTGAAGTGAGTTTTTTATTATCTAGTTCTTGTTGTTGTTTTTTTATCTTAAATTCAGCCCCCAACACAAGATACATTCAGAGGAGGTTTGCCATTGCCTTCCTCAGGCTAAAGCTAAAAGAGAGTGTCTTGCCCAAACCTGTGGGGGGGTTTTTTTTTTTTTTTGGCCAAGCAGGGATTTAAACCCTGGTTTTCTAGTTCAACATCCAACTACTACATTTTATGGCTCTTTATTATGCAATTGACCCAATTCATTCATGAAATGTTATTGAGGGAGGAGTTACAAACAATGTTATTTTCTATATCACAATTTTCTTCTTAATGCCACATACACTGTAATACGCGTTTCCATTGGTAACCCTCCTACATTTTTTTAATCTGGGAAGGAAAGATGGAATGTATAATGCCTTTTGATTCATAAATTTAAAGCACCCCTGGAGTATTTGCCAAGCAATAAATTTTACTGACTGTAATAGAGGTGGGAATAATGTGGAACTTTTGTTCCACCAAAGTTATTGAGAAGGGAGAATTAAGTCAAGAAATCAGAACAACACTGAGATTTGAAAATGCAGCTGTTAAGTAGTTAAGCAAGATCCTGAAGTGCAAAGATATATAATTGAATATTTAAGTAGGGTTGTCTGTGCCATTGTATTTAAATTTCTATGTTTAATTGTGGAAGCTGAACAGTGAAGAAAGTTGTTAGGAAGAAAGTCAACTCATTTGAAATGTGATTCTGGAGAAGAGTTTTACAGATACTGTGGGCCCACAAAAAACCAAATAAATGGTCCTACAGCAAATCAAGTCTAAACTCTCCCTAAAAGAGAGAGTGAGGGCCCTTCCAGACAGGCCCTATATGTAAGGATCTGATCCCAGGTTTTCTACTTTAAATTACATTATATGAGTCTGCACTGCCAGGTAATCTGGGATAAACAGAAAACCTGGGGTCAGATCCTGGGATATAGGGCTTGTCTGGAAGGGCCCTGAGACTGTCGTACTTTGGGCACATCATGATAGGACAAGAGATAATAATGATTGGTAAATTAGAAGGTGGTAGGAAGAGAGGAAGCTTGCATGACCTATGAATCAAGAAAGACACCGGGCTCTTCCACACAGCCATATAACCCAGAATATCTGCTTTGAACTCGGTTATTTGAACCCACGCTGGGTTATTTGAACCCACGCTGCATATATCCCTGTTCAAAGCAGATAATGTGGGATTTTATTCATCCCCTTCCACACAGCTGTATGAACTGGGTTATATGGCAGTGTGGACTCAGATAATCAAGTTTAAAGCAGATATTGTGGGATTTTCTGCCTTGATATCCTGGATTATATGGCTGTGTGGAAGGGCCCTAAAGATACTTGATAGCATGACTAGGACATCTCTTATTATAAGGCTGCCACAAGTAAAAGGTAACTTGAAAGCAGTTAATGACAAAAAAGCTTTCACAAAACTAATGTATTAAGTACAGTGAGATTCATTTTCTATGGAAGCTGCTGCACTTTCCTTTCCTACACCGAAAAAAACTGACAGGGTGTCACTGCACTCTGCTGGAGACTCTCTGAGCCAGATCAGACCTCTGTGGGTCTCCCAGCTGGCTGTCACAAGGAGAGGAGATGGCCGAGCTGATAACCTCTGAACCTCCAGGGACGTGCTCAGCTGAAGACTTATTTATGTTTGTCAGAAGCACCCTTTAATAATCCTGAATTGTACGTCTGGAAGCAAATACTTCAGAAGGGAGGGTGAAAATGATAAACAATAAGTACCCCTGTATAAACCAAATGCCTAGCACCCGTTCTTTAGCTGTTCTAGCTGTTCATCACCAGCATTAGCAATTTATTGGATTGAGCGTTCCTAGTTGCATGGAATATTTTATATGCAAAGGATAAAGTTTTGTAAAGTGGTTATTGCCAATAAATCTGGGATTTTTTTGTCATGGCTTGTTTTAAAAACAAACAAACAAACGATTCTGGAAAAAATGTAGGTTTGCTGGCTGGCTGTTATGTTAAAGTATTATATTTTATGTTTTATTTTTATCTTGTCTATTCATTTTTACTTCTTAATGCCAGGAACCTGATATCATTGTAAATTAAAATCCTGGCTCTTCAAGAGCTCAAAATAATACTTATTCATCAACAAAAACAAAAATAACACCACCTTCAAATCCATAGGTGGGGGAAAGTGATGGATCTTTCCTGACATTCCTGCAACTGATTTCCCCACTGTCTACATATTATTATATAATAACATCAGATACACATGTACACATATTTAGTGTTGTGATTGCTCTCAACTGGTAGATATAAATAAATTGAAAAGAAGCTTTATCACAGCTGTTGTGTTTTTCAGTATTTAACTTGAACCTTTACTGTTCTGCCAAAGGAAAACAACATTTTGAAAGGAATGTTTATTTTATAGTGGCTGACCAAAAGTATTCAAGTGGTTATAAAAAAATGTAGTCAGCCAAGATGGGAGATGCCATTTACTCACTCTGAAACTCATTCATAAACCTTTGACACTGGTTTAAGGTCAATACAGATAAAGCAAAAGGCATTTCCCAGGGAGAAGCACCAGCACTTCCACAGCCAGGGAAAAAGCATACAAAAGGGGGGAAGTATACTCCTTCAAAACATGAACAAAAGGACAGATCACAAACACATGGACACAATCCACTAGGAAGCATTTAGATTTACAGGCTGCAGCAAGAAGCTTAAATCCATATTTGCTAATATGTTGTATTATTTTCTCCAGATCCAATGCTTTTGGAACAGATCTGGACCATGAAAATGTATGACAGACTGCTGTCGTGTTTGATTTCAGCATAAGTTATTCTTTTCAGAAGTACTCAGTGCTTTCTGCCTTAAATATAAAGGCATTTACTTTAAAAGATTTGCTTGTACTTTATGGATACACCCACAGAGCACAACAATCTTCAGGGATATATGGTTGAATTAATGTGATTTTCACTTTCATTTCATTTTCTGCATTTTATATCCTGTCCTGGGATGGTAACCAAGGTTTCTCACATTGAGTGAAGGATAAGATACACTAAAAATCTAGGAAAGTTTTAAAAAACATTTAATAAATTGTTGCATTAAAAACATCAATGTATAATAATTGAAAACACATTAAAACATTGTAAAATGAATAAACCATAATATACTCCCAATGTACATAGGCCCTAGATTTACAAGATTCATTTTGCAATATGTCCAGCTATATTCTGACTAAAAGGCAGTTTTTTCAATTAATCCGCTCCCTATGTTATTCTTTCTCTCTAAAAAGGATAAACTTTAATTCAAGGATGTGTTCTAGTATCTTGCCAAGCCCTTTGTAATTCATGGAGTAGTCATGTACTGACTAGACAGAACCAAAACAACTCACTGTTGGTTAAAATACATGTTTAAGGTATTGTGAAACAAATCTTTCCATTACTACAAAAAACAAACATTTTGTATTTAAAGAACATCCTGTCCCCTTAAGCCAGTTCTTATTTGGTGGTAGGACTGATTTGGCATTAGGTAGCATTCCTCGTTGCCAGCATCCTTGAAAAAAAATGAAAACAATGTACTCAAGAACCAACTCTTCCATTTAAAAATTATATGTATGTTCTCTTTTCTACCATGGTCCATTGAACTGAACATGGAAAGACAGATGAATGAAAGCAATCCACTCAGTTTTCCATGTGAAATATTACTTGAGTCTGTTTCAGTAGTTGTTAGACATATAGTGTGCAACTTTTCATTTTTGCAAGGATACGAAAATAACTAGTGAGTCATAGACTCCCTCCCCCTTGACTTTATAAATCATGCTGGTTTTTGTTGGTAATATTTTGAGAAGTCATACTTTTGTGGAGCATTTTGAAATTTCCTCCTACAAATGCAAGCTAATATTAAATTGGATAACATTGTGCCCTTTTTAATCCTTTCAAATGGCATATTACAGGTGATGCAGTTTCCTGTGATGTGTTACTTCCATGTCCTCTGTGTACTTAGAAATGTGCACATACTTTGAGCATCTACCGAGGGCCTGTTTAGGCAGGAAGCATATTAATCCCGTCATCCTGTGGTCCATGAATGGACTTTGCTTGGACTGAGTCACTATGTTTACATATTTCCCCTCCCTTTCGCTGCATTCCCTTTCCATGTTTCCACACAGGGTGTGTACATCTGCACATGGGAAGTCTCTGGATGTTCCCCTTTACAGGGATTTTCATCTTCAAGGCAGAACACTTGCATGCTATACAGTTGCCATGTTTATCCTTCTTTTACTACCTTGCTTTTTGATGGACTCAATAGATTGCACTGGATTCCTTTGTATTCTTGTGACATTAACTCTCATTTGGCCTGGCTAGAAGGAAATAAGTAAGGGAAAGCACTGAGTGCTGATGTGTGCCAAAGGCAACCTTTCTCAATGAGCAGGAGAGGGGGAGAGCTTGTGTGTGTGCCTGGCCTTTTAGTTGCTTGTATTAGAATCATGCACTGCTATTTCTACAGTTTCTGCCAGTTGGCTGTGGGCCACTTTCTCTGTTAATGCTCAAGCAGCCAGTGGTTACAATGAGAGAGGAAACCCTTTCTCGGATGTTTCTGGCTACTCTGCCAGTGTCTACAGTGGAATCTGTTGTAGATCCAGCAACAAAAAATGCAACAGCCCCACTGAATCAGCTGGTTTTAAAAAACAAAACACACAAAACAAATATACGTAAGCAGTCCAGCCAAAGGTAAGCCCAGTCAATTTCTGTTTATTTTATTAGGAGAGCATTAAGAACAAAGTGGATCGATTTAAATGACGACAATTTAAACTAGTGATTTAAATTATTTAAACTGCCAAAATAAAACAAACACACAACTCAGGTTTTCCTGTTGTAATTCTAGTGTGTTTGCTAAGTGGTTGTTTGAGCAATTAAAAATATATTTTACGTATTTTGGATGATAGTTCCAGAGCTTTGGGGAATCCATTGAGAAATGAGCTAGATCCATTCTAGGGTCCAATCCGCACTAAACATAGTATTATAGTATTTTGATTCCACTTTAGTTGCCATGGTTCCATCTGTGGAATTGTGAGATTTGCAGTTGAGGAAGGTTCTTTAGAATTGTCAGCTTGAGAATTTCAGTGCCTTGCAAACTTCAGAATTCATATTTGCATTATGTTTAAGTAAAGGCCATAACCCCACACTGAATCAAATGTATTAGGCCTGTTTTATTGGACAGGTGAAAAGGATGTACTAGTTACCATGTTTCCTTTTACAATGGGAAACTGGTTTTATAAGCTTTATGCTACAATAGAATTTGTCACATTTTCATGTACAGCCAAAATTAAATACCTTTTGCAGTATTAGAATTCAAGTAATCTAAATAGATATTGAAAGAAGACTTTATTTTAAAGAGTACACTGCATACGTTAGTCAACAAATTCTTTCAGTGTTACAAATTTGTTATTTTAGCTTCAGTGTATCTTCAGGAAGGAAGCATGTTGATTGATAGTTTTCTGGCCCTGTGTACATAATATATTATTTGCAACCCTGAATGTAAAGTCAACTCTTCTAATAAACTTTGCCTCTTTCCGTAAAAACCTACTTTGGTTCTAGGATCGACAAAAGGTCCATTGGAGATTGTGGCCCAAATAATGTATGACACTGAATTGTGGAGCTCAGAAAAAAATAAATGCTGTGACATTCATCCAGGTCTGCTATTCTATCCTTTAAAACATCTTTCAGAAACCTCAGTTGCTAAATTGTCATTGGCTTCCTTCCCATTATGGCAGGGGTGAGTAACCCACAATCCTAAGGTCACATGTATCTTGTGAGCCAGTGTCATACAACCTTCAACCTAATTTCTGAAAATGATCATGCAACGACAGTGGAAGAGAGAGAGAGAAAGGTTATGCCCCATTTATTGTCACCATATAGGCCCACTGACAAATTAGCCTAGGAGAAATATGACCCATAACAGAAAAAGGCTATTTGTGCCTGCACTATGGCATGGATAAGATTGTGCTTATATATTTAAATAGTCTGATGTCAACAAATAATCTTCTTTTTAAATGTGTGTTTGATCATTGAATAGGATGATCAGAATCAAACTGTATGTGTCGACAAATACAAAGAAAATATACATTTTCTTGCATCTGATAAAGAGGATTACAATTCCTTCACATGGCCACTTTTGAGGTGTATATTTCACCTTGCAAACAGTTTTAAGTGATTAAAATCAGTACTTAAAATCATAGAATCATAGAGTTGGAAGAGCCATGGCCATCTACTCCAACCCCCTGCTATGCACAATCCAAGTATTCCAGACATATGGCTTTGTTTATTGTCTTCTGTTGATTTAAAGTAACTAAGACCTACTCCTACCTTTAAATAGCTTTGAACTTAAGTATGATTACAATTTCCTCTAGATTCTTTCTAGTTTTTTCTTTCAAATTTAATGATGTATATTTTCCATCTTTGAAGGGCAGTGGAAGTTAAGTACAGTCATGGTTTTGTCAAACTGGAGTATTCCTTGAGCCTCCCACAGAGAGATAATAGTTTTTATGAATGAGCAACTCCAGGGATGTAGCTGTGGGATTTGAGTACTGATTTTCACAGGCAGCACATTTTTTCAACTGTCACAGCAGTTTCATTATTGAATAACATGTCTGCCTAAATTTCAGTGAAAAGCATTATCTGAAGGCATAATGCATTGTATGAACCAACATTTACAATGGTAATGGCACAGTGAATTGTGAACCTCATCCCATGGGTGGGGGGAAGAGGGGGAAAGTGAAGAGAACTACCTTGTTCCATTTTCTACTGTCAAGGTCCCATGCCTTTCTGCATTCAGGAATAGCAGTCATCCCATTCCCTTTCTCTGCTTCCATTCGTCTTCTCTGGTGGGAGTCGGATCGCACCCAACTCCAGAACATACAGTCTTTGCTCCATTTCCCTGCACTGCTGCAACTGAGCCCCATGGCAACCCCTGAAAGTGGCCTTGTGTCATGTCATGTCCTCTGTGGGACTCTGTTTCACAGCGCAAAGAAATGGGGTGAAGACTGTGTGGGATGAAGTCCCATGAACTGGAGCAGAAAGTATACATATATTGCACTGTGTTCCTTCAGGTCACATGCTAGTTTTGATTCCATCTAAACAGATAGGGAGACACACAGAACATATTTAAATGTAATGAGGGATTTTTTTTTTAAAAAAAACATGTTTTGGTTCTCTCTAGATCACTGCTTCTTAAACTATGGGCCCCAACACCAAATGGGGTTCCCTTAGCTCAATGGTGGGATCACGAAAAATCTGGCAAAAGTAAAAGTTTTCTGAATGCCATCTTTTTACACAAATCTGTTAGAAACAGCATGCAGTTACAGTGGACTCTGCAGAAAATGCTTTAGCTGTACTCCACAAAAAAGAAAATCAGCCTGTTTAGCAAGCCTTCCAAAACGGATTTATTATCAGTAAAAGCTTGATTTTATATCTATTTTGTCTACCTATATATCTGGGGTCACATAAACATTTTTCAGACCAAAAGGGGTCATGAGTTGAAAAAGTTTTAAAAGCCCCGCTCTAGTCGACTGCTTCCTAAACTGTGGGTCCTCACCCAAACAGGGTCCCCTTAGCTCGATGTTGGGATCACAAAAAATTTGGCAAGAGTAAAAGGTTTTTGAATGTGACAGACATTTACTCAGATATATTAGCAACAATGTGCAGTGTTTACAGTGGATTCTGCAGAAAATGCTTCAGCTATACTTAATGAAGAGGAAAACTAGATTGTTCAGCAAGCCTTGCAAGTGCTGATTTATTATCAGGAATTTTTTGGTTTTTATACCTATATAGTTGGTATCACATAAACATTTCTCAGGCAAAAAGGGATTGTGAAAAATTTCTCTTGTGGAAAGGGGTTGTGAATGGAAAACATTTAAGAAGCTCTGCTCTAGATAATGTGACTGGCATTTCATTCCTGGTCTCTTTAACATTCGAGATTCATGGGAGAGCAGAGATGGTGACATGGGAGCTATCCATGCCCTTCCCCAGTATCAAAAACAGACTTAATCCAGCTGTCCAGACAACTGTAAAAAGATTTCTGAAAATTCCAGAGTATCTCCGGTCTTTGTGTAAAGCAGAGCAAATTTGAGTTGAGTGCAAAAAAATGACAGATGTCATGACGATTGCCCAAGCTTTTTTCCCTCTAGTGTGGACAAGCTTTAAAACTGGAATGCTGAAGTTAACATATAAGTGAAGGAGACAAAAAGGAGCAGGAATGCATGAATCTAATGTTTCCTTCCAGCTTCATAAACCCTATTTTATTCTCCAGCAAATACAGAAGAACTACATATGTTTTGTGGTATTTTATTATTCCAAATCAAATTCCAGTGAGTAAGTCTAAGTCAGACTTAGTCATGCTTGGATCCACTGAAATCAGTGGAGGTAAGATTTGTCATTACTTCTCTAATCCAACCCATCATATCCCAAAACAAAACCATGTGCTTTGTGTCAGAAGATGGACATTTAAGGGCACGGTCTTTTATTGTTGTTTAGACATAATGTTGCAATTGTTGAAATAAAAAGCACCTATGACAAAACCCATCTGTTTTTGTCCCAGCGAGAGATGTCCCAGGCCCGTATTTAATTACTTTATTTATTTATTTATTTATTTATTAAAATGTTTATATTCAATCCCAATATTCTAAGATCTTAAGGTGGTGTAGAATAAAATAGATTTTAAGTAATTCATATCAATTTAAATATTTAAAACAATAAGGAATAACTAAAACAATCTCAATTTCAAGCTTTAAAATTAAAAGAGTTAAAAACTAGTTCAGATTTCTTTTCAAATACTGAAGGTTTAGATTAAAAAGGTGATATTTTAATTTGACACTGAAATGAAGTCAGTATTGGCACCTGCCAGGCCTCCAGAGACCAGACATTTCTCAGTTAGTGTGCCATGGCATAGAAAGCTCCTTGCACATCCTCATAGGGTGTATATTTGATCATGGGGACACACAGAGAAGACCTCACTTACACTTCTTAGTGTTTGGGTACATATATATAGCGCAGTTGCTCCTTTTAGTGTCAAAGACCCAAGCCATTTAAGGGCTTCAAATGTCACCATCAACACCTTGAACTCCAACTAGGAATGCATTGGCAGCCGGTGCAATTCCTTTAAAATGAATGACATATGGTTTCTATAAGATGTTCCCATCAGCAACATTGCAACTCGTAAATCATCGTCAAGGACATCCAACCCAATGTATCTTAGGAGAGAGAGAAAGAAAAGGCTGCATGGACACTAAAATCATCACCATATTTATTTATACACCACCATCCTCCTAAAATTGGGAGTCAAGGCAGCTTACCATTTGAAACCAATACAATTAAAAATATAAAGAAGAGAACGTTAAAATGGAATTACTATTGACAATATTAAAAGGATTTTAAAGTACAGCGACAACTGTTTAGCTGATAATGTCCTATAAGGATAGGTAGAGTTCTGCATCAGGAAAGGCCCAGATTATGCTTGTGGATTATGTGATTACTTGTAATTGTTTAGTTTTAAATGTTTTAACTGGATTTTATTATCCCATTTTAAATGTCTATTTAAATTTGTATTGTTTTTAAGGCATCGAATAGCTGCTGATACGTAAAACGTCCTTGAGTCCCCTTCGGGGTGGAGAAAAGCGGGATGGAAATATCGTAAATAAACAAACAAATAAATAAATAAGTTCTGCAGTGAAAACTGTACTTAACAGATTAGAAGAGGCTGGTATAAACCAATTCTTAATTAATCTAAGTTGTCATCTTTGTTTCCTTGTCTTGTTCCTTGCCAAAAGCTATACAGGTCTGCATGTATTTAAGCCACACTCTTTTCCATGGCATTTGAGATCACATTAATAGGTTATACTGAGAAAAAACATAGCCATCCTCTTTCATTCTTCATGGAATGCAACCATGACCGGAAGGGGTTAGTAAGGGTATTAAATTTCCATATTCTTCGCTTTTCAAAAGGACTGCGGAAGGTAATTTGAAGGAAGTAGCCAAATCTTTTTGTCAGCCTGCAAAGTGAGCTGGATAATCATTCACAGCAACTTCTCCACTTCCTTAACTTCGAATAAGTTGTGCATTGATCTTAACATTCCTTCTAGTTCTGATTTATTGTTGATCAAGCATGGATATGGTGTATTAAAAATAGTTTTACAGTTGTCTAAGTTTTTCTTCTTGTTTTGTTGGCAACAGAGTGATCTCCAAACTGACTTTCTGTATCTTTAAACTGCCATAACTAACATCTTCTCAACTTTCTTCTGCTATAACTAGAAGGCTCTTTATTAATGCTGGGGATGGATGGTTGCGATATTATTATCCAAAAAGCAATGCTGAAAAATGAAATCACACCTTGTCGGGATAAACCAATATTCTTTCTCTGTCCTGTCCTATGGTATCTCTCACTGTGAGTCCTTGTCTTCAATCATTCTGCCTCATCTTGCACACAACATTCACACCTGAGCATTACACATCCTCTGAGCAATCTTCTGCCTTCTTGTTTACGGCTTCTCCCCCAGATTACAGTACAAGTATTTTTCCATCCCTCTGTCTGCTTTATTTTTGTATTTCGTTTTGCTCCTTTCAGTGGCAATTAATTTGGCCATAATGTTATTAGCAAGAACAGTAGGCATAGCAACATTTGGGGTTTGCACTTATCTGCAGATGGGGTTATGTATGAATCCCTAATTCAGAGATCCTTCCCTTGGCTATCCATTTTTAGTGATTTGTCAGTTCACCCTGTTACATGCCTATGACAGAAGTGGATTTTTTTTTCGTGTCAGGAGTGACTTGAGAAACTGCAAGTCACTTCTGGTGTGAAAGAACTGACTGTCTATAAGGATGTTGCCCAGGGGACGCCCAGATGTTTTGATGTTTTACTATACTTGTGGGAGGCTTCTCACATGTCCCCACATGGGGAGCTGGAGCTGACAGAGGGAGCTCACCCACTCTTCCCGGATTCGAACTGCTGACCTATCAGTTAGCAGTCCTGCCGGCACATGGGTTTAGCCTTTTGTGCCACTGGGGGCTCCTAAAGAAGTGGATACAGAGGAAAGAAAGAAGATCATGTTGGCTAACAAGATGTGGCTGCAGAACCCATTCATGTTTATTCCCACTTCTTGCTTTGCCCAGTTTTTTACTCTTGTGTCCTGCTTCAAAAACTGATGCTTTTATACACCACATACTTAGTCATCTCTGTTTTATAACAAACTGCCTGCTTATTTCCTAGTTGAGGATTAAGGGGAACCCTTTCCCCTCCTACTGACATGCACACTTGATGGTCTTGGCTGAGGGACATTACGGTTGGCAGAGACCTGGGAGGAACTTGCCCTGGTAGCTGCCGAAAAAGAATATTTGGCAGTGAGGTAAGCCCACATGACTGTGATTCATACAGTACTCTTGAAATATGGCAGAAGGCCTAGGAAAAGATTTAGTGCCAACACTGAGAGAGCAAGGACACACTCAAATATCACATTCTTTTTATAGTACAGGCATGCCTCACAGGAAAAATATTGTACTTGGCCTGCCAGCAGAAAGAGTACAGGCCTGATTGTGATTTTACGGCTTGAGTCACTCTGTTAATAAGTTAGTGCTGCAACTGCGGAAGCCTTCTATTAAGACTGTTTGGGGGGCGGGATTCAAATTCATTAACAGCGACACAGAGTTTATTCATTTTCCCTGAACCACTTTCACTTGTGTATTGAAGATTCTTCTAACACTACAAGTTAAAAAGTAGAAATCTGCAGTTTATGGAAATAAAGTTTATGACTACAGTGGTTTCATTTCAACTATTAGACATATATTTATTCCATTGTTTATCCATTTTATTGCTAAACAAAATGACATCAATATTCATTGAGCTAAATATTAGTTTGCTTAAATAGTTATTATATGTAGCAACTTTGATAGTAAATATAAATATGTACATTTTAACCATTTTTACTATGTAGCTGGATATGTATAACACAGAGAAATATGTGCACTAAAACATGCACACATACCATTTAAATACAGGCACATCTATATATCTCTATTAATGTATCTAGCCTGTACGCAATAAGACCTCCATAACCTGAAAACCATACCCATGTTTTCTTTTACCCACATCTGGGAAAATGCTATCTAGGCTTTTGCTAGGGCCCTTACACACAGCCATATAACCCAGAATATCAAGGCAGAAAATGCATATCTACTTTGAACTGGGTTAGCTGAGTCCACACTGCCTTATAATCCAGTTCAATGTGCATTTTATACAGCTGTGAGGAAGGGGCCTATGTCTTCTGTTGTGATTTTACAGTATCCCCCCCCCCCCCCCCAACATTATCATAGTCATTAGCAAATGCCAAGAAAGGATTCTGCTCTACTAATCTTTAAATTCTCCAGTGCAGCACTATGATGTGTTGGAAATAATTTATTTTAATTATGCTTTGAATTCTCCACTGTTTCTAATAACTATGATCTCTTCAAGAACATATCCCCTGTGAATCTGGGGGTCTTACTGTAGTAGCAATTGCTTAGAATAATATTTGACTACCCGCTTTTTGTCATAAGTTCCCAGGTTTAGGTCCCATCATGTCCAGGCAGAAAGGGGCTTAGCTGTAGCAGTCAGAATGAAAAGCATAAATCTTATGGCATGATTTGGTATAAGGTGTTTTCATCCTGTTGTCGTGGTGGTGGCGGCAGTGAGGATGGGGAAAGCCTGTCATAAGAACTTCATTGGGGAGCTTCATATAAATTTAATGAAACCTACATGGTTATTATGGGCCTTGCTGAGAAAAAAGAGAAGCATGACTTGAATGAATGAATGCATGCATTCTTTATTAGCCTTTCTTTCAGGTGGCTCTTGGATTAGTCTACAAAATAAATCCATAAAATGTAATTTTAAAAATACATCATTCACATAAACAGCAAGCAGCTTAAAATTGCAGCAAAAAAGCAAAAATAGAGGTCTAAAAAAGTTTTTACCAGCCACCAAAAAGACAGTGTGGATAGTGACAGGTAAACTTTCTGGCAAAAAGCTTCAAAATTCAAAGGTATCACGACTGAAAAAAGCTATGCAGGAAGAAGATAAACTACATTAACTGGAATATATTTTGCACATCATGCTTCTTTCATAAGATGGCATGGGATTTATTCAAGGACTCTGGGACTAGAGCTTTAAAGCCAGCAAGGTTGTCTGATAATGTAATACTCTAAAGGGTGACAAGTAATATCCTATTAGGGAGGATTTGGCTGGCAGTCTGCTGCTACTCGCTCTCCCCAAATGTTTATTTATTATGAATATCTGAAGTCTGCCAAGGTTTGTATTCCTGAACAGTCAATTTTGTTTGCAGGAATAGCACAAAACATATTTTCCTGTTTTATTTCCTTTCAGGAGCTATCGGCACATTCTCTAATGCCAGCTTCCCTAGTCCTGAACATTTTCAAGGGCACTGTTGGTTCAAATGCTTATTAATTCTCAAAGTACATAAATCTGTAACGGCATCAGAAATGGCTAGGTCTGTAGCTTATGGAAGTTCCTCTTCCTCTAAGAATATGTCTGTGACAGATTTATATTGATGGCTGCGCTACCTACACGGCAGTCACAGACTTTCATTATATTCAGGCTCTGCTAACTCAGTCCCTATTTCCTGTTTAGGATGAGACAAGGTCCTGCCTGAACAAGGGGTGAAATTACAGCTGAACTTTCTAATTGCTGTTAGCACAGGAGGACCTTTGAGAAATATTGCAGGACCTCTGTGTGTGTGTGTGTTTGTGTGTGCACAGGCACTCATATGCATGTGCTCAAAGCTACCTCTGCAATTCTTTCACCAGTCTAAATGAGACTGTGGCAGTCTATGTATACAGCTTTCTGGAGTAGGAATGTGTTCTCTTCTGAATGGAGGCTCCTTCAGACTGAAGTAAAAAAGGAGGCCACCTCATGTATGAACCTGGCAGTTGTTTGCTGTGCTCTTTATATCCTGTAGCAGAAATTCCCAAACTGTTAGAAGCTCCCAAAAGTTCTTAAAGGATGAAGCCAACTATGGTGTCTCTATATTTATAGTTCTCCATTACTACACCTTTTCTCTACTGCTAGGGAAGGAATATGCTCTCCACTGGTTCAATATGGGCCATAGTAACTATGACAGGCCTGTACAACCTGTGGCCCTCTGGGTGTTTTTTGGACCTCAACTCCAAGAATTCCTGAACTTTAGACAAGCTGGCTAAAGGTTCTGGGGATTGGAGGCCCAAGCACCTGGAGAGTCGCAGGTTGTACAGAATAGTAATCCGAAAAAGTAAAAGTAAATAATTCCCAAACTCTGGAAGCTTGGCCTATTCCAAATGTACTTTTGGATGAATAGTTCCTATAATTCAATCTTTCCCTCCTTAAATCTTTGGGGATCAGAAAGCTGATGACCTAAGTCATTGGGGGGTGAGAGTGTCAAAAGTGAAGAATAATGACATCTGGACATTTCATGGATAGGTGCATGATTTTGAAACTCCATACCTTAGCCACTTTGCCTACTGAGCCCAGTAGTAAGTTATTTGACTGGCAGTGGACAAAGCTAGACTGGACTTCTCCAATATGGTACTCTCAAAATGATGTACTTTAATTCCCACCATCATTGAGCACCACAGTGTCCACTGAAGATTATATGAGTTTGCCAGTGGACAAAGAGTCTGATCTAAAAAGCTTCTAGGTAAGGCAGATATTTTATCTAGCTGTTCTGATGTCAGACCCCTGGCAGCAGGGCACCAAGAACCATACACGGAGGCCAATCTCTATCTAATATCTTTATTAAGGAAATGTATAAAAGTAATAAAAACAAGTGAAGAATATAGTTCAGAAGCAGACCTTTCAAATGAAGTCAGAAATAGTCCAAAAATGTATTGTCCAATAAATGATATTAGAGTTCAAAGTTTAAATCCAATACCGAAACACATACTATTGCCAAGCAATAGTGTGGGGAAATGCCAGAGTCTTAGGAGTCCAAGGAAGCTTGATAACAAGGCTGGAAATAATCTTGGTTCTTTAACAAGGTCCGTGACTAGGAACAAGGCAAACAGTGAATCTTGGAACAAGGTCCGTGACTAGGAACAAGGCAAACAGTGAATCTTGGAACAAGGTCCGTGGTTAACAGCAAGGCAAGGCAGTACTTGAATACTTGATCCGGGAAGCAAGGAACTGGGGTTACGAAGTCCACACACGATCTCACTCCTGAAGCAGCTCTGTTGACTCCGCAAAGATTCTCCCGCGTCAGGCACCTATATTGGGTCTCGTTTTCCCGCCAACAACCTCTTTCCCTAGAGAACGGGAAGTGAAACCCAACTTTGTCCAGATGCAAGACTCCTTAGAATTTCCCAAGGGAAGCAGGTCTAATCAGCCTGTTGTTTGGCAGCAATCCGTAAACTCCTGCGATTCTGTTCCCTGACTGCTCTGTCAGCACAATAGGATTCTCTCCTAGGGAACGGAGGCGAGGAATGTCCAAGGTCTGTTTTACTGAATTCTTGGGTACAAACATCAACATCTGGCAGGTGAAAAGACTCCGGCTCTTGTTGAACCGGCGAAAACCCCATGTTTTCGTCTTCATCTGCCTCGATGGCACTAGGAACAGGACTACAAGGCCCATGAGGCATCACATCTGAACTCTTGGCCCAAGTTCTTTCCCATCCTGATCCATTTAAAAAAAATAAAAGACCAACCCATTCACACTACACAGTTTTAGTACAATGTGTCCACTTTAACTGCCATGGTTGCATCTTATGAAATACTGGAATTAATAGTTTGGTGATGCACTCATTAGATTCTAAGTACAGCTCCCTAAGTTGAAAACTCCAGCATTACACAGGATGCAAGGCTCACATTTAAAGTGGAATCTTAGGTAACATAAAGTAATGTGCAATGTGAAAGTTGCCTGTAGTCTGCCACTCAGCAAGGTTCCTTTTCCTTTCAAGTGTTTTTTTCTCAGCAAAAATAAATTTAGGGAAATGCCTCCTGTAGAAATACAAGCCATTAATTCTGGGAGTAGATTCGAGTATGACCTCTTGGACATATGTGCCGCCACATTTGTTGGTACTCACACATGATTTCCACCACAGAAGAGTTTTGGTTTGAAAATAAAGTGCACAGGGAACATTTCAGGTTGATGAGAGCTCCTGGAAGCACTGGTCAGCTTGGAGGAAAAATGGGCACATCCCACATAACTTCTCTGAAATTTGCAGGTTTTATGGCCACCACAATGGAAAGGCTAAATTTTAACAAGAAATGCTGTTCTTGGTGGCTTGGACAATATGAATACAATTCATATCCTTACCAAAGGTTTCCAACAAAGGTTACCCAAAACAGCTCATACTCTCTTAAGATTAAATAGTTTTAGTGGAGGGAGATTATGTCCAGAAGTGAAATAGACTTAACAACTTGTTTCACCAAGATTGAGAAGAGGAATCGTCTGTGATCATTGCCTAATGTAAAGAGTGAACTTCACGCTTCCTTGACCTCTTTACCTTCTCTGCCCATTCTTTCCCCATCTTGCCTCTCAGATTCCTCTTTCCAGGCATCTGCTATTTCCATCATCCTGTCCTTCTGTCTAAGGGTCTTCCTGGTTTCCTTAACCTGTTGCTTCTCTAGGCCCCTGCTACAATGTTTTCTAGGTCCTTGTTTCTTCTGTTTTATCTCCTTTCATTGGAAGTTTTCTTTCCTTGTGATTTCTCTTGGAACCTGGTCAGGGCTCCCCAATGGGGCTGATCATACTGTAGGTTTTTATGCATAGAGCTTTCATAGAGAATTTACAATCCAATCTGATTCAGAGAAAAAGAGCGGAGGTGATCCCTCCTCTGAGCAAAGTTTAGCTCTCCCTGTGGCCCCTGGTGGTGGTGCAGTGTGTTAAAGTGCTGAGCTGCTGAACTTACAGACCAAAAGGTCCCAGGTTCAAATCCCGGGAGCAGAATGAGCGCCCACTGTTAGCCCCAGCTCCTGCCAACCTAGCAGTTCAAAAACATGCAAATGTGAGTAGATCAATAGGTACCACTCCGGCAGGAAGGTAACGGCACTCCATGCAGTCATGCCAACCACATGACCTTGGAGGTGTCTACGGACAACACCGGTTCTTCGGCTTAGAAATGGAGATGAGCACCAACCCCCAGAGTCGGTCACGACTGGACTTAGCATCAGGGGAAAACCTTTACTTTATGTTGCATTGAAACGCCTGTCATCTGTAACTGGCATAGCCCTAGGTGAGGGATGTTGGGAGCTGGATTCCAAGACCTGAAGTGCTACACTTTCCCTATTCCAATTTTAAGTAGATGGCACACAATTAAATAATTTAACCTATTCTACCTTTAGGATAGGAGCCGTGGTTAAACCCTTGTGCCGGCTGAACTTTCTGACCTGAAGGTTGTCAGTTCGAATCCACGAGACGGGGTGAGCTCTCATCTGTCAGCTCTAGCTTACGGGGAGATGAGAAAAACTTTCCGAGCATCCCCTGGGTAAATGTCTCTGTAGACAACCAATTCTATCACACCAGAAGCGACTTGCAGTATGTTCCCAAGTTGCTTCTGACATGATTTTTTTTTAAATTACAATATGAGCAGCTTAGTTCCATGTCAATCAGACAAAAATATACCTCTAGAGATAATCTTGTGTAGTTAAATGGAGTGCATTCAACTATTTTCCAAATCCTTGAGTATGTTCTTAAATCAGTTTTATTATATTTATTAATTGTATATAGTGCTTCACAAAATTATACAAACATTCAAAACATTTTCCATTGGTAACACATGTTTACATCATTTCCCTTTGTCCCTCCCTCCCTTCCCCAGGAACAGTTTACTAATTTTGCTGTACTTATTATGATTGTTCAATCATGAATATGTTGGTGTGTTTTGTTTCTTGATAAGTAATCCCAGTAAATTGGTCTGACTTTCTCTTCTGACATTATGTAGAATTGACAAGTGCTTCAGCCCGCTAGAGGGGATGGATGTTGAAAGATTTTTATTGGAATGAAAGACCTACCAGAGTCCTTATTCCAGTCATAGTGAAGGTGCTCATTTTAAGATGATGAGTTTGAAGGAACCAAATTTCAGTTGGAAAAATAAGTTTGGATTCTCAACAGAAGAGGGTGGAGGATTTCAGTCTACAACAACACAACAACAAAACTTTATTTATATACTGCTCTATCTCCTATAAGGACTGGTCTAGGCTGGTTCTTTTTCATTTTTGACATAGGACAAACATTTAATTAACCCTGGTTGAACCAAACAGTTATCTGTCCATAACATTTTTGGGCTAGGTGGCTGATAGAGAAAGCAAATGCAAACAGAAAGGGGAAACAAAATATCTGAATCCCTCTCTGTCTAAGCTATCTCATCCCTAATGGACAACAGAACAGCAAGAACACATGCATATACTGCCATTTCTTCCAACACAGCCATGTGTACTATTCCTCTGATTGATCATTAGAAACTTCCAAACCATTACTCTTGAATTATCATGATTGTGAAAGTCTATCAGGAAAAGGCATTTTAATTAATTAACCCATCAAAAGTTTAAGCAAATGCAAGAGAATGGTTTCTAGTCTATACTACTTTTTAGTATCCTGGTTTTCAACCTCACAGTCACATTGATTTGCTATAATATCTTCAAATGTAGCCACAAAGCATGTTTTCAGCTCCAGTTGTCCTGCTTGAAACAACTGTGGGCCATCTGCTATGCTTATCACATGAATTTTCTTTTAAAAAATCTAGTGTGTGAGTGCATGCATTTTGCAGGGTTTGCATATTTTTGATGACCTATTTTTCAAGTTGATACTTATCTTTTAGTCTGTCTGTCCTAAAATTTATGCAGCTGATGGCAATTAAAGAACTGATTTGTGGCCATTTACATTCCTTTCAGAGGGATTCAGAGTTAACATCTTATTCCCTCAATATATCATTCCTTTACACTGTTTAATACTGCTTCAAGCTTGCACACTTGTTCACAATAGGTCTGCTTTTGATGTTTATGTGCTTTAGATATGCATAAACATTATGTAGACTCTTGGACTTAATTTTTAATTTTGCAGTGTTGTAGTTGTTTACTTTCATTAGGGTCTAAAACAGTGGATCTCAACCTTCCTAATGCTGCAACCCCTTAATTAATTTTCTCATGTTATGGTGACCCCCAACCATAAAATTATTTTCATTGCTACTTTATAACTGTAATTTTGCAATTGTTATGAATCATAATGTAAGTATCTGATATGCAGGATGTATTTTCATTTACTGGACCAAATCTGGAACAAATACCTGATATGCCCAAATTTGAATACTGGTTGGGTTGGGGGGGGGGAGGGATTGATTTTGTCATATGGGAGTTGTAGTTGCTGGGATTTATAGTTCACCTATAATCAAAGAGCATTCTGAATTCCACCAACAATGGAACTGAACCAGACTTGTCACACAGAACACCAACAGAAAATACTGGAAGGGTTTGATGGGCATTGACCTTGAGTTTTGGAGTTTTAGTTCACCTACATCCAGAGAGCAGTGTAGACGCAAACAATGATGGATCTGGACCAGACTTATTATGAATGCTCAATATGTCCAAATGTCAACATTGGTGGAGTTTGGGGAAAATAGACCTTGACATTTGGGAGTTGTATATGCTGGGACTTATTCTTCATCTACAATCGGAGAGCCCCTTGAACCCCACCAATGATAGAATTGAGACAAACTTCCCACACAGAACCCCTCATGGCCAACAGAAAATACTGGAGGGATTTGAGAGGGATTGACAGTGATTTAAGGGAAACCTACCTCTGGAGAGCACTGTGAATTAATGTGTGTTTTGTGATGGTCTTTGGCGACCCTTCTGACACCCCCTCACGACCCCCCCCCCTCAGGTCGAGAAACACTGGTCTAAATGATTAACACCATAAGTGTTGGCATATGCTGCTGTCTTCTTTCTCAACCCATGAAAATTATGTGTACTTTGATGCTCTAAAACTCTTGAAGGGCTAGTTCCATACAGGATGCATTCCTTTATTTAATCAAAGATAAACCATGGTATTCAATTGGATACTTAATTCGGATCTCACTTCATATCTAGCTAACTGAAGTGATGTCATCTGCATTTACTTCCCTAGTCTGATGCTCTTCAAATGTATTGTGTTACAATTCTCATCATGCCCAGTCATATTAGTCATGCTGGCTGAGGATGCTGGAAGTTGTAGTATCCTGAGGAAGGCTAATGTCCATTAGCTAGTATCTGTTCTTCAGGGTTTCAAATAGGTTACTTTTCCAGCCCTACTTTGAGAAGTCAGGTGTTCCTCCTGGGACTCACTGAATGTAAAGTATATGTTCTTCTGTTGAGCTTAAACTCTTTTTGTATTTTACATGATGTGGTGAAAATTCTTCCTTTTGCATTCCATTGCTTCTGCAGCAACCAAGCCAAGCAATGAGGGACTCAAACAATCTACTGCTTACAATGTTCTGTGTTCCTTCAATGCCATCACACTGGTTTATAGATGCAAGTCCACTAGGAGCTGTAAAGCAGCATTTAATACAAATAGTAAAATGAACAACATTTGCAGAGCAATAAAAGGCAGCACCTTTGCAACTTCATTACTGTTTTGAAAAAGACGAGAGCATTGGTCACCAAGCTCTGCAAATAAATAGCATTTTATTAGGTTTCAGGTGAATGCATATGCCAAATCAGACTTCCACAACTATTTTTTTTCTCCTTTGGTTTCTCCTCATCCTATTGAATAGTCTGGGAGGGGAAAGCTCAACATAACATAAAACTCTATAACTGGTTTTATGAGGAAACATATTGCAGTTAAGGACACATTGTGAAGCAAAGTTCTTAAGATCACTGAAACTATAGGAAGTGCAAAGTCAGAGAAAGGAAGTCATGTTTACTTGAATGTGTTTGAGTGAGGATTACATTGGCTTCTAGATTTGAGAAACAGATAAGATCTTGGAATTAATGCATACAACCTGTAGCTAATTATTCACACCCAACATGTAAGAACAACTCGGATTGTTTTTGTTTTGAGTAAACATTAGAGAGAACCAAGCCCTTATATGCAAAATAAAATAAATCAAACAGTTTACCACATTCAGCTTTGGCCTAAATTAAATTATGTCTCTGCTTATCAATAACAAGCCCAAGATACATTGTTGATTAATTTAGAAGAGATCCATGTGACCACAGATTACTTAAGTGCTGATCAAAATATGCAGAAAACACACAACAACCCTGTGATTCTGGCCATGAAAGCCTTCGACAACACAATATGCAGGATGCTTATACAAAATAACCTTGAACAAATGTGTCATGATACTATGCAAGAAAGACACACATTGAAAAACTACCTCCCTAAAAAAAACCCCGTCTTGCTCCATATACAGTAGAGTCTCGCTTATCCAACATAAACGGGCCGGCAGAATGTTGGATAAGCGAAAATGTTGGATAATCGAAAATGTTGGATAATCAGGAAGGATTAAGGAAAAGCATATTAAATGTCAAATTATGTTACAATTTTACAAATTAAGCACCAAAATATCATGTTTTACAACAAACCGACAGAAAAAGTTCAATACACGATAATGTTATGTAGTAATTACTGTATTTACGAATTTAGCACCAAAACATCGCAATGTATTGAAAATGTTGGCTACAAAAACATTGACTACTAAAAGACAAACTGCATTGGATAATACAGAACGTTGGATAAGTGAAGGTTGGATAAGCGAGACTCTACTGTAACTCAAAACCAAGATGAGTAGAAGCCAAGTGATAAAGTGTTTCTCTTAAATGATTCATGTGGAAGGTGGAAGTTGCATGTTTAGAGTCACTAAAAGCTTTAAATAGTTACTTTTCTGAACTACAGGTCCAAGAATTATCCAAAAATGTATCATACTGTCTTGATACATTTTTGGACAATTCTTGGACCTGTAGTTCAAAAAAGTAACTATTTAAAACGTTTAGTGACTTTACCACTTGACTTCTACTAATCTTGGTTTTGAGTTATATGGGACTCGCCGGGTTTGTTTTTGTTTTACTTAAAGATAGTTGACCATATAACATTGTATCAAAACAGGTATGAAGAAACTTTTTTTCTAAGAGGGTCAGCACTATGGCTGAAATCCAGGCTTCCGTTAGAAATTGGCTCTGTTTTTATCCCCCTAAACAAATGATCAAAACTACATAGATCCCCCCTCCCCTGGGATGAATAATCTTTATTAAAATATTATGTCACACCTGGTTGGTTCAGAATGGTGTCAGCAACTTTTTTAAAATGCTGTTAACCCAGTTTGGATACTTGAGAATTTTTTCAGGGTGCACACACAAATAATACCTGGCAGACAGTCTGTGATCTGTGATTAAATGGTTTCATTAGTATATTATTTATTTGGTTAATTTAAACCAACAGCAGGAAAAAGGAGCAAGTTATGGCTGCAAAAAACAAAACAAAAACCTTTCAAATGAACCAACAGTAATTTGAGAGGGGGCCTTTTAATGTTGCTTCTAAACCAAGTCGGTTCAGTTTTATAAAACAAGGAATGTTTTAACGACTGCTTTGAACAACATTTTCTTCAAATGTTCATTGCATCTTAAGTTCCTCGTTTTTTTGTGCTTTTATTTGCTCCAGAATACCGCCAGACTGCCAACAAAGGAGGGCCTGTGCTCCCAGGAATTTTCTGCATTCCTCTCTGGAGTAGGCATTTTTCTCAGCTACAAAGGCCCTTTGGCAAATTTTCTCTAATCACTGGATTTACCCTGGGCTCTGATAGGTGCCATTCATGGAAATGGTCTGCTGTTTGATGGGGCTAAGGCATTAATAGGATCTTTTCACCATAAACAAAACATAGTAATCTTAGTGAAGGAATCAGGGTTGGCTGTTGCAAAGATGAGTAGTTTTCCTGTTTTTCACCTTGGTCTTTTTCCTCATTTGTTCCCTGTTCCCCCTGCTTCCCTCCCTTTAAAATGGATATATTTCTTCTACTTTTTCTGCAGGTATATTAGCAAATCGTGAGACGTTTATTAACTCCAACTTGTCCAGCACACTTCTGCGGCATCTTTGGTGCCTCAGAAGATTCTATAAGATGATACACCATAAGTGGACTGCCTTCTGGGAGGTCTACATTTTTCTCCCAGTTGATTTTATGCCACAGGGGATGAGGATCTGTAAGGACTCTGATTCAAAAGTTTGCTTTTGCATGGAGGTAGATTCCTGATTAGAATTTTATAAACAGTGTTTAAGTGGCAAAAGGGACTGAATGGAAGGAAAAGGTATTAAGGAATGTCTCACCTTTGGAATCAAAATATAAACTACCAGTCTTATTCTCCCTCCAGCTCTTCTCTCACTCTCCCTTGATCTCGATATAGCCCCTTTGTAATATTTAGGAGGGGGCGGGGAGGTGTTCATGGGAAGTTTTTCTTCCTAGAAATTGGCAAACAAGTATTGCATTGTCCCAGAAATGGATATGTTGTGCAAAATAATTTCTCGGAGGAATAACAAATTTATTCTTGCTCCATAAACTTTAATATCAGAAGCCGCAAGGATCAGAGTGTACTGCATTTCTTGTTTTACTAGCTTCTCATGAAGGGCGATAGAACTGAATGAAGAATACCCTCCCTAACCAAATTATCTGATCACATTGTTGTCCCTCTAAATGCTTAGTGGTATAAGGAATTTGTGCTCTGGATTTTAATGGGTGATTTAAAAATATAAGTCTGGAAAGATACCCTAAAATTTGGGACAGAATTAGAGAAGATGTTAAGTATAGCCTTTTCTGGTGAACCCTTTAAAAATATTTAAAGCAGACTCTGGATCCATCTATACTGTAGAAATAATGCAGTTTGACACCACTTTACCTTCCATGGCCCAATATTATGGAATCCTGGGATTTGTAGTTTGATTAAGCAGCAGTCTTTGGTAGAGAAGGCCTTGTAAAAGTTCCCATAATTCCAGAACATTTAGCCATAGCAGTTAAAGTGATATCAAACTTCATTAATTATACAGTGTAGATTCTCCCCTTGATAGTGTGCAGTGATTTTAGTTGGGAACAAGGGATTAACTATTTCTCCCTCTTTACCTCCCTCTGTCAGTGAGTGGCTGTTCTTAGTCAAATAACAGATTGTCTTATTGATATTCCGTTTGTACCAGCTACTTGATATTATTAGATTAAATGGGCATTTTAGTCTTCTTGTGCTTTATTATCCCCTTGGCTTACATGTGGCATTTTCATATTTCTGAAATCCTTTAGTAAGCATGGGCAGCTAAATGGAAAGGCAGAATCTGGCCTCCCTACCTAGATGAGAGAAACAGCTGGATAAAATCCTACTGTTTCTTTTCTTTTCCACACTCCTGTCAGGTGGGGCGAGAGTCCTTACCTGAACCTATGAGCACTTGTTTTAAACAACCAAGCAAATGAAATTGCAGGTGCCTCCTTATATGTACTATACCTGTTAAAAACTTGTGTGGTTCTTAAATACAGTAGTATCATATTATTCTTATGGGAAGGCCAGGAGCTGGAACACTGTTTCCACCCTAAATACCTTTGTGTCACCTTAGATTGGACACTAACATATAGGAAACACTGCATGAACACCAAGCACAAAATAGCTGCAAGCAATAACATCCTGTGGAAACTTACTGGCAGTGCATGGGGTGCAGACTCAAAATTAACAAGAACATCAGCCCTGGCCTTGTCTTACTCAACTACTGAGTATGCCTGCCCTGTTTGGCACAAGTCTGCCCATGCGAAGCAGGTGAACTTAGCATTGAATGAAACAAGCAGAATAATCACAGGATGTCTCAAACCTACACCTGTTGATAAACTCTACAAGCTAGCTGGCATCCCCCCCCCAATGTGTTATGGGAAGTTGCTGCTAACTGTGAGAGAAATAAGGTTGAACACTGTGAAAGCCATCCTCTGCATGGATTTGAATAGACTCAAATCAAGGAAAAGCTTCATGAGAAGCTTCATGTTCCCTCAGCAAGAGCAAGAGTATTCCTCTGGGCAGCTAAATCAGGAAATCCCAAATGGATGGCCCCCCACGAGGGTCTGCCTCCAGGGGCAAACCAAGAATGGGCAACTTGGAAGTCCCTGAACAGACTCAGAAGTGGAGTGGGCAGATCAAAAGACAACCTGGCAAAATGGCGCTACATAAAAGAATCCTCCACCTTGTGCAACTATGGAGCAGAACAGACAACTCTGCATCTGTATACTTGTCTGCAATGTCCTGCCTTCTGTACAGAGGAAGAATTGTTTGAGACTACAGACAAATTGGTCGTTGTTGCCCATTTATGGTCAAAAGATATTTAGCCACTTGTGCTGTTCTATTTTTTATCAGTTTTATACTAATTTATGCAATACTTTTGATATGAAATAAAATAAATATGATTTTTATTCCAGTAGATCTTTGAGGATTCATTGCTAACGAGAGAAGGGGCAAAAGGCCTTTCCTAATGTGCCGTATTGTTAATATTTATTGTTTTTCTTCTTAATTATGAGGCTTTTAACTGTTTTTATTTCAATTTGAGAGATTCCTATTGGCTTTTGTTCGAATTAATTCTGAATTATTGTTGTGAACATTTCTAGTCCCCTCATTTATATACAGAATTGTATAAACTATATCCTCCTTGCAGCTGTAACCTTTTTTACTGACTTTCAAACTAGCATAGTTTAGTGACCAAATCTGCACAATTTTTCAAGAAATAAGTGAAATAAGTAAATAATCTGGGAAATTTTTACTTAAATTCTTGATTTAAATCAGGGATTTCCCTTGCTGATTTCAATTATTATTTTAAGCACTGATTTAAATTGTCTGACTTTAGATCAGCCCACAAAGGCAAACCCCATCTGAACAAATCCTGCAAATGAAATCCTGTGATAGGTTCACATAAGGGTCACCATAAATCAGAAATAACTAAAAGGCACACAACAACATCAATCCCTGAATGAAAGGAGTTTTAAAGTCTTCTCAATTGTACACATATTAACACTGTTCCCCTGACATCAACTAATGGTTATTTTGTGAATTTAACCATTAAATCTGGTTGCTGCATACAAACCAACAGCTAGGAAAAAGAATGTCATGCTGTCTAAAAATAATCTGTGGTCTGTAGTTTGGTGTATTTGGTAAAACTATCACCTACAGCCAATAGGAGCAATTTTGGAGCACTCTATACCCCTTTTTTTAAAAAAGTCAGGTCTCAGAAGCCACAAAAACACTTTATTTCCAGAATGGATTCTGCTATAGACTGTAAACGTGGCACTGAAGAATTGGCCCAAGTATTCATTTTCCTGAGTTTTATCACAATATGATTTTAAAATGGTACATCAATGGTTGTGTTAGAGAGAGGGGCCAGGAAATTAGATTTGTAGCTCTAAGATATAATCTAAAATATTTGTATACCCAATTTCAATTAGATTTAAGAGAATTGCATCACAAAATAGTTACTGCCCCTTCCTTTTGTTACATCTACGTAGTTATTATGGACCTCATCACATTTAGCTGTCTAATGCAAGCGACAGCAGGGAGATTCACCAGCCATCGCAGCAAATTCGTGGGGCAGCGGGGGAATCTGCCGCCTCACATCACTTGCAAGACCGCCTTTCCCATCACACAGGCGAAAGCATTGCTGTCAGGTTTCCCCCCGCACTGTCCCCATTGCTGGCAACTAAAGCACGGAAAGCCTCCTTTGCTCTCCTTGCTCCACCGTAGGACGCTGAAAACACAGTTTGGGGACGGAGCCCCGCCAGAAGTAGCTGTGTGTCGTGTGAAGGGCTCTGTCAGGCTCTGTCCAGGAACTGTGTCTTCAGCATCCTACGACAGACCTATGTGATGAAGTTGTTAAACTGATGATATGTAAAATTTATTTTTGAAACGATTTTTTCTTAATGGTGAGAGAGGAGACATTTGGAAAACCAATGTGCCCATAGTCAAAACATGCCATTGTATTTTAAAAGGTGTAGGCATGTACTACTGTCTGTTTTCTTGTGCTAGCATGTAATAGTAGGAATGAGGGAATGACAGTGGGAGAAATGATGTTCTGGCAGTTTGATGTAGAGCAGAGATGTCCTTAGCTGACTGAGAATTGGGAGGCTGAATTATGAATCAAGCATCCCAGCTGCAACTTCAAAGTCATTCTAATTAAAAGAAATGTGACTGGATTAATGTTTTATGGTTGCTTGAAAAAAATGCTGGGGTAGAATTAACTGAATCACTGTGCACAGCAATTAGGATGCCTGATCTACTTTGCCCTTGATTAATCATGATTCTCCATCCCCTTTGGCAAGGCACATTGTGCCCGTGACTAAAATCTCACTTTGTTTTTGTGCACGGATTACAACTGAACTAAATTTAACTGAAATTTTATAAGCTGGCCCCTGCTCAGTGCTATATGTTTAGACGAATGCATGGAGGATGAGACTATCAGTGGCCAGTATCAGTATTCATGAAAGCTTGTAAGCTATTTTTGGGATCATAGACAACAAGACTATAAAACTGAGAGGAAAATTGCAACTCCCAGAATGTTCTGGTTACCATAGCCAGTGCAAGAGATGGCTATAGTTTTCATGTCTCACTTCTGGGAGTTTTCATAGTCAATTAGTTGGCTTGCTGGACTATAGATAGGCCTTCGATCTGTTCCAGGGAAAATATTCTCATGTTATCTGAACCCTCTTGTAGTCTCTGGGAATATTGCTAACAGCAGTGAGTGGGTTTATAAGTTGGCCACTTTGAGTATCTTTTATGGAGATAAAAAGTGGAGTATAAATAAACATAATAAACATAATAACAATAACAACAACAGTAATGGGGGACTGGGTAGATTGACTCCAGATGTCCTGTCCCTGCAAATCTAGTTCTCTTTGTTCTTTAGGTGTTTTGTATGTGTGTATCTTCTAGTAACCTGTTAACTTATGGCGACCTCATAAATTTCATAGGGTTTTCATAGGCAAGGAATACTCAGAAGTGATTGGAAATGTAGCCTACTGTGCTAGGTGTTACCAACTCATTACTGGTGATAGTGTAGAGGCGGTGTCATAGTTCCCAACTGGTTTCATGGCCTGAACATGGGATGGCCTAGAGCAATGGTTCTCAACCTGTGGGTCCCCAGATGTTTTGGCCTTCAACTCCCAGAAATCCTAACGGCTGGTAAACTGGCTGGGATTTCTGGGAGTTGCAGGAAAAACACCTGGGGACCCACAGGTTGAGAATCACTGGCTTAGCAGGAATGATTCCTGTTCTACCACCAGGCTCTTCTTTTCAACACAGAAAGCTTCTGCTTGAACTTGTCTTTATTGAGGTCCAATGAATGGAATGTTTGTCTTGTTTGATCTAGCTAGTTTCAGATTAGCAAAAAACATTCCTGGCCCTCTGGTAAATCACTCCCTCTCAGGCTCACGTCTCCATTTGTCAATCATGGATGGGATTTCATGATTATGTAAGGTAAAATAATAAGAAAACAATATTAATATAATTGCTGTAAACCAAATGTTTCAGTTCATGCAGCTGATCTGCATTTTGAACACGTCATATGTATACTAATATGCCTAGATTTTTGTATTATGGAGGAAAGTGTTTAAAGTAAATAAAGAAGCAATTCATATTAGGTGCTCCATATGGCTGCTACTTGCCCCCAGAGTGAAGAGCCCATTGGTTACTGGAAGTTGCTACCAGCTCCAGGAAGGCATATTCTGGTTGTGGATTACGGTAACAGCTAAGGCTTAACGCTCACTTGTATTGTTTTACTTTAAAAAAAATGTCCACTCAGTTATTCTATTACGAAAATGACGTGTATTTTAAGCAGCATCTACTATTACTTGTTAGAAGGAATCAGCATCTTTGTTATTTTTTTCATTCCTTATTAGAGTAACAAATTGGAATCAAAGTAACTTAAAAACAATTCAGACATCCTTTCAGTCTCCATCTGATTGAAATTTGACCTCATAAATAAATCAGCTGAAATTATAATTATTTAATATACCAGTTCATTCAATTACAACTTGCAACTATTTTGGTAGTCATGAAATCAGGTAACTCACTAACTATCTCTCTATATATAAGCTCACTTTTAATGGTGCACCCATTAATCTAGTGCCGCACATCTCCTTGTTTCCAATTCCCCCAGCAATGCATTGTTAAAGAGATTTCTATAATTACATTGAGCTGATTTACAACTTACTTGAAATTTAAGGCTCACTTAAAAGAACAGTCTTTTTTCTGATAATAGTGCTGTTAAAAAGTAGCTTCATTCCTCTCAAAGGATTGGTGCTATAAAATGTCAATCACAGCCTAATTGCTGTTCAATATGTTAATTTCAAATGACAGAGGAAAAGTCTTTGAAATCTAATTCTTGATTGCATCTAATAATCTGGTTTTTATAGTGCCTGAACTTTTAAGACATAAGCCTGCAGCTAAACCCATGTCGGGAAGTAGCCAAGAGGTCATATTTAACAATGATGGAAGGTGAAGTCCTTCTGGTATTCCGTTAGAGGCTAAAGCGGCATCATCAAGAGGTTGCCGTGGAGGTCATCCTCTTCAACAGCAGGCTCCTTTTCTGTGTGTGCAGATTTATTTTTAGTGCATTTGAATCTGGAAAGAACAATAAAAGCAATCATTTTAAAAAGTAGTAGCTGAAAATGAAAAAGGCCACTTTGCACATTGTAGGATATTATATACAAGTTATGGGAGTGATGGCTTAAAGAGAGGACAGGAAAGAAGAAGAACTAGGGAAGGATACCTTTTCCATTTGATAAGAAGATGTTTTGTTCCTCTCTGATAGCCAAAGAGGCACAACTATACACTACGACCCCAGTGTCCATGGAGGATATGGTGTTGGGCTTAGCATAGATGTGTGAAACTATGGATAATAGAAAATCCTACTGTTTTCCATGGAAAGAAGGATGGAGGTACAGAAAATAGGTGTAGGTTGTACAGAGGGCCTGAATAAATAAGTGGAACCGTGGATAAATGAAACTATGTATATCAGTTCCACAGATACTGTAAAATTGAAATACTCTGAAATATAGCAGTTAGTATCACTTATTGCCCTATACTGTATTGTACATTGAAGTAAACACTATACATAATGGGACTCACTTTTTAGTCAGTTAAAGATTCCAGCTCAAAGTTGTAATCCTATGGTTGTATATTTAGGAGAAAACTCCATTAAGCTCAGGTAGATACATAGAATCAAATCGGCATGGCCACAATCATATCCCACTGAACTCATTGGAATTCACCTGTCAATAAACCTGTTTGGAATCACACAATACATGCCAAATCTTAAGAACAGTCATCTAGATGCTTTCACAATACAGAAAGTAAAGATACTTTATGAAATAAAACAAGGGAACTACATCTTGGAAGCCAGCATGATATTAGTGGGTTGAGCATTGGACTTTGGAGACCAAGGTTTGAATCCACAGTGACCATGAAAACACATTCACATTTCCTCAGTCTCAGAGGAAGGCAAAGGCAACCCCCTTGAGGACAAATTTTGCCCAAAATCCCTATGATAATGGTGCCTTAGGGTTACCATAAGTTTGAAATGATTTGCGGGCACACAAACTAATTCTCAGTACTATACACAGATATTTCAGAGGGGAGGTATAAAAATATTTTCTGTTTCCATAGCTTGGAAAGTCTATTGTTAGAAAGCTAATTAAAGTTTCCAAATTATAATAAAAATAGCTCCTTTGAGGCAGTATTTTAGAAAATATAGTCGCTGGTATAAAACACATCTCACTGGTGTTTTAACACATACAAGAGACCACAAGAGAACTTCATGAGCCAACCCTGGAACTATGTGATATTTGTCCCTCACCATTTAGTGAGGCCACAGTCCCATAACTCTAAAAGTAACCTTAGAAAGTGCACTTACGCCACAAAGGAATGTAGGGTATCCATCATTAAATCATCATCCTAATGCAATTTAGTTATATCTTCATTGTGGGAGCAGGTATTAATTTACAAGTAACCAGTTGTTTCCGGCTCCATAATTTCAACTTATATCTTCATAAAAAGAAGAAAAATGCTAGATAAAACATTCTAGAGCAGAGCTTTCCAGACATTTCACCTTTTTAGGCATACATAATTTTATGATACTGTAATTCAATTTTACTAACAAACCAGAGGTTAAACCAACCCCTTATAAGAAATACGGACTAATACATAAATTGTAATAATGAAATGTATCGGGACACAACATATCTAATAAAAACATTTCACTTATGTGAAAGGTTTTCATGAAATATGTGTCATGTCATACACCCTGGAAAGCTCTGTTCTAGAGTCTAGACCAGAGATTTCCAAACTATGTGTTGTGGCACATTAGTGTGTTGGCTGTAATGTGTAGATGTGCCACACAAATGTAATGAGAAATTACAACATTCTTGAAAATGTGTGTTATCTTACAAATTATATATTTTTAAAAATATAAATGAAAGGTTTTCAAGAGATATGTTGTGCCTCCATACATTTCGTTATCACAATTTCTGTATATGTCAATTTCTCTTATAAAAGGTTTGTTTAACTTCCAGTTTGCTAGTAAAGCTGAATTACTGTGTTGTGAAATGATGCATGTGTAAAAAGAGTGTCACCAACATGAAATGTTTGGAAAGCTCTGATCTAGATTCTCATGGGGGTTTCCTGTTACTCACATTTCAAAGATATTGTGCAACATTCTTTTTCCTTATTAGATTTTCTGTGGCATGGAAAAACAAAAACAAAAGAAGCAAAGAAAAAACATTGGAAAAAACTGTGGGGTCTGTCAGCTGAAGATAGTAATTTCTAATTCTCCCTTAAAGTTCAGTCAACAAGGTGTTGTTATACAATAAAAGCCTTTTATGCATGCCTCCAAAAAGATGACTCTTGCTGTTCCACATTTCTCATCAGAAGTTGTTCTGTCTAAGCTTTCTGTCTAAGCTGTGTGTACTGAATTCTTGGCCTGGGATTTTTCTAAAGCTTGTTCAGACATTCTGTCAACTACAGTTAAATATGCTTATGAAAGATTGTGGTCATTTCCCCCTCGTCCTGTGAACATTGGTAAACAAGTCACAGCTATTTAGAAAAGCAAGTATGCTGACAGACCACACACAAATTCCAGTGGAGTACACCTTGGGACATTGCAATCTACAGGCATGCCCGCATAAATTCAAAGTTTTCAGAGAAGGAGAGATAACTTTTAAAAAGTACCTCTAATAAAACGACTTGTATGGAAAGAATCAAGTCATTTGTACAAATTGCACTGAATACTTCATAGTATTTCTATAGCAGAGAACGTATTACACAGTATGAAAGTGTTCATTTGCTTTACCCTTAGCATTTTGTGCTTTACATTAGCTTCCTTGTCTATGGCTATGATGTGAAATGAGGACTGTCCTTTAATGATATTTAATATTAAGCAAACAATAATAGTTCTTCTATGATCTTGCTGGAGCAAAATGCTTCACAGATGAAAGGGATTGTGTTCCTAGCTGTGTCAGGACCACAATATTTGTACTCTAGATTGGGATGCTTGTCTAAGAAGTCCTTATATTAATAGTATAATGAGATCAGTGTTCATGATGCTAGTTAGTTTATCACCATTTGATGCTTCATCACTTGTAAGTATACGCAATTCTTACTCCAAAGAGCTCTTCCCTTACAGTCTTCCCTTGCAGGCTGTCAAAAAGGCAACCTACAATCAGATTTGCTTCAGTAGCAGAACTGCAACATAGGCTTTTAACCCCCCCCCCCCCTTTTCCAAAGATCTGAAAAAATATAGTTAGTTTACAGTCCTGATTCAAGGAATTTTGCAAAACAGGGTTTATCAATTTAGATGTTGACAGCAAACTAAAGTTTATGTAAAAGCAGAAGTGACTCATTAAAGATAGGTGGAAAGGTGGCGGTGGTAGGAGGAGAGTAGTTTGTAAGCACAAGTTGTGTTTATATAATAGCAAACTATGTGTACATCATTAGCTCCCTATGTCTTAAGAGACACAAATTTTTAAGGGTTCTGCCCCTTCTGCAAACACATTGCTAAGTTGCTCCAAATGACTTTCTTAACCAACTCTATTTTGTACTGTCTTACATTGCATAGCAGGGTTGATCTACAACACAAGACTTTTAACCACAGGCTTGTTGTACTCTCTGTACTTTGGCAGCAGCTGAAATTCCATTGTAATTACCTTTTTACAACATACCGCCTGCTCTACCTTATGTAAATTGGGCTCAAAGTGCATCTTTCAGGAAAGGGTGTATTTGTTTACTTTTCTAGGAAATGCCAGTCAGTGTTCTGGCATTTGTAACAATTGTCTTTTCCTTTTGTGTGTGTGTGGGAAAAGTTGTTTTCTCCTTTTTTTTTTGCTTTGTCCTGTATTCTGACTCACTTGGAATGTTTTCAAGAAGTAACAATCAGTATGGTATATACATGAATCAAACGATTGGTTTAATGTCGTTAGCTGTGTCCTTTGGTAAACCCCATTCCTACAGAGCACTTTCAAAATAGAACAAATCAAAGTAATTATTATGCCTGGCACCAGTGGAGGCTTGCACTGGGACTTGTCCAATTCAGTATAAATGTTATAACCTGTGGAATTAAAAGGAGGTAAGGTGTTGCATGTCCTGCAGGCAGGAAACAAACGAGGGGCTTGGTTTTTCACTTTGGTGAGCTTCCAGATATTTTGCATTTAGGGAATCACTAATTTCTATTTAATCTTTCCAACAAACTGAGCCAAATTCTTATGTGCAGGTTACATGCATGCAGATATGTTGTGTTTCCATGACTCCGGCTGAGGACCAGTAAATGTAGAACAGTTATGACAGGCTGGAGCTAGTAAAACCATGATCAATTTATGGCCAGGAATGTGTAGTTTCTACATATATAAAAGTAATAATAAAACTTTCCATACAACGATTTCCATTCGTGGGTAACATAACTAGCTTTGTGATAAAAACCAGTTGATGTTGCTTTTATCTCATTCAAACGGGTTGTTGTGCAGTAAGACTGCAATTTCTAATAGATGTTAATTGAATTTATTATGGCAGCTTTGCTTTCTGGAATTGCTTCAGTGGAGGTCCTGTCAATGATTCCATTCTTGCACTGTTTATTAGCAGTATATAACATAGCCATAAAATTCTCTTCAGACCAAAATGTAGTGTATAGTTCTCCGCTTAAATCCAAGAACATTTTTTTTATTTTTCCACAAAATTTAAAGGAAATTACTTGGCCATGATTTACTTAGAAGAATACAAAAATAGATCTTTGGCCATATTTTGCATTCCTCAATAACCAAAGGGATGCAAATATGTTTGAAATGATAATGTCCTTTGCAGCCTTGATATTTTTCTTTAAAATAATAATAAAACATATTATTACATATAAACATATTGGTGGAGGGAGGGGAAACACATATAAAAAGGCACACATGATCCCCCCCCCCCCACACACACACACACACCATGCATTCTGCCAGTGCATGAAAACATTTGCAGGTCTGGACCAGCCAACCCCACCCAGTTGGCTCACTAGCCACGCTCCCCTGCTGTATATTATTTGGGCAAGTATGTGAGGCAACTGTGTCCATATTCCAACATGCAAATATATAATTTGTTCAATATTCTGGGAACAGTTGTGGGATTCCCCCTTGCGTGGAAGGATTCTATGCATGCATATTTTCTACACATATTGTGTGAGTGGGGGGTGAGAACAGCTAGCAAGTAGGATCTTAAATCAGGAAGTATATGCGTCAAAGGTAGCCATGCCATTTTGCTGCTGTCCGGACTGTTAGCACACTGCTTTTATGAACTTGGGAGTGATACTCTTGGAAATAGAAATAACTTCTATTTGATTTGCAATCTTGTTTTCAGTGGTTTTGATGTGGAGAACCTGCATTTTTAAGTGAGAATACATATCTCAGTATAATGTTTCTGTATACCCCTCCAAAAAAAGATTTATTGTTTGTACAAAAAATGGGGAGAAGGGTTGGAGGGCTTGTCAGGAGTTGGGGGTCCTGGGAGTGTGGGATGGCTGTCCACTTTCCCTTGTGTCATGGTCGTCCCCATGGCTCAAGGCTGTACTCTGCCTTGAGCCATGAAACAAATAAAATTTATCATTATCATCATCTACAAGAACTAAAAATTTAAGACATTTAAATGTAGGGAAGAAACATGTGAAAATTTAGGTATATTTTAAAGCAGAGTTTTGGTTTATAGGATTCTCCATATAAGTTCTTTGGGTGGAACATTTTGGGTGGAGTTTTGAAGATCATCAGCATGAGATGGTCAATGGTGCAAAAATCCTCACCACAAGTATATATCCCTCAAATTTCCTGTTATCTTTACTACTATAGGTGTCACTCAATTTGTTAATTACTGTTTGAATTTTAAGACCTCAATCAGCACAAATTTGCATTTGAATAAAATAATACTTTCGACATTAAAAATCATACTTCATTTTTAGGAGAACATGGGAAAATTGGACTTAATAGCTTCTAGAATCCTGCAACAAGTTTTGCCATTGACTCACATTCTGGTGGTTGTAAAATTTAAAAGTAATTATCCCAAGCTTTAGTTTGGAAGGTAATGCCTCTATATGTCCCACTATATATCTTAAATATATATATTTCCATTATACATGAGATTGCAAGGGGGATGTTTTGTGGCTATTTATTCTTTTAACAAAACTCATATTTTAAAATGATGATGATGATGATGATGATGATGATGATGATGTGGGACTTCCAAATCCAGATTGACAAAGTTCTGGAACACAACACACCAGACATCACAGTCATGGAAAAGAAAAAGGTTTGGATCATTGATGTCGCCATCCCAGGTGACAGTCACATTGACGGGAAAAAAAACAGGAAAAACTCAGCCACTATCAGGACCTCAAGATTGAACTTCAAAGACTCTGGCAGAAACCAGTACAGGTGGTCCCGGTGGTGATCAGCACATTGGGTGCTGTGCCAAAAGATCTCAGCCAGCATTTGGAAACAATAGACATTGACAAAACTACAATCTGCCAACTGCAAAAGGCCACCCTACTGGGATCTGCGCGCATCATCGGAAAATACATCACACAGTCCTAAACGCTTGGGACTTGTGGTTTTGTGATATGAAATCCAGCATATCTATCTTGTTTGCTGTGTCATACAACGTCGTTGTGTCAATAATAATAATAATAATAATAATAATAATAATAATAATAATACTTTAATTATAACCTGCCATCTCTCCCCAAAGGATGGATTTCTTCTAAATAATTAACAGTACATTTTAGTTTTATTTGATTAATGAATCTGGTTAATTGTTTATAGTCTTTAGCCCTAAATCCAGTCCTTAGTCCTAAATCCAGCTAGAGTAGATCTATTGAACCAATTACTGAATGATAAATCACAATTCATGAAAATCCAATTGAAATAATAAAAGAAATAATAAAACTTTCCATATAAGAATTTCCATTTGAAGATAGTTACACAGCTATCAATAACTAGACACATAGCAGCTGCATTCCTGCATACTGTTTTGGAAGATTGAAGATGAAGGACAGCTGCTTCTGCTATCAGAATATGAAAGTAGGCAGGTATTTTGGACTTCAGCTCTCAGAAATGCTAGCCCAGAGCAACTGTATTAGTTGCAGTATACTTTAATTTTTTTCCATGAAAAGAAGATACAAAGTTTAGCTCCCAAAGAGCTGAAATGTGGATCCACAATGAAACCAAATCCACTGTACAGAATCTGGCGCAGATGTGCTGGCTGTGTTTGAACTGCCTCTGAAGATGGGGGACCCTCATTCATTGGATTTTTTTCCCTGAGGAGTCAGATGATCATCTCTCAGGAGTGCTTTTGCGATGTATGCCTGGAAGGGAAAGAGTTGGACTTGATAGACTTTGCATTCCTTTCCAAAAACATGATTCTATTTAAAAAAAAAGCTCATGAGCCATCCTAGCATACTTTCTTTCTTCCCCTTCCACATTTTTTTCTCTCCAGTTTTTCCCTCTTCACTTCTGGATGTATCCTTGTTTGGAGCATAGCACATGTCAAAATGGCCCCTGCAGATACAGGAATACAAAAGTATAACGCTAATATTTGTTTAGAGAGAAAATGTCTATCAGGAAATGACTGGATCTTCTTTCACGCTCAGTCAGTTGTAGCTTTTTGATATATGGGCTAGAGCTATGTTCAGTTGTTCAGGTTTTGTGTTAGAGAGTGATGTCACTAGAGCTTTGAAGATGTCAGAAAAGGTGTTTGTGTCAGTGACCTCATCCTAATAATTTCCATGAAGTAGAACATACCAGGTGTTTGACACAAAACATACATCCCATAGAGCTTCACTGCACATGTGGTGGATTTCTTCTAAGGTGTCAAAACTTGCACGGAACGCTTCCACTTCAAAAGAATGTTGCTGTTGGAGATATAGGTAGTGGCAGCCCACAGGGAAAGGGCTAATGTCTCTCTAATCGACACTGATGGGATAAATTGCACCTGTCAGCACTCTTTTTGTGCAAGCCCTTGTGTTATGGATTGACACTACAAGTTACGTCAGCTCCCATTGCCACACTGTATCTGATAGATCAAAGTTGCACATTGAAATAATTCAAGGATTGAAGAGCGATCATATGCGATCCTGGATAAAACTGTTTCTCATTAAAGGTTGCTATTTAATTCTTCATTATTTTGATCAGGATTAGAATCCTGTGTGAATATTCGTGGTAATAATTAATTGTGTGTGTATGTGTGTGTGTGTGGGGGGGGGTGGTTTGCTGGATGAGGAGGCCAAATAAAGTAAAAGAAAGGATGCGGAATTTTAGAGAACACAAGGGATTTTATTATTTTCATTCACACACACACACACACACATTAGCAATGGAGATATTTGAGAAGAAGTCATAGAAATGTATTTCTCCATGGAAGCGACTCTAGGGTGCTCTGAGTATAAAGTCCATTAGGAGATCTTTTTTTCTTCTTCGTATAGGTTATGCCTGTTTTTGCACTTAACTGTAGTTCCCATATGGAGTACATTATAATTTGCACTGACTTCAGGGGGTTTCCAGATGCAAGGTGTTAGCTTGAGCCTATAAATCTTGTAGCAGTTTGATGTTAGCAGCCATAGAGACCACCTCTATCATGGTTGCATTTTGGTTGAAAATGCACATTAGGAGGTTGCTAGCAAGTTATTCTGAGGTTGGATTCATATATCCAGTTCATGTGGTGGTTCTCATGTGATGAAAAGCCACAGCTCATGATAGCTGACGTGCTATTGAAGTACCCAGCTAGGAGACAAAATACACTGGTGCAAACAGTGTGTGAACAATCTACCCACACTAAAGAAAGCTGCCTCCTATAAGACTAGACTTACTGCCTGTATAGCTCAGCATTGTCTACTTTGTTAGCATCCTTTCACTAGGAAATCAGGTGAGGTCATCCGCTTCGCCTAATATACATGTTTTTGTGTAAGTTGGAGCCCCCGGTGGCACAGTGGATTAAACCACTGAGCTACTGAACTTGCTGACCAAAAGGTTGATGGTTCGAATCCAGAGAGCGGGGTGAGCTCCCGCTGTTAGCCCCAGCTTCTGCCAACCTAGAAGTTCGAAAACATGCAAATGTGAGTAGGTCAATAGGTACCACTCCAGCGGAAAGGTAACAGCACTTCATGCAGTCATGTCGGCCACATGACCTTGGAGGTGTCTACGGACAATGTTGGCTCTTCGGCTTAGAAATGGAAATGAGCACCAATTCCCAGAGTCAGTCACAACTAAACTTAATGTCAGGGGAAACCTTTACCTTTACTATGTATTAGTCATGTTCAGGTTTTAGATCCAAAACTATGGACTTTAATATGACCTATGGACAAATCAAGGGTCATTCTGCAGAGAAAGGAAGTGCCATTGCTGTCTCAGAGAGCCAGGTGTTATTTTAAAAGGCCAGAATTGGTGCCACAGCAGAGAGAGTAGAGGGGTTGGTGTTCTTTTAGGTTCTCCCAGGATGAACTAGGCTCTCATCCTTTGCCACTCTACTGAGAAATGGTTCCTCTTTCAACAAGAGTTAAGGTACAGTACTTTTATTGACTCATGCATAAGGCAACCCAGGTTTTTTTGAGGTTGCTTTTTTGACTAACATTTTTAGATTTATACATGAATATATAAACTAATCTTTTTTAACTGAAAAGGCTAAGGATTGAGTTTGGGAGAATGCCAGTAGAACCACTATGACCCCCCCTCTGCGAAAACACCCAATTATAATTTAAGATTAGACCAAAGTCGTTCCTGGACCTCAAAGTCTCTGAGCTTTCAGCTGCTGATCTCCAGGAAGGAAAGAAATAATTGTAGCCAATGGGCACAAGTATACAAGTCCAGGGCATATTTGAAATAAAATATTTACTAGTCCTATCCGCTATCTCTATAAGATAGCTTGGGAAGCACTGGACTAAATCCATTGACTGGTTGAGAACCAATTTAGAATACATTATTCACATGGCATTCATCCTGTCTGTTGTATGTGTTGACTTTTCTGACTTTTTATATTTGAGCTCTTTGAATCAGAAAAAAATCCCCCAATGCTGCAATGGAAGACATGTACATTGGAGGTGCAGCAAAGGACACATACAACTATCAAGAGATTCAGTTAGTTCCCAAACAAGGAAGGATTGCATTATTTAGACACAGCTTGCAGTGAAAATTTGTAAACAGCAATATATTGCCTTGAAAAAAAGTAATTTGTTAATATTGCTAGTTTTTTACTGACATACTATAGGAGCAGGTTAAAATACACCTTTAAAAATACATAAAGAGCAGGAAATAACTTCAAACAACTCTAAAGAAACAATGTTTGTGGATATTAGATTATTTGGTGGTTTGTGCCAAATCTTTGCAAGTACCTGTTATCTTAGCTACATTTTGAGGAAGAGTTGGGTATGTGTGTGCCCATCCCCACTGCAACAGAGCTTCCTTCTTTCCTTTCGTTCTGTTCATTTATATCCTGCTCTGTCTTTAAGCAGTTTATAGAATATTAAAACAAGAACATAATAAGAACATCCAAAAGTATCAGCAGTATATATCAGCAGTATATCAGCTGAAGGCCCCTCCCACCATCTCCAACGGATGCTCTGGTGCCAGAGCAAAGAGGGAGCCAGCAAAGACAGTTCCATCTTGTCTCTTTGCACCAGCTGAAGGGCCTTCCCACCAGTAACATGCAATGCTAATTGTATAAGTATATATGTATATGTATATATGTGTGTGTGTATATATATATATGTGTGTGTGTGTGTGTGTAGTAAAGGTAAAGGTTTCCCCTAACGTTAAGTCCAGTCATGTCCGACTCTGGGGGTTGGTGCTCATCTCCATTTCTAAGCTGAAGAGCTGGCGTTGTCCGTAGACACCTCCAAGGTCATGTGGCCAGCATGACTGCATGGAACGCCATTACCTTCCCTCCAGAGTGGTACCTATTAATCTACTCACATTTGCATATTTTCGAACTGCTAGGTTGGCAGAAGCTGGAGCTAAGAGTGGGCGCTCACTCCGCTCCCCAGATTTGAACCTGGGACCTTTCGGTCTGCAAGTTCAGCAGCTCAGCGCTTTAACACAATGAGCCACCGGAGGCTCCTGTGTGTATATATACACACATGCATATATACATATATACAATATAATTTACAATAATATATAATATTATAATATATTGTATATACATATAATATTAATAATATTATTTTGTAATACAATATAATACTAATAATACAATATAATAATATTAGTTATATATTATATATTACATGTAATATTACTAATAATATTACAATATATTGATATAGTACAATATAGTAATGTATTGCCAGTAGTATGCTATGCTAATAATATAATATTGTATGTAAATTTAATTTGTAAGCCGCTCTGAGTCCCCTTCGGGGTGAGAAGGGCGGGATATAAATGTATTAAATAAATAAATAAATAAATATAAAAGAGTTGTTTGAAAAAGCAATGACACCACCGAGAAAATTAAACCATTTGAAATTTCTTAACAGATTATATTTTTAAATGTGTGTGTTTTTATATTTATTTGGTCATTAGAATTCCTTGGACCATTTACATATCACACTGACAAGTGGTCAGTGTAGATGTGCCCTTGATTTCAAAGATCCTTATTCCTGGAGGGGGAGAGATTTGCATTCCAGTGAAAATGTTAAGATTGTCAAAACTGCAAACGGCCACTTTAATTAAATGTATGTGACTTAATAATCTTGAGCTACTCTTGATTTAGAAGTGCTTCCAAATCTATGGAGGCTCCTTCTTTGGAGGCTTTTAAACAGAGGCTGAATGGCCACCTGTCGAGGGTGCTTTGAATGCGATTTTCCTTCTTCTCAGCAGTGGGTTGGACAGGATGGCCCACAAGGTCTCTTCCAACTCTATTATTCTATGATTCTATGTTTGCTTTTAAGTTTTTTCCGATCAGCTATGATCACTTTATTTATCTGTTTATTTGTGTTATTTTACTTTATTTACTTTAATCTCATTTTCCCATCAAAAAATGGCATTCAACTTCTGGTTTCAGAAAATAATTGGATATCAAGGAGGAGATTATGGAAATACATTAATAACGAGTTCTTTAAAAATAAGACCCATAACATTTTATTCCATTAAGCGTGCAAGGACTGTTTGAATATGTGTGTGCTGGCAGTAATTCCTGTGTTTAGAGTGATGCCAATGTGGAAATAATATCCAGCAATTTATGAAAGGTGATACTGTGTCAACAGATATGCTGTGGGTTGGGACATGTGACAATAATCTTCTATGGCATTTAAAGCACTCAGACCATATACTTGGAAATGTTAGAATAGACGATGGAGATGAATTCCCCTCCGCTCGCCCACCCTCAACCAAAGAAGCAAGGGAGGGAAATATATGGGAACAGACAGAATTGCTGTGTGGGCTGAAGAGCAGTGTTTTACTTAAAGAGGAATTGGGGCTGGGTGGAGGGGGAGATACAATATCCCTTGTCAAGTGAGTGAATTAGCCTGATATACTGGAGAAGATGAGAGAAAGGAAGAGAAGAATGTTGTAAGTTTTCAGCTCCTAAGAGTACAGGCTATCAGTTCTGCCTTGCAGCTATTTACCATTTGAATAAGCTCTGTGGTAGACAAAATAAGAATAGTTCCCCAAAAGGCACCAGATATTTCCAGATCTTGGAAGATAATTGAGGTTAGTATTTGGATGGGAGACCACCAATAAATACCAGGTGCTGTAGTCATTATTTTAAGGGAGGAAGTTGGCAAAAAAGACCTCTTGAGTATTCCTTCACCGAGAAAGTCCTACTAAATTCATGGGGTTGCAATACATCAACAACTATAAGGTACATACAAACACAAACACACACACACTAACTACTAAAAGAACAGGATGTTTGTATTATGAGTCAGAATGATATCGAAACATGAACATCACAGGACACTTTGGGTGTCATTTTTGTTTTTATTAATGGAAATTCCTGAACATCTTAAACCAAAACTATTATGAATAGTGACTTTCAGCTCTTAGCTGGATATAGGCCGCTTCTACACTGATCACTTAGGTCAGTGTAGATCAGATTCCACCCAACAGAAGCCAGCTGCTACATGGTGCCAATCTATAGTAAGGGAGGGTAAAGCTACCTTAATTTACCAAAATTCAAATAAAGTCTAAATTCTGACTCAGAATTTGGACTCCCTCCAACATAGGGATACTGAGGATAGTTGGTGCCGAGGGAGGGGGGAAAGGTGGAAGAGGGAGGGGAGGCAGCATGAACCAGGTAGATCCCATGTTGCGATGGGGAACTACCTCAACATGGGTGTGAAGGGGGAGACAGTTAAGTTGGCTGCTGCCCAGTTGTGCCAAACTGTGTTTCCCAATGCTTGGCAGTGGGGACTCCTTTCTGCCTCCATGTTTGCTGGGTGAAATCTTTGGGATTGCTCCGTCCAAATCAGCCCTGAATTCAATGACCATGCAGATGTGCCCTTGGTCTCACAGGTAGAATTAGTCTCTGTTCTGCTTGTTGGGTTACACCTCTGTGTTTGGTTAGCACACAATTGTATCTGATAGCATGGTTTTGGTGATTGCCGCTCATCTCTTGAACTCCTTTCTTCTCCCTACTGTCCTTCCGGCAGGCTTTTAAACAAGAAAATTTTAAGATGGCACCAGGGGGTGTTGTGTAGGGTTTATGCATGTTAATAGGCCCTGGCCCAGCTTACCTGTCTGAACATATCTCTCTCTATGAACCATCTCGGAATTTAAGATCGCCTGGGGAGGCCCTGCTCTCGGTCCCACCTCCTTCACAGTGGTGGCCCCTCAGCTGTGGAGTTCCCTCCCCAGGGATATTAGATCAGCCTGCTCCCTCCTGACCTTCTGTAAGAGAGTAAAAATGTGGCTTTGTAACCAAGCCTTTGGAGAACTTGTGCAATAGATAGATATGGAATGATGTGCAATGACTATAGGAACGACCCAGATTACGCTTGTGGATTATGTGATTAATTGTGATTGTATTGTTTTAAATGTTTCTAATTGTTTTAATGTATTTTATTATTCTATTTTAAATGTTCAATTTAATTGTACATTGTTTTTAAGGCATCGAATAGTTGCTTATGTGTAAAGCCGCTTTGAGTCTCCGAGGTTGAGAAAGCGGAGTAGAAATGTTAATAATAATAATAATAATAATAATAATAATAATAATAATAATAATAAAAAATAGGTTTTAGTGGTTGTAATGGTTTTAACAATTATTTTCAACAGTTTCCATGTTTAATTCTAGCTTAGTGGCTGTATGTTTTTAAGGTTTTATGTTACATATTGTATTGTTCTTAGTGTTGTTAGCTGCTTTGGGTCTCTTTTTAGAGAAAAAGCAAGATATAAATAAATATAATAATAATAAATGCAAATACCTGGCTGGGGAAATGGTGGTGGTGGCCAGGGGTGGCCTTGGTGCTTTCCCCTGTCCATGAAATGACCCTCAACTTTACAAAATTCACACTTTGGGCCCAGAAACCTGGCCTCAACTTTCATATGACTGACTCTCAGAGCTGTTTGTGCTCTGGGAGAGGCATCTAGTGGTAATCATTTGAAACTCTATGCCCCATCCTCTTGAGTGGTGGTTCATGGGTAGTCCATACTTGCAGATGTATAACAATTTCAAACTGGGTCCATCTTTTCTAAACAACCTGCCTAAAATAATCAAATCTCAAGTCAGCCTAATTATCTCACCAGCCTATCACTAAATTTTCATGACTTTAAACATATCTTCTTTCAGATTTATTTAAAGACAACCACACATACATATAAATTGTACATAAAGAGGAATAGTGCTACAGCAAACAGAAGAAAATGTTTAAATGGAATGTGCACTATATACAATATACTTTTTTTGTTTATGTTACAGATACAGGAAATACAAAAAGCACTTTAGTATCATGTGTGAAAATACTATAATGCATGAAACCCACCCATATTTAAAGAGCACTTGTTAGTGCTAATCCAGGATGGGAATATACAGTCCTCCTAATGTTTTGGACTACAAGTCCCATCAGTGGTAGCCACCATAGCAAGTAGTGAGAGTTTGTCAACTCAAACTATCTTGATGGCCACAGATTCTGGTCCAAATTCTGGTCCAAATGCATGTTGATCTAGTGTGTCTCTCACGCAGAATTTTACTTGCAATTTCTTGCTTTCTTTCTATATTGCTCACCAAGAAAAAAAGAGACTACATTTGAGAAAGCAGGACTGGGGAGTCCTATACAGAGACTATAAAACAGTTTACATTTTCTGTTAATATTGATTTAATAATCATAAAAAGCACATGAATATTTAAAAATTAAACATTTTATGTTGAAATATTAAACACTGCCAGTTTTTTCTTGAGATTTTTAAGGCTGTATTAAAAGCAGGGCAAAACCTGTTTTATAGACTCATGACTTGTCCAAGTCACTTTTAAGTAGACGAGCTGCCAACCAAGCAAAGTTTCACGAAGGCTAATTGCAATTGAAAGGGTTATTTTCAAATGCACACCACATTCTTTATTCATAGTGTTTCTAAGCTTTTGAACTTTTGACTGGTGGCCCAAGCATTCTAGTGTGTCAGGCAAATAATTCTTGTTGAGCCACAGCGAATGAGGAGCAGCTATTTCAAAACCAGTTAAAATTTTCCAGCAGCTGTATTGTAGTATATGGAAAGGGTTGGAGGGGGAATCGCAGATAGTGTTTCATGAACATCTTTCAGCTCTGTCATTAGTTTTAATCAGACATAAGCTTTTAAAAGAAAGCCAGTATGGTGTAGCGGTTTGAGTGTTGGACTACAATTTTGGAGACTAGGGTTCCAACTCAGCCATAGAAAACCATTGAGCAACATTGGACAGACTACTTTCCCTCAGTTTTAGAAGAAAGCAAGGGCAAACTCCCTCTGAACAAATCCTGCCAAGGAAACACTTAGGGTCTTCCTAAGTCAGACACAACTTCAAAGCACACAACAAGAAGGTTTAAAAACAAAACAAAACAAACAAACAATGCTTTTAAATCAACACCTATCAGGTACATGCCAACATAACACATCAGAGACGCTAGATCTGGCCATGGTAGTCCACGCTGGTACATCTCGTTTGGATTACTGCAATGCTCCCTACATAGGGCTGTCTTTGAAGATAGTTCAGAAGCTCCAATTGGTTCAGAGATTGGCAACCAGATTACTAACTGGGACGTCATACAGGGAGAGAACTACTCCCATATTGCAGCAACTCCACTGGCTTTCAGTCTGATTCTGGGCTAAATACAAAGTGCTACTGATTATCTTTAAAGCCCTAAACGGTTCGAGCCCAGACTGTTTGTTAAAAGACATCTCCACATACAAACCTGTTCAGGCACTGTAACCAATGGAGGAGGCCCTGCTCTCGGTCCCACCCCTATCTCAAGCACTGTTGGTGGGAACGAGAGGGGGAGGCCTTCTCCATGATCTCCCCTACCTCTGGAACTCTATCCAAGCAAATAAAAATGGCCCTCTCCTTACTCTGTTTTTAAAAACAATTTAAAACTTTCTTATGCCTTCAAGCGTACAGAAACGAGGAGGCATAGAATATCATACATAATCACCATGGAACGGAAATGGTGGATCCCTTTCAGTTCTCAACCTGTGGGTCCCCAGACATTTTGGCCTTCAACTCCCAGAAATCCTAAAAGCTGGTACACTGGCTGGAATATCTGGGAGTTGTATTTCTGGGAGAAACACTGCATAGCTACGGATTGTAATTTTTTAATTTTTAAAACATTATATCTTGGTTTTTTTAAGATTCCTTTTTGTCTCCTTAAGTTTTAATTGTGAAATTGTACATTTATTATGTTTACTGATATTTTTGATAATGTGTTATTATTTTCGAAGTAGATGTGGATTTGTTTTTGGGGATTTGGGGGGGTTGGTTATTTTTGTCTTTGTCCGGCTTCTTATGGCATTGAATGTTTGCTGATATGTGTTGCAAACCACCCTGAGTCCCCTCGGGGAGATAGAGTGGGATATAAATTAAGTTTTATTATTTATTTATTTATTTATTTATTTACAGTATTTATATTCTGCCCTTCTCACCCCAAAGGGGACTCAGGGCGGATCACATTACACATATAAGGCAAACATTCAATGCCTTAACATAGAACAAAGGCAAGACAAACATGGGGCTCCGAGCTGACCTCGAACTCATGACCTCTTGGTCAGACTGATTTGTTACAGCTGGTTGCTCAACAGCCTGCGCCACAGCCCGGCCCAAATTCACCTAGCATGGTGTTTCTCAATATTTCTATTTTAATAAGAAAACTACATTTTCTCCTTTCAGTTAAATTCTTGACTATTGCCAAAACTCTTTCTATTATACCTTAATTCAGTTAATTTGGAAGGCTTTTTGCTAGATGGGTTGATGGAAATTGTACAGCTGGAGGGCACAAGTTTTTGAAACTTCTGCTTGATAGTATCTCACTTTAAACCAATAGAAAACATGAACTCCTATACAGAGCATGGAAAGTTACTATATAAAATAGTTTGTTGCATGATTAATCAAAGCTAACTTGGTGTTGCAAATAATTGTCTCCTGCCATGTTGCTTTGCTTTCTATATTTTCATTACTTATGGAGTTTTTGTGCAGTGTATTTTTACAAACTAAGAAAATATCCCAAAGTTTGCAATCAGAATCCCCCCCCCAGTATTTTTGCCCAGATAATGTAATATACAAATGTTACCTGTTACACGGTGTCGGGATCAACCATTATTAACTGCTGTGATACTTTGCCTCATTACCCACACTGTAGACTCATTAGACGCACAAAATTAACACGTTGTAGGCAACATTTCTCCTGGAACCAGGAAAGTACAGGTGTTTTCTTAGGGGGGGGGGATGTTTTAAGTCGAGGATTTCATAAGATCAGATGTCATAGTGAGCATTTGATACCCATTTTTGTATTGTACAATATAGGGTTTGAAACTTGGATTGTGGTGCTATGGCTACTTTTTGAATAGTACTGTACTGGTATTGATAGTTTAATTCTATAAGTGGACTCTAACCTTTTTCATAAGTATAATTTAAAACAGATATTTATGGAAATGGAATATCTTGATTGCTACATTATTTTTGTTGTGTAAAATCTTTTGCCCTAAAAAGTACTTAAAGGAACAAGAAAGAAGTGCTATATATTCCTAACATCATTGTGTGCTGAATATCAAAAAATAGATCACCATCAGTCAGGGGGAGGAGTAGGAGCCCCCAGTGGCGCAATGGGCTAAACCCTTGTGCCGGCAAACTGCTGACTTGAAGGTTGCCGGTTCGAATCCAACCCAGGGAGAGCACGGATGAGCTCCCTCTGTCAGCTCCATGCAGGGACATGAGAGAAGCCCTCCACAAGGATGGTAAAACATCAAAATATCTGTGCCTCCCCTGGTCAACGTCCTTGCAGACTGCCAATTCTCTCACACCAGAAGTGACTTGCAGTTTCTTAAGTCGCTTCTGACACAAAAAAGGGGGAGGAATGACAGAAGGTGTTTCCCAATAATCCACCCTCTGAAATTGTCCTTCAGTCTCTTCGTATTGAAGTAAAACTTAAGTTGAATTTCTAGAAAGATGCTTTAGGCACCCAAATAAAAAAAGTTTGCAAAGTTACCAGGGGAATGTGAAAACTGCAGATTCTAAGTTTGAATGTATACAAGCGGCACAGTCTCTGGACTTGATTTGTTGTGGCAGAATTCTTATTTGGAGTGTAATGCTCTCATTTATATGCCATCCTGCCTATAGCTACACCACAGCCAGCCTTTTATCTGAAGAGTTACAAGACACATGGTGGGTTTGTAGAAATTAATATTTGAATGTAAGGAGGGCTGTAATTCAAAGGTTTATGATTCAGGACGGCTACCATTAGCACACTACTTTAAAGATGTAGCCAGTAGTTATGTCTTTCTATCTTTCAGTGAAATACAAAAAATAATCTGGGTCAGGACCTTAGCGTGTGGTTTGCATTTGCCCAGTGCTGTGATTCTAGTTTGAATCAAGATGTCCAGACCAGCAATTTATATAAAATACTGTATCTTTCTATTTGTATTTGGAAATATAGATTGTGTGTGCATGAATATCTTCAGATTGCCTGCCAATTTATGGTGACTCCATGCATTTTAAGGGGTTTTATTAGGCAATTAATACTCAGAAGTGTTTTTTTAGCAGCTCCTTCCTACAGAACTTTATATTCATTGGTGGTCTCCCATCCAAGATTAACTTCTAGTTTCTGGGGTGTGATCCAGATCTGGACTGTAGTGAGGGGAAATAAATAAAGTAATGTACCCTCAAATCCTGGGATCCTAATCTGAATCAAGCTTCTTATAAATAGTTAAGAATTAAAAAGAAAAAAGTTGTATTTGAAGAAGAATTGATATGATATCTCAAAAAGTGATGAACCAAGCAATGACTGAACAAAAAGTGCCTGAATCTTGGAAAGATGAAAATATCAAGATGGTATATAAAATAAACTCCGACCCTTCAAATGTGAAAAACTACAGGCCTATCTCCCTATCAAATGTAGATGATAAAATTTTACAAATATCCTCACAGACAGACTAAAGTTAATGTTGAAATGCTATGAATAAATATTGAATAGAAATTGCGATAGTAAAAAAAAGAAGGATCATTGTGTGATTTTTTTCTCAGAGTTGATAAAGCCATCTGTTTATCTGTCAGTGGCTTTTGATACTATTGACTATGAGATCATCCTGAGCTGTTTTGCCAGAATGGAGGTGTCAACCTACTTTGATTGCTCTGGTCCTTCATTCAAGGATAATTTCCAGAGTGTAGATTGTGCAGCTCTACCTTATTTTTGGCATTATGGGGATTTATCTTATCTTAGTGCTATTCAACATCTGTGTGAAAGCACTGTATGAAGTTATCTGGAAGTATTGTGTGATAATTTATCTGATAACACCTTACTCTACCCCGTCTGCCCTCCCTCCTTGTTTCATCCTAGGGGAGAATGTTTAGACAGTAAATGGATCTGGAAAGCTCATTTCACGCCAGCTGTGTTTATAAGTACATTTTGAGCCACTAATCAAAATGTGCACTACATTACATACTTTGTCCCAATCACTGCTTGTTTCAAGAAAACGTAACATTCATGCAAGATTTTGTTTGAAAAATAGCACTTTTAATGTAGACTAACAAATTACTAAAACACACTCAGGTCACTGCTATGTAAGGACAATATTTTTTTCTACCATAGCAAACATTAGTCCTGTTTTGTGGTATCATTCTCCTTTTTTAGAATCACAGCGTTAGAAGAGATCACAATGACCATCAAGTCCAACCCCCTGTCATCAGGGACACACAGCCAAAGCACTTCTCCTTTGCCTCCTTTGCTATTTAATTCTGCTGGTCGTGGTCGTCCACAGTGCTTTTGTTCATTCTGTATCCCATTGTGTTATCATCAACAAGGTCACCCTAGCCCAATGGATTTAAAATAATGGTAAGAAAAGGGCAGAAAAATAATACACTAGCATTGAAACAACAGAAATATATTTACAAAGATGGCTAAAAAGTGAAGGTGCATGGGATGGGGGGGAGGTAGTCCCAGGATACAATGAGAGAATTCCTTATTCAGCCTTCATCCTTCATTTTGTTGAAAGCTCTTTGAAAGATAAGCATGATTCACTATGCCATTTGAGAAATTTTGTGCTGTTTGAGACTTACGTAAACTTAAAAAATTTCTTTATTAACACACACGCACAGGTTTTATATTATATAAAAACAATATGCAAGGTAAAACTACAAAGAAAAACAAAAGACACAACCTGTAATAATGAACACTACCAACTCCATATTAAAACACATTCTTAAAAATAAGTAAGGAGGGCAAGACAAATGACTGTCAGCTTCCCAAAATAGCATATTTCTCTAAAGGATACTTTAAATGAACCTCTACATGATATTTAATTTTATTGTTTTTGAAATCCTACTATTGATGATTTTCTCCCATAATCCCTTAAAAGGCAGTTACTATTTCCCAATCATAATTAGTGCTATTTAATAACTTTCCCTTAACCAGAACCATCAATTTGTCCATCTTAGCAAGGTCATACTATTTCATTAACCAGTCTTCTTGTGACAGGATTGCCATGTCCTTCCAATTTTGCACATATCCCAGTCTGGAACAGCAGCAATCATACATTGGATGGGTCTTTCATGTTTCTTCTCAATTTGTTCTTCCATCAGGCCCAGTCGGAACTTTTATAAACTTCCATTAAAATTGACCTTAGAGTATTATTGAAGTCAGAAAAATATGGAATGCAGAAAATGTAAGTCTCAGCCATATGCTGTATGTGGAGAAAATTCATGGATGAATAGCTAACATAATTTTTATAGACACAGAGCTGGAAGCACTACAGTTTTTGAATGTAATTTGTCTTCTTGTTATTAAGTTTTAATGGCCCTGACAACTCAGCAGCAAAGTAGTTGAACAGAACTTCTTTCCATTTCTGTTTTGTAGCTAATGTGAATTCTAACAAATTTGAAACAAAATTAAACACTTTTATTCATAAATTCAAAATAAGACTATGGAAGGTAGCAGAACAATTTTTTTTTTGCAATACTGTATTCCTAAAAAGCAGATAGCATTTCCTGATAACATTACTTGCAACTTCTGAAAAAATGTTTGTGTTCCAGATAGTGCCTTTGAAAAACTCGTATACAATAGTAGCAGTGATCATCCTTGAAAACGTGAGATGGGGAACATGCAGTTTGACTGCAGTTCCCATTGACCCCTGTCAGCATGGCCAGTGGTAATGGGAGTTGTAATCCCACCAACCTTTTTCAAGGCGGAAGCACTAAGATGTTATCTTCTTGCCATTTCTCAAAACAGAGATACCTATGGATTATACATCATTATTTTTCTTGTATGTTATGGATAGCTGCAACATATGTTTAATAGGCTCTCTCTCTTTTCTTTTTTTGCATTCAAAGCCATATGCATTCTAAAAACATTGACTCAAGTTTTTTAAGGAAACCAGCATTTAAAATATTGTTCACAAGCATAGTATTATTCAATAGCTTTTCATTTTGGGGAAGATGGGATAGTGGTGTCCCTGTGTGCTAATATTTACATTTTAAATAAGACTGCCTAGTGTATTCTTTTTCAGAAGAGCAATAATCAAAAGCAAAAATTCTTGCATTAGCTGGATTTCCTTTAGTGAACACAGAATTACACACTTGATTATGGGCAGATGGCAATTGTAGAAATCATTCACTGTCATTTTTTAAAAATGTATTTATTTATGAAGCGGACTCAATAGTCATTGAGTCACTTGATCTTTTCCCTAGTGGTCACTTTACATTCCTTAGGAGTGAACGCATAAAATACTCGTCTATTTAAACAGTGCCCCAGCCAGCATATGTTCAAATTACATCCAGAATCTACTTGAAAGCAGCCCCTATTTTTAACTTCCCTTTCAGGCATGTTGCACATAAGAATAATTAATTGTTCAAAGTTCAGTAAAAGATAGCCCACTTTCACAAGAGCTGTTAAAATCTGGTTTGGAATTGCTGTTGCTGGCACAGTGACTCTACTCCAACTGGCATTGTGCATGCTGAACATTTAGGAAACTTTCCTAAGCATTTTGAAGCTTAAAGTTTGCATATCTCTGCAGCCTTCATAATTTAGTAGACAGTATCAGGTTTTAGTTTTGCTTTTTATAAGCTGCTGTATTTGGGAAGAAAAATGGGATGTAATGCAAACAAATAAATAAATAGATTTAAATCTAATTGTTAATCCTATGAAATGCACTGAGTCAGTGTAATTTACTAAAGTGTTGATTTACTTTCAGCAGTTGATTCAGTGAGTCCCCTTTACTTAAAAATACCAATTGAAGTTTGGCATAAACAATAATTCCATATACAAACAGAAGATCATAGAATCCTGATGAATCTATGCATGAAATCTGGAATCCCAGACATCAAATTCACCTATGAACAAATTTCCCCAGCAAAAAGTCAGTAGAGCAACTGAAAAAGTCCTGTCATTAGTCACTGCCAAACTCACCTCAAAATCACCTCAAAGACTATGCATCTTCTGGCTTGCCAGCTAGGTATTGAATTTTAAAACACCCTAAAAGATCACTTGCAGTTTCAAGTGTGGCAAATTAATTAAAAAAATTTCCTGATCTATTGCAGAAGTATCGTCTTTTTCAGGCACAAACAACAACAACAGAGAACATGGGGATGAAAATGATCCCCCAATATATCTATCTGCACCAAGTGGAGAAACTGATGTTGGGGTGCATCTACACTGTAGAATTAATGCAGTTTGACACCACTTTTTTTCGTGTCAGGAGCAACCTGAGTTGCTTCTGGTGTGAGAGAATTGGCCATCTGCAACGACGTTGCAATGACGTTGCATGTTTTGATTTAAACTATCATGATTCAATGCAATGGAATCATAGGAGTTGTAATTTTGAAAGATCATTAGCTCTCTCTGCAAAAGTGCTGGTGATTCACCAAACTACAAAGCCCGAGATTCCATAGCATAGAGCTCCGGTAGTTGAAATAATGTCAAACTGCATTAGTTCTACAGTGTAGATGCAGTCCTCAACAAGCTGGTATTAGAGAATGTGAACCATAAAGTATATTGAGCCCAAATTCTTAAGGTTTTAAATCAGCACCTTTAATTCGATTCAAACATAGACCAGAAGATAGTGCCACTGGTACATTATGATATGTTTTGGAGGCCTAAAAAATTGGAAACTGGCCAGTAGTTATCCAGTGTAATTGGGTTCAAGGAGAGTTGACAGGGTCTTGCTTTTTTTAGGCAGGATGTCTCACTGTAGTGAGGCATTCACTCCTCCCATTGCTCACTCTGCCAGTCCTTCCCGGCTACTTTTATAACCTAAGGAGAGAAAATGCAGTGAGTGTGGTGACTCTCACTTCTCCAAGGATCCTGCCCACATCTTCTGGGTACAAAAATAGAAACGTATTCGTTAACCTAGGGAAACAAGAGCTAAAATTACATCCACCGGACCAGGTATCAACTACAGCATCCAAGTCAGAGCAGATCTGAATGATTTTATCTGAAAAATTCCATGCAAATTTTTCATAGCAAACTATTGAAAAGTCAATATCAGGGCTTCTTAAACTTTTTCCATTCATGACTCCTTGTCCAATCATTTTTTACACGACAGCTGGTATATAGGTATATAAAATAGGTATACTAAATCAACACATGCAAGGCTTGCTTAACTCTTTAGTAGATAAAGCTAATGATCTTACAAAATTACAACTCCTATGATTCCATAGCATTGATTCATGGTAGTTTAAAGTGGTGTCAAACTACATTGATTCTACAGTGTAGATGCACCCTAGCCTCAATTTGTCCACTTGGTGCAGATACATTGGGGGATCATTTTCATCCCCATGTTCTCTGTTGTTGTTGTTTTGTGGAGTCGAGCTGAAGCATTTTCTGCAGATCTCACTGCGAATACTGTACAGTATGTTGTTGATAATAGATTTGTGCAAATAGGTGGCATTCAAAAACCTTTTACTGTTGCCAAATTTTTCGTGACTCCAACATTGAGCTAAGGTGGCCCACAGTTTAAGAAGCAGTTGCCTCTATGATGCTTCTGTGGGGCAGAACATAAAAGGCCTTGATCATTCAAGACAGTTCTCCAGGATAACACTATACATAATAAATGGTGGAAGAGAAGAATTAGTTCTTCACAGCCACCACTTCCAGAGTATGAATCTTGTCCTCCAAGGACAATAGAGCTCTATCTCAAATTCAGTACTTTGCACTAGTTGCAGGAATACATGACTGCCTTTTTGTTCTGAAACCACATGGCTAGTTTAGCGCAAATGAAAGAAAATTTATTTCACAAGATTACAATCACAAGATAAATATTTAGAATTGAGAAGTGAGGCACGTAGAACAACAAATTTCTAATATTATTTATTTATTATTTATTTATTATTTCCCATACTTGTACCCCGCCCTTCTCAACCCGAAGGATATTCAGGGTGGCCTTACAGGAAACAATTTGATGCCAAAAATACAATTCAAAAATAACAATTACAGTAGAGTCTCACTTATCCAACATAAACAGGCTGGCAGAACGTTGGATAAGCAAATATGTTGGATAACAAGGAGAGATTAAGGAGAAGCCTATTAAACATCAAATTAGGTTATGATTTTACAAATTAAGCACCCAAACATCATGTTATACAACAAATTTGGTAGAAAGAGTAGTTCAATATGCAGTAATGCTACATAGTAATTACTATATTTACAAATTTAGCACCAAAATATAATGATGGATTGAAAACATTGACTACAAAATGTGTTGGATAATCCAGAACATTGGATAAGCGAATGTTGGATGAGACTCTACTGTTAAAGTATTAAAACCAAGTATTAAAACATCAATTATTAAAACATCTATTAAGATCATGCATCTATTTGTCTGTTCCATTTGAATTGTTCGATTCTTTTTTACACATGTTTTAAACACTGATATTAATTATTAAAACCTCAGGCAATAGATTTGGGGCTAAATTTAGAACAGCAGACAAGGAGGTTTTTCAAGTACTATCAGTGGCCTTCTATTTAATGCACTCATATTTGAAAGGAAGTCTATTTTTGGAAGCCCTCCATACTTGGGTCATATTGAGAAGTGATGGTATGCCAAATACTGTGTGAAGGTATGTGAACATATAGTGTGGGTCATAGAATACACCCAAGCCATAGAGAAACCTTCCCCATGTATAGAGAGATTCTGGAAGCAGGGGCAGAATGCTTTCTGAGGTAAGGACATTGTGCATGTCAAGTTACATTAGCACATAGCTTTAGACATACAAACTTGCCAGAAGGCACTTGCATCTTTAAAAGGTAATGCAGGAAAAAGTACTTCCAACACTAGACAGTATTGCCTTTATGTCTTTCTATTAAGTACTTGTTGAATTAGTAAATGCTTCAGTTTTTCTTACTCAAGGCTTAAAGCCAGTCAAAGGGCAGCTGATAGGTCTAAGGTAGTAGATCACATATTTTTTTTACTGAAGAGAGTGAGTGTTCCATAGAAAAACACGAGAACCTCCCCGTGCCTATGATAAGCATTGTCATTATTGTGGAAGTGTTCAGTCCATTGGAAGGGAGCAAAATGGAGTTTCTTGGAGCTGTCATAAGTGCATGGAACCACATCCATAAAATCGGTCCAAAACCACACCAGACCTAAAGCTGGCACCATTTTTTTCTATCAGACTAGAAAAAACTGGACTGAAAATGAGAAACTCTTTCCAATCCCCACAACAACAGTAAGACAGTCTATAGAACATCTGGTTGTTTTTGCAGTGGACTATCCCCACCTTCACAAACAGAACTTCATTTTTAAGAGAGAGAGAAAAGGGATACTGTTCCATCTGGGCAGAGGTCAAAAGGGAGCGCTAGACAGAAAAGGATAGTCCATTATGGGAACCATTGTACAAATACCTTAGCACAGGGTTTCTCAAACTCTTCTCCTCCAGATATTTTGGACTTCAGTGTCCACAATTCCTGACAGCTGGTAAGCTGGCTGAGATTTCTGGGAACTGAAATCCGAGACTCCTGGAGGAACAGAGTTTGAGAAACACTGCCTTAGCAGAACTTGGGAGTGTTACTTGTTTGGACTACGCTTCACAGATCCCCCTAGCTAGCATGCCTAGAAGCAATGCTATTTAGATTCTTCTAGAGATATAATCTCACCCCCCCCCCAAAACATACTGAAGTTTCATTTATTAGACTTTATGGGGAAAGAAATAAGTTAATTCCTTAAAAAAAAACCCTAAGGACAAGATTATACCACCAATATATATAGCACAGTTCAAAGTACTTATTTTAATCTTTAAAGGCATAACTAGCTTAAGGCTTCAATATATAAAGGATCATCTGCTTCCCACATGAGTACTGTATATCTGGGTATCACGATCTCTGCGAGACCCTTCCTAGGTCCACGGTTGAATCAAGTGACAGTGGCGTTACCAGTCAGGTGTGCAGGATGCAAAGCGCAGCGGGTGACACCAAAACGATTGTCTATAAAAATCATGTGCAATGTTTCCGTAGAAATTTATTACATTTTATAAAAACATTCCTATAGTTAGACATAATCACAAAAACTTTTTTGTAAGCCTATATATACTGTACCAAATTCCAATTCATCTTTTGAACTTTCTAATGCACATGCATTGCAGTCAGAGCCGTCATTATTATCTAGTTACAATGGCGCTTTGAATCATGTTGTTTTATCTGGATGTGTAGTTTTTCTGTTTTATATTAGTTGATTTGGTTGAATTTTGTATGGTCTGGTACCAGAGATGGTCATTGAGTTACTGCACTGGCTAACACCAACCCTAGTTGTGTTTGGCAACCACTGACAATTGAAAACTAATGATAGGACTGTTTCAATGTTGCTCCCTTCCCAGTATTCCTAAAGTTCCTGATATTTACTTTCCAAAGCCTTTCAAATTTGATCTGAAATTGAATTGTAGAAAAATTGGGAGCTTTGGTTTTCCTTCTTTAAAGCAATACAATTGGTGCTTGCTGATTTAATGTAAGCCAGTCTTTCAGAAGTTATTTGATGTGGAGGCCAACAATTACTATTTTTTCAGTGCACCAGAGACCAGCACCATAGTCATGCTCATTGGCTACAAATGTTTTCTTTTCTCCGTGGAAACTCACTAGGGAACAGCAGCCAATGGCTCAGGGACTGACATTGCTCCAGGGACGACCACTTTGAATAGCAATGATGTGTATTGTTGGGTGTTAGCTGACAAATAGATCACAGATGCCTAAAATATAACTGAAGTACTGGAAGAGAAAGAAATTGACTGGCCATTGTGTTTGGCTGCCAGTGCCATGGTGCAGAATAAAGAGGCACTGTATATGGATAGAGATTGTATAGACCAGAACAGAAATTTCACTCCCTGATGGTTTGCTGCTGCTGCTGCTGCTGCTGCTGTTGTTGTTTTTCCCAAAACCCTTTTCTCGTAACAGGTCTAAAGTCCAAGACCCCACATTTTTGTTGTTGAGCTGTGTTATCAGAACTTCATAGGTTTTATCAAACCTATTCTTAAGCATATTTTCTTGAAAAATAGTTGGTTATGTAGCGGAACAGAGGTCTGGTGATTTTTGGAAAGAAAACAAATTAAGTTTTAAGAGTTAACATTCCTAATTTTAGTTTCTTTTTTTATTTATTGATAATAATAATAATAAAAAAACTTTATTTATACCCCGCCACCATCTCCCCACAGGGACTCAGAGCGGCTCACATGGGGCAAAGTTCACAAAAGTAACAACATAAACGTATTAGCACAATATACACAGGTTAAAACACAATAAGGTAATAAAACAAGAATTAATACATCAGTAATAATATCAAACAACCACCAATACAATTCAGTCAACTTCATAGGTGGGGGAACTGCAGCAGAAATAATAAGAAGGACCTAGTAAAATTCAGAATAGAATTATAATGAGGCTGGTCATCCAGTGACTGTCTCCCCAAAGGCCAACCTAAACATCCAAGTTTTCAGTTGGATAGAGGATAGAGAGGTCACCAACCTAATCTCTCTAGGGAGGGAGTTCCAGAGCTGGGGGGCCACGGCCGAGAAGGCCCTCTCTCTTGTCCCCACCAGACGTATCTGTGAAGAAGGTGGAAGCGAGAGGAGAGCCTCCCCAGAAGATCTCAGAGATTGCGTAGGTTCATAGGGGACGATTATTGATGATTAAACAACATAACACAGTTAGTAATAAAACACATGGGAGACACATCTTCTGTATAGTATTGGCAATCCAAATCAAAAGTTGTACATTTAGAAGTGCATACACAAAAATCTAAAAATAGACAGATGCAACAGATAATTGAGCAAATTATAGTCACCTTAATATAAATGGATATATCACCCTCCGTGAAATAGTCAATTTATAAACCAAGTGTCTGACTCCTTTAGAACAGGCATGGGCAAACTTCGGCTCTCCAGGTGTTTTGGGCTTCAACTCCCAGAATTCCTAATTTGTCCCTGCCTGCTTTAGAAGAATTTGAGACTTGCTAACCTATTGAAAATATGCTTTATTTGTTTTTCATTGAATTTTCTTTTGAAACTTCTAAGTTTTAAGTTGTTTCTAAGGTAGCCAATTACACAGTAACAAAATTTAATTTTGAATGTATGAATTGTATGCATAATATACATTCTAATGTGGTGGAAGCCTGTTCTAAAAATGGAATACAGATCCCCACTATTAAAAAGTGTATAATTGGTGCTCATGAGCAGATGTTTGCCACCGTCATTTTGTAGATGGAGTTTATAACACCCTGATGGTTCATAATACACACCGAATTGTTTGATCCTACTAGCTAATGCTAGTGCAACATATTGTACACAGATGACAAAAGCAGTACATTCCCACAGAATCTTAGAACATATGGCTGTAAAGGGTGATGCTCTTGACATAGAAAAAAATATGGCAAATTACAGAACTTCTATGAATGTTCTTTGCTATGATAACAAATTAAATCTAGCCATAATGAATGTGTGGATTTCAAATTTAAATATTTTGAAAACAAAGATGAGTTCCCTATGGGTGAGAATGGCGGGATATAAGTACTGTAATAAATAAATAGAAGGCAATGAAAGGGCAGTCATTTTTCAATAAATGCAGAGTACTTTTGTATTGCATTTCTTCTATACGAGACACACAACATACTAACTTGCATATCAACAAAAACAATAGCTGGGACTGATGTTTTTTTAAAAAAACTTTAAAATAGCAATCTGTCAAATGTAAAATGTTTCCAGAGTTTATAAAAGTCAGGGTATCCATACTACCATGCAAAATTGCTGGTCACCAAATTTTGATCATTCTATAATAGTATGCCTCAATATTTTCTTAGCAAGGTACACAGAAATCTTTTCACAGTTTTAGGTTTTACTGACACTTATAAATGGCATTGACTGGAAACAGATTTAATATTGCTTCAGTACAATAGTTATATATAATGTTACATTATATATAATGTGACACTAGAATTCATATAGACAACTGTGGAAATAGAGTATATATTCCACATCATGTGTCTGGTAATGTTGTTATCATTAGTAAATAAGTTCTTAAACAGAAGACCCACAATTTAACTAAATATTTTAATCATTTTCCTCATTATAATTTTACCATTGAACAAATTAATGGCAATAGAAAAGGGATTTTTTTGTATTTCTGTATCCAAAGCTTGGACAGAACATGCATTGAGTAACATATTGTTAACTCATTTGCCTTGATTTGGCTGAAATGGTTGTCATTTTTCTCGTAATCAGTACTTGTTTCTTCATGTTAGTGAATGAGATGTTGCCTCATTATTTGCTGCAGAGGGCATAGCCTCATATGGAGGAGGAATATCACATGGTTCAGTGTTGGCTTGTGCCTAGCTCATCTCCTACTTTCTACCTGCCCAATGTTCTTCTGGTAGCGCAAGAAGAGGAGAATGCAGAAAGAGATGAATTGATGGACAAAGAATGAAAGCTTGAAGAAAATGAAGAAATAAGGTCTTTTTATATCAGAAGAGAATGGAAAAGGATGAAAATTGGACAAAATATTGGGAAGGAAGTAGAAACAAGCAAGATAAAAAATAAACACTGAAGGAATGGAATGTAAAGGGCCAACCCTCAGATGAATTCAGGCTTCAGACCCTTTTTTAAGTCTGCTAGCTGGGTTAGTACAGGATCCTTTCCCACTCACAACTCCTTTCCTCCAGAACAGCAGTTCTCAAAGTGTGCTCCGCAGAGCCCTTGGGGCTCCACAAAGCATGCTGAGGGGCTCTGTGGTTTCCACCTCCACCCCCTCCAAGCTTTACCTCCTCCTTCCTGCAGCTCTCCCTCCCCCCACCTCCCTCACCCCCAAAGCATTTTCTCCTCCTTTGCCTCCTATTATTTTTACTATTATTACAAAGGCTGGGTGGCCATCTTTTGGGAATGCTTTGATTGTGCTTTTCCTGTACGGCAGAAGGGGGTTAGACTGGATAGCCCCTGGGGCCTTCCACTGAAATACTGTTAAGTTTATGTTGGTTAAAATTGTTCTCCATTTTAAATATTGTATTGTATTTCTTTCCTGTTTTTGCACTACAAATGAGATATGTGCAGTGTGCATAGGAATTTATTCATGTTTTTTCAATTAATTCACACAAACACTCTCCATCCATCTGTCACTGGCCCAGCCCATCTGTCAAATTTTAAAACACAATGCATCAAAAAGTTTGCCCATGCCTGATAGATAGATAGATAGATAGATAGATAGATAGATAGATAGATAGATATGTATGTGTATACACAAATTATTTCTTGGGACTCTATGAGAAACGTTTGTTTCAAAAAATGCTTTTTGGCTGAGAAAGTTTGAAAACTCCTGCTCCAAAGAAATGTTTACATGACCCCAGGGATAAATGTATATAAAATAGGTATAATTTTAAAAAAAATTTACTGAAAATAAATCAGCATTTGTAAGGCTTGCTAAATAGGCAGATTTTTCTTTTTGTGGAGTACAACTGAAGCATTTTCTGCAGAGTCCGCTTTAAACACAGCATGTTGTTGCTAACAGAGGTGGCGTTCAGAAACCTTTTACAATTTCCAAATATTTCATAACCTCAACATTGAGCTATCCCTGACCCATTTCGTTACCTCAACCCATTTGGGGTTGGGATCCACAGTTTAAGAAGTGGTGGATAAGAATCGTGGTTTGACCTTTGGGGTTTTTTTATTTGCTTCGTAAGCTGTTTCTACACAGCCACATAATCCAGATCAGAATGTGTTTTAAAGAAATCCAGTTGATGTAGATAGAGTTCAAATCAACTTGTCTGTCCTGAATTGGATTATCTAGTCTGTTTCTTTTTTTTTTCCTCCCTCAACAGTTTGAGAAAGCAAATTAAAAGAGAACGATAGGGAAGGAACCCGCCTTAATTATTACTATTAATGAGAACAGAGTACAGTGCAGTGCTATGCATGTCTTCTCAGAATTAGATTCCATCAGAGTTGAGTGGGATTTCCTCCTGGTTAATTTAGTTTAGTATTGTAGCCTAAATGAGCTTAGCTCAGCTTGTAAAACTAGACGGTCACCAGTTAACAGCCACTGAAATTACCACCACCACCTCCTTCTCTCTGCCACCCATTCCACATTCATACCGACTTGAGTTTTTTTAGCTGTCTGGGTCATTGGGTCTCTCCCCATTTCCCATACACCTCAGCTAATATCTCATGGGTTCCAATCGGACAAAGCTTTTTCTTTAAGATGTCACAATTCCAGTTGCTGTTAATGCTGAAGAACTTTTAACACCTTTCCCCTCTTGCAGGCCTCCTGTGCCTATATGCAGGTTCTGCATTTCATTTCTCTCTGACCTCACTTTGTCTACATTCCAACCCACAAGTTTAAAAAAAGGAAGAAAAAGAAATTATGGAGTGTATGGAACTGATAGTGAACAGTTTTCTTCCCTTGCTATCACCTATTCTAATATTTTTGGAAGCTCTTTGACATAGATTAAATTACTGGTTTTTTAATTATATTTTAAAGTTTAAATGTATTACATAAGAAAACCTTTGCTTTGCATGCTAAAAAATAGAATGCCGCTCTTGCATTTAGTTCTTTAAAATAGTTCTCAATCAGTGCAAGTAATACAATTACTTTTGAGGAAAGGAATGCAGCATGTCTTATTCTTCCAGGTTTTTTACCATTACTGTAAGAATACAGTTACTGTTTGTCAGTGATCAAGTATTTGTACTTGGGAATTAGCTCTTTATACAGTGCAAAGCAATGTCCACAATATTTCACATTTCCAACATACATTTTTACTGTCTTTATACAACTCCAACCATTTGGCTGGAATCAGGCATTATGGATATATAATTTTGCAGAAAGACCAATTTAAATATATTTAATTCTTTTAATTCTTTTGACCTCATTTTCTCTGGCCAGTCTTTTGTTCACACATAATCATACATTATTTCACTTGTTCTTCCTCTAATTCTGTTTTCAATAGGAATGTATATATTTTTCCAATTAGGTGGTCATCACATATACAAAAACTGGTTTAAAAATTCAGTTTTATTTTCTTCAAGCTCAAACACTTTTTCATCTGTTTTATATCTTTCATAAAGTTGTTTATATCTGCATTAATAATTTTAGGTGGATGATGTTTTGACAACATATAAGTACCGATAAATTAATTTAGCAAGGTCTTTGTTTTTATTTTGTATTGTTTCCTTAACAAAGACAATGTTTCTGGAACAGGGTACGTAAGAGGAGAACTACAATTCCTGATAAGTTGCTCTGAACTTTTCCAGCTTGGATAGAATCCATTCCACATGGTGCGGTGATGTACAGTCTATCTATGAGGGACTTTATGTATTGTATGTATAATGTGTTGGGCCAAGGCAGATGTCCATTTCACCCTCCTGCTGAAAAGGGATGTAACAAGGTTTTTAAAATAAAGTCCCCCTTCGGGGTAGAGAAAAGCGGGGTAAAAATAGGGTAAATAAATAAATAATACTTGTGCCAATGGTACCAGATACACAAAACTACTATCATGTGGAACAACCTTGTACAGGATCCACCTTCCATTATCACATAAGCTTTTTTAAGGAACAAGGTTTAGCATGCATCCTAGATTGGGGAAAGGGGAATAAAGTAAATTTAAAACAAGCGTAAAAGATACCAGACATCTTTGGACATCACATGATTCTTTGCATTCTGTCTTGTGGAAGGACTGCCATGCTAGGCAGTTTCTTGTTGGTAGTGGGGGCAGCTAAACAAACCTAAGACCTAGCCATGATATATTAAACCCACATGAATTAGCAGTCTGGTTTATTTCTCCCTTAACAAGCTTGAAGAATCATTGGCACATCTTGGTCACCAACATACCTGGATTCCTTTGGAACCCTGGCTTATCATGATGTGTGAACTAGATCAATACATTGAAGTCAGATTTAAATATATAATTAGGTTCATAGAAAAGGACTTCCCTTCCTTCCCACAGCCTCCTCTTCAGATGATGACCTTCTTGAATAGTAATAGATAGAGTGGGGCCAGTAGAGGAGCAATCCTTCAAAATTGGATAAAGGTACTTTCCAAAACTAGTTGGATCAGTGTAGACAGATGTTAGATTTGACCTATGTTTACACTTTCTACACTTTTTTAGACAGAGTGAGAATATGATTTTATATATTTTATGGTAGAATGATAAAATGCATCAACCGTCCCTAATTTGAGCCTCCTCCAGATGTGTTGATCTAGAACTCCCATCATTCTCAAGTAGTATAGCCAAGGCCTTATTGATAATTTTTTTAAAAAGCAATATACTCCAGCACAATAATGGTCTGTAACTGGTCAGTAAAGCTGAGAATATATAGATGAATATGAGTATCTATCAGTTATTTCTATTGCATATTACTTGGAGATATCTTCCAGATTCTTTATGAAATAGAGTCTGTTTTAACTTAAAAAAAATACATCCCAACAGTGGGAGTAATATGAATAATCAAGGTTAACATAATTTAATTTAATTTTCCCAGCATTCTTCAGAAGGTTTTATTTATGTCCAATCAGCTTCTTTGACATGTTCTCTTATTCTCTGATGTGAGCAAGAAGAAGCAAGCAAACATAAGAGGATTTCAGGAGAAGAGGTGGATGCTAACTAGTGGCAAGAGATTAATTGCAGAAATTTCATACAATTCCAGTTCTTCTTGAGTATCTCTATGAAGCAACTACCATCCAGAAAACAAATGGCCCTTTTTTATGAATATCCTTCCTATGCAGAGGAGGATGCCTGAAGCAAGAGACTAAGAAAGTTTAAGCAAATAAGGAAGGAAGATGGTAACAAGATACCACAGTTTTTTGCTGTAGGTTTCCCAGTGCAAATGAAGCTCAGATGGCTAGTATCCAAAAATTGTTACCATATGAGGGCTGTTTCATTCTACTGTAGGGCATTAGGAAGGTCAGCAGTGGCAGCATTTTGACAATATCCAGTATGCAATATTTAAAAGGAGTGCAGTGAGTATACATATATACCTAGCATCAAGGAATGCTAGCATCAAGCATTATGGTTGTTTTGCTGACTGGCTAGTGGCAATTCCTATGTACTATATCTACCAAACTATGGAGACTATGTTCCAGGTTTCTGTTTCTGGTGTTTGGGCAACATCCTTCTATATGTAGCTAAATCTTCCCCTTTATTCTCTCCATCCCTTAATTAATTGTATTTCTGGTGCGGTCAACTCTAAAGCCACGTGTTTTCTTTTTTCTTTTTAATTTCACACATAGAGATAATAAATTAAAATATTCTTTCATCATGAAAGTTGTTTATTCCACAGTATGAAATTGCCTTTTTAATATTTTATGTCAATTAAAATTAATATAAGCTTTTTATTGCTCATCATCATTCTGCAGTGCAACTACTGTTAATATAGTATTTCTGTTTTAGTTTTCCTTCCATAGAAAGCAATAGTTCATGAAAAATGTTGGCAAAGAACTAACAATTTTAGAATATAATGGACAGTGAAAGAAGAAAGACTAGAATAATCCCAAAAGTGCCTTCTACAGTTGAAGCATCAAGCCCATTCGTTTGCTACCAAGTTAAATGTACCATGGAATTTTTAGATGATAAATTAGTCAAAGGAATGAGTGCTGTAAAGAGCGAATCGGTTCAATATTTGGATTAAAAGGGGGAAAGGAGTCTTGTGGTATGCTTAAGACTGAAAGATTTATTTTAGCATGAGCTTTCCTGGATGCAAGATTTATGACCAGTTTTAATAATACAGTTGCCATTTTCTGTATCCCATTTCACTCTGGTTCACTGCTATATCTCTGTAATTGTGTATACATTCCTATGTTTTGTATGTTGCACACCACTGTACAATCAAGAAAGTGGATCATAACCCACAGGAGCTCACATTGAAATAAATCTGTTCATCTTGAAGGCTTTTTTTGCTGTCTCTTCTAAAATTGCTAAGTTACTTAAAAAATTTCATTGCAAACTATGTGATGCCTGCCAGCCATTGTCACTGAATAGTGAAATCGCCTTTTTTATTGTGTCAGAAGCAACTTGAGAACATACTTCAAGTCGCTTCTGGTGTGAGAGAATTGGTTGTCTACAGAGACGTTGCCCAGGGGATTTCCGGATGTATTACCTGGGAGGCTTCTCTCATGTCCCCATAGGCTAGAGCTGACAGACGGGAGCTCACCCCATCTCGCGGTTCAGCAACCCAACCTTCAGGTCAGCAGTTCAGCCGGCACAATGGTTTAATCCATTTTGCACCACTGCAGCTCCTCGTGAAATCACCTTGAAAGATAATAATGCATGATAAAGTTCTTTGAAGACTTGGATTTTGTGACAGAAAATTGATGGTTGCACATAAGAAAAGTGAATTTGGGATAATTATCCCACTCTAGGGTTTTGTGAAAAAATTCCTATACTAATGATATACGTTATGTTCACCATGCCAAAATATGATTTTAAAATGTGAACTAATGTTTGATGTAGTGACGTTATTATAATCTGCAGTATTCTTTTATGTCTTTGGTGCAGTTTTTTTTACATTAGTGCTACAAGTAGGCCCTTTGAGCTCAGTGATAGTTTTTCCTAGGCAAACAGTGTTTTACTAACAATCTTATGTTATGATCTAGGATGAAAACCTGTGATGAAAAATTATGTTTTGAATCAGAAAAAAGGAAATGTATCAAATAATAGTTCAACATTGATTGATCTAGGCAATAATGCATCCGTCTTTATATGCAATAGATATTTTGCATGAAAAATAAAATCTTAGGAAGTTAAGGATAGCTCAGTGGTAGAGTTCATATACTTCGCATATAAAAAGCCATGCTAGCTGGGGATTTTGGGAGTTGTAGTATTGAAAGTCATACGAAGCTTGATAGCAATGACTTCCTAAACTATTTGTCCAGGAATGATATAGCAACAGCCACTGTCTATTGACAGAGCATCATCCCTTAGGTGTCAGTTAATGGAATAGTATGACACGTCTTGCATTCTGAAGAGCATTACAGTAAAAATCTACCTTTTAAAACTAAAATATTCATATTCTTTACACTTTAGCTGGATTTTTGCCTTGTTGACAATGCTTGCAGCATGTTGGAAATGTCAGTTGCTTGAATAGGATCTTTGTGAGAATAAATCTGAATGGGAAGAAAGCAATCCATCAAGTGATTGGAAGGAGAAGAGTACGGCTGTGCTCCATAAAGAAATGTTTATATTGCAGTTGGCCAAAACTTCATTGCATCCTAAAATGCAACCTCGTGAGATTGTGTGGGTTCTTCTATAAAACTAGATCCAGAAGAAGTTAGAGAATCAGTTTCATAAATCTGTAAATGTCATTTCAATTATCCTTCTTGTGCAGTTAGTGTTAAAAATCTACAAACAGAGCCAAGTAGAACAAAAAGGAGGGTGGAGAAGAAATTGAAATTGTACAGACTTTGCCAAAGTTCTCCACAGGTTACTACTGTCCTGTTTTATGAGTTTTATACAGAGTACAATGAAATCTCCTTGATACTTAATGTATCATTGATATGTTAGGATGGATTCCAGCCACCCATGACTTTCTATGTTCACAGAAACCAGAATGGGTTTTAAATTGGAAACAGGAGGTAATAAAAGCAGAAATCTTGACCTTTTGTTCCAGAGAGTAAAGCACATACTTCTTCAGCAAAAGCATCAATGGGACTGGCACCCTGGTCCTATAAAATAGAGGTGGGAAAGTATGACTTGACCAGCATTTTGGGAGAAACCTCCATAATCCTCACCGTTGGGTTTTCTGGCTAGAGTTTGAAGAAGTAAGCCAAAAACATCTGTCACCCTTGCTACAAATTGTCTTTGTGTCAGATCTAGAAGTAAAAGTAACTTGGCTTGCTTCCTCATCTTCACTTTCACATAACCCTTTTCTCACATATGCCATGTTCTTTGTAGCTTTTTCAACTCAGATTAAAAACAGACTAGGTACACAATGTATGAAAAGCACTAAATACTTAGCAATTTAAATTGTTCAGCATGGTAAAAATTGGTTTTCATTAACAGCCCAGCTTCTGGAAAAGGTTTGACTTATCCAATATTTGTTCACTTCCAGGAAGCAGTCAGCGTGTAAAAAGGGTGAGACATGTCAAGCCCCCTCTCTGTTTTCACTCTTTTTCTGTTCAAAAGTGTGCAATTTTTCTACACACCCAGTTCCGTCTATATTCTTCCATCGGCCTTTTTAAGCCCTTCACCCATGTTGCCCTGAAATAGTCTGGAAGTAGTTATTACACAAAGAAACACGCTAGTCTTCTCTTTGAATAAATAGCTGAGAATATGATATTTCTTTATAATGTATACATGAAGATGTAGAGCAATCAGGATAGTAGCTCTTTGATATTTCCACCATGAACACCTCAACTTTTGCCAGTCTAAAGTGCCATTCCTAATATGGCTTGCCTACACAAGCAAAAAACAAACAATAACAACTCAAAAAGCAAAGCCAGATATACCCCAAATGGAAGGCTGTTTGTCTTTATGATGTAGTTACATCTAGTGAGTATCCTGGTTTTTGTTTGTTTGTTTGTTTAAACAGGTTAGTTTGGTGTCACTTTGGGCCAATGCAGGGGATACTTTGTCCTGCCAAATCTAGAGATACTTCTGAGTTAGCAAGAAATTCTAGAGTTTCACCCAATTTCGAGGCATTCCAGTTAGATTGGATCTGATTCAGTCCAATAATCATAGGGTAAAGTGATGGACTGTGCCCAAGTTGTTAAAACTGTGCCTGAATTCTTTGTGTTTTTATACTGGTTATTATTTGTTTTTATTGTTTTGTTTTATATTTTAACTTGTTTACATTATATCTTTTGGGCTTGGCCCTGTGTTAGCCGCTCCGAGTCCCTTCGGGGAGACGGTGGCGGGATACAAAAATAAAGTGTTGTTGTTGTTGCCACTTCTACCTGGCTACGTGCAAGTTCCTGGCCAGTCCAAGTGCCTCTACTAACATCAGAACAGGTCACTTGCATAGCCAGCACAAAGAATGGGGGAAGAAACGTGCACACAACTAGGACATTTCTCCACCTTCCAGTGTCACATGGATACCTTTGCTAATGTAAAACTGTGGCATCTGCATGACCAAGAAGAAGAAGAAGAAGTGGAGGCACCCTATTCTGATGTCAGTAAAGGTGCATACAGTGAACAGGAGCTGCTACAGGGCTCTGTGAGAGCTCGAGATAGGAATGACAGTAATGGTGACACGGAGGAAGCAAGATATGTACAGTCCCACCAGAGTAATTGCACTCCCTGGTTATGTGAATAATAGCCTCAGGACTCATTTACACTGGGTTAAACTGCCTGGTGTAGTGATCCCATAATCATATTTCTTGGTTAAAAATCCTGTTTGCTTGCTTGCTTAACAAAAAGCATTAGCAGACATTCTTCAAAATTCAGTGGTCTTTCTCACATGACCACAGAATCTGATAATTTCAGAACTGGGAAACTTTTATTTTGGTGACTATTAATTCTCCTAGAACCCATAGCCACTGGCTGTGGGATCATGCAGACTACCATTGTCAATTCCAAAATCTTAAGAACTTGTTTTTCTATTAAAGCTCCCTGTTCCGTCCCCCAGGATGATGGTTTGCCTTACCTATTGGTCGTTTGTTTGTTTTCCCTCCTTTACATTTTGTTTGAGCCTCTGGCTGCAAAAGCCTAGGAAAAGTGGCTTGGAATCTGCAAGAGCTGGCTGCAGTTTTCTTTGCAGTGATTGGTCAAAGAGTGCAACATCTTAGGACCGCCCTTTTTACCAGGGTCTAGTCTCCATTTTGGAGCTTCATTCTGGCTATAGTCTTCCAACGTGCTGGAGCTGTGCAAAGCTAACTGGGACAAATCATCCTCAAAACCAGGCCAATCTAAGCCTATCCAAATTAGATAAGTATTGAATTATACTGATCTGGGATAGGAAATCTAGTTAGAGGAGCAGGGTTATTCTGTCGCTTCTAGAACTAATCTTTGCTGTAAAGATAGGGAAGGAAAGAGTTTCTCCTTCTAATATAGGCAGCGTGATTAGGGTATAGTGGTTTTATAATCACCTTTGCCTTCTGGAACCAGGGATAATTCTGCAACTAAAACCTATGGAAATTTGTTTCATTTTCTGCAACTTTAAGATCTGTGCCAGGTTGACAACCTTGTATGAATAAACATCCTTTTTTGAAGTTATCCAGACTCAGTCGTTCAATATCTATAGGACAGCTTATAGGGATTTGCAGTTCGCCCGGATAAAGGACAGCACGTTTCAGTTTTATAGTTTTTTATTGTCCGGCGGACGGCACAGTTTTGAGGTAGATCAGCGGTTTTTCCGCTTGAGCTAGCTTGCACGGCTTATAGTTTTTTATAGTTTAGGAAGTTTAGTTTAGGCCGCGGCTTTTCCGCCTGAGCTCAGTCTGCATACCTAAAGACTCTACCAGCGTCTGAGGCAGTGGAGCCCGCTCTCAGACCTGAAGGAGTCAAATAGTGGGGCTCTATTTCCTTGCTATTTGGCTCGCGTGTGCGCACGTGGCCCAGTGGCTTTCTGGGTTTGCACAGGCTGTGGAGTTCCCAGCAACGTCCAGGGCTCCCTCGGCGGTAGACCTCGAGCCGCGGAGCACCAGCGACAGTTCTTTGGCTGGCTCTGAGGCGTGAAGCCCACCAGAACCAGGCTAGAACCTGGACAGGCCTGGCAACGCTGCTGCGAGTTCGGCCGGAGCACTCGGCCGGCTTCGACCTACCTCATCGTCCTGCGGTGGTGACCTGCCTCATCGTCCTGCGGTGGTGACCTGCCTCATCGCCTGGCGGTGGTGACCTGCCTCATCGTCCTGCGGTGGTGACCTGCCTCATCGTCCTGCGGTGGTGACCTGCCTCATCGTCCTGCGGTGGTGACCTGCTTCATCGTCCTGCGGTGGTGACCTCCCTTCACAGCGGGGAGGAGGCGTCTCTTCTCTCCTCCTTTCCAAAGCCAGCCTCGGTGCTCCTTCGGCGGCAGGCCTCGAGCCGCGGAGCACAAGGTGCTTGAAAATTTGGCGAAGTCGCCATTTTGGCAGTTTACGTCACTCAGGCAAGGGAGGTATCAAGTGGCAAGTTGCTGTCAGTTGGCATTTTGCAGCTTGCCCACCAAAGTCTGGCGCCAAAGGTCACAATCTTTGTAAAGTATAGTTACTTAGTGATATATATTGCTATGGTTAAGTGCTGTGAATTGTATTATATATTGAATTTGCCTTTATTGTAAATTTACTTGCTGGTATGTTGTATTTGCTTTTGTTGTAAATTTACTTGCTATTAAGAATACATAATGTCTATGCAATTTCAAGATGATACAGATGGTATACCTCCTTCTGAGGCTGAAAGTAGGAATGAAAGGCCCCAAAGGATAAAGCACCCTTCAGCCAAGATGCTAGCCCATCTAATAGGTGAAAAGGAGCTCCTCCATGTGAGGTTAGGTTCGGCATGGGAGCGAATTGTAACATTAATGGACAGAATTGAGAGCTTGGGTATTACAAGGGTGCCATCCATATTACAGACAGACCTTGAAGAGACCTTCGGTATTTGGAGGGGTTTGGTGTCTAAGATAGTCCAGGTCCTCGAGCGCATTAACGCCAAGGATTCAGAGTTAGAAATAGTGAGTGTCTTAGCTGACACTAATGAGAAAGAAAATAAGGTGAGGGCAATTCTAGATGCCTTGGAATTTAGTTCTCCATCTGTTAATCTAAGGTCTGAGCCAAAAGGAAATCAGTCTTCCTTAAGCAGCCATGAGACCAATCTTTTAAAATCACCTGCTGTGGCACTTAGTCTTAAGTCCAACCGCTCTAGCCAGGTATCTAAACTAAGGGAGTGTGCATCATCTAAACATAGCCACTCTAGCAAGTCTTCTGCTGCTGGGAGTGCCATCTCTTCCCTAGCTGCCTTGCACATTAAGGAGGCTGCACGTCTAGAGCTAAAGAGCAAGGTAGCGGGGGCGGAGGCTGATGCTAAGGCAGCTGATCTCACCCTTCCCTTTAAAGAAGAAGAGCAACGACTGCAAATAGAACAGGCCCGTAGACAAAGCGAAATGCAAATGGAACAGGCCCAAAGGCAAGGTGAAATAGAAATGCTTAGAATAAGGATGGATGCTACTGCCAAAAAGGTAAGGGCTGAGACTTTGGCCAAGGCCCTAATTGAGCCACTCACAGAAGAAAATGTAAGTCAGTTGCCGAAGCAGGACCCTTCTTCCAAGGTGCTTGTGCATCTTAATAGCTTAAACAGCCAGTTTTCGGATGAGGAACAGGAAGACTTCTCTCCTTACCCAGAGCAGGGCCCCAAAGTCACTTTTGAGTTTCCTGCAGAGCAGAGCGTCATAGCGGGGAGCTCACCCTTGCTCGAGCTACCTGTGCCTCCTGCTAAATCCCTAGGTCAGTCAATCAGGGCCTCAAGGCCGAGTGCTAGTTGGCCCTTACAGACAGCTGCACAGGGAGCCACCGATTCGTCAGTGGTCGATGTCATCCCTCCAAGAGGCCAAAGGTTGACGCAAGGTGCACGGTGGGAGTCCACTCCACAACAGCAAACTCCTCAATTGTTCCCTTCGACGCCAGAGTCCCAGCTTGTCTCCATCATCAGAAGCCCCAGAAGAGATCTTAAGGACAAGGGTGTCGAAAAGTTTTCGGACAAGCCTGAGGAATTTCTTCTCTGGAAGGCCACCTTCCAGAGAGCAATCAGAGACTTAAAGTTATTGCCTGAGGAAGAACTGACTCTTCTGGCTGCATGGTTGGGCCCAGCCTCATCCTCACAAGTTAAGAATATCTACGCAGCCCACGTAGCCGATCCCGACAAAGCCCTGGAAAAGGCCTGGGCCAGGTTGCAGCAGAGGTATGGGGCCAGCACAGAGATTGAAGCATCTCTTATGGACAAGCTCCAAAGGTTCCCAGCTTTGAAACTCAAAGACTTCAAACTCTTGTGGGACCTCAGCGATCTCCTTACGGAATTAGAGTCGGCCAAGGAGAATCCAGAACTGCCCGGTTTGAAGTGCCTCGATCAGCACCTGTCCCAGAGGCAGATCTTGACCAAGCTGCCCTTCACTTTGCAAGAACGCTGGGGACAGGAGGTCTTCAACTACAAGGAGGCCCACTCCCAGGCATACCCTCCATTTTCTCATTTGGTCCAGTTCATCACCAGGGCGGCCAGAGAAAGGAATGATCCGCAGACGGGCCTCCCCACCTTATACCAAGGGACCCAGCCAGAGAAGGCACCTGAAGTGGACAAGAAACCACCTAGAGAGGCCAATAGACCTGTCAGCGTAAAGGCAGTCGAAACTCAACACAAGACTGACGAACCCAGGTCGGAGGTAAAAGAGTTGCTTTGCCCTATTCACCAAAAGCCTCACAGCTTGGCCAACTGCAGGGAGTTTAGTAGAAAGACATACAAAGAAAGGCAACAGCTAGTTCAAAGGCAGGGAATCTGCTTTAGATGCTGTGGAGCAACTCCACACTTTGCATCCAACTGCAAAGAAAACATCAAGTGTGAGAAATGCAACAGCCTCAAGCATTGCACCGCAATGCACAACTCCAATATCATCTCCCACCCCAAAGAGAACGCTTCACCAAAAGAAAAGTCAGCAGTCGAAGACACCGACAAGCCAGCCGCACCAGAGATGCAGGTGGAAGTTTCAGCAGTCGCCTGTACAGAGCTGTGTTCTGACTCGCACCAGTACAGAGTTTGTCATCCTATCTGCCTAGCGGATGTATATCCAGCCAAGAGCCCTTGGCTTAGAAAGAGACTCTATGTGGCCCTGGATTCACAGAGCGACGCCTCCCTGGCTACTCCAGAGTTCTTCCGCATGTTTGACCTTAAAACCAAGATGGTCGACTACACTATGACTACGTGTGCAGGAAAAAAGAAGTTGCAGGGTCGCATAGCATCTGGCTTCGTTGTCTCCTCTTGCGACCAGAAGAGACAGTTCAAGTTGCCAGACCTGATTGAGTGTTCCTCTATTCCCCGGAACAAAAGGCAGACTGTCACCAGAGAAGTTGTGGAGGCTCATCCACATTTGCGACGGTTAAAGAATGCTATACCAGCCTTTCGGCCAGATGTGGACATTGCCCTTTTGCTTGGCTCGGACTGCCCGAGCTTGTTCTGTGTGAACGACCAAGTTAAAGGACCTCCAGGTGCACCTATCGCACAACAATTGCCATTAGGCTGGACAGTCATAGGCCCAGTGTGCATAAACAAGATGCACCCACCATCGTCGTTGGACTCCAATCAAGCACAGGTGCTTAAAGGTGGACGTCCTACACTTGTGCGCAGTTGCCTAAGTCACATCTCAGTCTACTGCCAAGGAATAACTCCAGAGTATTCCTCCACCTTCAAAGTCTCTGAGAGAGACGAAGCCACAGCGCTCTCGAAAGATGAGCAAAGGTTTTCGGACATTATGAATGCTCAAGTCTCACGAAGTGCAGAGGTGAAAGCCTGCAAATCAACCACAGAAATCAAGATGGGCCAAAGATCTTGCCTGGAACCACACCGTTTTGAACATTTTTCAGAGTGGCACAGTCTTCTTAGAGCAGTTGCTAGGCTTATACATCGTTTAGCTTGCAAAGATAGTGAGCCTTTACAGGTCCAGGATATGATAAAGGCTAAGAGCGTCATATTCAAGTCAGTGCAGAGATCTGCTTTCAAGCAGGAAATAGCTAGGCTAGAGCAAGGGCTCAACATCCCTAATCAAAGTCTTCTAAATGAGTTAAACCCATTTCTAGACAAGGAGGGTATTTTGAGAGTTGGAGGAAGGTTAGCCAAAGCTAAACTCAAGGCGTGCATAAAAAACCCCATCATCATACCCCCTAATAGTCACACTGCATTGCTGCTCGTTCGGCATCACCATGAAAGGATCCATCATCAGGGTAGAACTCTAACTGAGGCAGCCCTTAGAAATGAAGGTCTGTGGGTAGTTAATGCCAAAAGGTTGGTCAACAGTTGTATTTTCAAATGTGTCAAATGTCGGCGACTCAGACGAAACTGTCAAAGTCAGTTGATGGCAGAACTACCTCAGGATAGGACTTTGACAGACCCACCTTTTTCCCATGTGGGAATCGATGTGTTTGGTCCTTGGGAGGTTGTCACTAGGAAAACCAGGGGTGGTGTTGTAAATAACAAGAGGTGGGCAGTTTTGTTTACTTGTTTAGTAATACGAGCTGTCCATATAGAAGTCATAGAAGGGATGGACACTTCATCATTTTTAAACGCATTGAAAAGGTTCATAGCCCTCAGAGGGCCAATTAAGTCAATTCGGTCGGACTGTGGCACCAATTTTGTAGGTGCGACCAAAGAACTCAATTGTGTGTCTAGGTTTGGGAGAGACCCAAAGGTTCAGAACTTTACGAATACTGAACAAATTATGTGGACTTTCAATGTTCCTCACGCCTCCCATATGGGTGGTGTTTGGGAGAGGATGATTGGTATTAGTCGCAAAATCCTTAATGCCATGTTTTTGAGTCATAGGTCATTGACGCATGATGTTTTGGTGACACTTATGGCGGAAGTTACCGCAATTATCAACAACCGGCCGCTGGTTCCCCTTACCAGTGACCCTGAGAACTTACAACCACTGACTCCTGCACTTATTTTGACACAAAAGGTGCCAGGATGGAAGGACGTCATGTTGCCAGTTCCGGACGGAACTCACCGTGCCCTGTGGAAACAGGTGCAGTCCTTGGCCAACCACTTTTGGAAAAGGTGGAAAGCTGAGTACTTAAGCCAGCTTCAAGCTAGAAGAATCTGGCAAAGCCCACAGGACAACATTGAGGTTAACAACGTTGTGTTGTTAAAGGACAAAGACTTGCCCCGCCATGCGTGGCCCATGGGCATTGTATTAAAGACCTTTCCTTGCCCGGACGGTAAGGTCAGGAAAGTTCAATTAAAGACTTGCAACAGAGGCAAAGTGTCCATTTTGGACAGACCAATTAGTGACCTCGTGTTGCTTATTGGAGATGTTTAAAGTTCTAGTGTTTGTATTGTTGTGTATACAAAGGTGTTTGTATGTTTTTGATTGGTAAATTCCCACATCCTGGGAATTTAGCGGGGAGTGTTCCGTCCCCCAGGATGATGGTTTGCCTTACCTATTGGTCGTTTGTTTGTTTTCCCTCCTTTACATTTTGTTTGAGCCTCTGGCTGCAAAAGCCTAGGAAAAGTGGCTTGGAATCTGCAAGAGCTGGCTGCAGTTTTCTTTGCAGTGATTGGTCAAAGAGTGCAACATCTTAGGACCGCCCTTTTTACCAGGGTCTAGTCTCCATTTTGGAGCTTCATTCTGGCTATAGTCTTCCAACGTGCTGGAGCTGTGCAAAGCTAACTGGGACAAATCATCCTCAAAACCAGGCCAATCTAAGCCTATCCAAATTAGATAAGTATTGAATTATACTGATCTGGGATAGGAAATCTAGTTAGAGGAGCAGGGTTATTCTGTCGCTTCTAGAACTAATCTTTGCTGTAAAGATAGGGAAGGAAAGAGTTTCTCCTTCTAATATAGGCAGCGTGATTAGGGTATAGTGGTTTTATAATCACCTTTGCCTTCTGGAACCAGGGATAATTCTGCAACTAAAACCTATGGAAATTTGTTTCATTTTCTGCAACTTTAAGATCTGTGCCAGGTTGACAACCTTGTATGAATAAACATCCTTTTTTGAAGTTATCCAGACTCAGTCGTTCAATATCTATAGGACAGCTTATAGGGATTTGCAGTTCGCCCGGATAAAGGACAGCACGTTTCAGTTTTATAGTTTTTTATTGTCCGGCGGACGGCACACTCCCAGAAATCTGCAATCAGCATGCCCACAAATTCTATCTGGATTATTATGGGAGTTATAGTCAAAAAAGTCAGTCTCTCCCCCACCCCCTATCCTATAGAAACATTCAAGGCTGTGCATTTCCAAAAGCCTTGTTCTTTTTTTAATAATTTCAATCATTAGTGTGCCTTCTACCTCTTCCTTCTGATTACACCTGTGTGTATGTTTACTCCAAAACCACATCAAATCCACAGACATTCTTACAGGCTGACTGTTTCTACTGCTCAGAAATCCCCCAGTTTCTTGGCCGAGTACCCTGCATTCATGTGACTCTTGCACACTGCAGCTCAATGAAATCTTCTGAAACAGCTGCCAGCTCACCAAATTTTCCATGAATTAGGTCCTGACACTTCAATGAGAGGAAAGACAATGTCTGAAACGAAGCCAGCCCTGGCTGGCTGCCTAGTATGTGTCACAGTAATTCTACCAGCTGCCCTTCTACACAGCACTTCATACTTTACAGACCACCAAGCAGAGATCCCTGAATAATTCAGTGCTGTTTGGGCTTGGGGCTGACAGTATGTTTTCTCAGTCCCTGGCACCCAGTGGCTCCAGACTGGACCCAGAAAGTTTTTTTGTGAGTTTGTTTTTAGCATGTTTTTATTTTTATGAATGGCTGTAGAAGAGGAGTCTGACTGAACCAAGGGCACAATACTACAGCCATTCATGAGAAAAGCAAAAAGAAAACATTGTGCCTTGACTGATTGGATACAGACCAAGGTTTCTATGAATCTTACTCATTCAGGACTTTTGCTGTCTGAAATGCTGATAGCAGCTTCACCAGCTAGATTACAATTTGCAGCTTTAAAAGTGTCAACTGGTGATCTTAATAAATAAAGATTGGCTGTGTTTTTACAAATCGCTTGCGGTTCATTTTTTTCTTTCCTCTTTCTTGCAGTTTCTCGCTTTTTTTTCTTCAGAATTTGGAAATGCTTTTTTTATCACAGCTCCAGGGCTTTCCCTGTCATCACCACCAGTGGTCATGCTGGCTGTGGGATTCTGGGAAATGTAGTCCAAAAAAGCAACCTTCTGAACAACAACACTTTCCCACAACACTTTAAATTGCAGCCTGAAGAGAGTGAGGCAGCAGAAAGCTCACATATTTTCATCTTTCCGTCAACATACTGATCTGGAAAGAAGAAGAGCAACAAAATTTTGTTGTCTCCAAACCACTTATGTGGTTTCAGGTTTTTAAAGGGGAAAGTATGGCTATTTAAGTTTTTAAGCAGGGAAGAGCTCTTTTAGCTGCAATTGTTGACATATAATAATATAGAATCTTGCACACAATAGAACTCATGGTATGGTTTTGAGGCCTCCGGTGGCACAGCGAGTTAAACCGCTGAGCTGCTGAACCTGCTGACCAGTTAAATCCGGGGAGTGGGGTGAGCTCCTGCTGTTAGCCCCAGTTTCTGCCAACCTAGCAGGTTGAAAACAGGCAAATGTGAGTAAATCAGTAGGTACCGCTCTGGTGGAAAGGTAATGACGCTCCACGCAGTCATGCCAGCCACATGACCTTGGAGGTGTCTATGGACAACGCCAGCTCTTTGGCTTAGAAATGGAGATGAGCACCAGTTCCTAGAGGTGGACAGAACTAGGCTTAATGTCGGGGGGAAACCTTTACCTTTACCTATAGTTTTGAAGTTGGAGAAGAATTCTGTGGGATTTCCTTGGTAGAGAGTGTTGTAGATAAATAGGTGCTCTGTTTGAATAAGAACTCTCATTTGGCACGGCTGGAATTTTTTTCTGAAATTTTGGAGTGCCTCCTTCTCTGATGCCAGTGAAGGCTTGCTTCACGTGTTTATTGCTATACACTAATTCAGTGTTCTTTAAAGTTTCTACTAAGAACCTATTAAAATATTACAGACTCCAGATAAAGGAAGTCAACACCACCCAACGCACACACACACACGCACACACAAAACCACACCACATTTGCATATTGCATTACACAACATTACACACATGGACCACAATTCTGGAAAGGCTACGTGCATTTTCTGGTTACCTAACCACATAGCAGGTTTTGTTACCATGCTAAGATCCATGAGTAGTGATGGTGATGGAACTGACATATCCTTGTTGTTTGAAACAACAGACACACAGTTATACCAACACATCTAATGTGTTTTGAATTCCTGTCCAATTGACTGTAATCAAAGAGATTTTGAGCAAGAATTCATGAGTAGATTTTCTTTCCACATAGGAGCTGCACATTGTTATTATCAGGTCTAGATTTAAAGCTACTGACAACGTGAAACTATGTTAGGAATTCTCAAGTCTTTCACTGTAGCTGAAGATGATTAACTTCCCCCAGTCCAGTAAATATGTATTTGATTTTGAGCCAGTATGCAATATTCACAATACTTCAGCCTAGGCCGGAGCTCTTCCATCTCATGTTGTAGCAAAATTTAAAGATCAGCACAAAGTGTATAGGAGCATTGTGTGGTTTCTGGGCTGTATGGCCATCTTCTAACAAGCATTTTCTCCTGACGTTTTGCCTGCATCTGTGGCTGGCATGTTCAGAGATGTATATTTTCTGCATCAGGAGATTCTATGGTAATGATGTACAAGCAAACCATTTTGCAGTCTCCCAGGGTTCTGTAGCTTAGTAAGCAAAACAGTTGCTCTCCAGAGTTCACACTACTATTCAGTGTTCGCTTAATACAGTAATCCAAAATTATTTTGATTTATTCTTCATTTCCAGGGAGGAATTACAAGGAGCAAAGTTTAACTGGTCATAAAGAGTAATAACTAGCCAAATTTGGGTGCTATGAAATAATTTGCTTTAAAGGAGGGACTGAAAGCAATGAATGAATTCAGTTGGCAAGGAAGAGAGAACAATTAAGGAGAAAGGGGTAGCACTCTGTCCAAATGAGAGGCATTTCTTTTTTGAACATGTGAAGTAATAGATAAGAAAACAATTTTCTCAACTTATTTCCTTCACAGCTGTGTAGGTATAGTTGCCAGGTCCCACAAATTTGCTAACAGAATAAGCCAGAAGTTGCAAGTAGCCTTGGGCAGTAAAATTCTTATTTTTATCTTTCAAAAAACAAACAATGTTGCAGATGGGATGTAGGTATAGGATCATGGTCAAAGCAGGGTGGTAGCAGGTTTGCCTATGAGCTAAACATAGTTCTGTTGCATCCTCTATCCGTTACCCCCAGACATATATTTGTAGCTTTTTAGATGTTCTATAGCTACCCAGTGTGTAGACATATCTAGCTAATACAAACGTCTTATTGAGTCCTTGTTGGGATACCATATATGGCTAGTCAACTGCATTTGCTTTAGTGAATTTTAAGTTGTACTTTATGCATTAGGAAGCATGATACTTTTTAGAAACATTGAAACCAGTCTCAGACTGCACACATTATCATTTGAATTATAAGGGCAGAATAATGGCAACTGAAGTGTGTTGGTAACATGTCTAGAAACTGGAGTTCTAGATGCTTCCAAAAAATCTGTTATGCAGTCCAACTTCCCTGGTCTGTGGGGACGTTTGTATAAGCTGACCTGCTTCTAAGCTCCTTATGTAGTGACTGAACCTCCCCATTTCGGTAACCTTTGAGTTCATTGTGTTAAGCTATCCCCATATGTACAAATGAACTGAATTGAGCCTTATTCAAAAGTCATAGTATTTCAGTCTTCATTTTGATAAAGTGAAGAGAAGTCTTCCTACAAATACATTTTTAAGAGATGCAAATACACGTGATTTATAGGACTGCAGGGAGGGAGAATAATGTTGTACACAAATATGGATGACTTTAAAAACATCTTTTTAGCTTGATCACTATGTCACCACAGGGCTGTTGAGGATTCTGTAAGGTATTGCTCAACTGTTTCTAGTATTCTGTAAACAGCAGTGGAGCCCTCTTGAAAATCCGCTGGTCAAATGTTTCAAAGTGGCATTTCCTTCAAACATTATTTTCATGGAAATGAGGCATGAATTATGTGCTATTAAGCTGAACCAAACATGAAGAATCTACAACTGCTAACAAACTTCCCAGCTATATTATTGATATGGACTTCAACAAAGTGAGATTACCTATTCTTGCCTAATTTATTTAACACAAAAGAAATATATAACCATTTATTTTAAAACATTTGTGTGTGGGGGGGGGGGGTTATTTCTAACAAAGGAGGTTGAGTCCCCCCCACACCACATATTATTTGTACCAGAAAGTACAGCAATTTATTTTCAAATGAATTATCTAAATTGCAACTCCTTTCTTTTCTTTCTTTCTTTCAGCCACAGCAGGTGGTCCAGAAGAAGCCAACTCAGGTAAGAAATCTATTTGGTGTGTGTATAAACATTTATTTACTTCTGCAGATAGGTAATGCTAGTCTATCTTACTGATATGTAATGAACTGAAAATTGGATTTTGAATTACAGGCAAATAATAAAAATAATTTTATTCAGATTTCTAGGAAAGTCCGACTTCTGTAATGGTAAATGTATTTTGTGGTTTACAGCCCACTCCAGCAAGCCCATGAAATCCCCTTATGGCTCAAGGCAAGGCACAACATACATCATAATATTAAAATATTTATTTATTTCAAGCATTTATATCCTGTCCTTCTCACCCCCGAGGGGGGGACTCAGGGCGACCTTACAATTAGCAATCATTAGATGCTGAACGACATAGTATAAAAACATAGTGTATAAAAAACGGTTACAACTAAAACAATTAACATTAGTTCTTTCCATTAAAAGCACATATTAAAACGTAGTTCTATAAAATACATATTAAAATACATGGAACAAAAGTTGAAATGCAATAAACATGGAATGTGTATTTAAAATGTATAACTAATAACAGGAATAGATAGGTTTTCGGTTGTCTTTTAAATTCTGTCATTTAGCTGTCAGATCTCTTCCAGCACATCTTCCAGCAGGCCAGAGTTCCTATATATATAACTAGCTGTGCCCTGCCACGCGTTGCTGTGGCCAATTGGAATTGCAGTGAATAGCCTCGCTGCTTCAAAGCCTGGCCGATTTCTACATAGGGTATCCTTGCTAGGCCAGGTTGAATGAGATGAAGTAGCCTCGTGGTTTCCAAAGTCTGGCTTTGAAGGTGCAAGGCTGTTCAGTGTTAATCAAGGTGGGCCACAAAGGGCTTGATATATGTGTGGAATAACTTGCAGTGTGGTAGAAAGAACTGTTGTCTGGTTGAGGCAAGTGTTGCCATGGATCTCCTTGATTAGCATTGAATAGGCATGCAGCTTCAAGGTCTGCCTGGTTAGTACCTGGAAGAATCCTTTACTGGGATGTGTTAGCTGGGTGTGATTATTTAAGTTGTTTAGCATTGAATGGTCTTGTAGCTTCCAAGCCTGGCTGCTTCCTGCCTGAGAGAATCCTTTGTTGGGAGGTGTTAGCTGGGCCTGGTTGTTTCCTGTGTGGAATTCCCCTGTGTTCTGAGTGTTGTTGTTTATTTAGTGTCCTGATTTTAGAGATTATATTGTTGTGTATTGTTTATTAGAGCACAGTAATTATTACACATTATATTGATAATATTATATGATTTGCCTGGAACAGGATTATATGAGGCCCCTTCTACACAATGGTTTAAAATCCACACTTAAGTGGTGTTTTTTGTTTTGTTTTGTTTTTGCGGTTTTTTTTTGCTGTGATGGTGGCTCCGGTAGCTGAGGGGGGGGGGGAAGTGTTGGGGGTTTTTTTAAGAGAAAGGGGGCTGGGCGTGTTTTTGTCTCCGGGATGGTGTGGAGGGTGTGGGAAATGGCAGCAACGTTTGTGGTGTGAAAAGGATTGCGCAGGAGAGGGGCTGTTGAAGGGAGGGGTGGGGGTTGTGCTGTCTGTGCTCGGACTGGCCTTTGGCGCAGGCGCAGATGGAACATTCCAGTTTTGGGGGGGGGGGTTTGGCCCCATGGAGGTTAGGGATGTGTAGTTTGTTTGTAAGAACGTAGAGACGTGGATGAGGGGTTGTGTTGTCAATTTTCTAGGTTGGGGGGCCTTTAGTTTTGTTGTTTTGGCGGTGGAGCGATGCCATTCTCCTTTTATACATATAGAAAGATGCTCACTGAGACAGTTTCAACAGCTCCATAACTGCTAGTCTAGTATATTTCTTCTCACATCTCAGCAATTTTGAATGTAGCAATTTCTTCACTATTTCACCGTATTCCTGTCAGTTGGCATAATTACGCCTGCACATTATGATAAAGAGAAAAAAAATCTGACTCCAGGCAGCTTAGGAAACAATTTTGACTGCCATCCCCTTGCTACTACTATGCATGACACTCTAGTCACTTCTTTGGCAAACTAACTTCTTACAGAATGGCCTTGAAACAGAGCACTTTACTTGAATAATTGTTCTGTGTTGATTAGCAAACTCATCCATTGACTGAAGACGGCACTGTAGACATTGATACTGATTTAGTGTAACATCTGGTAATTGAAGATACTACTGCTAGATTTAAATTGACTATGATTAATTAATTTGACTAAAATTAATGGAATTGTCTAGGATTCCATACCACCTCTAAATTTCAGAAGGTTTTGACCTCTAATCTGTTTTGGAAAAGCATGGACAAAAGAATGACAATTCTGCAATAGAGATTAGTTTGAATGAAAGCCTTGAAGCGTTATTTTTAAAGGTTAGCAAGGTCTTCCAGACTCTAATAAATGCCCTGCCTCAGAATGATGAGAATCCTGATACAGTTCATTTGCTATTACTGAGCCTTGCTACTCCCTTTTGTTTTGTACTACTAAAATGGTCTTTAAAGGTAAATAGTTCATACTGAAAATTAACAAGAACATGAGCTCACTCAGGCTTCCTAATCAGAGCTGTCTGAGGAAATAGTGATAAAATATAAACATAGAGACTATATGGAAGTTCATGGAGGATAATGTAAATCTTATACTACATTGAGAGGAATCACTTCCTTTTCCATCTGTTTCCTTCAAAATATCCTCACAGATGGTTTTTCCATAAAGATTTATGGATTGAATTAGAAATATATCCAGCAGTCAGGCTTTGAGATGCCATACGCAAGCCTTGTAGTACCAGAGTGTTTGTTGCAATTTGGAGCAACAACCTTGGTTCCTCTAAACTCTAGACAGGAAGTGCAGAAAGGCATAAGGCAGTCAGCCAGCAACCCTGGAACACAGAGATTTGAAAGCAAAAAACAAGTAAACTGTCCTGTCTTTGGGGCAGTAAAACTTCAAATTTTCCTGCAAGGTCTAATGCTTACAATTTATCGATAGCTGACAACTAGATGTGCTGTATTTTGCGGTAAAATACAAAATATATACAGTAAAATATACTGTATATGTAAAATTTATTCCCTGCAGTGGCTTCTAAAGAAAGTCGTGTGTGTGGAATCAACCAATTTGGCAAAATATACTCCAGATAACACGAACTGTTCTCAGGAGATGGGGGATCAGATTTATTCTGACTTATTGATTTGTAATATGGATGCCATTGAAAAATTTGTTCTGTTTTGTTAGGCATAATGTCTTAGTTCTTAAATATTCCAGTGGCAACTGCTGCATCACCCACATAAAATAAGTATTCATAACATCATAACTACTATCTTCAACTACATATCTAGAACTTATGGAGGAAGTAACCATCAGCTGGAATATTTTGGAACATCTGGAGCAAAATCGAATAAGCTGTGCACAATTCCATATAAGAGACAAGGGTTGGGAGAGCAAAAATACTGAATGCCAATAGGATGAATGAAGCCTAGAGGAAGTTATAGGGTAAAAAGAATAAGGAGAGAGATTAAGAAGAAGAGTAGAATTAGATGTTGGGAAAAATGATCAGACAAATTTGGGAGTGCAAAGTTTTTTGTCTCAAAGTAATAAATAATAGTACATTACCTTGAAAAACAATGAGTAAAACCCAGCATGCAACTTTCTTTTTAAAAATGGCCCAAGTTAGCCCAAGAAACCCAGGTTGAGCAGAAATTGCTTTTATCGATACGAAGCTGTGAGGATGTAGGAAAAATGTAGACGTAGATTCTCCTTAAAAATCAAGGAGAATAACTTGCACAGGAGGTGGGGCAGTAAGATACTGAGGTATGCCACTTGCTATTACCTGAATAGAAATATACAGAACACATTGTATTGCTGAAGGCACATTTTGTATATGGGACACATAACAACAACAACAGCAACAACATCAACAACTTTTTCTTATATCTCTCCCCGAAGGGACTCAGGTCGGCTTACATGGGGACCAAGCCCAGTAATATAACAATAAAATACAATAACATAAAATACATGTCATTTATGATGAATTAATACATAAAATGTATAAAATATCATAAAAACATACACTCAACAACAGCCGATAACCAATAACCAATAGCCGTGCGCAATGGGCGTGTACAAAGATTGGAGGCAAGGCAATAAATTATACATGTGCAATAGATTGCAAGATCACTAATAAGATAGGCCAGTAATAAAGTGCAGTGGCTGGGTACAAGTGGAGGTAAAAGGACTTAGTCAAATTGTGCCGAATTCGTCAAAAGCACATTGAAATAACCAGGTCTTTTAGAAATGTGGCCAAGGTGGGGGCTAGTCTAATTTCTCTTGCGAGGGAGTTCCAGAGCCAGGAGGCCACCACTGAGAAGACCCTCTCCTTCATCCCCACCAACCGTGTTTGAGACAGCAGAGAGAGCAAGAGAAGGGCCTCCCCAGCAGATCTTAAAGCTCATGCAGGTTCATAGTAGAAAATGCAATTGCAAAGATAGGCTGGGCCCAAACCATTTAGGGCAGGGGTCTCCAAACTAAGGCCCATGGGACGGATGTGGTCCTCAAGGTTATTTACCTGGCCCCTGCCCTCAGTTTTAGACATAGGCTTGCCCAAAGTCTGAAATGCCTTGAAGGCACACAACAACAATCCTAATTAACTTGACTATCTTAGTGGCCAGAAGCAGGCCCACACTTCCCATTGAAATCCTGATAGGTTTATATTGGTTAAAATTGTTCTTATTTTTAAATACTGTATTGTTCTTTCATTGTTGTTGGGGTTTTTTGCACTACAAATAAGACGTGTGCAATGTGCATAGGAATTTGTTCATATTTTTTTCAAATGATAATTTGGCCCCTCAACAGTCTGAAGGATTGTGGACCAGTCCTCTGCTTAAAAAGTTTGAAGACTCCTGATTTAGGGCTTTATAAGTGATAACCAGCACCTTGAATTGGGACCAGAAACTTATCGGCAGCCAGTGGAGCTGTTTTAATACGGGAGTTGTCCGCTCCCTATAATTCACTCCCGTGAACAACCTGGCTGCCTCCTGTTGTACTAATTGGAGCTTCTAGGCCATCTTCAAAGGCAGCCCCATGTAGACTGCATTGCAGTAATCCAACCTGGAGGTAACTAAGGCATGGACCACCGTGGCCAAGTCAGATTTCTTGAGGTATGGTCACTGTTGGCACACAAGCTTTAACTGTGCAAAGGCCCTCCTGGCCACCACCGACACCTAAGCTTCAAGTGTCAGTGCTGAGTCCAGGAGGACCCCCAAACTGTGGACATGTGACTTCAGGGGGAGTGTAACCCTGTCAAGCACAGGTTGCCACCCAATACCCCGAACGGTCATGTGACTGACAACACTGAATTGGGATTTTGCTTCTCTGGATGCACCTATTTTCAAGCAAATTTTGATTAGCTTAATGGGCTTTTAAACCAAACCCTTATACTTTTTGTTATCTTAATTAAACTGCCAACTTTGTTCTGAAACTATGAAAAATATAGCAGAGTCCCATCCCTTTTTAACAAAGTTCTACAAATGTCATTATCTTTTAGCTTTTAGACATGTTGTAGGGCAAACTCATTCACTAAATCGTCCTTTAGGGACAGATGCTTTCTAGCTTAAGTCCATGAAGACACTATGTAAAATTTACAGTTGCAGAGTTCTGAGAACTTCCTATCTTGCAGCTGGAGAATACAATAGCAGGTTCCAGTGGGAAGTGATATTATCTCACTATAGTAATACAAACTCTTAAATCATGAGATATGTGTATGTCCATGTGATGGCTGTGGAAATAATTTATAACATCAGGATAGACTCCTGCTGTGTTTGGGAAATGATATCAGCTCAACTTGCAAGCCACCAGTAAGTTTAAAATGGTATTTGACAACAATAACAAAAAAGGATATATGTGCTGATACCCAAATGAAAATTCCATGTGCCCATCCTACACTGATGCTTTTTCAGTTGCTAAAAGGCAATTAATCTTTCTAGTAAAATCTGTTGTACTTTTTTCCTTAAGTTACAAAACCAGGTTTAGAGAAAGTCCAGTTTCTTAATTTAAAAAATGTATGCAATAGCTGTATCCTTAGCCATAATGCCATATGGGTAAATTGTATTGTAAAATAATATAAAGGAAATACTCATTTTAGAAGGAAATCATTAAAAACATCAAACACCTTTTTTAAAGGATGTTGCTTTGATCACTTCTGAAACATAAAAATAACAAGCATCTATAAATAACTCTCTTGAATGATCAAATATCATGTACAAAACATTTGCTGCAAACAGAGGTTGTTAGGATATCTAGTGGTGGTATATCAAAGTTATATCTTGCTTCTAAGTCTAATTGGCTGAAAATTTATATTGCATTGGAAGAGTATAAGGCTCTGCCTACACAGGGCTTTCTCTTCTGCCTCTTGCAGAACAAAACAACCCTGAAGCCAGGAGACAAGAACAGTACAGTGAAGGAATCGGGAGGACAGTATCTGCTTTCTTCTTCTGGCTGTAGATCTGTGGCTGGATACTTCTGGTGCCCTCAGCTTTCTTCTTGTGCTGAGAACTGCAGTTCAGAATGTTGCACAAAGAGGCACTAAACACCTACTTCCACAATATTCAAAAATTCCCTACTATATACCTTGGCATAAACCCAAGTTACTCAGGACAATGCCACCAGTACATTTTTAAATTGGGCATATTTCATTTCTCAAAACCACCACTACTTCAAAGCCTTTTTAAAATAACATAAAAGATTGGCTAAAAATGAAGCCAGAAATGGTGTGATGTCACTTTCAATAGCATTAGGTCCATGGAGTGTGTGTGAAATGTGCCCGTCTCTGCAGTTGCTCACTCTACTTTAAATCATAAGCTTAAGTCCAACTAACAGTTTTAACTACAGTAGCCCAGTTGAATCAGTATGATTTAAATATATGGTGACTCACTGATTCAGTGGAACTAATGTAATGAGGACTACCAGCAACATTCAAGCTATCAGATCATAGAGTTGCAAAGGTAGTATAGGTCTCAAGTGTCACCTAGTCTAACCTCCTGTAAGTGCAGAAATCCCATGTTAAACCTTACCTGGTGAGATGTTGATTTAATAACTTTCAGCAGAGGAGAGAATCCACTATCCTCCAAAGTAATCTGTTCTCACTATTAGGAAGTTTTTTTTCCTGTTCAGTTGGAATCTCCATCCTGAGATTTTGGAGAGCACTTGGCATTGATTGCAAGGTGTTTTCTTTTGTAGTATTTTCTTTGTCATTATCATAACTTTTAATAACATTCAGAGTGACTGTTCTCAGAATCAGTTTCTCAGTATTATGTTAGAATACTGAAATGGCAGTACAAATGCTTTTTTAGGGTCATAGGTCAGAAATCTGATACAATCGATTGTATTATCGATTTTCTTGCAGGGAAAATACATTTACGTAGCCTTTCAGATATGATTTTAATACTGTATTTTCAAGTATGAAAATTAATATCTTTGTACAGGAAGCCGAGTACAGTGCAACTCCTGTATCCATAGGGGATATATTCCTGGACTTTGCATGGATACAAAAAACCCTGCAGATAATAGTGAACACTGTTGAAAATGAAGGACTTTTGGCCCAATAATAGCATAGAGTCATTCTAGAGCAGTGGTTCTTAAACTGTGAGTCCCGATCCCAAATGGGGTCCTCTTAGCTCATGTTGGGATCACTAAAAATTAGCCAACAGTAAAAGATTTCGGAACATCACCCATTGCACAAATCTATTAACAACATGAAGTGTTTACAGTTGACTCTACAGTAAATGCTTCAGCTATACTCCAAGGAGCCACAGTGGTGCTATGGGTTAAACCCTTGTTCCGACTGAACTGCTGACCTGAAGGTTGGATTGCTGACATGAAGGTTGCCGGTTCAGATCCGCAAGACTAAGTGAGCTCCCATCAGTCAGCTCTAGCTTGCGGGGACATGAGAGAAGCCTCCCAGCTAACACATCTGGACATCCCCTGGGCAACGTCTCTGTAGACAGCCAGTTCTCTCACATCAGAAGCGACTTGCAGTGTGTTCTCAAGTCGCTTCTGACATGATTTTTTAAAAAGCTCTACTTCACAAAAAGGAAAAATCTGTTTAGTAAGTCTTGCAAATGCAGATTTATCAGCAAATGTTTGATTTTTAAACCCATTTTATATTACTGTATATCTGGAGTTATGTAAAAAATTTCTCAGGTGGAAAGGGGTCATGAATAGACAAAGTGTAAGAAGCCCTGTGCTATAGAATCTTAAAATGCCTAGAAGACATCATTTGAAGGATCTGGATAAATGAAGTCATGGATACCAGCCCCATGGATATGGGCGCCATACTATAGAAGAAGGAAAACGTAGCAACAACCTATAGTCAGAGTTTGGAAGCATAAACATTTAGAAGTTATAGGAAACTGTTAAGTTGTCCTTAATAACATATATGGGTGTTCATGTTTTGGAACTCTTGCCCTCTTTCATGGCTGTTTGGAGTCTTTGTTTCCATAAACCACTGAGAGTTCCATAAACAAAGACAACTGCTACTTTGACATAAAGACAAATGGCTTTGGCACATGGAAACACAGAGCCAGTTCATACAACAGTTTCTTACACAAATCTCCCTGCTCCACCTCCCTTAGCTCTCAGGTGAACTGATACTCAAAATCTGTAGGAAAAATCTCACCAAAAGGGAGATGGTTCTTGATGTGGTGAACCACAGTACAGACCTGGATTTCTGCTTTCGTAGCATTGTGACAATGTATTCAGTGCAGAAAGAAGCACACTAGAAGAAGTAGAAACATCCAGACATATATTAACATAGCTTGTTTAGCAAAGTATAGTATGTTTTTAATCAACCAAATTGCAGCATTTTGTTCCTGTTCTTTTTCAGTATGATCAAAGTTAGCAGGAATATGAAAAAATCAAAAACCTGGGAAACTCATTGCTTTATGTTATATTATAACATTATTTCAGCAATAGATCATAAAGACATTTTTTGGGATTTGTTGTTGTTGTAACAGGGTAGCCTATAAATAATGTATATTCAGTAACCAAAACCATAATTATTTCAATAGAAGTTTACAATTAATTTGAGGATTTATTATTATTAATTTTAATTTAAAATGTTAATTTTAAGTAGGGCTGTATATTCAGCCTAAAGCCTTCCAGGGGGTTTTTAAAATAAAAAGCTGCTTAATTTACCAATAGTTAAAAGGGGGTGTGGAGAAGAAAGAAGTCTTATTCTGTGCAACATTTCTGCGATTTTGAAAACCTTTTTCCTGCTTCAATGAGTTACTCAGTAGTCATACATTCAGCATTCATCTAGGAAAATATTTTCATTGCCCCCATTTTTAGATTACTTTTCATTACAGTCACCTTGCTTAGTCAGAAACTAAACATCAAACTCAGACTTTAATATAAGGGGAGGGGGAGCACAACCCCTGATCAGTTGTCAGGCAAAGAAAAACCCTCTTGGGCCTTACCAAAAACCGAAAAGTCTACTTTGTTGGACAACTCCAAGAATACCCTAACATTTATAGCCATGGCCATGCTGCATGTGGATTCTGAAAGATGGTCTAAATTAACACAATCCATAGTCATACATACAATGTAGATAAACTTGTATTACTCAGGCTCTGTTTTACTGTTCCTTGTGAAAATTATATACCGTATATGGTAAGTTCAGTAAAAGGTCTTAAAGAATATGAATTCAGTAACAAAACCCTTCAGTTCTGTTTTAAAGCATGGTGGAAGCCTTTCTTCTCCTTGTGTTAACCCCAATATCACCACAAGATACTATTCAAACTCTGGAGCCCCATATTATAGGACCCAATCCTGTTCTTCAGATTGTTCTTCTTTTCCTATGCATTCTTGAAGAAATATACACTTGTTCAATTGTTAGTTCACTAAAGCTAAATTCATAATTTAGCATTGTATATAATATCTTCTCATTCAGCTAACCTCTACCCCCTTGCACAATATGTTTGTACATGGCCTTCATTTTTCTTGATTAAATAGGCAATGTAATAATGGCTGTGAACAGTTTGGTACTCAGAACCTTCCTTGACTGGTGCTCATAAAAATCTCACTGTGCACTTCCACTTTGAAAGGGTCTTTTATCTTACCTTCCTGAAGCCCCCTTTCCAGTGGGTAAGCACGCTTGACCAGGAAGCTTGGCCTTCCCACATAGCTAGGTCCTAATGAGGTGTGCACAGCTCTTGGCTTTAGATTTTCAATCTTTCTCATAACTTCAAAGCTGCTGCTTTAACATTTGACTAGAGGCCTGCAGCAGATTTTTTTTTTAACCTGGTAAATGTCTCTTCTGCCTTGCTCACCATAGAGATGGTATCACAGAATCTTAACAACCCAATCCCCTACATGTTTACTTGGAAGTAAATTCTATTAAGTACAATAAGCCTTCTTTTTCATTCTTCTCATGTTATCTTTGGGAGTGGAAAGAGGACAAACCACCACTGGTTCCTAATCTTACATATGCACAGGTAACAAAGGTAAAACAACATAATTTCTTAACTGGATCTATAATATCTTTAATCTCCATTTGGATAGGGTGAGCTATATCTTCATTTATTACAGCACCAGAAACCTCCCTGTGTTGCTTTGTGAAAGGAAAAGACACAATTCTTTGCGGAAAAACAGTTGTTCTTATTTATTATTTACAATAATACCCCACCTTTTCTCCAGTGTGCTCAAGGTGTGATGCATGGTTTTCTATTGCCATTTCTCACTGCCCTGATCCTGACAACAACCCTGATCCTGACAGCAACAATGTAAGCAGAAACAAATATATTGGCCAAGGCTGCCTAATAAAATGTAATTGTTGTATAAAATTAAACTTGAACCCTTCCCAATTCCAGTTACATACTCAAGCCATGTTTTTATTTTATATCAAATTATTATGTGTCAAATTCAGGTTGTTAAAAAACAATATGACCTTATCCACAGATTCGATATTCACAGTTTCACCTACCCATGCTTCAAAGATATTGTCACTGAAAGTGTTTGTGGGCCAAATTTAGTAAATATATAGGGTTTACTATTATCCACAGTTTCAGATATCCATGGGGTTCTTGGAATATGTTCCTGCTGGAGTCACATTATAGGGACTTCATCACACACAAGTCCGTCCCCCTGCCATCATCCCCCCGGTTTCTACACACTTCTAAAACCATTCATAAGCAAAGTACCACAGAGCCCATTATATTACACAGACAAACTTCCAGCTGTCATGCATAGTGTTTTGTCAGTGAGCTCTGTCAGAAGTGTGAAAAAAATGGTGGGGGACTGAAGCCGGGAAGAAATCCTCTTCTGAGCTCCTGATGCAGCTGGAAACAGGAGAAATCACTTAAAAACCTGTGGGATGAGATCTGTCAGATTTCCACTTGTTGAATCGTTTCAGTGACATGGAGGAATGAGCATTTCTATGGTGGTCTGCTGTGCTTCACTTCTTTTACAAAATCATTTTGCATGAGCCTGGAACAGTAATTATTTTTTAAAAAATTAATGTGATCTCAAGGAATAGCACAATATCACCACATTGCTTTTGTTGCACTCTAGTACTGGAACACCTTTTCACCCAACACCACACCAGAGTCCAGTACTCCAATAAAATAATATTTATTAAAGAAAGTATATAAAAAAGGGAAAAGGCAAAATACAAAAGAGTCAGTAAAGATATAAAATGCAGTTCCCAAAAGAAGCCAAAGTTCAGTAGCAGTAAATCAAAAGGCCAGATTAGAACACAAAACCAAGGAATCCAAAATCGTAGACTTAATCCAAAAGTATATCCATGAACATGAAAACAGGAACTTCTCCAAGGTAAATTCTCCAAAGATACACAGACATAAAGAGGAACATGAAACAGGAATTTTGACAATACATGAACCAAGAACTTGGAATTATAAACAGGAGACAGATGTCCTTTAACAACGTTGTCTCCTCTGGAAGACCTGAAAGCAACCCACTTAATTTAAGCCCTCCAAGATACCCATGACATCATGCCTCACACATCTGGACTTCAAGATCTTATCTCAAAGCCTCTGAGAATATCTAGTTTGCTGGCTTTTCACACCCTGCATTCTCAGGTCTAATCTATTATCTGTTGAATACTCTTCATATTATCGCTTTAGATTGTGGCTCCTTTAATTAATAGCATAATTTAAAAACATTGTTGTTGAAATTCCAGGTTAAGTCGATTACTTTTATTAAAAATAAGTTTAATTAAATTTACTCTGGATTTAACATTTCCTATCAAAATTCAAGTGGTAGTAGTGGCAAAGAACCATTTTTAACAGCAGAGTTGTCCATCACCAATGGCAATTACATTGGCAAGTCCAAGAGATTAATATCTTGTTAATGGTCACACCTATCTGGAATAAGCTTCAATTAAAAGTTCACCTTAAGAAAAGTTTTTAAACCCATTCTTTTGATTTCTTCTGAATTGAAGTTAAACATATGCGTTCTATTAGACTAGCTGGTTCCATGTTCTACTTTTGCCCATTCTTGCCTGCTCCAGAGAAACAAATATTTATTATTTATTAAAAAGAATACTTCATGAGCACAATACAATATTAATTTTTTTGAGTTTCGAATAATAATTACAGCTTTTAGCAAGAATAATTTGTTGCAAATAGCATGTAAATTAATTATGTTATTGCAATGATTTCAGTTGGTGGGCGTTGAATACCTATCCATTGCACAATTTCACTGAGAAATTAAAAATACTTCTTCCTGCTTTTTATAGCAAAACTCTCTGTGAACCTCTTAAACCTCTAAAGGTTCTTCCAGACAGATCAAAAATGCAGGACCTGTAATAGGTTTACCTGAGGCATCCAAATGATGCCTCAGATAAACCTGAATTAATACAGAGTTAACTGGGATTTCCCAGTTTACTCCAGATTAATAAAACACCTGGAAAGATTACCTTAAGGTAAAGTCTGGATTTTTACAGGTGTGGGCCCTATTTCTGTGATCCTGGAGGTCAATCCCCACTGCAATCCTGGAGACTCCAAGAGCCAGAAGAAGCAAAAGCTCCTGATGCATGAGAGAGGAATTTCTCTCCTCCAACCTCCCAATACATCATTTTCACTTTCCAGGAGCTTTCACCAGAGGGGTCCAATCATGCAGCTAGGCCCCTCACATAGGTTTTGGGGGTAAAAAGGGGGTCTGGCTCCTTGTAGCTCCCCCCAAGGAAAGCCTGGGGTTTGGGAGGGGCATGGAGCCTCAATTCCTGGAGGAATTGGGATAAATTATCCCAGTTCTTCCCAGGATTTAGGCCTGTCTGGAAGGGCCCTAAGTAGCATAGCATAAAGAAATGCAACAAAAACTTCTAGAAAATAAAAAACAATAAATATAGTATAAATTGCAGAATTAAAAACCTTCACCTTCATGGCTTTGTCAATAAGATGTTACTCTATTGAATCGTTTGTTTTGTTTTACTTAGTTTCATTTGTAGCTCATCTTGTTCAAGGCACTGTGCATGGTTGTCATTCCCCCAAACATCAATATTTTTGTCTTTATAGCAGGAGTTGAGGTCTAATGCTTGATCCAAAAGAAAAGCATGGAATTGCATTGATGAAGCAGTCAATAAGGGAATTTCATAGATAAATTTGAGTTGCCATTCTTAGTCCAATCTCTCTCTATCCATTTGTTGTTGCTGTGTGCCTTCAAGGCACTCTGGAGTATGGTGACCCTAAAGTAACCCTATCATGAGGTTTTCTTGGCAATATTTGTTCAGAGGAGGTTACCGTTGCAAGTATGGCTTGCTCAACGTCACCTAGTATGTTTCCATGACTGAACAGGGATTCAATCCCTGGTCTCCCTGGGGTCCTACTCCAACACTCAAACCATTACATCATGCTGGTTGTATCCACTTAATTGCAATTTAATAAATGTTACTTAGAAGAGTAGTGAGGGCATGTGATGAGCATTCATTTCTCACTGCTTTTTTCTTTCTTATCTGGTGTGGTTTTTTTGTTTTTTTTTAAACTCTTTGGCATTTTGAAGGATATTCCTCATAAATTTAAGCTAGGTTTCTTTATGTGATGGCCCTCACATAAAGAAATGAAAGAGTAACTGTGCTATGGGTAGCACATTAACTCTGGGAGATTTGCTATGAGTTACATAGTGGATGTTTTTTAAAAGTAATTTTCCAAGTCCTGCACTGATTCAGACTAAGAACAGCTTAGCTTAATTTCTACTGTATTTATTTTTTTCTGATTATGTTTACACGTAGTTATATCTATAGCAGAAATCACCATTGTTATAAATTCACCGCTGCTTAAATAAATGTTTCTACCTTGCAGTCTACTATGCTCAATATTTAGGGAATGTGAGGCCAGGAGATATGACGTTTGGTCAAGAGCATGTTCTTGCTTTCCATTGCCAACATGGTAACCCCTTTAGAAGATGTAAAGGGACATTGTTTTTTGAGAAGTTTGTGAATAGTCGCTGTAGTACTGATATCTCTGTGAGCTATCAATTACTGATGTTTCGCAACTGAATATATGAAGGTCTGTTGTTCAGGTGGCACTGGGTGATGCATAGTTTTTTTTTCTCTTGGTTTTAATATATCTATTTTTAATAAGCTTGAATGTTGTTACCAGAGCTCTAAGGATGAGGCTTGACATTGTAATGGTCCAGCTAGGACTGGTGTGGGCTGGGAGGCTTTCTGAACTCCCTGGAATTTTCTACTATGTTTACAGTGAAACTTTAGCACAAACTTCAGTTGCTCTGTATGGAGCAGGAGGGTACCAGAATGTCCTGCAGCACAGCGCCGTAAAGCAGTGTGTTCACTGTCACTGCAAAATGTACGGCTGAAAGTAGGTGGGTGGGTTTTGGCACCTTTGTCACCACCAACTTGAGGGTGCATTTTTGGAAGCAGCAGAAGTGATGCAGTGAAGGTGGTGAAAGAGGTTGAGGAAGCTATGCAGCCTATTGGATCATGTGTTAGCTAAACACATAACACCTCACTGGGATCCAGCCCCAGAACTAGCACAGCACAACATATACACAGACTAGGTTCTGCTACAAAAATAAACAGTCACAATGACATCCATAAGGATGTTATAATGGCACAGAACAATTTTTTGGCCTTTTCTTTTTAATAGATGTAGAGGTGGCTCATCCCTGTTCATCACGTTTAGGGTACCAGTTTAATTCAGGATGTCTGAAACTATTTGTAAACATTGCAGCAGCTAAGGAAGAATCATACATTACATGTTCAACATCCTCCTATTTAAAAGATGAGGGGAAATATAGTGACTATGTGTCACAGTCATTATATAGAATATGATAAGTGTTAGGATGAGAGCTTTGAAATGCTATTACATTTTTTTTGGATTACAGCTCCTAGAATGCTCTATTGGGCATAGCCACTGGTTTAGGGATTTGTCTTACACCCCGTCCCCCACCCCCAAAAGTAACTTTTAAAGCTCTGTCTGGGTTAGGTTGTGGTAAGCTATGAACCTCATCCCATGAAGGGGGAAAGTGGGGGGGGGGGATCATCTTCTTACCATAGTGTTTTGTCCCATTCCATTTATAAGGAAAATTGATAATATATTTGCTCCATCATACGCAATGGGCTTTTGTCCATTTATACTGTAATCCTCATGTTCTGAGCTATCGCATGGGCAAGTGTAGTCTCCACCTATTCCGCATTATTTTTTTTAAAGGGAGGGAAAACTTTGCAATTGCAAAGATTTCAGACGTAGTCTGAAATCTACGTCTAAAAGGGGAGGGGAGATACAACCACAGTGAAAGTTAATTTCAAGAATGCCCATAGGAAAGCCCACTCTTAAATGTCACTAAAACAATCTAACACTAGGGAATCTGATAGTTCCCATCTCATGTGTAAATAAGTACCTTTACCCATTTCTATGCAAACCTGGAGTTCTGAAGATGATTGCTACCGACTCCTAAAACCTCTGTTTCTATACACTTTAAAGACAAAGTCCCATGGGGAATGGCCTGAAGTAGTTTGGCGTCATGTGATGAACTCCATGGGACTCTGTCTTTAAAGTGTATTTAAAGTGTATAGAATTTGGGGAGGAAGGAAGCCTGCGTCTGATAAGGTCCTATGTCATTCTCCCCATAGCTAACCTATCAAACAGGATGTTTCTGAGAGTCAAAACATGTCATAAGACTCTATTTGTAACATGCCTTTTGTACAGGCTAGGAAAGACATTTAAATAACAAACTAGCACTAACAGGATCCTGTGTACATTTTATCTCAGCAACACCTCCTCCAAAGATGCATTACACGCAGGAGGATTATACTGACTGAGAGTGAGTTATAGTGAAGCAATAGTGTGTGGTAACTTAGTGCCTTTTTGCAATTTAAATATTAATTGAAAAAGATGGGGTCAGAGGTGAGCTGACACTTGGCTTCTCTTTCTTTCCTCTGTCCGTGGCTTTGATCATCCTACATCTTTCTTTGTGCTTCATTCTCCAGAGACAATCTCAGGGTCATGGCCTGTTTCCTAGTCAAGAGGTATAAACCTACTGGCTTAAATATTTGAGGCCCACAGTTTCGCAGGGGGGTCTTTTTGCTCCGTGCTTCCCCCATTTCCCACATAACCTAGAGCAGACTAAACAAAACCAGTGTGAAATCTTATGACTTGATGCTGCTATGGTTATATTTTTAAGCTGTCATCCATTCATTTGTACTTGTGTTTATTCCCCAGATTTACAGCTTTTTCAGCCCCTTTTTTGGGGGGCAGGGAGGGTGGATGGATGTCTGAAACCTTTTTTTTGGGGGGGGGGAGGCTTGCAGTAAGCACTGGCCTATGATTAAAGCCTAGTGTTGTTCTTCCCCGCTCTCCATGCTGCTCTTGTGCAGTAGTGTCACACATGGTAGCATTTAGGATCCCCTTCACAGCTGAAGTGTTTCAAACACTAATGAATGGAAGTTTGGTCACATAATGCAGACAAGCTGTAAGGCATGCTTTACTGAATGGGGGACTGCAGTGGCCTGGGAAAGGAAGAGAGTAATAAATTGTGTCAGTTAGCCACCCAGACAAAATGAAGCCATGTGGAAAATCAAATCTATTAAAATATGAAGACTGTTATAAGCTGGACATTCTTAAAAGGTCTCCCGTTTGCTCGACGGGTAAATGTTTACCTATTTGCCCTAGATCTTTTTCACATGCTGTCTTACAAGATGATGTGCAGCATTTGATAAAAATCACTTCTCGCTTAACAGCTTCCTTTATCAGCAATGTTTATTGTCTCGGCTTACCACCCATATCCTGAAAGGTACTGTACATTAATTGAATATAGAGTGTAAGAAGGATGGAATGAAACAGCAAGGTCACAAGATGGTCACTTCTTATTTTAAAGGCAAAGGGGAGGGGAAGACCAATGTGGAGAAGGAAAGTGAGAGAGAGAGAGAGAGAGAGAGAGAGAGCGCTAAGCATATTATTACTCTATAATATTTTTATATTTGTCATTTTGTGAGCTTAGCACAAGTTTTAGGCACTGTGTTATTGTTGCATACATTTGGTTAAAATCCAAATCATGAAAGCCAAATAACTATTGTGATATCATATATAGTGTGATAGGTTCGGATGTCAGAGGCCAAAGTTCAGATCTGCACCCAGCTGTGAAGCATGTTGGGTGGCCTTGGGTCTGATTTCCAAGCATAACCTGCTTTCTATGATGGTTGGGAAGGAAAACGAGATAAGCACTGTGAAGTACTTTGCATACTGAGGAATCTTTAAGGCATGTTTAATAACAATGGGCTCATACATATTGATTTTTAGGAGAAACGTGTTTGAAAGCTGGAGTGATGTACATAACCATTTTTTTCCTATTCAGTTCCTGTTAGAAACATGTACGTGGCCAAAAAAACATCATATGAAGGTGAAGCACACTTAGAGCCCATTCTCTCTACACAATTAGAGCGCTATTATTCAACTTTAACTGCCTTGGTTGCAACCTATGGAATCCTGGCATTTGTAGTTTGGTTAAGCACTGGAGCGCTCTGGTTAGGATCCTAAAAGTTAATTCTTAAACTACAATACCCAGAATTCCTTAGAATGGAACCATGGCTGTGAAAGTGAAATAGTATTTTTAATGTGCAGTGTGAATTTTTTTGCGTGTGTCAGGAATGACTTGAGAAACTGCAAGTCGCTTCTGGTGTGAGCAAATTGGCCATCTGCAAGGATGTTGCCCAGGGGACGCCCGGATGTTTTTGATGTTTTTACCGTCCTTGTGGGAGGCTTCTCTCATGTCCCCACATGGAGCTGGAGCTGATAGAGGGAGCTCATCCATGCTTTCCCTGGGTTGGATTCAAACCGGCAACCTTCAGGTCAGCAACCCAACCTCCAAGTCAGCAGTCCTGCCGGCACAAGGGTTAACCCCACTGCACCACCAGGGGCTCCTTGCAGTGTGAATGAACCCAAGGCTCTTCAATGTGCTTTTCACAACAGCAGTAATCATATTTGATTACAGTTGTCATTACTGAAACTCTAAAGTCCATCACTGTGCTGCTAGTCCTTACGCTGAAGAGGCAGCTAATCTTAATCTGTTTAGACCAATATATGAATGAGTTTATGCCTGTACATACACCTTTCCTCTTCTCTTCATGACAGGAGTGATCAAACTAAGAAACCTCTGATTAGCCACTCTTTCGTGTTTTATATGAATTAGGGAATTATGGACACTAGTTCTGGAACAGGCCAAAATTTTAAACCATGGTTTGAAATTCGTATGATAGCCTGGCTTGTCCCAAAGCTGATATCTTGTTTGTTTGTTTGTTTGTTTGTTTGTTTTTACTTTGAATGAAATGAGAAGCTTTGTTGGCTGGTGCCTTCCCAATTTATTTGTTCATACTATAAAGAAAGAAACAAAGCAGGGAAAGAGTGATATGGCACTTGAGACTAATAGGGGTATTTTAGCACGTGCTTTCATGGACTACAATCCACACACTCAAATGCAGTCATAAAGTGCAATATGCAGATTGTGGGCATAAATACGTTGTTTGAGTGGAATCAGATGAAAATTGGATGCAAATCTTAATCATTAACCTTTAGAGCAGTGGTTCTCAATCCCTGGGTCCCCAGATATTTTGGCCGTCAACTCCCAGAAATCCTAAAAGCTGGTAAACTGGCTGGGATTTCTGGGAGTTGTAGGCCAAAACACCTGGGGACCCACAGGTTGAGAACCATTGCTTTAGAGGGATATTTGTCATAAACATCCTGTATGGTATGATCCCCAAATCCACAGGGAATACCTTCCTAGACATTGTGTGGATGTGTGATATCACAGTAATGGGGAACCATATTACTTTTAATGGGACAAATGGTGTATGTAGGCACTGAAAAGAGGGTGTAACCCGTACAGGAGGCCTTAAGTGAATTACTGGATAAGGGAAATCATGGGTAAGAGAACCTGCATATATTATTTCTGTATATAGGAAGGTTGTCCTATACTCTGTAAGGTAATAAAGTCTGCTATGCCATTAATTGTAATTTTGTAAAAACAAAATACTCTGTTGAAGGCAACAACAATAACAACAAAACTTTATTTATATACTTCTCTATCTCCCGGAAGGGACTGTTTTTCATGCATTGCCATTTCCAGTGTCCAATTTGTTATTCATTTATCATATTTTCATTTGTGGTCATTGACTAGGTCGTGACTGTACCTTGTGTAGAATGTGGAAAAGTGCCGTTGGCAGAGGATGGGCTGTGTCATATTAGAAGAAGAAGTAAATGGCTAATTCTGTTTTGGTTCTCTGTTTCAGGAACAGACTGGAGATACATCCTCACAAGAATCTGCAGAAGATGATTAGAAGACCATACTTTGCAATTTCTACCTCATCAGCAGTTGGGTCTTTTGAAGGGAGAAGACACTGCATTGACCACTTGCTTCTGTTGCCACAATCTTTCTACTTTGGCCTGGGTGGGGAAGGGAGGGGAGGGACATCTCAGAACCTTAAAAAGGACTTATTAATCACCTTTGTTGTAATCCCTTCACGGTCCGGCTTTAGTCAAAACTGCTGTAACAAGGGGGACACAGATTAATGGCGCAACATTTAATTACTGTTTTCTCTTATTTTTCTTTAACCTACTAATAGTTTTGTTTGAGCTGCTAAGTCAGGGCGAATGGGTCAGTACATCTCTGAACCAGGTTTTAAGTCACTCACTGCACTGCGTATAAATAAGACTTTTGTAAAATATTAATTATAATGGGCATTCAAATAGAAAGGCCTTGGTGTTTGACACCAACCCTTACAACACCTCTGAAAACCCACTCCCTAGCTTAGTAAACTCCCTGTTTAGGACACCAAAGATAAGGAATAGATACTACTCTTTTATAGCCTTGTTCTAGTTTTGTGGCTGATTTTTTTTTAATTACTGTCATTTCAAGATACATTGAAGGCTGGTTATTTTCTCCATCTTATTCAGCTGATAATCGGGAAACAAACACCACAAGAAAAGGGTACTTTGCCAAAAAAAGAAGAAGAAAGAAAGAAAGAAAAAGGGAAAATGACAAAGATACATTGTATATTAACTGATACACATATATCTGCAGAAGTAGTACGAAATAGAACTCAACAGCACACCTCTCTGGGAACAGATTCATGTCCTCTCAGGTTAGAATATGCTTTCTAGAGAGCTTCACGTTGTTTAGAAGTGACTAACATCAGACATTCTCTCCTGTTAGAGATTTAGCAACTAACATTTGGATTCTTCCATGAACTTGATACCTCAGAACTATTCTATATCACAGTCATGCTGGAACCAAGGGAAAAGACTCAAGTCTCAGTTTGACTTCATCGAATACTTTCAGACCATTTCATTGTTTCCAGAGGAGTGGATCTCTCTCTTCTTCACTCACACATCTCAAAGCAAGAGCCAACATCATGTACCTCAAGTGAGCTTGTTATAACATTTAAGCAATACATTTTAATATAGGATGGTTTTCTGGGCAGCTGTATCCCAGTTACATGTCTCCAACATTTTCACTCAAAGCAGCACTTTTAGCAACAAATGCAATATCCTCCACTTTTCAATACTACCTCTGATATTTACATGTAAATCAGCAGTCATATAAACATTTGCTGCTATAATCATACAATGCAGAAAATTATTTGTGGGTAGGAAATCATTAATTGCTGCATTTCCCCCTTATTTCTATTTTTGTCACCTAATTGCAGTTAAGGACACAATACCTTTAGTGTTTTTCATCATAACTATGTATTTCTTTTTAAAAATGTACTATACCTTTTCTCTGCTAAATTTCTATGTAATGTACCATTAACTTGAATATATTTTTGTACTGAATTGCTCATAAGGTTTGTAAGGATAATTTTTTTCAGTGACACTACATAACAAAAAATAATGAACTGCAATGTTTAAATATTACTGTCCAAGTTTGTACCTCAGCTGAATTTTTTTTAAAAAAAGAAATGGACTAGATGATTGACAAAGACCTACCTCCAGACTATAAATGGAATGAACTTGTTTCTTTCAGCATTAATTTTTGAGAAGATCGAAACATTTAGGACTGCAAAAAAAAGAAAAGAATCCCTTTTAAAACTATTTTTATAAAATAATTTTTGTGAACACATGACTATGGTATTAAAAAGAACCTTTCAAAGAAACGTGAATCTTTGTAGGTGAGAGGCAACAAGCTCAGCTTTTTGCATAATGCAATCACCAATATTTGTGTGTGTTTAAAAAAACTAGTAGATTGTTTGAGAATACTTGTCAAGTATTTTCATTTATTTTTCACAAATGTGATTTTTTTTGTAATATGTGGCAACCAGATTTATTTTAAATAATTCTTATGTACTCCGTCTCTTTCTTCCCTTTTCCCTGCTTCCATCTCTCTGTCTCACACACCACCAATATGTCTCCATCTTAACATTGTCTTATTGTATGGGCCAGGGGTAGTTTCTCAGGAATGCTTTCTTCCATATGCCTTTTAGTACTTAGCCAGATTCAACTACCGAAAACTACTGGCTGCTTCACAAGAAGGAATATGAAGATGTGAGCACCTCCCCAAATAACAAGAGTACATCTTGTTGAGGATTGCTGCAAAAATCATTAAAGAAGTGCAACTTAGATATCTTAATGTTACCTAACTTGTGAATACTTGTACGTCTGGGCTTTAGTCCTATTGGTTCAAGCCAGTGCCCAGAACTCAAAGCACTGTTCCACTTCCGCATGGAAGACATTTCAAGTGCCCGATTTAGGGGTAGCCCCTGAATCTACCCCTCCCCAAGCAGTCTGCAGGGCTTTCTAATACAGTGGCCCACTAAGGACAAGGGCGATACCCTATTAACGGATAGGAACATTGAGTCAGGACTCTTAAATTAATATTCAAGCAATTGCCCAGAATACAAAGCACTGTTCCATTTCCACATGGAAGACTTTTCAGGTCCCGTATTCAGAGGTAGCCCTTGAATCTACCCCACCGCAAACAGTCTGCAGGGCTTTCTAATACAGTGGCCCACTAAGCACAATGGCAATACCCTATTAATGGATAGGATCACTGGGTCATCACTCTTAAAATAATATAATGCATTAGACCACAGAGTTTTAAGATTCATATGCCACACACCAAGGCTCGAGTGCTCATGCAACCTCCACTCAGTAAGGGAGCTATGCCATTCTCGTCAGTTTTAGGGAATATTCTGGACACGCACCAGGAAATTCTTCTGGTGCATGTGGGAATATTATCTGTCACTGAACTAAAATTGGGCTGCCCTTGTTTGTATGGAGCTCTGTGTGCTGGATCAGCTTAATAGCATGAGATGAAATAAATGTTGCTAGTTCATGTAGGTTAGACATCAACTCCAAGGACTTTCAACTCAGATCAAATCCAATCTTGTATTTTCTGTATATTGTAGAACAATCAAAACACATTACTACCTCTCAGGGTCTTCTATACCTCATTTTTCAGGCTAAAAAACTGGTTTGTGGCCATTGAAACAGAGAGAACATCATAAAATTTTATATATATAGTTTATTTTTGTGGGAGATAAATTTTATAGGACTGTTCTTTGCTGTCATTGGTCACTGCTAAATGAGACTGGACACTAACTTTCCTGTCATTTCTGCAAGACAGATATGCTTGCAGAGGAAAGATATCAAAATGTATAACTGCAGTTTACTTTTTTCCTGCTTCCTTTGCCTGTATCCTAGCTCTTTGCTTTGTTATTCATATAGAGTTGCTGTCTATGATTGTACTTTGAATTGCTTGCTTGTTGAACATGTTCCTTTAATGGATTATCACCTTCTGTTCAGCGCGATAAACATAATAGCCTCTGTAACCCCCCATGTTATTTGATTCCTAGCATTTTGTCACAGCTCCATGAAATAAGCAATAAAGTTTGGTCCCAGTGGACCAAGTTTGTAAAAAAAAAAGAAATGCATACATGTTATGTTTGTTCAATCAAGTGACATGGATAATTAATTTAAAAAGTAAGACGAGCATATCCCTAAGAGATATATGATGACGTTTAAGAAATATTAACACCATCCTATACATCCACATCTTCAGCAATTTGAGTATCCCACCGGCTACTATTACAAACACGTTTTCTGGCTTAGCATGTTCAACATACCAGAGTGCAGAAATACCTATCTTGTCATGATAGCTACAGAACTCATGTCCTGTCATATAGAAGTAGGTGTTCTATTTTTGTGCATAGCAACTCACCTCTATGTTCATTGAAGGTGCCAATTGGGGATTAAATCACCTAACCAATAATATACAGAATGAATAGAGTGTATAGCATTTATATTTTGAATAAAGATTTAGATTAAATGCCCATAAAAAGTGGCATTCAAAAAACACTGGAGGGAGAAATTGGTACGAAAAGCTGAAATTAATAGTTGGCTATATTTTTTTCCTTTTTTTGTGTCAGGAGCAACCGGAGTTGCTTCTGGAGTGAGAGAATTGGCCGTCTGCAAGGACGTTGCCCAGGGGACGCCTGGATGGTTTTTTGATGTTTTACCATCCCTGTGGGAGGCTTCTCTCATGTCCCCGCATGGAGCTGGAGCTGATAGAGGGAGCTCATCCGCGCTCTCTCCGGGTGGGATTCGAACCTGGCAGCTTTCAGGTCAGCAACCCAACCTTCAAGTCACAAGGCTTTTATTCCCTAGGCCACCGGAGGCTCCATTTTTTTCCTTAGATCATGAGAGGAGAGCTAATTGTTCCACAGAATATTTGCTGACAAACACAAGGATAATAATTGGATTGCATTTGGGAGATCTGAAGCATTTATCATCGAGCATGGAACATTTTTAATCCGCCCATTGTACATTTTATTTCTAACCTGCCCATTGTATGCACTGGGGTTTGGTTCCAGGATCCCCAGTAGATATTCGAATTCACGGATGCTCAAGTCCCATCTATATAATGGTGTACTAACATTGTGTTTCTCACTAAAAATTAAGGGTTGCTCTTGGAATTTATTTTCAAGCTTTGGATGGTGGAATCCATAAAATCAAAATCTGTGGATATGGAAGATCAACTGTAAGTTTTGCGAAAGAAATGACAAGTTTATCAAGATGCAGTTTTAACATAGTTTCTGAAGCTGTCAATCAGAGACACTAGATTCCCAGACATTGTTGGACATCAGATCCCAGACAACTTTGGTATGTAGTTCTCAGGCAGTATGGTCACTGCAACATGCTTCATTCCCCATAATTGACTAAAAAGAGTCTAGACATTCCAATCAGTTCTTACTCTGTGCTTTTATGGGATAAGATTTCAGCTTTTAAAATGGTGTCACTGCTGTAATTAATTTTGCTTCCCATTTCCATGGTTTTTTATTTCGTTTTTTCATTCTCTGTGAATTTTGATGTTTTATTCTGTGTTTATTTTGTTTGAGCCCTTTAGTTGTTCACAGCCCTTAACAGGTTTTTTTAAATAAGATCCTGTATTTCACCCATTATGTTTATGGTAGAAAGTTCAAAACATTGTGATGCCTTCAGATTGCACTATGCAATCTCTAGCACAGCCAACATTTTCATATAAATCCATGGATTTTACATTCAAGTAAATGTGATTAGGTTTAGGGTGGATTAATAATAAAATTGTGAAGTAACTTTTGAGTTGAGTGGGCTATTTCATATAGCTGGAATCCCTTCCCTTCCCTCTCCTTAGAAAACAGGTGCAACACAAATGTAGTTAATGGAAAGCCAATATTGTCCCTAGCAGACACATAGTTATATACTACATTTCCCAAATTCCAAAGGAAATATGTTTATGTAAGATATATAGTATTTTTGTCATTTTCTATGGAACACAGGAAACATTCAAAGTATTCTTTCTATCTGCTTTCCATTAACAGCTTCAGAGTTGTTTCCAGTCATTTTCGTAATTATCCTTGACCTGGAAAAAGTGACCTTCCTTATGCTCAAAAAATTAAGAATCAGCATACATTCTCTTGCAGCAGGCGGATTTACTTTCTCAGTCCTCACAGCTCTAAATTATGGATGCGTTCAAGGTTCTGTATAAACCTCAGGGATCTATAACCCTGACAGTGTCTTGTCTTAAATAAACAAAGGCCATCAATAGCAGTGCCAAATGCACAAATCATTTCATTGCTGCATATATAACTGGACAGCAAAGACTGTGAAGTGATATGTGTATGTATTCTGATGGAGACAAGTCTGACATTACTAAGAAAAGAAATGTTCTAGAATATATACAATGTGAACTATTTATTGAGGAATATTTAGTAACCACCTAAGGCACAGCTGGGAAATCAGCAGCCTTCCAAATGTTCTTTTACAATTTGCTAAGTGGCAACCAACATGGCCAGTGATGTAAGCTGTAGTTCAACATGTTTTGGAAAATTTATTTTTGGACTACAGTTTCCAATTTCGGGGAGTTGTGTTCAGATAAATTTCCAAAGGTCTGGCATAAGATCTGGAGAACTACAAGTTTCTCAGTCTTGTGTTAGGGCAGTGGTAGTGAACTATGGCACAGAGTTGTGAGAGCTCCACTCGCTCTAAAAAGTTTACTATCACTGTCCTAGGGTATTCCTCTGAATGTAGGGGTGTATTTACATTGTAGAATTACTGTATTTTTTTGAATTCTAAGACATCATCAATTGTAAGAGGTACACTAATTTTAGTACCACCAACAGTTAGATATATTTAAAAACTTGTGATTTTAAGGCACACTCCATTTTTAGAGATGTTTAAATGGGAGAAAGTGCATTTTAGAATTAAAGCAATACAGTAGTGCAGTTTTGACACTACTTTAACTCTCATGGTTCAATGCTATGGAATCCTGAGATTTGTAGTTTGGTGAATCACCAGCACTCTTTGACAGAGAAGGCTAAAGACTTTGTAAAACCATAGCTCCTATAATTAAATAGCATTGATCCATGATAGTTAAAGTGGCATCAAACTGCATTAATTCCACAATGTAGATGCATGCTAAGAGTCCTGCTGTATGAGACTAAAGTCTTATTTAAAGCAGTATGCTGTTTCCTATAATATCTTATATGCAATTATGAGTGTCTCACAAAATAATGTTCCTCAACACTTTTAATTGCAAATTTATGTAAAACACAATATGCCAAATTTCTGCATCATGAGATTTATTCTTAACATGCAAAGGGACAGCTAGCCTGAGATTCTGAGAAGAAAGTTTGGGAAGGAAATATTCCATACCAGCACTGTTTTCCAGAAGTATAACAGACTGGTTGTACTATAAATCTTGACCTCAACATTAAAAGTTCAGCACTGAAATGTTAAATCCATGGGATCATAACTGCACATAGTCTGTGACATAACAAACTCAAAATATGAAACCCCTTCATAGATGCTTTAAGCATTGGCCACATGTAAACTTTTTCCATTAAAAATATCATGTTTCTATACCTCTCAGACATAAAAAAATAAATAATTTCAAAGTTTACTTGATAGCAGACTTCTTAATAGACTTTGGAAATATGTGGAAAATCTCCAACATAAAAGTAGTTAATTGACTGGTTACTGTGCTGGTCTTTGAAAGATCAGTTTCAAGTAGAATGTGTAAGAAGATACAATGCCATCACATTAGCCTGCTATAAGAATGCATTACGATATGGCTTTGCTTGACATTTTGACCTCATTGGACCACATATTAATGTGTATGCAAGCAAAAAAACCATGAATACACACAGATTTTATTCTTTGGATTGGTTTATCCAGAATAATCCTACTGAGTTCGATACAATCAGATTTATATCTACATCTAATTTGTTCAAGGGTCGATAATTATTTTTTGGTTTCTCCCTCCCACAGGATAAATTATTTTTGCACAGTATTTTCCTTGTAGTGTCACAGTTTTCAAGTATTTAGGGAAAGTAGGAAAAGACAACAATTCTTTCTACCATAAATTGATATATTCCTTGGATGAATCCACTTCAGGGTTACAACATATGAGAACCAGATTGGAATGTATGATACAACAGAAACAAGATGAGAAGGAAGGGTACCCATTTTTTATTTCTCTAAATGTTTTAATGGGTTTAGGAACGAGGGGAATATATGTTGTTACAAAAAAGGAGAAGCAAACCATTACATTTTTCAGTTGCAACAAATAGATATGCCAATGTAACATGTACTACAGGTGTCCTAATTCTTCTTTCATACCAGAAGCGACTTGCAGTATGTTCTCAAGTCTTTTCTGACACGATAATTTAATTTAATTTACAGTCAACTTGAAAAATCTTATCTCCATGCCATGCTAACCAAGGAAACAGACAATTCTCTCAGAGGCACAGCCCACATCCATTACAATGTGTTACTTTCAAAATATTTTAGAGCTCTCTGTATCCCACCTTTGACAATCAATCTGCCAGTTGTGCCTTTGTGCAGGTGAGTTTCCCGTAAACACATACTGGTCATTAAAAAACTCAAGTATATGAGCTTCCTAAAACAAAGCACAGAATTTGGTAGGACATCAGAATTATACATAGTTAAAATAGCTCCAGGTGGAAGAAAGGAAGAAGGGATTTGATCAAAGGTCTTTATAGTAGTAGTAGAAGAGGGGGAGGGGGAGGGGAGAGGGAAAGAAGACGAGGAAAAAGAAAAGAGGAGGAGGAGGAGTAAGATGAAGGAGGAGGAGGAGGAGGAGGAAGAGGTCTAAACCAGAGGTGCAATTTTTACTCATTTCAAGCAGGATATAATTGCACTCCATTCAGTCATGCCAGCCACATGACCCTTGAGGTGTCTATGGACAACGCTGGCTCTTCGGCATAGAAATGGAGATGAGCACCAACCCCCAGAGTCGGACATGACTAGACTTGATGTCGGGGAGAAACCTTCTTTCCTGGAAAGTCTCTGGAAATGGGCATCCCATGATTTGCAGACCAGCACTAGCCCATGGACCAAAGCTTTGAGCACTGCTGTCTTAAAGAACTAGAAGTATAATTTGTGTTGTCGAAGGCTTTCATGGCCAGAATCACAGGGTTGTAATGAGTTTTCCGGGCTGTATGGCCATATTCCAGAAGCATTCTCTCCTGATGTTTCACCCACATCTTTGGCAGGCGTCCTCAGAGGTTGTGAGGTATATATATACCTCACAACCTCTGAGGATGCCTGCCACAGATGTGGGCGAACTGTTAGGAGAGAATGCTTCTGGAACATGGCCATACAGCCCAGAAAACTCACAACAACCCTATAAGTATAATTTGTTACTCATTTTCATCCTGAAGGAAGCAATGAATAATTTCAGCAATTTTCTTTCCACTGTGAGACAGATTTCAAAAACCACACAAGTTCTGAACCCTCTTTGCCATTCATAACTTACCATAAAATTCACACGTGATTCATGCACGTTACTGTTTCCTGCACAGAAAAAACGATGTGTGATTTTGCATAGATTGTTCTCAATTACAGCATTTTCTGTGCAGGAAATTTATTTTTTCTTTTCTACAAATATATATATTCCCTGCACAGACAATGCTGTTTATTGTGGGAAACAATCACATGCAAATTTTGTGCAGAATAAGTTCCAAATTGTAATGTTTCTTATCAGTCCAGGACTCTTTTCAACATATGTTTTCAATCATTAAAAAAAATATTTTCATATATTTTGTGCAGAATAACTTATTTATTATGTGTCCACATTCGCAGTCAGCTCTGTCTTCTTTCTTCCACTTTCTCCTTCCCTTTCAACTCCTTTGTAATCTTTCTCAGGACAAACCTTTCAAAAAACCAAAGTCACAGTGAACAGGGCAGAACAAGAGGGTTGGATCCAAATGTGGTACATGCAATAGGGTTGGCTGGAACGTATTCCCCTGCCTTTTCCTTCTCTCAGCACGTCCTCAAAGCCTCCAAATTTACAGAATGGGATGAGGTGGCTGTGGTGCAGGGAAAGGAAATATTGCCCTCAAAACAGGCAGAGGATCAAGTGAAGCTGAGCTGTCCAGCTGGACCACACAAATGGCTGTAAGGCATACGATACATACAATTTGCTTCAAACACTCAAAAGCACAATACAAATAGATGGATGCCGGTGGCTGTTTCCCACAAATTGTTTTTCCAACAGGTCCGGGTTGGTTTAAAAAATCACATATGAAGGAAGGCAAAAATGGCCATGTTTGCATCCACTGCCTTGCCGTTTCTACTCATGATAAATGCTGAAACTTTGTTGCTGAGTATGAATAGGGAACACCATTTGATTTCTAAAGTCTCCCTTAAATCTGACATGTAAATTAACTTTCTAGCATATAAACAGCACTTCAGACATCTGTGCCTTTAAATACATTTTCATAAAACTGGTTTCAAAACAGGGCACTCGTTCAACAAAGGAAAGCTAAATGTTTTAAAAGCTTCCCCTTGCAGTCAGTGACAAAATTCCAACAGTCTTTATAGCCTGTAGGATCACTTTACAGCAGACTTTAGATATACCATGAAAGGCTGTCTGGAATTTATTATGAAGCAAAAAAATGCCACCAAACTGGAAATTTCACGAAGGGAAAAAAGTGATATTGTTCTCTTAGCCTGATATGGTGGGGATGATGAAATCCAAGTATGATGATTTACAACAAATTCATACGTTATGCAGGCAAGCTGTTCTCAAGGGATATGTGCGGTAAATGGAGAATACCAGTGGCAAATAGCATTTACATCAAAGCAATCCAAGAAACCTCAAACACTCATTATTCTATTCATGACCTTTGCTATTGTGCAGACAGAAAATGCAGCAGTATATAATGGTAGCATTTACTGAAAACTAAACATTTCTATTTAAATGATTGCTGAAAACGAGATGAAAACCTTTATGCAAACAACGCAATCTACCCTCATAATACTGTGTGCCCTTGTTAAGTAGCAAATTGGCTATAAATCCTGAAGACATTTTATTAAATTGATTTCGTTAATACCATGGGGTTGCTTTAGATGATAAAGTATCCATTGTGGACCATGAGCGGCATGTGTTAAATCTAACCTGACACAAACTCATTTGTTTGTGATCTCTCTGAAAGGAAAAAAAATTCAAAATCATGTGTCCTATAATATGTCTTTGTCTGTCTCCTCACGTCAATTAGGTGTGAAGCTTTTATAGATGCCAACACTTTTTAAGCCACTGAAGTGACTTTTGTAAATATATTCTTTATTTCCCAAGGAAGGAAGCTATTTGTCCTTTGCAGCAAAGCCTAACATCATGTCAAGCTCAATAGATGGGGACATGCATGTTTGACTGTCTTCTGTTCCAGACAAAGAGTTGGGCCAGATGTGATGGCATGACAGGCAAAGACGGCACTCTCTTGGATATTTGATGTATGTTTTATAAGACCCACATTTCTCGTAAGGTGCTCACAGCCTGTTTTGTATTCACTGCAGATCATTCGCATAGAGCAGTGGTTCCCAACCTTTTTTTGACCAGGAGCCAAATGACCAGAGCCCACTTGACTAGGCACCACTTTGAACAGGGACCACTTTGACTAGGGGTCACTCTCCAACATTAGCACCAAAAAGGTTATGAATCAGTTTTTGGTCAACTTTAAATCCGGTTTGATTATTTGGGGTGCTGATTCAGAAAATTGCATTGGATAGACCACATCAGCTCTAGTTTCCGAAACAGAACATATGCCATCCAATAGTCGCCATCTGTTTGCCCGCAGAAAACCATGTTTAATAATCTAAAGCTGAAGTGGTCTCTCCAATGCAATGGTCAGCTCTGTGGAAAGGAGCAGAAATAAAATAAAAATAAAATAAATAAATAAAGAGGAAGGAGGTTCGCAGACCGGATTTTCGTTCTCAGAGCCCATTGTTGGGCTACGGCCCACAAGTTGAGAACCACTGATGTAGAGGCATCATACTTCACAGTGCATTGGATCCACTGATTCACTGCTATGGTATCTCAAAAGACATCCATTTTCTTGAGGTTAAACGTTATTCACAGTAGCTCAAAGTTTCTTTGTGCTGTATACCCTCGGTTTATTTTATTGTAGCTATGATTGGAATGGTAGCAATATGTCTGACATCACACTACAGAATTAGTGTGGTGTGACACTAGAGCTCTCCAACTGAGAATACTAAATAGCTCCCCTAAACTGCAAATTCCAGGATTTCATTGATGTTGTCATGGCAGTTAGAGAGGAATCATAATGCTATAAGTGTATAGTATGAAAGAGCCTCATATCTGGTGCCCAGAGATATCATTGGGCTAGAGGCAGTGCTGTAGAAACCTGGAGAATACTAAATGAGAGTATCCATAAAGCTTTCATGTTGTAGTATCTCCTTATGTACTGTATGCATTGCAGTATGAAGATTGATTCACTTGGCAGGCATAGTTGTGAATCATATTTCTATATGATGCCATATCACATAAAGCCATGTAATTGCTGTAGGACTGCTACCTATTTTACCATCTCTTACTAAAATCATACTCAGATCTTTTTGTCACATATGGGAAGAATTTTTGTTCTGGCATACAGTCTAAAGACAGAATATTATATTTATCCATCATCTGTCCTTCGGGGGGCATTGCTTACTAGGCACCATATCATAAAAATGTTTAGTACAGGGCAATGTGTACCAGATTTTGTGCTTTCTTCTCAAAGTACATCATCTCCTACTGAAATGTTTTGGTAAAATAAGAGATTGACCAGAGTGAAGAGATCTAAGATTTGATAATTTTTATATAAAACTTCATGCTGGGATAGACAGGAAATATGTGTTATTTTGTTGGCAGGGAGGGGAGGAAGGAGAGAGAGGAAAAAGCACAAAGATTGGGCTATTCTTCCAGAAGAATACAAAGACAAGGTGGTTTTTTTAAACATATTCACAAAACAATGATTGCAATATGAATTGGCCATACACAAAGCAAGCTATGGCAAAAAAGCTCATTTTTAATCCAATCCAAACTTACATAGATAAGGTACCAGTACATTAAGGTTGCAATATAAGCATATTGCTGAAAAAGAAACAACATTGGTCAGCAATGCTAAACCCATCACTATCTGGATGTGTTGAACTACCATTCCCATTGGGATAATGGTGGTTGCACCAAGTCAGATAAATATGTCATATTTTGATCATCTGTATCAGTGGTTCTCAACCTGTGGGTCCCCAGGAATTTTGGCCTACAACTCCCAGAAATCCCAGCCAGTTTACCAGCTGTTGGAATTTCTGGGAGTTGAAGGCCAAAACATCTGGGGACCCACAGGTTGAGAACCACTGATCTATATGATAGCATGGTTATCGCCTGAAGCAATTGTGTTACTCTCTGCAAACTGCCCAATACTCTTTCCAACAGGAAATTACCAGGAAGCAGGCATCAATGTTTTATAGCCTACTCAAGTGGTGATACATATTATTGCACAAAGAGCAGTGTGTCTTTCATGTTCCAGGCAAGAATTAAGGCTGTGCTGGATGCCCAGTAGGCATGTGCAACCAATAAAAAATGTTTCAAAAGTACCTTAGGGGGCACTGGTGTTTTGTTTCTAAAGTATTGTTAGTAGAAAATGTCATTACTATAATGAAAATCTTTGTTATTTTTTTGTTATAGTAATAACTGGGGAAACTTCAGGGGTTTTTCTCCTTCATTTTTACAACTATTGGGATGAAACTTGCTAGAATAGTAAAACATATTTGCCACTGTTAGCCAATCAAGTTTCAGGATGTTTGACTTATCCGTGGATTTTTGGGGGGATTTGGGGGGAATTTTCAGTTTTTGTAAACAACATTTTTTTAAAACTACAAGAGCTATCTCCATGAATTTTCTGCAAAATAACACAAGATAACAGGGATCATTCCTCCAACTTTCAGAAATATTCATACATCTACTGATTTGAGGGAATTTTTAACAGCTATCTCATTGAATGTCTCTCATATATTAACCAATAGAAGACAATATTAACTAATTCTACATTTCCATAGAATCCTAGAGTTGGAAAAAAAAACCCAAAGGCCTTCTAATCTAATTCTCTTCTTCCAGGCAGAAAGGCGCCATCAAAACTCTTCTGACAGATGGCCATCCAGTCTCTAAACTAATTAATATGCTTCCACTATTGAGTTGGAATGGAACCCAAGGACCATCCATTTAGGAATTTCCTCCCAGGCTAGCACTGGTTTACTTACTGGTATTGAAGTATCAGACAGTCCTCCTCTTTCCAGATTCAACCGTTTATTGGAAGTCTGACTGGCTGCTACTACTGAGGGACAAATCACTCCCCTCTCCTGATTGGAGCTTTCTGATGTGCGTGGAATTCTGGGAAATGTAGTTTAGAGCAAGGCCCTTTGCATTCACTGCCATAGGGCTCCTTTCTATATTTTCCAGAACTCTGTGCTTTCTTTCCCAGAGAACTCTGCTTTCTTTCTGCTTTCCCTCTCTTAATGGTGAGAGGACATTAATTTAAAGAGGAAAGGCAACCTTTTTGGCTTTGCTTTGTTTGCTTGTGCTGAAAATAAAACTGACTTTGGGAGGCTTCCAAGGTTTATAAAATACAAATGAAAAATTATCGAGTAAGTTTTGATTTTTAAGTTTTTGGTGTGGGCCATGTCTACGTGTCGGATATTGCCTCTTAAGTACGAATTTAATGAATTTGATATGATTTATGAGGACTAACAAAAATGCACAACTCTAATGCCCAGTAGAGATGTGCATGAAAATGTTTCCTTCATTTCCTTCATGCTATCGTTTAGTTTCAATTGTTCTTCTACACAAGAAGAATGATGACATTTTCATAGGAAACGAGAAGCGACACGAACATGAAAACCGCACAGTCATCATGCTTGCTTTCATTTTCCTTTTATTTCTGCCCTGTAACAATAAGCAGGTACTGACAGAGGGCTGCTTTCCCATTACAGCTGATATGTAGCAATGGGTGTTATACATATATATATATATATATATAGAGAGAGAGAGAGAGAGAGAGAGACAGCTAGGTACTCTGGGAATCTAAGCTGAGCCTGGGAGAGGAAAGCCTCTGCATTACATCTAGTGTGTGCCAATGGGCATTAATAATAATAATAATACTAACAATAGTACTCTGGGGAAGATCCAAACATTTAAAAAGTTTTTGGGCTAAAAGGGATCGAAATGCCCTCTGTGTGTGGCAATTTTTACCCCTCTAGCCCAAAAACTGAGGGGGTTGAGCCTCGGAAGCCCTCCCATTGCCGCCAATGGCACAAACATTTTCATGTTTTTCATTAGCCAGACGAACATTCATGTCGTATAGGCGGCCCATTTTCGTTAGCGGGAACCAAATACGAAAATGAGATGACATGAATGAAATTACACAAAATGAACAGCAATTCCATACAAAAGCACAACACTAATGCCCAGCACTCAAAATCTAGGTCCAGCCCAAAAAGGAGGTAGGATGCAGTGAATAGATCTATTACCTGAGCATTTACTTGCTAATTGAATGCTGCCACCTTGATGGTACAGTCCTTAGACATTCTGTTGTTCAGCAACTGAAAGTTATAAAATAATGACCCTTTATCTAGTGTAATAAAGGCAGAGAAGAATGCTACTGAGATGAATTTTTAAAAGCAGGTTGCAGTGTGTTGAACCACAGCACATTATAATGATATCCAAATGTTTGTTCTTAAATGCAGCTTTAGTTGGTCAGAAGGAAACACACTTGTCACCACATAATCATTGTGGGCAAGTCATTTTCCTCCTGAGAAAAAGAGCAAATGATCCCTCCCTCCAGTCAAGGTGCAAAGTATTCAAAGCCAGCCAAGTTATTACAGCAGAAAATCCCACAATTGCTTCTCTTCCTCTCTAGCACTTTAAAAAAATGTAATAATATCATATTAAGTAACTAATGGTTTGCTATCCTTTCATGATATCAAAAAACCTGCTATGTGCGGTGGCTGCCTCACTCTGTCTGTTGACAGAGAAATAAAGAATTGTGAGAATATGGGCCCTTGGTTTCATTTTGAGCCAAGAGTCCATATGTGTTTGAGACAGACAATGCAATATGAGTTTGGTAGTTCACGATGCCTATACATTTCTTTTTTCTCCCAAATTTGATGTATACATAATTTACCAAAAATGGTTTAATATGGGTCACTGTGAGTTTTTTGGGCTATATGACCATATTCCAGTAGCATTCCCTCCTAAAGTTTCACCTTCATCTGTGGCACTCATTCTCAGAGGTTCTGCTGGCAGTGAGACAAGTGGTGTATATGTATATACCTGTGGAATATCCAGGGTGGGAGAAAGAACCTCGGTTTGCTTAGGGCAGTGGTTCCCAACCTGTGGTCCGTGGATCATCAGTGGTCTGTAAGAACTAAAATATGGTCCGTGACCTAACAATTACTACTACGGATAATAACACAGCCAAATAAAATGTGTGTGTCTTAGTTTTTTGGCCTGTTCCTGAGGTTATTTGGGGGTGCTGATTCAGAAAATTTTATTGGAGAGACCACAACAGCTCTAGATTATTAAATATGGTTTTCTGTGGGCAAGCAGATGGCGACTACTGGATGGCATATGTTCTGTATCCAATGCAGTTTTCTGAATCAGCACCCCAAATTACCAAAACGAATGTAAAGTTGATCAAAAACTGATTTGTAACCCTTTTGGTACTAATGTTGGAGAGTGCTCACTGGTCAAAGTGATCTCTGGTCAAGTGGTCCCTGGTCAAAGAAAGGTTGGGAACCACTGGTTTAGGGAATTAACATTTGAGTAGCCATGAAATTTGCAAAGTCAATCTTTCTCCATAAACAACTGGGAAGATTTAATAGTATTAAGGAAACCCTAATACTAAATTAAGTTGTTTATGGAGGAAGATCTTGAGAGGATTTAATAGTTTCAAGAAAACCGTGAAAATGAATAAAATTTGGTTACCAGTATTTTAAAACACTAGAATCAAGACAGTAAAAAACAATGAACACCACTCAAAAACAAGAGAACTCCTGACAATAAGCAATCAAAGGCCAACTAATACCTCCCAAACAGAGGATGCCTCGAGCAACAAAGGCCAAGCTACCTCTACACAAATATCCTCATTGATTTATTGTCGAAGGCTTTCATGGCCAGAATCACAGGGTTGTTGTGTGTTTTCTGGGCTGTATGGCTAAGTTCCAGAAGCATTTTCTCCTGACGTTTCGCCCACATCTATGGCAGGCATCCTCAGAGGTTGTGAGATATATAAAATATATACACACCTTACAACCTCTGAGGATGCCTGTCATAGATGTGGGTGAAACCTTAGGAGAGAATGCTTCTGAAACATGGCCATACAGCCCAGAAAACACACAACAACCTCATTGATTGACTTTGCAAACTTCATGGCTACTCAAATGCTAATTCCTTAAACAGAAAAGGGTTCTTTCCCTTACTCTGGACATTCCACAGGTGTGTGTGTGTGTGTGTATACACACACACACACACACTCCACTTGCCTCACTGTCAACAGAACCTCCGAAGATACCAGTCACAGATGCAGGTGAAACATTAGGAGAGAATGCTACTAGAATATGGCCATACAGCCCGAAAAATGCACAGCAATCCAGTGATGCCAGCTATGAAAGCTTTTGACAGTACGATGGTTTAATATGCTACATGAAGGGTTTTCTGTGATCCTTCAATTCCTGTGCGCCTCAACTAACTTTATCTTCACATTGACAGATTCAGACTGAATGATTATAATCTTGATCCAAATGCATCTATTCCTGATCAAAACAGTCCACAATGTATTCTGTCACCAAAGCAACAGAAAAAAACAAAACACCCATACATTTTATTGTTTTTTTTAAAAGAAATGTTTAAGCTCCCAATCAAAGACACATATGTCCAGCCACCCAGACAGTTAAGTAACTTTAAAAATTCAGGCTAATACTAGCTTCCTTTCCAATTGTATTTTTCATAACAATTGCAGATAATGTGCCATTTCTTCCCCCATACCTAAATCAAGAGACCTCTGTCTTTGGAATTAACTCCAAATTCTTGATCTGGACATGAACTTCACAGTTATTCCCTCCTCGATCCTGCTGACATTTTCCCATTAATTTCTTTTTCCCTTTCATCCATTCATTGGCTGATGAGTCTATAAATACACTTCATCTGCTTTCACTTTGCCTTCTAAGGACAGACCAGTCCAAAGCATGTTGTCTTGATTACATTCAAAAGCAAATGCCCCTCGTATTTCTATGTCAGAGTGATAGGCTGAAACGTAACATTTTGTCCATTATGTCAGAGAAGACTTCCAATGGGCAGCTTTATCTTAATGTCAGCAATGTAAGTAACCTCATACCAAAGAAATGCCATATGTGTTAAAGCTGTAAATATCAATGCCAGCAATCAAGCTAAGAATGAAGGAAACCATAGAACACACTGCACAGCCTCAGTAGACTTAGACTACATTATCTTTTCCCTGACCCTTTCATCCTGCTTTTTCCCATTCCTTCTCCCCATTCAAATTCCACATGACAACAATTTATTTAAGATGTCCAGGTTTAAGAACATCTGTATTTCACACTGCTGAATTTGCCTTCACTGATTCACAACACACTTGAAAAATATCTCTTTTGTTTGTACTTTAACATGTTTAGTGACAAAATGCATTTTTTTTGCGATCAATTGCTGGCTTTTTCTTTATATTTTGCCATAAAGTACCCTTTTGTGTATTTACTTTATTCTAAATTATTATTTTAATGCATTTTGTTGTGTATGTTTGAAGGGAAAACTGTCTCCTAAAGTCTAAGAAACATTTAGTCAAAATTATAACTACATTCTGATCCATATATTATTCCATGACATGTGGTCTGCACAAGATATTGAAGTGTTCCTAGTTCTAAATATTGCTTCATAGTAGAGGGTTTATGAGACAGAAGGACTCTTTGTATGAGATTAATGCGACTATAAAAATGAAGTAATGAATGAAGGACTATTATCGAACTGAGAAAATCCCACTTAAATGAATGATCTTTTCCTCCAGGTAAACATGAACAGGTTCAAGCCATAAAGTGAAGGCATGAATTTGGATGGTATCCATAACAACTTCAAGAAAATTTGTTTTCCAGAATATATTCAGGGCAAGTTGATGTCAATGGCTAAGCTATATTCATATCATATGTTCTCTATTTTTCTTTTTGTATTCTCAATACTTTCAAAAATATGTTTTTAAATAATGAATGGTATTTTCAAGTATATTAACAAGTTGGAATATTTCCATAGAAGGGCAACCAAAATTTGTCAAATCTTGGAAGCCAACCGCTATGAGGAATGCCTTTGGGAGCTGGGTACAACCTAGTAGTTCAAAAACATGCAAATGTGAGTAGATCAATAGGTATCACTCCAGTCACATGACCTTGGAGGCATCTACAGACAACGCCAGCTCTTCAGCTTACAAATGGAGATGAGCACCAACCCTCAGAGTTGGACATGACTAGACTTAATATCCAGGGGAAAAACTTTACCTTTAACTATGGTTGAATCCATGGATGCATCATAATTGCATTATGTGAGCTCTCTCCATATATTGGTTGTAAAAAGATCAATGATATTTATCAACTAGCAAATTCACCTTATGGCTTGGAAAAGTTACTCTTTAATTATTAACTCCTAGAATCACCTAATCGGCATAGATACTGACCATGCTGACTAGGGATTCTGAAACTTGTAATAAAAAACCCATCATTTTTCAGAGCTCCATTTCTCTCAAATATGTACTCTGAAATGGTGCAGCTCCCATTGACTACAACTGGTCTTGCTCAGAAGACTTTTCTAGAGGATTGTATCTGATATGATTCAAATTCTATTAAGGAAGAGTTTGTGACAGATTCTGGGCCTCTACATCAGTGAAGTTAATGACTGTGGCTCTATAATAACAGGATACAACACATCCTCTTTTGGCAGGGCCTGTGTCACATCTCTCCTGTGAACCTGACAATGGGTCCCAGCTGACAATGAGACCTTTCCTGTCCATGTGTTACTGAATGCGAAATTGTATCCAAATAATTATTTCGAGAAAACAGAAATGAACTGTGCCACTGCTATATATAAAGAAGAACTTCAGCTGGTGTCTAAAAATATTTCCTTGTGCTAACTATTTTTGTGCTCTATGAGAACAGACTTAAAGTGAACAACCAGAGTTCAAAAATATATAATAAAGTCCAAGAATAATTAAATAAACAGATACTTCAGACAACAACATGGCTCTGACTCTCAGCTCAAGAAGTGAATCGTTTATTTAAATCATAGTAAAACTAACATATTGACCTCCCTTCCCCTAGATTTCATGCAATGAGCTCTCCTTGTGATTCCGCCCTCATGTGATCAGACTCTGGCTTTGCCACATTTGATGGCCTCTCCAAACGGAAGATGCAGCTGCAGTTCTGTTATCACTCTGTTTGCGTCAACATAAGAGTCAGAGCCAATGGTGATATCCTGTAATATCAATATAATGGGAGGGCAGAATGGGCTTCTGGAAGCCATTTTTCTATTCACAGATCTTTTTTTAAGAAAAGAGGACAACTCATGAGGGATGTGCACTTACATACCGCAGACAGAGAAGTCTACAATCCTGAAATAACTAAATATATATTTTAAGGAAATGTCCAGATCATAGCCGCAGCAGGAAGAATAAGCTTGATAGTTTATAGCTTACTTGGTCAAAAGGGTAAATGTGCTGGTCTGTGCTGGAATGTCACAAGCCTCTAAAAGTTAAAGAAATATCCAAAATGAAACCATTAAAGTTTTACAAAATTGCATGTTTTAATGTAAGTTAACATTTTTTAAAATCTGGCAATGTCAAGACATTTATGCCATAATCTGAAATAAGTTTATGTATAGCACTCACAATTACAATAGAAAAAAAAACAGATATATGTTGGAGTGGAACTAGGAGGAGACAGAATTATATTTTGCCAACAGGAAGGTATTGTCGTCTCCAAATTTTGGGCAAGTAGGATATGAGCAAAACAGTAAGGTTTACTTACAGAAAGTCCATCTGGCTATCCTACCAAAAGTGGGAGCTTTCCATTAGATTTTATTCTTGGATAGTTGTATAAAATAACAAACATGAAAGACTACCCCAAACCCACCACCACAAATAGAGAGAACATACAAACGAACAAACAACCTGTTCTCGGATGGGTTCTCTTACCTTACAGTTGTTTTATCACTGATATAATTCTGACAGGTGGTAGTGAAGATTTTGCCACATCGATTTGTGGTAAAACATGATAGTATGTGTGTGAATTATGTTTTGAACACATGTTCTTAAATAAAACTCTTCCTTCACATAGTGTACAGTTACACAGTCAAAGACAGGGATTCTGATTTTGATGGCTTTAAGGGGAGATTGGATATATTCATGGAGGACTGGACTAACAAAAACAAGAAGCATTGATCAAGAATCAGCTGGGAAATGTAACATTTATTGGCTCCTTAGCATGGACTCCCATTTACTGTAAGTAATAAAGAATGAATTCTGGAATTACCTTAGTGCTGACATTCTCATGTAATCAAGGAAGGTAATTACAGATGTAAGTTCCTTCCTTTTGTTAAAAAGTGTCTAATTTAATTTAATTGATTCTGTATTTGGTTTTTCAATTTGACTCAGCATGGTTCTCCTTAGGTTTTTATGTTCACTATGAAGATGAAGATTCAGAAGTAAATAACCACAACACACAATGTTGGTTGGACCAATCCATCTTGCATGTGATCTTCCTCTGTTCCTACTGACTTCTACTTTATCTTTTAATGACTGTTTGGTAATTTTACAGAGTTCAATCATAATTTCCCTTAAGACCAATTTATTCGTATTCTTAGAATTCGTCTCCAACACCATATTTCAAATCAGCTGATTTTCTTCCTGTCAGCTTTCATAACCATGCTGAGAAAGTGGAAATACTGTGATATAGATAATTATGATTTTGATATTCAATGATACATCTTAACATGTATAGTTTTCTTGAATGTATTTAATTCAATCACAAATTAGTGTAGTAATTACATTTCCCAGTCTTCTTATTGCCATTTACTATACTGCTCAGTGGGTTAAACCGTTGAGCTGCTGGACTTGCTGTCCAAAAGGTCAGTGGTCCAATTCCCTGGAGCAGAGTGAGCTCCCACTGTTAGCCCCTGCTTCTGCCAACCTAGCAGATCGAAAACATGCAAATGTGAGTAGATCAATAGGTACCGCTCTGGCAGGAAGGTAATGGCACTCCATGCAGTCATGCCATCCACATGATCTTGGAGGTCTCTACGGACAACACTGGCTCTTCGGCTTAGAAATGGAAATGAACACTAACAACCAGAGTCGGACATGATTAGACTTAATGTCATGGGAATACCTTTTTATACTGCTATTTGGTGCTTTAAAAGAGCTAGGACTTCCCATGTCATTTCTGCAGAGTAGTACAGATCACTTTATGGCTTGTGTCTAAACTGCACAAATGCCGACAATATATTGAACAAAGAAAATAACATATAACAAGTTGGATTGTTTAAATTCTCCTAAAATAGAATGATACTGTGCTCTGGCTTTTGCTTTTAATCTTTCCTTTGCCAGCCCATTAAAGTGGATAATAAAATGTAAGTCTCATGAAAATTATAAACATGAGAAGGATGAAGGGAAGAAACACTGTACTATATATTTTTATTTAAAAGATATTCTAGGTGATTAAGATTGTATGTGGACAGCAGATTTTGGAATTGTGTCTAGAAAAGAGAGATGGGGTAAGTAAGTGGGAATTCCATAGGAGTGCAAATTTGATTCCCAAGACATAGGGCAATGCTCAGGTTAGGCTGCAGGTTTTTATTGCTTTGTTCACACACACGCACATTAGCAGGGGAGGTCTTAAACAAAACCTTTTGCACTAAGTGCTGACAAAAGAGATTGTTCTCTTCTTGGCTCTGTTGTTATTTGGTTGCATGTAAAGTGGAGATGTGTGAAAAGACAGATTTATTCCACACCGAAAATACCTACTAAGTTTCCTCAGTACGAGCTAGTTTCTGCCTGAATAGAATTGAACAGCAACTATAATGAAACAAAACTGATATCTCAATAAGATCAGGTGTCCTAACTATTATTATTTCAGCAGATTTATACAGAAAAGGGATGCCCCCAATGGTGCAGTGGATTAAACCACTGAGCTGCTGAACTTGCTGACTTGCTGCTCAGTGGTTCAAATCTGGGGAGCAGGGTGAGCTCTCATTGTTAGGCCCAGCTTCTGCCAACCTATCAGTTTGAAAACATGCAAATATGAGTAGATTAATAGGTACCGCTTTGGCAGGATGGTAACGGCACTCCATGCAGTGATGCCGTCCACATGACCTTGGAGACATCTACAGACAACGGTGGCTCTTTGGCTTAGAAATGGAGATGAGCACCAACCCCCAGAGTCAGACACAACTAGATTTAATGTCAGGGTAAAACCTTTACCTTTACCTATACAGAAAAAGGGGTTCTAAGAACCTATCCCAGTAAATTACTTTGATGGAATTCAAAACTGCTGTCCTGTCTCATAACATCATCAGGTCCCATCTTTTTCCAGCACATTCTTTTCTAGATAGATTGGACTACGGTGGAAATAACTATTGTAAAGTAATTGTTGAAAAGGACAGGAAGTAAATAGCTCCTTCAGTCCTGGCATTTGTACTTATGTTTAGTTCAGGCGTGTCAAACTCATTTTCATCGAGGGCCACATCAGCCTTATGGTTGCCTTCAAAGGGCAGTTGAATCCATGGATCATCATCATCATCACCATCACCATCATCATCATCATCATCATCATCATCATCATCATCATCATCATCATCATCATCTTTATTTATACCCACCCTCTCTCCCCAAAAGGACTCTGTGGATACAGAGGGCAAACTTTTTTTTTGCACTGTGTTCAGTCTCTTTAATTTTTTACCTAACTCTCTTCACTTCTGATTATCCCCCATGCATGTCGGGAATAATGGGAATTAACACTTGTGGCTCTGAGGTTGAGGAAAAGTTAAAAGGCATTTTAAAGTCAGACATCATATCCACAAGCACTGAATCTAAATTCAAACGCCAGTGTCCTGACTAAACAGAACAAAGTACAGCCTTTCAGATGTTACTGTATCACAACTCCCATCAGCTTTAGTCATTATGTCTAATGATGACATATTCAGGAGTTATAGTCCAACATCTGGATGACCACATTAAATGGCAAGGAAAGGATTCAATCCATGGGCCTTGAGTTTAACACATGTGGTAGAGTTGAATCTGGAAAAGCAAGGACTACACTATATAGGCATCTCTTTTTTCCATTCTTGCACTCAATTCAATAGGAGGAAGATGACAGTTGAGATGGAGTCTTGTCCCTCCCAGTAAGCAAAAGCAAACTGCTGCACCCTCTCATAGTTTTTGTTTTCTTTTTTATTGATAACTCTTACAATCGTAGCCATAATCTACTGATGATTGGAATATATCCTGTTTTCAATTGTGGAATGCTGGAAGGCATATTTCATACGTCATCATGTAAATTCTAATTGCTCATCCGGTTTATTGCAAAAGAGCAATTTTGGGATGATATTAGAAGTTGACTATACAAATAAAACAATTTTGAGACCCTGCATCAAGGTGGATTTGAACTTGCATGAGCACCTGTGCAGTTCAATTAAAGTCAATGTACCTGTTCTTTGTAGAAATATCTAAAGCAGTATTCTCAGTCATCTATCACATCTAACAAAACATACTATTGAAGTCAAGACAGTCACATGTTTGGTCTAAGCAGTGTGACAGATAGGATTTTGGTAACCTAACGCAAGCATGCTATAAGAATGTTCGGAGGATTCAGATTTAAAGCTTCATGTTACCAAGCCAAAAGCCAATTCAATTTTAATTGAGCTTTACCTTGAAAATTGTCATTATTGCTTAGATGTTGTAGGTCTATATGCGTGTGCACACAAACACCCACACCATTCTCTTGCCTTTCTTTCTCAAAGAAAAGAGGTGATACATAATAACAGGCTCCTCATTCAGCCTGAAGTCACGGTATGCAAAAGAAGAAATGTAAAGAGACATATAAAGAAATTGGGAGCAAATGGAGCATAAGAAGAAGAACAACATCTGTTCGTTAAAAGCACAACATCATTCCAATTTCCTTTCATAAGTTAACTGATTTAGTGACAATAGAAATGTGATACACCCAGACTTCTTAAATTTCACTAAGGCATTCGGCACAGCACTACATGGGAGATTATGAGCTAATCTGGAAAAGATGGGGATTCGTTCCAAAATTATTAAATGAGAGATAGACAATGAAGAAGAATAGAAAAGGGCTGAATTAAAAGGTGAATAATTAAATAACAGTGCAGTGCAGTTAATATAAGCTGGAGTCCATCAGATTCCAAACAGCAGACTCTCGTTCACACCCGTTTTATCCAAAGCATTGGTGGATTGGATGCTAATATTAGGCTAACTGAGCACACAATAGCTGTAATCCAACATCCCTTTTGTATAGCCTACATATCTACATCAGAGCTACATTAGTTGAACTGTATACCACAACCACCACGCTGAATTACAAAAAAGCCTCTGAAACTGCCCTAGAATCATAGAATCATAGTTGGAAGAGACCTCATAGGCCATCCAGTGCAACCTCCTGCCAAGAAGCAGGAAATCACATTCAAAGCACCCCTGACAGATAGCCATACAGCCTCTGCTTAAAAGCCTCCAAAGAAGGAGCCTACACCAAACTCTGTGGCAGAGAGTTCCAGTGCCAAACAGCTCTCACAGTTAGGAAGTTCTTTCTAATGTTCAGGTGAAATCTCCTTTCCTGCACTTTGTAGCTGTTGTTCCGCGTCCTAGTCTCCAGAGCAGCAGAGAACAAGCTTGCTCCCTATGACTTCCCCTCACATCTTTATACATGGCTATCATGTCTCCTCTCAGCCTTCTCTTCTGCAGGCTAAACATGCCCAGCTCTTTCAGCCACTCCTCATAGGGCTTGTTCTCCAGGGACTTGCTCATTTTCGTCACCCTTCTTTGGACACATTTCAGCTTGTCAACATTTCCCTTCGATTGTGGTGCCCAGAATTGGACACACTCTCCCAGGCAGAATAGAGGGGTAGCATGACTTCCCTGGATGTAGACACTAGATTCCTATTGATGCAGGCCAAAATCCCATTGGCTTTTTTAGCTGCCACATCACATTGTTGGCTCATGTTTAACTTGTTGTTCATGAGGACCCCAAGATCTTTTTCACACGTTCTGCTGTCAAGCCAGGCATCCCCCTTCATGGAGGGCAGAGGAACATGGAAGATCTCAGTGGTGATGCCATCATTTTTCACCTGGCAATGGGGACATAGTCGGACATTTCTGTGATAATACCTATTCGTTGTGAGGTACAGGAAAGCAATGGCAACTCCTTCCCCTGAAGAATCCTTGGGATAGATCACCATAAATCAGACACACAAAAACCAACAACAGCAATTACTTTGTCCATAGATATAGTCAAAGGATGATAGATTGACAGATACACAGTTCAAAGTGTAAACCATATCCTGCACATTGTGCCATCCAGAGACAGATTGGAAAAGTTACCTTTTTGGACTACAACTCCCAGCATTTCCCTGGCTAGTCACAATGCCCGCTGGGGACTTCTGGGAGCTGTTATTAATGTTTTGTTTTTTTAAAAAAAATAATAATTATGAAGGTAAAAGTTTTGCCAGAAGGCCACAGATCTCTGTAATTGCAAATACAGAGAATGGGTAGACATTTAAGACCCCTGCTCTTGCACTCTCATCTCCTCTGAGCAGTAATAGGTAGGATGTAGGTAAGATGACAAAAGTATACCTTCACAATCTTTCCTTACTCTTTGTGGTGTAGTTAAGCAAACAAGCAGAAGTGTAGAACTTTGGGCTGCATTTCATGTTGGTTCTACCTACAGGTCCTACTCTAGTTGAAACTAGCAATTACATTTTGACCATCATGACTGATGTCATTCATTTCAGTGTGTAGGCAGGACAAGCATTGGATTTAGCCAACTACTGCTGCAAATATTGTGATATGACCCAGGATTTTATCTTCCATATGGACTCTGTTGCTTATGCAGTGCTCAGATATTTATGTTGGTCCAAAGAGCAGCAGCCAGACTGCTACAGTAACTGGGTCTGGCTCCTCTGTTGCAATCTGATCTACAAAGGCATTTACAGCGTAAAAGGTAAAGGCTTTCCCCTGATGTTAAGTCCAGTCGTGACCGACTCTGGGGGTTGGTGCTCATCTCCATTTCTAAGCCGGAGAGCTGGCGTTGTCCATAGACACCTCCAAGGTCATGTGGCCGGCATGACTACATGGAGCGCCATTACCTTCCCACTGGAGCGGTACCTATTGATCTACTCACATTTGCATGTTTTCAAACTGCTAGGTTGGCAGGAGCAGGGGCTAGCAGCGGGTGCTCATTCTGCTCCCGGGATTTGAACCTGGGACCTTTTGATCCGCAAGTTCAGCAGCTCAACACTTTAACACACTGTGCCACCAGGGGCCCCATCTACAGTGTAGGTCCAGGTTATCTGAAGAACTGTATCTCTCTTTATTCGTTTAACTGTTTTAACTGCTTTATGTTTTATTCTATTGTATTGTTGTTTATTGGCATTGAATTTTGCCAGATTTGTAAGCCGCCTTGAGTCCCCTCGGGTGAGAAAGGCGGGATAGAAATGATGGAAATAAATAAATAAATAAACCTGTCAGACACTTTCGATCCCCTTGGCAGGGCCTTCTCTCTGTTCCACCATCTGCTCAAGTGTGTTTGGTAGGAACATAAGAGATGACCTTTTCGGTAGCTGCTCCCAGATTTTGAAATTCCCTCCTATGAGAAGCCAGGATGGTCCTATCCCTGTTTGCCTTCTGCATGCAGGTAAATACTTTTCTGTGCCAGCAGGCCTTTGGGGGAGAATGAAGGGCATGATGCTGGGGAGGTTGTGGGTGGGGTTGTTTTTAATTTTTGTATTTGCTGTTTTAAAATATATTGGGTTGTGTCATGTAATTGTGAGCCATCTTGAGTCCCCATGGGGAGAAAGGCGAATACAAATAAAATAAATAGATCTTCTGTCATTTGAAGACAATTCACAGACACCACAGTGCTGTGAATGGAAATACCAAAGGCTCTAAACTCAGAGCTTGGGATAGTGACCTTTAGGACTACAACTCCCATAATTCCCAACCAGTCTGAGGAATTATGGGAGTTGTAAGTGAAAAAGTAACTTTTCCAAGCTATATGGACCACATATCCGGTGCTGGATCTCTTGTTCATTTCTTATTCAAAATATAAGGATTTTGGAACAATGACTAAGGGTGTGTGATTTATGCATTTCTTTTGCCAATACTCTGATCATGGAAGTAAATGTATTTTAGTTGATCCAAGAGAGCTCCAGACAGTTCAACATGATTTTTAAGTGTGTAAAAGCCAGTAGCAATTCAGTTTGCCTTTTTTTTCCACTGGTGTAATTTTAATATTTCTGAACCATTTAACTAAGCATATTCACAGCTCTGTGTACACATACTTAGTCTTACCTCAAGAGACCACCTAGTCTGTAGGCAGGCTGTGAGGTTGAGGAATTAGGGGACAACATCTGGCAACATGGTGAATTAAATTTTTCTTTTGCAAGTGAAAAACCATATCCTCCATCAAGGCACAGCAGGATATAATGCTGTTGAACATACAAGATTTGTTTTGATCTCTTATAGAGTAGCACAACCAGCATTCAGTTCGCACTAAATACAACCCAGTGTCTGGACTATACCTCAGTCTAGGGGCAACCAATTAATAGTTAGAATTAGTTGAACAATTTCCACAAGAAAAACATACCAATCTTATTAAAGCTTTAAAATGACTTTCAGCTCTCAATGCAAGAATGTCTAAGCATGTTGTATTTTTCAGCACATCAAAATACCCAGTGCCTGTCGATTTGTGAGCTTCCATGGTTTTGCAAAACGTTTTCGGCTTTTAAAAGCACAATGAGAATTTAACAAGCCCTTTATTGGTTCTGTGCAACCATTTTGTTATTTTGACAGGCTTTTAAAAAATATGCTGTTGTCTAAACACATGCTTATGTTATGTTCAAGCTAAAAATTATCATTAAAAAGTACAGCTGCTGCCTTTTTACTACATAATGGAAACCACACTAGTTTGAATGACAAAAGAGAACTTTAAAAGATGCATACATATGGCTACTGGTCTAGGGATCACCAGGACTCAACCTCAGGGTTCATGAACTCCAGTCTGCAATCTATTTTCAGTGTCATCTTGAGTTCTAAAACGTGCAAAGTATGAATAAAATGGATGCCAACAGTTTGGATTGGTGCGCCCTAAAAACCAGGTATTTAGCTCTTGTAAAGGAGGCCATCAGATAGCAAAGTTCATATAGTTAGTGGATTGCTGTGAGTTTTCTGGGCTGTATGGCCATGTTCCGGAAAACTCACAGCAGCCCGGAAAACTCACAGCAACCCAATGATTCTGGCCATGAAAACCTTCGACAACACATTTATACAGTTAGTTCTTACTCAAATGCCATTGCTTCTACTCCAAATCAACCAGTCAGCATCAGTTATCACTGGCTTTTTGCTGAAGTGCCCACATCTCAGACATGGCTCCCATTGTGTTGATGTGTGTGTTTCTATGAGCTCACAAGTAACTATTTATCACATGACAATTGTAATATTTCATGGTTGGATTCAGGTTTAATCATAATTAGAGCAGACCCTTTGAAATCAATGGGACCCATGCTAGTCTAATATCAGAGCAGGTCCAAAGTAATTTTCAAGTATATGTGAACAGAAATTTTGGTGCCCCTCCCCCAAAAAAAACCTATCACTGAAAAATAAAAGTGTTGGATAAGTGAACATGTTGGATAATAAGGAGGGATTAAGGAAAAGCCTAAATAAAGAACAACACTCTGAAAACCGGGGAAATCCAGACAGAAAGCAATCAGGGACAGCTAATACCTCCCAAATAAAGATTCTCCCAGGCAAGAGGAAGCCAGGCCTTGAAGCCACAGGGCCATTAAATGCTAATCAAGGTGATTAATCCACACCTGCCTCCCAAGAGACAAGAGCTCTTTCTCCCCCCCTGGACATTATTCCACAGACAAATAAACCCCACTTTCCTTGCTTCCAACAGACGGCAGCGGGCTCCGGAGTTCTCGATGTGGGCTCCGGAGTGCCCAGCATGGGCTCCGGAGTGCCCAGCATGGGCTCCGGAGTGCCCCACGTGGGCTCCAGAAGGCCCACCCGGCCCACTGGAAGGCCCAATGCGGGCTTTTGGAGCCTGCGCTGGGCCTTCCGGAGCCCGCATTGAGCCTTCTGGAGCCCGCGTCGGGCCTTCCGGTGTGCCAGGCGGCCTGAAGTAAACCCAAAGAAGGCCCGCAAGGCCCGAAGAAGGCCCACAAGACCCGAAGAAGGAGGCGGGGGATGGTGCCATCCTCCCGGGGGCCTAAACTGCGCCCCCGGAATGATTGCGCCACAGGCAACCTCCTAAATGGCCTCGCCAGTGGACTGCCTTTGTCTAATATGAATCCCCTTGACTGCAAAGACCTTAATCCAATTGTTAGTTTCTGCTAGAGGAATCTAACTGAATTTCTGGAATTGTAAAGGGTAATTTACAATTCAATAGGTGACTCAACAAATGTGTTATAGTTCATATTGGCAGGTGGATTTAGGCCTCTGAATCATCTCTAAATATGACTAAGTTTGGATTCAATTCCATGTTCCTCGCACATTCTTACTAACTCATCACACGGGCTGATTTGCCCGTCATATCCTGCTTCCTCTCCGCTTTCAACACGGAACCATTTACATGATGCACAGGCACTTCCAGCCAAGCTCTGCACCAAAAAGGGAGAGGAAGAGGCACACACCACTGTGATGGCAACATGAGAGCCTTCCTGTGTTGCTTCCCCTCTCCCCCCCCCCCCATAATATAAGGGGCATGATAAGGTGGGCAACGTGGAGTGTGGAGGAGTGACAGGTTCTCCACACCCCCTGTCGGGAGCCCATAGATTCACCCCAATGCAGGGCGAATCCTTTATAATGAGGTCCACTATGTGTTCTGTGTCAGTACTCTGTGTCCGGAGATGGCATGAGATGGGGATCATGACACTGCTCCTCAAATAAATATAGCAAAACTCCACAATACAACAGTTTAAAAGAGGGCTGGGAATCATGTGGCCCTCCAAAGTTGGCCGGATTACACCTCCAACCATGTTGTCCAACATAGTTAATGACAAAGAAAGCTAGCAATTGTAGTTCAACAACATGTGGAGGGAGATGTATGATTCCCATCCTTAGTTCAAAACAAATCATATAGCACCATTGAATGCACTAAGTGAAAAGTAGTTTGCTTGCTTAATATTTTGTGCACTTTTTTATTTAACGGCAACTAGAATAGAATATCTCCCAAATAGTTAAATTAAGTCAAAGACCATGCACAGAATATGGGTTTGGAACTCAAGGCTTCAGTATTCAGGTCAGCAAAGAGCTCCCTGGGCCCAGTATCTTCTCTTTGGTCCCAACACCAAAACTGATCCATGTGTTGATTCCTCCTGCAAATAGCTATTAACCTTTAGCACTCCCTGCGCCATCGCTTGGGAAAATCTGACATGACAAACATACTTATGTAAACAAACAGCTGGAAAACAAACATGATGGCACACTTCAGTTGAATGTTTATAGTGCTGGGGATGCAAAAATGGCATCAATACCGAGAGTCAGCTGAAATCAGCCTCTAGCAGCAGCCAACAGAAATCCAAACTTCCCAGCACTAGATATTTTGCAATATGATGTGAGAGAGCAAGATCTTTATCTTAAGCTTTCTTTCTTCATCATAGTCCATAACAGCTAAATTTACTGTTGAGGCACAATCAACTAGCACAAAAATTATTTGCCATAATGTAACAGATGCATTCTGTTGGCAATAGCAGAAGCAGATATTGTGCATACAGCAATGTCATGTGTTGCGGTCATCCATTGCATATTGTGATTGCATATTGTACAGCAACACCTAGTCATTGACATGTTTTGCACTAAGTTTTTATTCTGCATTGAAGCTACATAGAGATGGAGAAGCATACCTGTGTTTGTGTATATTTTATGTTATACTGAGAAGACACCAAATTGCAGCTATAGTTATAAATGAATATCAGCAGTCAACAGTTAAATAAATAAATAAATAAATAAATAAACAATTACTGTATATACTCAAGTATAAGCCTAGTTTTTCAGCCCTTTTTTAGGACTGAAAAAACCTCCTCAGCTTATACTCGAGTGAGGGTCCTGGTGGGCTTATATTCAGGTCGGCTTATACTTAAGTATATATGGTATATTTATCATTTTCTCTATTATTATTGGTATTGTTACATTTATTATTTTACTCTATTAATTATTATTATTACATTTATTATTTTACTCTATTATTGATACTTTTAAATTTATTTTACTCTATTTTTATTATTATTATTACATTTATTATTTTACTTATTAAAAGGATACATAAGCACATTTACATTGAAGAAGATGAAATAATGATTTAATCAGAGTTGAACAGTCATATCTTAAATTACAGATTCAAAAACATTTAAACTACTGATGCCTCAATTAATGTAATTTTATTGGTATCTCGGCTTATACTGAAGTCAATGTTTTCCCAGTTTTTTGCGGTAAAATTACGTGCCTCGTCTTATATTCGGGTCAGTTTATACTCAAGTATATATGGTATGTGTGGAAAACAGCCACATTATCAGTTCTGTTGAAGCAAATTAAAGCCAGCTCCTAAGGGAAAGAACTACTAAAGTTCTTTTAATTGTTTACTATTGTTTGCAAAATTATGTCATTGCATAATTCAAAATAACAACAAAAAAGGTGATATGTGTATAAAATAAAAGAGTAAATGGAGGATAGGGAAAGGAGGAGAATCTTGTCCCCTGCATCACGTAACTGTCAGAATTCTGGCAGAGAATTGAAAGGGACCCATTGCACCAAGGTAGGTGATGGAAACATTGTGGGATTGGGAGCTATTGACTAGTTTACCCATAAATAGCTTGGGATGGGAAAATGACAGAAGGGAGGCAAGCCAGTAGTGGGATTCATATCATTTTGCATGATAGGGACTGCCACCAAAGGTTGTAATGCCAGTTTGCCTGTCTTGTGTGATAAAATCCTCAGTCTGAGTTGAGAGAACCTTGCAGCATAGCTGCAAGGATTTAGTAGAGAGGAGAAAGCCATGCCCCTCCCCTTGAGCTTATTGAAAGAAAGACAGGATATTTATTTAATAAATAATCATCTTTTATATATAGGTATTACGTATATAGAAATATTTTTTTAAACAAAGGGCAATATCTTACATCAGATCTGTAGCTATCTACAGTGGTGGGCTACGGTGGTGGGCTGATGGCTGCAGGCTGGGTCCACTGAGGGCTCTCAGTGTGCCAACCGCTAAGTCGACCTGGTAGAGCACTAGCTCCCTCTCAAACCCCACGGATCGAGGTGGGAAGAGACGCTTGACCTGGTGGGTTACTTCAACGGCCCCAGCGACTCCCATCCCTCAAGGGTGAGGGTCAAGAGGGCCCGAAGATCCCCGGTCGGCGGGTCGACAAGCGGGAAGCGAGTTTAAAACTCGCACTGGCTGCAAGCCCCATGCTACACCAGAGAACATACGTGAGAAGAAAGGGAGAGGTAAGTGGCAGAACTCCACTACCTCATTAACTCAACTTAAGTAGTCCAGAAGAAAGAGGTTTGGAATTTGCTCGGCAGCTTGGGAGGATAATAGCAAACGGCGGGCTGGAGAGAACCACGGGGGAGTAGAGAGGAAAAGAGAAAAAGACCCTTATGGAAAAGACAGTGATATAGAGAGGGAGGTTTCTCTCTCCCACCCTACGGTTATCAATCTTGTTAAGATATTGGAGTCTGGATGCCATGCTGGACTGATAACAATCATCTTCTTTAAAACAACTGAGACGGAAGCGGCTGGAAAGGAGGGGGGAGGAGAAACAGAAGACGGAAAGAGACTCAAGCTGACGCAATCCCTTCAACATTGCCTGGAAGGAGATGGTGCCACATTAATAAACCTCCCCCAGGAGAAGACAAGTTCCGGATAACAAAGAAATAAAACATCAAGCAAACTGAAACAGGTGAGTGCCCTGACGAAGGCTTGGCGGAGATCAAAGGAATTTGGACTGGCAGCGGGGAGTGGAGAGCCGCAGCGAGCCTTTAGACCCAGTGCTAGTGAGCAGGAGAGCTGATTTTAAAAGACCCACGGCCAGCTATAAGGACAGACCTAGGGGTCTAGGCTTGGGAAAAGGAGAGTCCGTTTCAGAGTTGAGTGGTCTGAGAGAGATCCAAATCGGACGTAACAAAGAGAAAAGGACATGCACAGAGGTTAGAGCCTGAAAAGAAAAGTAGTGAAGGTTGACTCTGCGCTAAGCGCCTAACAAGGCAGGTGCATGACATAACAACTTGTACCTCAAAAGGGGGTATAGGCAATAGCCTTACCCCGGATTCTGCCATTGATGAAGGAAATATAGCTGTACAGACTCAGACTACATTGGAGGTCTGACTTACATAAGGGAATTTAAAGTCTAATTTAAAGTCTAAGTTTAAGTTATTTTATAAGAAAGATGGCGTTCTCCAAATGGAAACCAGATAAAGACTCCAAAGACACAAAAATCCCCACGCGTAGATCTTCTTTACCAGAAGAGGGAAGCTTAGCTGATATTCTCCGAGAAATTAGGAAAATTTCGGATAAACAAGATCTACTTCAGAAGGAAGTGCAATCGATAGCCAGAAAGCAAGACCTACAGCAAAAGATGCTTCAGGAAGAGATGTCTGAATTGAAAAAGGAAATCCGAGAGGAATTGGGAGCAATAAAAAAAGAAACAAAGGAAAACACAACTGGTATCAAAAATCTTAGAGCAGAAAACAGGAAACTTGATAACGAGCAAGCTCAATTAAAGAAAAAAATGGACTATCTGGAGGAAAAAGAGGAAAAGCTTGGGAAAATTCAAGAGAAGATGGAGTTCCACTCGCTGGAATTCCAACTACGATTCAGAAATGTCCAGGAGGAGAAAGATGAAAATATTGGATGGATAATCACCCAATTAACAGCCAGACTGTTAGATTGCACAGAACAAGAGGCGTGTGGACAAATTGATAGGGTATACAGAATCCAAACAAACTACTCAAAACACAACAAGGCAATTAAAGATGTAATAGTCCATTTTTTGAAAAAAAACCACCAGGGATGAAATACTGAGGAGGAATGCCTCTAAACCAATATTCTATAAGGACAGGAAAATAATCATTTTAAGGGAAATTCCACAATCAACGTTGAACAGAAAAAAGAAATATTACTTTCTGACAGACACACTGAAAAGACTTCAAATAAAATTCAGATGGGAAAAATTTGAAGGTCTAATGGCGACCTATAAAGGGGAAAAAATATGGATTAAAACGGAGGAAGAAGCTAAACTTTTCCAGAAGACACTCAAGAGAGAAATGAACTCAGAAGAGAATTCACCCATGTCAGGACATGGTATGAACATCAAGGGGGAAAAAAAGAGAAGATTTTTCTCACCCAGAGAAGAGGATAAAGCTGCGACTCAAACGGATACCCTGAGGGATCAAGCAGAAGAGGTGGAAAATGAGGAGGAAGAGGATGAAGAGGAACCCATTGATGACGACGACACTACACCAAAAGATGAGTAAAGTTAGTCTCCCATTGAAATGCTATTCTAACAATGTGAATGGGCTAAATTCACCAAACAAACGTAGAAGACTCTTTAACACTCTAAAGAAGGGAAGATACAATATTATAGCTCTGCAGGAAACCCACATTGATGTTAATCATATCTCATATTTAAAAAAGAGTTATTTAGGGAAAGAATTTTCTGCCGCAGATACGGTAAAAAAAAGAGGGGTGGTTTTGTATATTGATCAAGCAATACCAGCAGAATAGCAGTTTAAAGATAAAGAAGGAAGAATAATAGCAATCAGAGCAGAAATAGCAGGGGGGAAAATCTTAATCTGTAATATATACGCACCGAATGGTCCTAAGACAAAATTTATTAAATTTCTAAGGGAAAACATCGCCAAAATTGAATTCGACCACATTATAATACTAGGTGACTTTAATGGAGTCTTAGATACTGTAAGGGACACATCCAGAACAATAAAAAAAGAGAAAAATACAGGCACCCTACCAAAATATTTTGTCGCTCTAAAAGACGAATATGATTTGATAGATGTATGGCGAGAGCAGAACCCTGGGGGGAAAGATTACACATACTTTTCAAGCAGACATAGGACGTGGTCGAGAATCGACATGGTCTGGGTGTCGAAATCCTTAGCAACAAAAATTGAAAATATAAAAATTCTAAGTAGAGACCTATCTGACCACTGTCCACTGCTGCTAGAAATTAATAAAAAGTCTACTTTTAAAAAGTGGAGACTTAACGAAAACCTACTAAAACAGGGGAATGACATTGAGAAAATTAAGAATATGACTAAAGAATATTTTAAATATAATGACACCAAAGAAATGAGGCCGCAAATCATCTGGGATGCCTTCAAGGCAGTGGCAAGGGGCTTCCTGATACAGTTAAACGCCAGTAAAAGAAAGCAGAAGGAATTAGAGATGGTAAAACTAAACAATGAAATAGAGGGGAAGGAAAAAGATTTAAAAGCTAACCCGAGGAATCAATCAACAAAAAGAGCATTAGATATACTAAGAAAACGGAAAGCAAATTGGGATATGGAAAAAATTGCTAACCAGATAAAATGGGTTAAACAAAATGCATTCGAAAATGCAAATAAACCAGGTAAATGGTTAGCGAGATTAATCAGGAAGAAAAGACAAAACCAACAAATAATTGCAATTAAATCAAAAGGGAAAATCGTTACCAGTGATGAGAATATCAGAGAAGAATTTTTTTTTTTTAAATGATCTTTATTAAAGAATTTCCAGATAACACTTATCGTCTAAGGGAAAAGGTGGGTGGAGAGGTAGGTTATGGGGCAGGGAATTAAGGGAGGGGAGGGGAAGGGGTGGGTAGTGCGTGGGAAGACCAGACCTGTGGGGAGGGAAAGGGAAAATAATAGGTAAAGGGCCCTTAGAGTGGGGTGGGGAAGGGGAGGGGGATGGACCTCCGCTCTACTATCTTCTGTTAGTCTTCCTGTTTAATTCATCTTCTTAGCTCTTCTTCTACATAGTCTTCAAATAGTGTCCAGTCCGTTTCTTTCATTATTCCTCCTGTATTTTTTTTTAATCAAAAAAGTTAACTTGTCCATGTTCTTAATATCCATGACTTTGTTTAGCCACATCTCTCTCGTAGGGGTTTCTGCATTCTTCCAATCTTTGGCAATTACCAGTCTCGCAGCCGTTATTAAATAAGTATAAATTTTATCTAAATTCTCCTTGTTTTTCGCTTCTACTTTATTCTCATTTTCGAAGATATTGTATAGCCCTAATAAATAGTATTCAGGTTTGCATTCCAAATTTATTTTCAGAATTTTCCTACTTTCCACGTTAATTATAGACCAGAACTTTTTAACTTTTTTACAGCTCCACCACATGTGGAAATAAGACCCCACCTGCTCTTTACACCTCCAACATTTGTTATCAATATTGTTATACATTAAGGCAATTTTTTTAGGTGTCAGGTACCACCTATGAATGATTTTAATCCAGTTTTCCTTGAGGTCAGTGGCCCGGCAGTATTTGATTTTCTTATTCCAAATCGCCTCCCATTCATTTAGTAGAATTGGCCTGTTTATATCTCTTGACCATTTTAGCATTGATTCCTTTATTACTTCCTTTTCCGTGTTCCACTCCACTAATTTATTGTATAAAATAGTTAATACCTTTTTCTCTCTTTGTAAAATAATATCCCAAAACTCATCAGATGGACTAAAACCTTGTTTTTTATCAGCCCTAAAACAATCTCTTAATTGGTAATAATGTAGCCATGATATATTCTTATATTTGATTTGAATTTCTTCTAACTTCTTTATCTCTGGTAATCCATTCCTGTTTGACCAGTTTAACACCTCCTTATACGTTGGCCAGGATATCCACCCTAATTCTCGTCTCTGATATGCTTCTAACGGCGAGAGCCACAGCGGAGTCTTTTCATAGAAAAATCTTTTATACTTAGTCCAAGTTTTTAGTAGCGCCGATCTCACAAAATGATTACCAAAATTCCTTTCAATTTTATGTTTACCATACCATAAATACCCATGCCAGCCCCTTCTTAAATTATAGCCTTCTAATGATAAAATTTTCGCTTTTTTTAAGTTCGCCCAATCTCTAATCCAATCTAAAGCACAGGCCTCGTGGTATAATTTGAGGTCTGGCAAATCAAGTCCCCCTCTTTCTTTGGGAGTTAGCATCGTCGAGAGTTTGATCCTGGGTCTTTTATTGTTCCACACAAATTTTCTTATGTCTTTATTCCAATTGTTGAATATTTGATTGTTCCTTATTATGGGAATGTTCCTGAATAAGTACAGCATCTTTGGAAGGACTGACATTTTTACTGTCGCTATTCTGCCTAACAGAGATATTTTTAAATTTTTCCATTCCTCCAGATCTTTTTTTATTTCTTTCCATTTCCTCACGTAATTAAGTTCCAGCAAGCGATTATTTTTTGACGCAATCCAGATGCCTAAATATTTAATTTTGTTTGCAAATTGGAGTCCCGTTTCTTTCTTTATTATTTCCAAGTCCTGTGATGTCAGATTCTTTGTCAACATTACTGATTTGTCTTTATTAATTTTGAACCCTGCCAATTTTCCAAATTCTTCAATTTTATTTAGCCAAATTCTTGTATTATCCCTAGGGTTTTCTATTATGCAGATTACATCATCCGCGAATGCTCTGGCTTTTATTTCCTGACTATCTACTTTAATTCCTACTAACTTGCTATCTTCCCTTATGGAACGCAATAAAATTTCTAGGGTCATTATGAAAATCAACGGCGAGAGTGGACAGCCCTGTCTAGCTCCTCTATTAATATTGAATTTTCCCGACGTCTGACCGTTTACTCTAATGATAGCTTCTTGCTGGGTATATATAGCATTTATAGTATTTTGAAACTGTGCCCCCATATCTAATTCTCGTAATAGCAATTTTATGAAATCCCAATTCAACTGGTCAAAAGCTTTCTCAGCATCTAGTGCGAGAAAGCCTACTGTCTTTTGGTGATTATACTCGTAATATTCAATTGCGTCAATTATTATCCTGATGTTATCTTTTGTGCTGCGGTTTGGTAAGAAGCCTGACTGGTCGTCTGCGATCCAATTGTTTAAAAATTTTGATAATCTTTTTGCCATAATTTTTGTAAAGAGTTTGTAATCCGTATTTAGCAGCGCTATTGGTCGATAATTTTTAACATCACTTTGATCTTTCCCTTCCTTATGGATCATTATTATCTCCGCTTCACTCCACGTTTTTGGGATAATACTTTCTGTTAAGACCAAATTCATTATTTGCACCAAATGTGCAATAACCTCCTCCTGTTCAATTTTGTAAAACCCAGCTATAAACCCGTCTAATCCGGGCGCTTTGTTTGCTTCTGTTTCTTTTATCGCTTCTTTCACTTCTTCGGGTGTTATTGCTTTATTTAAGTCTAATCGTTGCTCATCTGTTATCTTTTGCAATTTTTGCTTACATAAATATTTTACTATTTCCTCCTGGCTGATCCCTTCCTTTTTGTACAGTTGCTCATAATACTTTTTAAATTCTTCCTTTATTTCCTCATCAGTATACACTGAGAAGAATTTAAAACATTTTATGAAAAGCTCTATACAAAAGAGACGATCAATCCGGAAAAGATAATGGAATACTTGGGGAAACAAAATTTGGGGAAGATTACAGATGCGCAAAGATTGAATCTAAATAAAGAAATTATGAATGAAGGAATCCTTAAGGCAATTAACAGTTTTGAAAGTAATAAGGCTCCAGGTCCGGATGGTTTCACCATAGCTTTTTATAAAATAGGTCAGGAAGAAGTAATTCGCTTCTTATGTAAATTAATGAATCAGGCATTGCAAGAAAAAATTATCCCAGAAACATGGAAAGAAGCAATAATAATAATGATCCCTAAGGAAAATTCGGATGGATTGGATGTACAAAATTATAGGCCTATCTCATTATTGAATACAGACTACAAAATTTTTACTAAAATCTTAGCAAATAGAATGAAAGAATTTTTAGAGGAATGGATTGGGGAGGATCAAACAGGGTTTCTATCAGCCAGAAGTATTAAAGATAATGTGCGAATAATAATAGATGCAATCGAATATTACGAACAAAATAGTCAGAAAGAAGTAGGATTTTTGGCATTAGATGCTGAAAAAGCATTCGATAACTTAAACTGGAATTTCTTTAAATTACTGCTACAGGAATTAGATTTTGGCTTCCAATTTCAAAATGGAATAAACAGCATCTATGAAGAGCAGTGGGCAAAAATACAAATAAATGGATCAGAGTCAACAAAATTCAAAATTAATAAAGGAACGAGACAAGGGTGCCCCCTATCTCCCCTAATTTTTATCTTTGCATTGGAAGTTTTATTAAGAGCCATTAATAGAGATGAAAAGTTACAAGGAATCAGATTAGACAATAGGGATTACAAATTTCGAGCCTTTGCTGATGACCTTATTTGTATTATTGAAAATCCCAGAAAGAGTATACAAGATTGGTTAAGTAAAATTGACGAGTTTGGAAAAGTGGCAGGTCTAAAAATTAATAACAAAAAAACAAAAATATTAACGAAAAATATGTCAAAAGAAAAGCAAAAAGAGTTATTTGACATTTCGGGGCTGGAGATTCCTGCTAAGATAAAATATTTAGGTATTTGGCTCTCAGCGAAAAATAACAAACTTTTAGATTTAAATTACTTGTCTAAATGGAAAGAAATTCAAAGCGATCTGGAGAAATGGAGTAACTTAAACGTGTCGTTAATGGGCAGAATTGCCATAATCAAAATGAATGTTCTCCCTAAAATGCTGTACATGTTTCAAAACATCCCAATTATAAGGAAAGCCACCCTACTAAACAATTGGCAAAAAGAAATTATGAAATTTATCTGGAAAAAAAAGAAAGCCAGAATAAAATATAGTACAATGATTTCGCCTAAAAAGCAAGGGGGATTTGGCGTACCGGATTTAAAATTATACCATGACGCCTGTGCTCTCAATTGGATTACAGAATGGACTAAATTGAAACAAATTAAAATCTTGAATTTGGAGGGACATGAATTAAGGAGAGGATGGCATGGTTATCTTTGGTATAACAAATCAAAAATTGAGAAGCAATTTGGTAATCACTTCATAAGATCTTCATTAATTAAAATTTGGGATAAATATAAAAGGCAATTTCATACCAAAACCCCCCTCTGGCTTTCTCCATTAGAAGCAAATCACCGTAGATTATTAGGGTGGAGAGATTGGCCGACTTATAAAGAAATCTTAAATTCAGCACTCAACACAAATACCACTCCGCAGTTAAAAGATCTACAAGAAATCCAATCCATTAATAGGAATGTAACGTGGTATCATTACTTTCAAATTAAGGAATCCTATAAAAAGGACAACCCGGAAGGTTTTGAAACTGAACAGGGTTTCTGGGATAGAATCTGTCAGTCCAACAAAAAAGTTATATCCATATTATACATTAAATTATTGGAATGGGAGTTACAATCAGAGGGCACAACAAAAGCAATGATTCAGTGGGCAAACAACATCGGCTGTCCTATTTATATACATGAATGGGAATCTATTTGGAGAAAAAAGATAAAATACTCTTATTCTACAGATATGAAAGAAAACTGGCTCAAAGTACTGCATAGGTGGTATCTGACACCCAAAAAGATAGGGCTAATGTATAAAAAGGCTAATAACAAATGCTGGAGGTGTAAAACACAAATCGGCTCATACCACCATATGTGGTGGAGTTGCAAAAAATTAGAGAAATTTTGGACGATGGTACTAGAGGAAAGTAACAAAATCTTAAAAACAAATTTTTAAAAAGCACCTGAACTCCTATTACTAGGGTTATACGATCAATCAGTTATGGTAGATAGAAATACAGATAAATTATTCACCTTCTGTATCACTGCAGCGAGAATGCTGGTCGCAAAGCAATGGAAAAGTGAAAATGCACCAACAAAAGAAGCATGGCTGGGAAAACTGATTGAAATAAAGGATATGGACAAATTAACTTTTTTGCTGAGGAAGAGTAATGGAAGAGCGATGAAGGACATGGACTGGTCTCCACTTGAGGACTACATTAAGAAAATTACATCTAAAAATTGATAAGGGAACTTATAACAAAAAGATGTACAAAGATCGGAAGAACACCCCCCCCCCCCATTGTGTCCACTATTCACATTCCCTAACCCTTATTGTATTTTCTGTTTCCCATCCCCTTTTCTCCCCCTTATCAATCCTTATCACTCCCCCCTCCCTTTTGTGTGTGTGAGGTGTGTTGCACTTGTTTTATTGTTGCTTGTTACTGTATGTTGTTATGATGTATGTACGTAACTTTTCAATAAAAATACCTTAAAAAAAAAGATCTGTAGCTATGGATGCATCTACATTATAGCACTAATATAGTTTGACACTACTTTAACTACTATGGCCCAATACTTTGGAATCATGGGCATTGAGTTTTACAAGGTCTTTAGCCCTGTCTGCCAAAGACTGCTGGTATCTCACCAAACTACAAATCCCAAGATTCCATACCACTGAGGCCCCTTCTACACAGGTCCTAAAACATGGAAGAAACTGGGATAAAAGGAGTGTGTGACTAAATGACATTCAATGAAAATGTGCGCTATTCGCGTTAACAGATGAAAAATACATGTTTAAAAGGTGCACTTAAAACTTGATTTTGCCCAAAAGAAAAATTGCATATTTGTATGACTGTATATCCCTGCAGTTAAGAAATACATGTGATTTCATTTCTATACCCTGGTGTAGACTGCTCCAGTGCGTGCATGCATTTTAGAATCCCGAAACAACTGATCAGGGCTGTAAATGAATGGAGCCATAAACACACAGGTGGCTAAATGGAAGCACAATTGGAAAGCAATTACAATGAGAATTCTCTGCAACCATTCCTTTGTTCTGATGTTTATGAAACAGAGCTTGAATACACATGATAGTGAGAAGAGATAATAAGAAATCTGCTTGTGTGCACATTCAGATATATGCATCTGCACTAATGAGGTCCAGCACATCTTGGAGAGTCAATTTTTTAAAAGTAAACTTCTGTTGGATGTTCCCCATCCATATTATGGAATTGTAAAATCTGCTACAAATGGTAGGAGACCAATTACCGGGACTGACAGGTCTGTGTTTGGACTTGCTGTCTGGTTCCCCACTTACTTGTCCTGAGACTGTTTGGAAGCACCCTAAGTCATTCCAATTAAATTGGTGACAAACTACATTCATTCTACAGTGCAGAGTTCCATCTCCTGATCTGACCAATAAATCCTACCTTAAGGATGGTTAGCCATCCCAAGTGAAAGCACTTTACAATAATAGTAAGCATGATGTGACAAGCCTTCTCCCATCACTCGCTGGTCACATTATCCTGGATCTCCACATTCACCTGCATCACAGAACTTTGTTACATGGAATGTCTTATTAACTTTTTTGGTAGATTTTTAGGGAGTTCACAATCATAACAATAGTTCTATATTATACATGTGAATGGGAAACGGTTATGGAGTTGTGGGTCTAATTCAACAATAAGCTATAGTATATTGGCATGTCCAAATAAGGCATCTGACTATAGTTATGTTCAAAGGACATCCTGGTTACTTTTAGTACATGGATCTACCTGGGCTAACATTGAATTTTTGCATCACTTTGCACTAGTAGCTGAGATCTTGCCTCCATTTTTATGCAGGAGAAACGTAGCATGTTATGTTGTTGTTGTGAAAGCTGAACACATAAGGCACTCTGTATTGCTCTTCTTTAGCAAGACAGGATTTCCCAGGACTACAGCCTAAACATTAAGACTATTGTTCCTGCCTTCCACTATAGCCCTACAGGGTGGTAGTGCCACCACAACGTCTTTCTTCTTTTTTCTAATCCCTACACATTTCCTTCCCTGGGAGCCTCCACCCACCATTAACTTCATCTCCGATAATGCCAAAGGAAACAAAGTATTTTCCCTTCTATTTTAAAGAAAAAGTAAAAGCTTTCACCACAGAAACCACCTGAGGGCTCAATTTCCACTCTTCATTAAAATCTACTGGATAACATGCGATAAATAAAAGGTGAAAAAAATAACATTGAACCCTAAGTAAAATATACACAGGATGTGGATTCCTTGAATTCACTACAAAGTGCAATTCGGTTTCAGTGTAGTTGTAATTGTCCCCCCCCCTCCCAGGAACCATACACAACCTTAATCATATTAAAATAGGCAGCATTTTAGATTTTCACATGGAGGTGGGGAAGACAAGGAACAGAATGTGGGTGAGTATAAATTGCAATGTTTTCTCAGATAGAGAAGCTACACTCTAAAACTTTCAAAAATATCTGAATTCCTTCAATAAATAAATTTTGTACATCAACAAATGGTGCTGATTACTCCAAGCAGCAATAAGTCACACCCTCCAACTGTCCCAGTATGGCAGGAAACATTTAGTCCTGATGCTCACTGATGTATTTTATTAATGTTATTTTACTGTTATTGTTTTAATTATATATGCTGTCGTTATATTGTTTTATCTGTTGATTGGGCTTTGTCCTCATGTGAACCACTCCGAGTCCCCTTGGGGAGATGGAAGCAGAATATAAATAAATTATTATTATTATTATTATTATTATTATTATTATTATTATTATTATTAAGATCCCTGTTCATCCTTTGTCATCCCACTTTGTTGGCTGCTTTTAAAATGTCCCAGTTTCTCTGTGACCCTTGCACTTTCCCCCTTCACCTTCAGTTTTCTTCAGATAGTGTACACTGAGTTCAAAATGTGAAAGTAATTCACAATCAGTTACCTGAATGGAGGGAGAGAAGAAGTGGAAGCAGAATTTTGCCCTTCTCAGTAGACTCAGGAAAAGAGAAACCGTGGTGGTCTCTTCTAGTTCATGCGTTCTTTCTCGTTACTGCTATCCCTTCACATTTGCAGTTTTGACTTTTGCAGATTTAATTATTCACAGATTTTATTAAAAATGTTATCTCTAGGAACTTCTAGGTCCTCCAGTATAAATTTCTTCCAGTCATGCTAGAGGACCTAGAGATTTCTAGAGAAAATACCTCTATAGCGGTGGTTCTCGACCTGTGGGTCCCCAGATGTTTTGGCCTTCAACTCCCAAAAATCCCAACAGCTGATAAACTAGCTGGGTTTTCTGGGAGTTGTGGGCCAAAAATCCTGGGAACCCACAAGTTGAGAACTACTGTTCTATAGGAATCTCTTGGTCCTCCAATACAATTCAATGGTCATTTTCCAGCAGAAGTGTCATGCTAGAAGACCTAGAAATGTCATTTTTTAATTTGCGCCTTTTCACTTTCACAGTTTCCCTTTTGCAACAAATGCTGGTGTTGCTTTGCCACATGTGTCCTGGTCGTCATCAATGAAACATTGAAAGGTATGTGAGGTAAACCCTAACCTGTCAACAGCTTTCCAATGAAAGGTTCTGGTCACAAGATTCTTGGCAATTGTAGGATCCTCTTTTTTCCATCAGCCAGGCAAGTGATTACTGTAGTAGGACAAGTGGCCAGGCATGGTTTTGCAGACTCTTGGACCATGGCCAAGATGAACTGGCTTTAATATATATGATTCATCATAGTTTCTTTAAAAGTCTATACTAAGAAAACAAGGAAAAATCTATGGCAATTGGAGGAAGCAGAGACATAACCTCCCCACATGTTGAAACTGTTGGCTGTGAGACAGTTAGCCAGCCTTTGAAAGCCTACCAAAAGCCTACGTATAGAAAGAATGGGATTGGAAGGACACTGAAGAGGAACATACAATTGTCTGCAACAACTTAGGAAAATTGCTGGCAGTTTCTCAGATCCGGTTGAGTGTGGGAATGAGTGTAGGAGTCGCGTCAGGGGTGTGGGTGAGGAGGAGGTGGTTATTAATGTTTGCTTAGGGTTGATTATAAGCTGAATCGCAGGTTATTCAGCCCTTTTCTCATTTATAAGCTCCGGGGATTCCAATGACTAACTCGCCAATCACCAACTTGGCAGCAAAAAGGTACAAATGTCTCATAGCAAGCAGCCCTTTGAACAATCACTAGTGTTTTTAAAGAAGTCAGGCACTGCCTTTTTTCCCCTTCTGAGAACTACTCACGGTTTATGAATGATGTATAAAAATAATAATGAGCAAACTATGCACTGTTTAGGTTTTGACTTCAGTTCTGTTTTGAGTTTTAAAGCTATTCTAGCAACCATTCAAAGAAACATACACCCCCACCACCCCTCTGCTGACTATGTTCAAATGAATTTGGATTTGATCACTGATGCAGAAAAAAACAAACAAAATGGGTGTACAGGAACTTAGGGTGGCGGCTTTGCATGAATCACAGGCAGTCAAACAAGGTGGGGTCAGGAGTAGGATGAAGGAGCCACAACGTAAGCAGTGCCACAGACAGCAACAGGATCAGCTCCCTCCCCATCACATTAGGTTAGTATTTACACCCACAAAACATGTCAGAATTGACAAGAAGACCACAGTGAGTTCAAACAATTTGGCTTCACTGTGAAGAAGTACAGACCAGTGGGCTGACACCTCTCCGTTTTACATCCCTTGGTTATTCTAGAATGATAATAATCACAATTATACAGAGAATCAAGGAGGTAGAATTATACCACAATTGAAGCTTGGTTACAAAATACATCCTTTTTAACAGTGGTTCTCAACCTGGGGTCCCCAGATGTTTTTGGCCTTCAGCTCCCAGAAATCCTAACAGCTGGTAAACTGGCTGGGATTTCTGGGAGTTATAGGCCAAAAACATCTGGGGACTTCAGGTTGAGAACCACTGCTTGTGGTTATTGGCTAACCTAAAAATCCCACATTCAGAAACTAAACTGGTTCAGTGTCATACAGTCTGCTTTTACAGAGGACAGATATTGTAGTTTTTTATTAGGAACATACAAGTCACTGTAATGAAAGAAAATTTAAAACAATAGCCCATGTTCTATCCTACTGTTTTTATCATCATATTCATAAGCTAATTAATACACAGTTTATAGCACTTTAATATCATCATATTCATAAGCTAATTAATACACAGTTTATAGCACTTTAATATCATCATATTCATAACCTAATTAATACACAGTTTATAGCACTTTAATATCATCATATTCATAACCTAATTAATACACAGTTTATAGCACTTTAAATGAAACTGATAGGAGCAAAAGCCAATTGGGGAGGTCACCATGACTCGCCTTATGCAGAAAAGCTTGAAAGGCCACCCTAGACAAGATGTTTTTGTTTTGTAAAGTTAGTTCCGTATTGGGAAAAAATATCATCAATGATTATGACTATGTCTAAATAACTTAAAGGCACCCACCTGACCTTGGAAGCTAGACAGGGTCAGCTCTGTTTAGTACTTGGAAGGGAAATTACCAGGTGCTGCAGGCTATATTTTAGAGGAAGACACTGGCAAAACCACCTCTGAGTAATTCTTGCATAAGAAAACTCTATGAAAATCATGCGGTCACCATAAGTCAATAAGCAACTTGAATGTAATATATATAGTAATGTAAGATAGGAATGAATGTAGGTCAGTAACACAACAGAAAGTCTGAGGCCGCTGTTGTTGTTATCTTCCTTCATGTTAACTTCAATTTATGGCAATCCTGTGATTGAGCGGTGCCCATTGCCTTGCTAGGGACTTACAAATGGCTCTTTTTCTGAACCAATCTATAATGAGTATTTCCTCTTCTCCATCTATCTTCCACATTATTATAGTTTCCATTGGCTAACCAACCCTTGGTGTCTCCACTTAACTTACAATTGGCCCTTTACATTTGCAAATGTACCTTTTGTGGATGTGATTAGTAATGTGTTTGAGTAATATATTCTCCCTAGGAATCTCTAGGTTCTTCAGGTTGACTCAGTGGCCAACTAAACTTTTGTGAATGTCCTGTGCCCCTAACACCCACAACAATGGAGGGCCTACTGTATAAGTTGCTGTGAAAGAAAGTGTCCTTGGAAACTCTGGCCCCTTCCACACAGCTGAATAAAATCCCTCATGTTCTCCTTTGAACTGGAATATATGGCAGTGTGAACTCAGATAACCCAGTTCAAAGCAGATATTGTGGGATTTTCTGCTTTGATATTCTGGGTTATATGGGTGTGTGGAAGGATGCTCTGACAAGTCTTACTGTAGTCTACTTAGACCATTGGACTCAAGTTTGACCTTGAAGAAGATAGCTAATTATTTTGCAAATAAGTAGCTTCTGTTCTTGGTTAGATGTTTAGTATGATTTTGAACTGGCAACTTTGAAAGCTGCTTTCAAAATGGATGCTGAACCAACCCAACTTAGGGCCCTTCCACACAGCCATATTTATGTATTTATTTATTTATTTATTTAATTATTTATTTACAGTATTTATTAGGCTTGCTCAAATAATTCGATTTTCCCGTTACCCGTTATTAATTCGTTATTTTCGTTTGTTTTGAAGCAATATACGGCCTTGATTGTCCACACGTCTGGATATCGCGGTTTCGAATCGCGAGAGGCCGTTTTTTCTTATTTCGTCGTTTTTTTCGTTAGGAAAAAAAAGCTTTTGCAAATCACCCAAACTCCCACCATTCAGGCCCTTTCCTTTTGCCCCTCAGCAAAAGGGGCGTCACAGGCTCAGCCAATGGGAGGGGGCGAGGGGGAAGGAGGCCGAGGAGGAGGAGGAAGACGGAGGGGGGAAATGGCCGCCGCCGCCGCCGCCGCCTCGCCTCAGCTCAGGCCTGGTGTCTCTCTGTGAGGCGGGAAGGCGGCGGATGGAGCCGGGAATGGAGAGACCGAGAGAGACAGAGAGGGGCCCGGCGGTGAGGTTTTGACGTCTGTGCGAAGCTAGGCAAGTGGGGTTTATATATCTGTGGAAGGTCCAGGGTGGGAGAAAGAACTCTTGTCTGTGGGAGGCAAGTGTGAATGTTGCAATTGGTCACCTTGATTAGCATTGAATAGCCTTGCAGCTTCAAAGCCTGGCTGCTTCCTACCTGGGGGAATCCTTTGTTGGGAGGTATTAGCTGGCCCTGATTGTTTCCTGTCTGGAATTCCCATTTTCTGGGTGTTGTTCTTTTACTGTCCTGATTTTAGCTTTTCTGTAGCTAAAAATGCATATAAAATTGATTCTATAGGGAGGATAAATGATTGGATTTCAACTCCTACAGCTTGGCTTTCTCTGCCAATAATGGTACCCATCTTGGATATTGTAAGGGATTATTATTATTATTATTATTATTATTATTATTATTATTATTAGACCTTGCTCCCAGGAAGGTGCCTTCGCTGTGGCTCCCAACTTATCTATCTATCTACCTTTCCACATATTCTCCACATTGTGTGTATGTGTATGTATATTATATATACATGAGCCCCGATGGCGAAGTGTGTTAAAGCACTGAGCTGCTGAACTTGCAGACCGAAAGGTCCCAGGTTCAAATCCCGGGAGCAGAGTGAGTGCCCGCTGTTAGCTCCAGCTTCTGCCAACCTAGCAGCTTGAAAACATGCCAATGTGAGTAGATCAATAGGTACCGCTCTGGCGGGAAGGTAATGGCACTCCATGTAGTCATGCCGGCCACATGACCTTGGAGGTGTCTATGGACAACACTGGCTCTTGGGCTTAGAAATGGAGATGAGCACCAACCCCCAGAGTCAGACATGACTGAACTTAACATCAAGGGATACCTTTACCTTTACCTATACACACACACACACAAACACACACACACATATGCAGGGACTATATATATATACACAGTATATATCACACACACACCAATTTAACAAAGTTTCAGCCACAAAAACAAAGTTTCTGAAGTAGAACAATGACTTTCACAGTAAAGACAACCCAATTTAACAGGAAATAAGACTTTCAAACCAGGAACAGATTTCTGCAATTATTAAAAAATGGTTTATTATAAAAGCTATGAAAATTCGCCAAAAATCAGAGGATAAGGGAAACGTTCCAAATTTTGGTGAGCTATCAGTGTTAAATGTGTTCTACCACTGTACCAAGTTTGAGGAAGATCACTCAAAAAATGAGGGTGGGAGAGTCCTGTAAAGTCCTCTCCCTCTGTGCTGTTTTTGGGAATTGCGCATGCGCGTCCGCCATTAACGAATTAATTTAGAAAATAACGAATTTTTTGGGGGCAAAATTCGGAAATACCTTCAAAAACGAAACGCTGCCCCCCTCTACTTTTGCAACGAGTTTAGAATCAAATTTTTCGTGGATCGATCAAGCCTAGTATTTATATTCTGCCCTTCTCACCCCGAAGGGGACTCAGGGCGGATCACATTACTCATATAAGGCAAACATTCAATGCCTTGACACAGAACAAAGACAAGACAAACATGGGGCTCCGAGCTGGCCTCGAACTCATGACCTCCTGGTCAGAGTGATTCACTGCAGCTGGCTGCAGCTGGTTGCTCAACAGCCTGCACCACAGCCCGGCCCCATATAACCCAGAATATCAAGGTACAGTATCTGCTTTGAACTGGGTTATCTAAGTCCATACTGTCATATATTCCAGTTCAAAGCAGAAAATGTGGGATTTTATTCAGCGATGTGGAAGGGGGCCCAGATAAATGAAAGGTGATAAGCTGAATATCCTTAGAAAAAACCTTAAAACTTCCAAATTTAAAGACTGCTTCACTTGTGACATTTTTCCTAGTGATTATCTTATGTGCAGAAGAAGTGCACAGCTTTGAATTTTTTCATAGGTAAACGTATCTATTTTCCTAAGTTAGACCTGCATATAATTAAATCTGTCAAATAAATAGCAGAAGTTGCAGTGGGTGGGTATGTTTGGGTTATTAAACTCTATAGTGAGCATGGTATGCATAATTTTTCCAGCCGTGGACGGACCTTCCATAGCCCGAGAGTGCCCACTAAGGTGGCCCTCTCACATGTCTTCAACTGTGATAGTCGTGGGACTTCTCCTGTCCAAAGAATCTTAAAACATCACCAACCTCAAATAGGGAGCCTTAGTATTTCAGATAGGCTGGATTCAAAGCATATGGGGCTTTCTCGCCAGTATTTTGAATTATGCCTGGAAAGAGGCCAATAGCCAGAGAAACTATTGCAACAAGGAATTTATCAGCATCACTAAGTGGGCAGACAAAAATCTACACCCAAGTAACATGAGCAGAACTGGAGTTATAAAACAAGGGAATTATATACCTTGTGGTTTGGTTTACTTATTTATTTATTAAACATAATTTAACATAATTAATTGATACCTCATATTTGTTACTGCAGATTAGTCAGTATTGCTCGGTTAATGCATAGTAGCATTGAGCCACTCCCTTGTAGAATATTGTAAATTACATTGCAATGTAACTGCAACAAAAGATAATAATAGTGTATTCCCTCATAGAGAAAAAGCATACAAAAGGGTTGTGCTTGCACAACATCTGTTGCTCAGTTGCTGTTAGCACTGGGTTTTATTATCAGGTTATGAATATGTTAAACCACTACAATTCAATGTCCTTTTTTAAAGAATGAAGTGCACGTTCCCATTCACAATAATATTCCTATCTATATTCTGTAATCACGCAGCATACAAAAGACCGGGTTGCATAAGGGTTTATCAAAGGAAAAACTGAGCTTAACCAGACTTCCTTCCTTCCTGTGAATATGGCTTGAATGAAATGGGAACTCATTCACTATATAAATTAAAATTTCAAGCACAAATGCATTTTCTCTGAAATAGTTCTCTAATTTATATCATGTTTTATGCTGGCACCATTTGCTAGGGTAAACTAATACTGTTAGATGAGATCAGTGCAAAAACTGAATTAGGTAAACTCATTCCAAATTGTGTAACTTTTTGCTTGCTTGGTTGCAGCAAATTAGTAATAGTACTTTTACTTAGAATGGTATGTCTTTTTTAAAAAAGCTAAAAATAAGATAAATGTTTTAAAGCAGAAGTTTTAGGCTGCAATATACATCAAGGATAAGCTTCCTGGAATTGTTTCTATTATTATTGCGTGCCTTCATTTCTGACTTGTGGTTATTCTAATGTAACCCTATCATGGGGCTTTCTTTGCAAGATTGTTTCAGAGGGGGTTTTGCCTGAGCCTTCTTCTGTGGCTCAGAAAATATTACTTGCACAAGGTCACCTAGTGGGTTTCCATGTCTGAATGGGAATCCAAACCCTGGACTCCAAAGTTATAGTCGAATGCTCAAACCATTGCTGGCTGTCAATGTAGTGATATCACCTGTCCCCTTTTCCCCACATGCTACAATTCAATTATGCTGACACAATTTGCCTTTTATTTGCCATGCTGCAGTTCACTATGGCCAACATCAAGCTACGATATTGGATCTATGATCTCTCTGTGTATGTGTGTGTGTGTGTATATGTATAATGTTTATGTTATATATATAAACTGTGCCTGGATTTCCCTACCTACCCTGCTGCCCTTTTCCTGCTCTTCTCCCCATTCTGTTCCAGAGGGAAGGAGGCAGGAGGTTCTGTGGGGGGCAACCAGGCCGCGGAACCCTAATGGCAGCTCTGGCTCTGGCAAGATGGCAGCTGCGCCAGGGAAGCCTCTTCTCTTGGACAAAGGGAGGCTGACAAGACAGGTATCTTGGACCCGGAGGCAAGGCCAGGGCGGAGGGAACTGGCGATAGAGGCCATGAGGAGGAGAACCAAACACCGAGCATAGATGGCTTTAAGGAAAGCCAAGTGCCAAACATGGGAGATTTCAGTTTTAGAACCTTAACAGTCATATGTAGTATAGTGTGTGTTGCTTGAATGTCCAGCAGATGGTGCTTTGAAGCAAAGCATGTTTTTACCTGTCTCAGGTGTGACATCTGTATAATAGTAGGCATGCGAATACATAAAAACACTCACCAGTTCGAATGCTGTGTTGTGTCAAAATTTCATTGCAATCAGTCCAACCCCCTACTGCCATGCAGGAAAAGCACAATCAAAGAACCCCCAACAGATGGCCACCCATCCTGTGTAACAACAACAACAGAAACCCCAGGGGCCAACCCCCTTCTTCCATTCAGGAAAAACACAATCAAAGCACGGGCTCTGCAGAGTACAGTTTGAGAACCCCTGCCTTGGGCTGTCACTCACTAGCAGGAGGGGACTGGTCACATCATCCTGCAGTGCCCCACTTGCCTGTGCCACCGAAGTCCATTGCACAGGATAGCTAACTGAATGTCTAAGGTGGCTAGATTTCTAGTCGTGCCTTAATTTACAGAGATAAAAGTGGAATACAAATAAATATATAATCATCATAATAATCTTAAATGTGAATAGAAACAGTTACACTGGTGTACATCTAACCTACAGCATTGCAACTAACAGGATGTCAGACTACATACAGTTGTCCTTCCATATTCACAGATTTTTCTAAAGCTACCATTCCAGGATCTATTTCCATACATCACTCAATGGAATGCAGTTAGACCCTTCAACAGAGACTTTGGTTTCTGTAAATTCTCGGTGCTTTCATGTTTACCAGTTAACACACATTTACTACTCGCATTAACCTCAATAAACACGTCGTACATACATATTTCTATAGTATTTATCTAAGAATGATTAAATGATCGAGTTTACTGAACCATACTGAAGACATAAGTTGAATGTCTTTCTTACTCCCAACAATCAGTAACAGACATGAAGGCATAACATTTGAGTTGGATATCTTCTTGATATAACAATAGGGAATAGGAGTATTTCCTTCTCTGTGGTCCTGTTCAAAGAGAAGCTAAGTTTGGCACTATGCCTTCAAATTGCGGTGAAGATTTCTGTACCCTGCAAATCTATAGTCTGCGTTATTCTTCTGTCAAAAACATACTCTAGGGAATTCTTTCAAATTATTGCCAGCATATGGCACAGGATGAGCTTTCTGATTGTGGAGGAAATATTAAAGGGCTACTTATTTGTGTGATACTCTTTGTCAAAATAAAATGTTTAAATGGTAATGAATGTGTTGGGACAAGTTTATTCTAATTAATAGTCTTGGATGTTTAAAAATCACCGCTGATTTCTCCCGTTTTCTGTTCTGTTGCTGCAAATTCATTGTGTGCTTTGCTCAGACAAGATCTTTGTTCTTATGGAAGAACCCACACCAAACTCCAAATATCTTATTTTCCCCAGTTAACATTTGTGCTCATCTGGTTTGCATTTAGCATTCTTATGAGTCATTTCACTTTGATAGGAACACTATGCTATAGAAAACTGCTGCTCGTATTTTAACTTTTAAAATCAAACATGGGATTATAGATTATCTAAGTAAAGCTGCAAGTGAAGGGGAAACCCAAATGTAACATGTGTTGCCTTGTGAAGTAAAGATTCCCTGTACAAAGTGTCCTTAATTCCCTTGCGATCGTGGTCATTTCTCCCTTCTGCCATCACATCCTTTCCCCACGTTTTATGATTATGTTTTTGGAAGCAGGTCAAGTGATTCTATAGGATGTTCTGCACTTCCTTACAGCTGACCATATTTGTTTTTCTATCAAAACTGCTTGATTACTATTTACGTTCCTTGCTTCATACATTTCCTGAGAGCAAAAACATTTTTAAAAAAAATTAAACAGCCCATACCACATACACGCAAACAAACTATTCATAGGCATAGATTTAAACAGGGCTGTGGGGTTTTTTTAATGGCTAGTGAAGTGATTTATATGTAAAAAATGTCCTAAGTACTCGTAAAATTCCCAACAGTGTCCTAGAGAACATTTTTTTAGAGCACAACTACAAAGTAGACATGTATTGAGTGTGACTAATGATTGAATCACCACTTCAAGCAGAATGGGCCAGTTCTGCTTTGAAAAAGGAAGCACTCGCAGGGTTATTTGTGGCTACTAAACGGAAACATCCTCGAAAGCAGACTCCGTGATGCCTCTCCTGGTTTTATGAACCCAATTCAACTTTTGTTTAGCCTCAAAACTGGTGTTGAGAAAAAGAACTCGAGTGAACCTGATTTCATGCTAGTTGGGTAATTCTGGGAGCTATAGTCCAAAAATTTAACTTCTCTAAGCTCTGTGTCAGTATGTTTTAAAGCAAAGGAAGAAAAGAGGCTCTGATTAAAGCAGCTTGGGGTTGCAAACGCTCCTGCCTTTGGCAGGGAAATTGGTGTTATTTGATTCTTGTCACCCAGCTTGCCTGGAATCCCAGGTTCATTCATGGTATGCCAGTTCCAATAGTTTCCAATTAGAACTCACAGAGGTGAAAGGCAGAATCGGAGGTCGCGTTTATGGATTCAGTGATCAGAGAAAGATACCAAGGAGTGAGTTCCAAATCAGACATGCCTTCTTTTTACAGACATCATTTATTTATTTATTTATTTATTTCTGGTGTTTCTACCCCGCCCTTCTCCCCTAGGGGACTCAGGGCGGCTTACAAGTTGGCAACACAGTGCCATCACATCAACAATACAATAGGCATTAAAAACTAAAAACATTTAAAACATCATAAAAACCAATATACAATAATAAACATTACCATGCACCGAGGTAATGTCCTTTCATTCACTAGACCTTGTTAATCCAGAGTCTTAAAAATCGACTGTGCGAAGCTCGAACGCTTGAGCACATAGCCATGTCTTTAGTTTTTTTCTGAACCCTAGAAGGGAAGGAGCTTGCCGGATGTCACTGGGGAGGGAGTTCCACAGCCGAGGAGCCACCACCGAGAAGGCCCTGTCTCTCGTCCCCACCAGCCGCGCTTGTGAGGCAGGTGGGATCGAGAGTAGCGCCTCCCCGGATAATCTTAAGGTTCTCGTGGGCTCATAGGAGGAGATACGTTTGGATAGGTAAATTGGACCGGAGCCGTTTAGGGCTTTGTAGGTCAAAACCAGCACTTTGAATTGGGCTCGGTAGCATATAGGCAGCCAATGGAGCTGGCTTAATGGGGGGTAGTACGCTCCCTGTAGGCCGCTCCCGTTATTAACCTGGCTGCTGCCCGTTGTACTAGCTGGAGCTTCCGGGCCGTCTTCAAAGGCAACCCCACGTAGAGCGCGTTGCAGTAATCCAAATGAGCTGTAACCAGAGCGTGGACCACTGTGGCCAAGTCAGACCTCCCAAGGAACGGGCGCAGCTGGTGCACAAGGCAGAGTTGTGCGAATGCTCCCCTGGCCACCGCCGAGACCTGGGGCTCCAGGCTCAGCGATGAGTCCAGGATCACACCCAGACTGCGAACCTGCGTCTTCAGGGGGAGTGCGACCCCGTCCAACACAGGCTGTAACCTTATTCCCTGTTCAGCCCTGCGACTGACCAGGAGGACCTCTGTCTTGTCTGGACTCAATTTCAATTTGTTGGCCCTCATCCAGTCCGACACAGCGGCCAGACACCGGTTCAGGACCTGGACAGCCTCCTTAGTGACAGGTGGAAAGGAGTGACAGAGCTGGACATCATCTGCATACAGATGACACCGCACCCCGAAACTCCGGATGATCTCTCCCAGCAGCTTCATGTAGATGTTAAACAACATGGGGGACAGTATTGAACCCTGCGGGACACCACAAGACAATGGTTGTGGGGCCGAGCAGGTGTCCCCCAGTGACACCATCTGGTGCAACCCTCCAGGAAGGACCGGAGCCACTGCAGAACAGTACCTCTGATACCCATCCCGGCAAGGCGCCCCAGAAGGATACCGTGATCGATGGTATTGAAGGCTGCTGAGAGGTCCAGCAGAACCAGCAGGGACACACTCCCCCTGTCCAGTTCCCGGCGTAGATCATCGACTAAGGCGACCAAGGCTGTCTCGGTACCATGCCCCGGTCTGAAGCCAGACTGTGCTGGATCCAGAAAATCAGTGTCAACCAAGAATGCCTGGAGTTGCGCGGCCACCACACGTTCCACAACCTTGCCCAAAAAGGGGAGATTGGAGATAGGCCGATAGTTGCATTTCATAGATATTTAAAATAATAGACATTGTTCTGATTGGTGCAAATTACAATCCGTGGTCTCATTGGTTTGATGTACATTCATTGTTGTCATGTTTTACAGCTTGTGATTGGTGGATGTATAGCAGGAAATTTAATAAAGTTTTTATTGGACAAAACCTGAGTATTTTGCACTGTTTGAAGACCTTAGGTGATAAGATACCCTAGTCCCCTTGAAGAAACAATGGAGGTGAGGCTGTGGTGATGAATTCTGGATCACTTTGGGAAAGATTCATTATGTCCCTGTATGGTCGTCTTGCCGTCTTATTATCTGTATTCTAATCTGTGATTTAACATGGTGATTTGGCTGTTGATGGAGTTCCTGTGCTTCTTTGGTGTCCTGTACCTATTATGTGTTTATGTGAAGAAGGATAGCCAGGCAGGGCTTCCAAGCTGGGATGTTTCCTGCTTCTGAAATTAGTGGCGGAATTTAGAGATCATCCATTTGAGCCCTGGCTTTTAGGGTCTGTGTTTTGGATAACAATACCATATGTCCCACCATTCTCATAGGTAGATTTGGTGAGAACACAGGTGAGTCATACATCTTCATACAGTGTCAGACACTGTATGAAGATGTTTGTTTTAGACATTTACATGAATCCGTTGTGTAGTGTTTACAATGGACTCTGCAGAAGATGCTTCAGCTATATGTCATAAAAAGGGAAATCAGCTTGTTTAGCAAACCTTACAAATGCTAATTTGTTATCAGTAAATTTTGGTTTTTATACCCATTTTATATAACTATATATCCATGGTCTTGTAAATACTGGCATTTCTCAGGCCAGAAGGGGTCCCAAGTGGAAAAATTTAAGAAGCCATGGTCTACTGCATATGTCAGATGCTGGAAACAGAGTAAAATTCCAAAATTTTGAACTGAATTAACTCAGGATGGAGGAGAGGAGGAAGTGGAGTCTTTTCCTTCCCTGTAGACTCAGACCAAAACAAACTGCTGCACCTTCTCTTAGCTGATGAGTTCTTCCTCATTTATAATGTTTTCCACCTTGACCCCACTGTGATGTTGCTTGGTCACATGTCCCAGTTTTCATCTATGAAGTGTTGAAGGGCATGGCTGACATATGCAGATGGAAGTTATGCTGTCCATATTTACAGGGAGTTACAGGGAGAGATCTACTCCCCTGTTCAAGGAGCTCCACTGGCTGCCTTTTATTTTCCGGTCCCAATTCAAGGTGTATACCATCACATATAAAGCCCTAAATGGTTTGGGACCCACCTACCTTCGTGACCGTATCTCCTACCACAAGCCTACACAATCCCTTCGCTCATCAGGGGAAGCTCTCCTGTCTCCACTCCCGATATCCCAGACCCGCCTTGTGGGAACAAGGGAGAGGGCCTTTTCTGCTGTGGCCCCCCGATTGTGGAATTCTCTGCCCGCGGAGATTAGGCAAGCCCCCACACTAGCAGCCTTCAAGAAAGACTTGAAAACATGGCTCTTTCGCTGCGCTTTTGGAGAGTAACCATTTTATATTTCTTTTCCGTTGCTCCCCCTAATATCTATCCTCCAGAATACCCCACTCCCTTATGACCCTGTTCGCTGTGGTTTTTATTTTTATGTCTTTCTCACCCCGAGTTTTAACTTAATGTTCATGTGGTCTGCCCTTGTTTTTATTGTCTCCTTGTTTTATTTTGTAATGGATATTATTTACTGTATTGTTTATTGTATTGTGTTGTGCAGTTCTTTTATATGCTGTTTACATTGTATTGTTTTGGGCGTGGCCCCATGTAAGCCGCCCCGAGTCCCCATTGGGGAGATGGTGGCGGGGTATAAATAAAGTTTTTTTATTATTATTATTATTATTATTATTATTATTATTATTATTATTATAATATGGAATGACAATTTTGGACCATGTAAAATGTGTTGGAATTAGCAACCTTCTACAAGCCTCCTATACTAGTTGTTTGTTATGTGTATAATTGAGATTGCTTACTATATGGTATGTATTATTGATTTCTAAATTGGACTTTTTTGTAATGTGTTGTTTTATCTTAACTGATGTTGTCATTATTTAATATGTGGTGTAATTTTACCTCTATTTTTATGTGTTATGGCACTTGTATGTGCTTCTGTAAGCCGCTCCAAGTCCTTCTGGAAAATGGTGGCAAGGTATAAATAAAGTAGTAGTAGTAGTAGTAGTAGTAGTTGTAGTTGTTGTTGTTATTACTACTACCACTACTACTATTATTATGTTGGTATGCAGGTTTTCCCTTAACTCTATGTTGTTTGAGGTTGTGGGAGGGACTACAGACCATGTGACCAGATCTGAGACTATTCAGACTGAGACTCTGTTTTAGAAGTCAGTATGCATTAGAAGTACAGTGTATAGTTAAGTATAGTATAGAAGTCAGTATGCATTAGAAGTTAGTTGAGTACAGTATGCAACAGAGAAGAGACTGAAACAGAATGCTTTAAGATCAGATTGTTTAAACTTTGAACCAATAAGTAATGTACCTGAATGCTGAAAACATGAAGTTTTGTAAGTAAATCAACAATGTTAACTTTAAATGAAGACTACTTATTTTTTGGTCTCTTGAGACCACGATTGAAAAGCAATATATTTTATGGGAGAGTAGATTTTTTTGAGGCAACTGAAATAACACTTCTGAAGATCTGCCATATATTTTATGCATTCGTATATCTTTGTTCCTAACAGTTCAAATAGAAAACCAGGGATATCAGTCTAACAGCTGAGAAACCGAAATTGTCTTACATTAATACCTGTGGATATTTACCACTAAGGAGAAGATTGATTCAAGCCAGTTTTTAACTCTTCTCAGGAAGATCATACTTTACAAAAAGGTTACGATTATTCCAAATAGTGCTAATGTTAATTGATCTCCAGAAGGGTCACACTCCCAAATGGCTATGGAGATTCTGGTTTTCCAAAAGGTTATGGTCTCTAAAAAGACCATGCCTTTCCGGAAAAAAAATAATATAACCAGATGACAGTGGTAGGAGTTGAGTTTCACACTGGTGTGCAAGAATGCGTCTATAATAGTGTGTTGTGTCTTTTACAGGTATTCAATATTGTAACAATAATGTACCTATGCTAGGAAAGTATTTACCTTATGTATACCTTTCATTTTGTTTTTTTTTCTTTTTGAAACACCCACAGGTATAATTTCCTAGGCTCCATTCCTTGGGTTGCACCCACGTAGTTTATAATTCTTGCCAGCACATCTGTAGTCTACATATAGCAGTGCTAAGAGAATTCCTTTACTATAACATAGAGACTGTTAGTTCATCTTTAAAAAGGAAGCATTTTTCCAAAAATGGGAAGATGTGAAGAAGAATATTGTTTTTAAATCAGATTTTCAAAAACATACGCAACAAAACAAAAATGAGAACCACCTTCACAGAATACAACTAATGAACTGAGAAAATGTTTCTGCAATGGAGCTACACAATGGTACAATACCAACCCCTTTTAGAGGTTTTTCAGATTTATTAGCAATGACCGGATACAATCACAAAGCAAAGAAAAATGAACTGATTTCCCATTGAGTCATATTTGGATATGATCCAATCACAGTTCACATTACCAGATTGATTCATCAAGAGCACTGCATATAAACACGACTGAAGAGAAAGATGCACAAACAAGCCTTACAATTTATTTATTTGTGCTGCAACAGCAAATTTCCCTAGTTACGATCCCAGCACATTGGTAATTCAATTCTTCTCTTCACCTCATCCTCAGCCCCCAGCTGCTCACCATCCATAGGACATGCTAAATAAGTTATTTACAAAATGCTGTTTCAGAGAAAAGGTTGCAATGTGGTACTGGTTGGGAAGCCATGCAAATATTTTTAAACTAATTAACTAAACCATGAATTAAAATTAATTTCAATAATATAACATTTAGCCTAAAAGAAAGCATGTGTGTGTATTTGTGGTAGAGCAGATGAGTGCTTGGAAAAACCAGGCTTTAGTCCAAGAAACACTCATACACGGTTAGGATTGGTGGCCATGCTAGGAGTGATATTGAGACCTGTATTCAACATGGTCAGGGCATGTGGGTAGTTGAAATCCAAAAAACTACCTTTCCCATCTCTGGGGTAGAGGCACTTATGGAATTGCACTTTGTTCTCATAGCACTGGGTAAGGCGCTATATTTCCTTTCACAGCTGAGCAGCTGCCACTAACCATAAAAGCACAGCTAGGCAAATAGCTTTTTGTTTCATCATAAAATAATTTTCTGTTATCTGTGCACACACATAAATCACACTTGTTTTATATGTATCAGAATTATTATTTTTTTTGTTATTCTAACTCTTGCTGCACATTAAACATGAATCCCATGCAATACAACTACAAAGCGTTAAACAACTGAGCAGCATGAATGTAAAATCACTGAATAATAGTTCCCTTCAACAAAAGAGGTAATGATGTAACATTATATATTTGATACCATCAGAGAATTATATGTACAATCTTCTACTTGTTCACTCTCTTTATCCATTGACACCTCAACCACTCACTTGGCTGTCCATACAGAAAGCTTTTTTTTTCTTTCAGCTCTTCTCTCTCAACCTTCAGGTCATATTACTTTTCCTTTTACAAATGAGTCACAGCCACAATAGAATCTTGTGGGTTTAATATCTATAGTTATGGTGTTTTACTCTGAACTTTATATCAATGGTGTTGAATTTATTTTGGGAATTGGGTTCAAGACCTCAAATAACTGTTAAAATTCAGACTAAAACCCAGAGCTGATTACAGTTGACATCAGATCTTCAACTACTGCTGCACACCAACTTTCTGTATATGATAGAAAAACCAGGAACTTCCATTTAATATGGAAAAAATTAATTTTGTTACACTACAACTGCTGTCTGGGGGAATTTTGCAACTTGCATTCCAAGGATGCTTCTACACGGCCACATAATCTGGATCAGCATGTGGATGAAAGAAATCCAATTCCATTTTGATTAGTCTACACCAGATTTGGACACAACTAGATTTCATGCCAGGGATAATCCTTTACTTTTACCTATGTACACTGAAGTGGCCATGAGTCCATAGCCATTCTGACTAGCAGCACACTGGCGTTGGATGAAATGGGAATGCACATAATGTTCAACAGAGTTAATAGGTGTAGTGTGGGCTTAGGATTTTTGTGTACATGTCTGATATTGAAATGAGTGAGAGGGCTGTATTGGTTTACCCTCAAAATAGCTGCTCAACTGGTACATTTCCAAACCAAATTATAATCACAAAGTGCAGGGGCCAGATGGAAAAATACTCTGACATTCTATAAGACAATTTCGTAAGGTTAGGACCTAGATCTAGGAGTGTGCAAATTGGCTGGCAAAAAGGATTTTCTCACCTTATTCTGTCTTCATCAGCCTCTCCAGCCCCCTGAATGTTGCACTGCTTTGTTGAATGAAAGACAGGCAATGATGTTTGGGGGGGGGGGGGGGGGGGAGAGAGATCTGCAAAACCTGCTGGTTTGATAATCAGGGATCCCTCTTCTGACCAGTATACCAAGGCCTAAATCCAATTGGGTCAAACCCATAGACTTCCAAAAGGCACATTAGATGGACTAATTTGATTCAATGGATCTGGTGTTAGATTGGACTACCAAGTGGTCTGTTACCGCTGGGCAAAGGGACGTTGTGGGTTAAGGAGGCGGTGAGGCAATTCCACCATTCCAATTACAAATGCTACAGCAAGACTTAATCCTGTTATTTTATGAAGTGTGTTGTAACTACAGTAGAGTCTCACTTATCCAAGCTAAACGGGCTGGCAGAAGCTTGGATAAGTGAATATCTTGGATAATAAGGAGGGATTAAGGAAAAGCCTATTAACCATCAAATTAGGTGATGATTTTACAAATTAAGCACCAAAACATCATGTTATACAACAAATTTGACAGAAAAAGTAGTGCAATACGCAGTAATGTTATATTGTAATTACTGTATTTACGAATTTAGCACCAAAAAATCATGATATATTGAAAACATTGACTAAAAAAATGGCTTGGATTATCCAGAAGCTTGGATAAGCGAGGCTTGGATAAGTGAGACTCTACTGTATGTGTATCAAAGAGGCTACATTTTCTGTTTCAAAATTTGCTACAAATATATATAACCTGTTATTTGCTTTTTCAATTCTGAACTTTATTTTTTCAATTCTGAAATAAAAATGGAAAATGATACACCACTGGGTTTTATTTACAAATATAATTTTATATGAAGGTATTTAAAAGATTTTCCCCCTATAGCATAGCATATCCTAAAATTTATAAAAGGAATATTATATCACATTTAACATAGCAATACTTTGGTGGCAAATACATATTTTCAGATAACTGTCAAAACGCAGTTAGGCTTTGTTTAATTTTTTTATTTTTAAGGGGAAACTGCCAGATTAGATTTTTGTACAAAACTAATGTTAGTTTTGCACTAGCAAATCTTCAGTTGTTTCAAATGGCTACTTAAACATGCATCCTGCTGATGTCATGTTTTGCTCTTTATTATTGATTAGACTATTTAGAACAGCAATCAGTTTCACTTATGGTTCTTTCCCCAGTTTTCTTGAGCTAACACTTGAGCCATAAACATCACAGGGCAATTTGAAAATCCAAACCAAAAACCCTTGCATAGGCCAATTTTAAAATAAAGTAAACAATCATGGGACATGCCTTTAATGATAGATAATTGGCTGAAATACCCTTAAGGCAGCAGATCTTGTCTGATCTTGGAAGCTAAGCAGAATCACCCTAGTTAACAGTTGGATGGGAGATTATCAATGAGTACCAGATGCTGTAGGCTGAACTGGTAAACTACCTCTGAGTAGTCCTTGCCTACAATTCATAGGATCGCCATAAATTGACAGGTAATTTGAAGGCAGAGAGATTAGATTTTTAGAATGCAAAACTGTCTCAAAAAGCAAAACATTTCAAAGAAAAAAAAACTCCTAACATCTATAAATAAAAACAAAAAAGATGAATATCTTTTTATGAATACTATTTACATTTGTTTTGGTTTTTTTCATTATTGCACTCTAAAGGAAAAAGTGAAACAGAAAGCAAAACTGCTGTAAAATACTTTCCATTCCTTCCTTTTAAAGATACTGTTTATTTAGACAGAATATTAGTAAAATAAATTGGAAATATAAAGGAATAGATATCATTGTCTTTATTATTATTTTAATGTATCTTACTAGTATAAATCTTGGATGGAATGCAATATTTATGTGTTTATTCATATTTTAAAAGGCTGGGATAAAAGTAAATGTAAATGTGGATACAGTATGGCTGCCAGAAACTTTGAAAACAGGTTTTCCTTTATATTTAACAGATACTTATAGCACCATCTACTGGGCATAGTGCAAAGCAATGTTTTTACTTAAATAGCCAAAACTTGGAATTACAAAAGGAACAGAATGCAGTCCATCACTTTACTACTTTTACTTTGGATGCCAATAAACATTCTGCTTAGTGTCAGTGCAGATCTACGAAATGGTTAGTGGGAACCTGGGAAGGGGATCATCCACCAATGAAGAGCCATCAGATGGTAGAAAGCCAGGAGAGACATCACTGAGACTGCGTTCTAGGATGTTTCTGTTTAGTAGTCTCAGATAACCCTGCAAGTGATTCCTTTTTTAAAGCAGAATTGGCCCATTCTGCTTGAAGTGGTGATTCAATCATTAGTCACATTCTATACACTTCTATTAGAAAATGTCCTCTAGGACAGCAGTTCCCAACTTTTTGTCCTCCAGGTGTTTGGGTAGTGGTTCTCAACCTGTGGATCCCCAGATGTTTTGGCCTTCAACTTCCAGAAATACTAACAGCTGGTAAACTGGCTGGGATTTCTGGGAGTTGTGGGCCAAAACACTGAGGATCCACAGGCTGAGAACCACTGTGTTTGGGACTTCAGTTTCCAGAAGCCCCAGCCAGCTTGGCCAAGTGTCGGGAATCCTGAGAGCTGAAGTCTAAAAAGCACCTGGAGGACCCAAGGTTGGGAGCCAATGCTATAGAGAATTTTATGAGTATTTAGTACATTCCTTACATATAAATATATATCACTATTGTTATACAATAGGCCTGTTATTCTCAATATTTTCTTCACCACAGACCCCCTTTTAAAATATCATAATCATAATCATACATTTTATATATTACCCACCTCTCCTGGTGGCTCAAGGCAGGATACAACAAAGTCAAAAACATACGAACATAAAATGTACACAATAAATTGCATAGATAAAAACACAAATATAAAAAGTGCACCAAACAGATACAGAATTGATACATAGTAGCAATAGAATGTAAATCAAAACTCATGATTGAAAGTTGATGTGCTAGCCCTGCTGGAAGAGATGGGTCTTCAATTTAAATTCTGTCAGCTTGTTTTTCCTCTTCTACACTGCCATATAAAATCCAGATAATCTCCTTTGAACTAGATTATATGGCAGTATAGACTCATATAATGCACGGGCTATCTTCTTTGATCTGGATAATATGACAGTGTAGAAGAGGCCGTAGTTGTTAGATCTTCTCTAGCAGTTCATTCTATAGTCGTGGACAGGGAGCAATGAAACGGTCATTTGGGTGACAGTCATCAGACAAGTTCTGGCTGGTTGAAGTAAGGATCCCCCAAAATACCTAAGTGTCCTAAAGAACAGATTGTGCAGGAGAAATCGATCCTTTAGGTAACCGCTCCCCAAACCATGTAGTGCTTCAAAAGTCAAAACCAACACTTTGTACTTTTGCCTGGAAACTAACTGACAACCAGTGGAGAGACTTAAATATGGGTATAATACGCTCCATGCAGTGATGCCGGCCACATGTCCTTGGAGGTGTCTACAGACAACACTGGCTCTTCGATTTAGAAATGGAGATGAGCACCAACCCGCAGAGCTGGACACAACTAGACAATGTCAGGGGAAAACCTTTACTTTTACCTATGCTCACTTCTAGATGTTCCTGTAACTAGTCTGGCTGCCATGTTTTGAATTAATCGGTGTTTCCAAATTTGATACAGAGGTAACTCAATATACAGTGCATTACAGAAGTCCAACCTTGAGGTTACTAGCACATGCTGGGAGTAAACACTCCCGACTGTTGCAAATACCTTTTGTGGACCTGCAAGACTTAAGATTTAAGGAACTAAATTGCATGAAATAATTATTTCAATTTTCTCATAAAGAGCCTTCAAATTTAGAGAGAAGGGGATATATGTCAATCTGTTAATACACATACTCTTATTATAATATAATATCTGCAATATAATGATTCCATACAAATTTAAAATCATAATATCAACACTAATAATAGTTAATAATTTAATAATAATAGTAGCAATAGCAGAACAGTAATAACTTGCTTTCATTTCATTTCACTTGTTTGTTGGTTCAGATTTAATGTCAAAAATCCTTTGCAGATCTCCTGTGATCACATCATGACTCCCCATGATTGAGATCCACTAATATAGATGATCCCTTGTAGCCAGGTATGATTGTCTTCCAAGGGTAGCATCTTGGCAGTGAGTCCATTAATGACAAATCCGCATGATCCTTCGCAATGAGGACATAGATTTCTAGATAGAAGGCAGTCTTGAGAAGGGCTTTATGTACCTTCCCTTTGGCACGTTTCACCCTTTGCCCTCTATTTGTGCCTCCATATAAATGACATATAAACCCCTTTATATAATAAAAGTGTAAATATGTTTCTATGTTTGTGGGTATCCATGTATGTTTGTGGGCGATTTACAAGGCTCTTGTTTCCAGAGAGCGCAATAACTCCCATCAGTGGCAAATCTGGACCAAATTTGGCACACATACCCAACATGATCAACTTTACCAAATGCTTGTGGAATTTGGAGTGGGTTGACTTTAGAAGCTGGGAGCACATTCAGAAAGCATTATGCACCTAACCAATGATGGTTCTAGACCAAACGTGGCACACATGACTAATTTTAAATGCTGGTGGATAAATAAATAGCATTACAAAATCCCTAACCCGGGCGTCTCCGGGGACTCAAGTTAGTAACATATAAATAACATATATAACATATAAATCACTTCACTGGCCATTAAAAAAAACCACAGTCCTGTTTAAATCCATGCCTATGAATGGTTCCTTTGCGTGCATGTGGTGTGGGCTATTTTTACTTTAAAAATGTTTTTGCTCTCAGGAAATGCATGTAGCAAGGAAGGTAATAAGCAATCTTTGGTCAGCTGTAGGGAAGTGCCAAACATCCTATAGAATCACTTGACCTGCTTCCTTAAAACATTAATATAAAACGTAGGGGAAGGATGTGATGGCAGAAGAGAGAAATGACCATGATCTGGAGGGAATTAAGGACACTTCTCCACAAAAGTCGACAGAATACAATACTGTTGGAGCTCTGTGGGTGTAGCATTTTTTCAAATAAAGCAGAGAGTGTTCAAGGATTGGGACATTCATAGAGGCCCCAAGATGCTTGTTTAGAAATATTTTGTCTGCCTCTGAAATATGGACCATCTACAGATGCCATTCTCAACTTCTGGAATAGTTTCTTTGAAAAATCTTGCAAATCTCTTGGGAAAACATGTGGACAAATGTCAGCATTATGAAAGAAGCAAAAACCACCAACACTAAAGCAATGATTCTCCGCCATCAACTTTGCCACATTGTTTGAATGCCCAGTCACCATTGTCCAAAGCAGATACTTTACTCTCAGTTCAAGAATAGAAAACAGAATGCTGGTGGACAGCAAAGGAGATTTAAAGATGGGCTTAAAGGAGAAACCTTTACATTTCTTACCTTTTAAAGCTAACCTTTAAAAATGTGAAATAACACCAAGAACTGGCCCTCGAGTGCTCTAACTGGAGGTTGGCTGTTATCAACAGTTCTACGGATTTTGAAGGGGCATGAATAGAGGGTAAAAGAGGAAGTAATGTCGAGCAAGCCCTTGCCTGGTCTGCCTTCTATCTAGAAATCTATGTCCTCATTGTGAAAGACCATGTGGATCCAGAATAGGTATCTACAGTTACTTATGAACCCACCACCAAGACTCTACCCTTGGAAGACAGTCATACTCAGCCACCTATGATGATGACCCCAACAAAAATGTTTGTGCATCGCTCTTTCATGCATTTCCTGCAATGTTAGTAGTCAGTAGGCATGTTATTGGTTATGAGTCAATAGAATGATGTGACAGCAAAAAAAGACAACACAATCCTAGGCAAAGACCTTGGGATCTCTTCCAACCCTATGATTCTATGTACATGTAAACCAGATCTAATGTAAACCAGATGTAGCTCATGAAATACCGTTTTTATTTATGAGCATCCTGGTTGCATTAATTGAAAATGACAAAATGATGGTACCTTTATTTAATGTATAGTTTAAACAATCGCCACTTGATTTTGTCGTCTATGAAGGATCTGTTATTCTTCAAGCATTAATTCTGATTACTGGTGTGTTTCTGGCTCTCACCGAGTCTTTTCAGTCCGAAAGGGACTTGAGCAAAGCTAGAACTGAATAAGTGATTTTTGGATCCCTCTTTTTAATAACTTATAGGAACATATTGATAGGTTTTCTATAACCAACCTTTAAAAAAAGTAAATGAATGTCACACTGGAATAGACAATAATGTTATTACTGCAATGATTATTGTGAAAAGTTGTTCTGTGAAACCCCTCGGGTGACCACACTGATCAATCATGGTCAACTTGCTTGGTGCACAGCAGGAAAAATCTAGATCTGTGGCATTTGTTATTTATTATGACTAAAATAGCAGGTGAATTAACTGTGTCAAAATAGGAATATAAATCTTAAAATAATGAATATATACACACATCTAGACAATTGGGCATCCTGCACTCTGTGAGTGCATTTGCATATGAAAACAGTAGGGATCATCCAGAAGTTTCTGCACTACAGATCCCTGTAGAATTCTGGGAATTGCAGTGTAACAACATCTGGAAACTCATGGAATTGCCATCCCAGCTTAATATGAAAAACTCTTTCTGAAAATAGCATTAAGCTACTAATCTATATTCATGGGTTTGTTGCTTGCTTATTGATATTTGTCTTGGCAGGTCTTCTAAAGGTAAGGCATGCTTTTGATTAATGCTGGAAAATGTACTGAAAATGTCTTCAAATGTAACAACGAAACCAAAATGAAAAAATTCTTGTATTAGATTTTTGTTCTAGTTTATATTCTTTATTGCTCAAAAAACTAGGTGGTAAAAGATAATTTGTCAGTGTATTGTAAAATAATACGTTTAAACATGTAATACTATTCTGAATGAAAATAGCAATGATGTCAGAAATAGTTTACCATATAAGCAATTTAAATTGAATAGTTATACTTCAGATTGATTTAAACTATTATAAAGACTTTTAGCAGCCTTGGTTTTGTTCTGTTCAGACACTGTGCTGGGCAATGATGCTGAACTTTTTTCAAATCATGTTTGTCCGTTGAGTTATCACACCAGACTTTAAGTTTCTTTTGTCATGGTTTGCCATTCTGACTATAGCAACTCCATCAAGATCTCCTGGTGCCCATCTCTGTACGTAATGAACAGAATGTAAGACTACAATACGTACAGCCTTCTCTGGGAATTGGTTTGATTGAATGTAGTAGGGCTTACTTCTAAGTCAACATTCATGGCATTGTATTGTGAATGATAGTTGGTGATTTCCTTTTAATAATGGAATCTGAAGTAGAGAAAGCCATAACATAAATCATCTGTATGGCGTTTCATGTTATATGTGGTACCATGATTCAAAAGGAAAAGATGTTATTATCTTATCAAAAGCAAGGGTGTCATAAAATAGATAGTCAAATAAAGAATTTAAGTTCTGGGAATTTGAATATAGAAGGGGAATAATTTAGATCAACTCAAGTCAGTTAGAAGTGTGTTTGGCTACAGAAATACAAATTGCAAAGGGCTCATCATCTGGTAGACTGCACTTCAAAGCATCCTTTCAAGATACTGTTCTTAAATTGCAGAGGTAAAATATTCTGTCTTTGAAGTGCCATTTGGGACAGGAAGGCCCAAAATGTGTTAAAGAATTCATCATAAAACCTAAATTGGCAGTACTCCATAGACATTGCAGCTGGGATATGAGAACTGTCTGTTTTGAAGTGAATTCAGTCTTGTCACCTTTGAGAAGCTCTATTTCTAGCATGTGACAGGTTTTAGGAGCAGACAAAAACTTGTCTTTCAGGAGTGGTCTAGATGTACATTCAAGAAAATTGTGTCTTGCTGTGCATACACAATTTTCTCTAAACAGATTATACACTTAAGTATAATTTTATTATAGATATATCTGATTTTGAGCAGCTTTTATGAAATTACATTCAATCCCCTTCTGTGTGTTTCTTTGCTAGTCTTTTTTCTATAATAATAAAGTTCTAGATGTGGTGGTTGCTGCTGCAGTAGTTCTTGTGTTCTGTGACTTTGTCATCTGTGACATTATCTGTAAATTAACACACTCTTCACTGAAGATTAAATACCAGCTGAAATGAACATCTATTTGGAAATTATCACTGTTTTTGTTTCTTCTGTGTTAGTTATGAGCTTTTAGTAAAATAATTTGGTGTTGTTGAGGTACAGCAGCTGAACCGTTAAGACCTAGAAAATCTGCCATGTGCTTTGAGACAGAAAGCTTGTCTGTATAAAGGATGTTCTAGAGAGTTGGTGCTTATGATACTATTCTGAGATCAGTCAATAACTCATTGAAGTCATTTTGGCTGTGTGCTAAAGGCTTCGTTCCGTCCGTTCACGTATTATTCTTGATCAAAAGACTTGCTCATCAACTTCCAATTGTACCAATAAGCACTCTTAAAATTATCTTTTATTTTGGCAGTAATTGCAACAGATGAGTCCTTTGAGACCAACAATTGTCACTGGTTGGATAGAATGAAACTGAGCCTTTTATTTCACCTTTCAACAATGGAGTTTTAAATAGCCGAAAGTCTTTGGCAGTCATTTGTGAAATCTTTGCAATCTAAGCAGTTTGATATACAGGAACATTTCAACAATTCTGCTTCTAAAAACTTTTAATATTTCTATAGTTAAAGGAAAAAATTGCATTTCCAGATTTTGTGTGTGTGTGTTTTGGAATGCTTAACTTTCATACAACATTTTGAATTTTGGGGAAGAGATGTTTTGATTCTCTAAGTAGATACCACTCTGTTTTAGAGTGAATTTGGATCTGTCAGAAGTACCAGGATCTAATTTTGAGTAATCCCTGCAGGAATTGAATGCTTCGGAATCTTTATTCAGTTTTGTGAAATTTAAAAAGATTAAAATATATATCTATTCATGTCCAAATAGTTTCTGATGGTTCTTTTGGAATGCTAGGAAGGTTTGAACTCCACTTTAACTCCTTTTGAAAGCTTTTTTGATTGATATTCAATAGGGGGTGAAATCATTCTGTGCAGTATAGAATAATATTTATTGAGTGGTGTTTGCTTTGGTTTTGTAGTATGGAGTGCTGGGAGGGGAAAGGACTCAATTACATTCCATCTGCTCTTCCATTAGGATGATATTTGGAAGTTACAAAAATAAAATTTATGAAATGATAATTATGCAATCCATTTGTCTCTTTATTTGCTTTTTTTTTTGTCTCATGCCGCAAGACTGTAAACCAATGTTTCCTGGATCATTAAGTAATTATGAGCAGAAAATTAATGTTGTGTTCATCAATTAGCATAATCCTATATGTGCCCACCACATGGACAACAATATTCTTTATTTTACACTTCTAGACTTGACAGTGTTTCGCTCCTAAAATTGTATTATGCATTACAACTGCCTGCAATTAATGTTCTTTTAACCTTGATAGTATTTCTTTCAGTCCTGGGAGTGTGAAATTTGACAGTATAGTTCACTGATGTATGAAAACATATTTTCATATACAGGTAGTCCTTGATTACAAACATCCGACTTACAAATAACCCATAGTTAAGAACAGGGAGAAATCTACCCCTAGGAAGGAAAATTCACTCCTGAAAGTGTTATCCTGGGGAAAAGGTGTCTCAACTGAAACTTTATCATTAATCGTTGTTTTTATAACCAGTCGAATCTTTCAAAATCCAATTATCACAGGGGCGGAAAGTGACGCAAAATCTTCTGAACAGGGCACAGAAAGCAAAACAAACACCACAGGAGTGTTAACCCTTCCCTGTTTTTCAAAGCTTACACTTAAAAAAATGTGCCGGTTCTGACTTTAAAACAAATTCAATTTAAGAACAAACCTATGGATCTTATCCTGTTTGTAACTTGGGGACTGCCTGTATTCAGCATCAATTGTTTTATTTTTACAGCTTGAGTTTTGGGCTGCCCATACAACAGCACTTCAGCCGATCTGTGTTTTTTAAAAATGAGTCGGGGCCCAATTAATTGGATCCAACATCAGTCTTACCTCATATACTTAATTGGATGGCAACACAGAATCAAAGGAGAGTTATTAAGACACTGAGATTAGGGCAGATTCATGGTTGCAGTTCAATTTTGGAATCCCCATTAAAATAGTCTACTTATAAACCTTAACTACTTGTTTCAATCTCCTGTAACAATTTCCCATGTTGGCAGTTCTTTTTTCAATATATCTAATAAAATTAAATACTACAAGAAATCAATGGAAACAAGACAAAAATCACTGGATCTCTTCGTAACGAGAAGTAATGGATAGCTGTTTCACACAAAACAAAATATAGGAGCTAGAGCCTGCAGCGAAACCAGCTATCAAAGATTCATTCATCTGGTCCTCAAAGCTATGCCATGTCTAATAATACACTTTTGTCTGTCCATAAAGGAGTAAATAAGATACTGTCCATGAAGAAGAATAAATGCAGTCAAATATATTCAGGAATGTTAATATTTTGAAAATTACCAGAATCCCTCACTCTGCTGATGACCTGAAAGTTACCTTCCTTCAGCAAAACACCTTCAAGGGAAGACTCCATTATAAAACTTGAGTTTGAATTTACTAATAAATTCAATTTTATTTATTTAGAACCCAACTGACACAATGATTTCCTCTCTCACTATAGATGTGAAATTAGTAAAACTATGAAGACTCCTTTTAAAAAAAAACCTCCATTGGCTGCTAGTCCATTTCCAAGCAGAATTCAAAGCACTGCTTTTGACCTATAAAGCTATACATGACTTGGATCAAGTAATTTGAAGGACTGGAGCCAGCGCAGTGTAGTAGTTTGAGTATTGGACTGTGAGTCTGGGGACCAGGGTCTGAATCCCCACCTGGCCATGAAAACCTACTGGGCAAATCACACACATTCTCAATCTTCATAAACCTTGTGATAGGGCTGCTCTAAGTCAAAAAATTACTTGAAGGCACACAATGTCAAATCTTATTTTATGATGTCATGAGAGCTCTTAAGATCACCCATATCAATTGAATTGGGTTCTTCTCTCTCACACACACCACCTTCTTTGGGATCATTTGGTAGGAAAAGGGGAAAGGTCCCTTTTAGTCTCTTCTCCCAGACTTTTATCAAGACACCAAACAACAACAGCCTAGGACCGAACTGTATCAGCCCTTATATCCAAAATGTTAGGAAACCAAGGTCAGATAGATGGGTACATCAGATAGCTTTGAGCCTTATCTTTCCAGAGACTTATCTTTCCAGAAGCATACAGTACAGCATGGCCCAAGAAGATTAATCTTTCTTAATGGCACCTCCTAGGCTGGTGTTGTTTTGTGTCTTGATAAATTACTTGTGTAAAGGAGCTGTGGGGCTACTTATTACATTTTCAATGGACACAAACTGGGAGGGGCAGCTAATGTTTTAGGAAAGGGTCAGAATTCAAGGTAAACATAACCAGCCAGAGAACTGTGGAAAAAATAATTCCAAAAATAATTCAATAGGGACAAATGTAAAGGTGTATATTTAGGTAATAAAATATATCAATAATATATCAATATGGATATATCAATAAAGCATGGGCAAGACCTAGCTAGACAGTAATATAAAAAGTCTAGAGGAGTAGTTCTCAATCTCTGACTGTATGTTTTGGATGTCAAAGTCAGAATCCCTGACAACAGGCCTGGTGATGGCTTCTAGGAGATGATGTCCAAAACATCTGGTAGAACAGAAGTTGAAAATCCCTGATTTAATGCTCTTAGTAGTCTGCAGGCTAAACAATGGACCAACAATGTGATGCAGCAGCAAAAAGGGGAAAGTTAGTGCAATTCAAGGCTACATCAAAATACGTATAGTGGCCAGATCCAGGGAAGTGACAATAAAACTGTTTTCTGCTTCTGTTTTGATCAGGCCTCTCACAGAATGAGGTTGTATTCCTTTGCACTTGTAGTTGGGGATGAATCCTACTGATGAGCAAAACATATACAGGACTGGGTTGCATAGTATAAATTGAACTCTTGCTGGATTATATGAGCCTTAATAGCATTTACTCTTTACTGAATTGTACCCATAATGTTTCAAGAAAAAAACTAGCATGCACTTCTCCCTATAAATAAAGATGTTGGCCAGAAATCATCACAAATTTCAGTGTAACAAGCCCATCATTTCAATATCCATATGATGGTTAATTGTGACTATTTCTTCAAAATGAGTAACAGTGAAGAATCTTAAAGACTTACAAATTTATTTTGTAAGTAATGTCACAGACTGCAGTCCATTCACAAAATACACTTTAATTAATTTGTCTGTATCTCTGTGCCACAAGTCTTTTCTGCAACAGCTTAACATGGAGATTTAGATAGAAATTGAAATCAATGGAACTTAAAACATTTTGTCTGAAGGCTTGAGTCATATTGTTTTTGGAAGTATTTACTTCATTAACATTGATTGGGCTATGCCTTCTATGGACTAAATCTTATTTAATGAGTGGCAGTTACAAGTTACAAAGACTTTAGTTCCACTGATTTCTTGGTAGTCAATTTAGTTCTGTGTTTACAATTTTACAAAGGTTCCTGTTATATATTACAAGGTATATTACAAGGAACTTTATTAAATGAAATACATTCCCAAAATGACAGTTTTAAGGCAATATAGTAAAACACTTCCCCTGGTTAAGTCACACCAGTTAAGTCTTTTAAAAATATCCAATATTGCCCCGCTTCTTAAAACAGAACTAAAAAAATTCTACCATGCTAGTCCCTTTGGTGGTTTGTTCTTATTTTTTCCTTTGCAACGCTTTGCCTTAAGCCTCTTCCTCTGTCTGGGATTCATCCATATTGGATACTGCCCATGTTCATCTAGAAGGGTCTTTGAACTTCTTTGTTTATCCATGTCCATCTTACTTTCACCTGGTAAAAAAAAGAGTTAAATAAGTTGCATATAATGTCCTATCAGTTATTTAATTCAAAACTAAAGAAAACACTACAGAAATAAGGCAGTGGTTGAGTATAGTTCTATTAGACTAACAGTGAGGGGAAAATAAATAATAGGAAGGAAAACGGATAAGAGAGTATGTACATAATCACATTCTATTAAGAAACAATGGCAACTCTCATTAATAATTGGGAAAAAGTAAGGAGTAATAGGAAGTGGATGATATGTTCCTGAATGTATTGTGGAAATAGCTAACTATGGATTATATGAACCCTTCTGAAATGAATTTATGTACCAGTAATAATGGATATATTTTACAGTTGAGGTATTGGAAGATTCACAAAGCAGATAGAAATATGAGATAAAGCAATACTGAAAATATTCAGGGAGCTGAATATTTTCATACTACATCCATAACATGAATTTCGCAAACCTACTTCCAATTTTTTGAGTATGTTTACAGCACTCAAGTGAAAAAATTAGACACAGTCCAACTCACCTTCTGAATCCTTTTTCTCTGTGACTTTATCTGCAGGAACAACAGTTACAATATCTTTCACTTCATCCATTACAGCATCAGTGTTTGTTTTCAGGATGCTCTGCAATCTGGCAAGTTCCTTGGGGGCATTTTTCTTCCTCTTCTCTGCTCGCATCTTCCGCTTCCATTTGCTTCTCAAGCTTTTTGCCATCGTTGTTTGCCTCTGTAAGTAGAAATGAGCATAATATTGAACATCTACAAGAGTGAACAAACACCTGGACTTGCATATGCATATGCTCACACATTCGGAACCTGCAATTAATCAAAAATTTATTAATTGATTAGCAATACTTCAAAGGGGATGGGAACCTGAAATGGTTGAATCACAACTCCTTGGCAACTGGCCATAAAAACCAGTGATAGAAGTTAGAGTACAACTATTTATTTTTAATAGTTTCATGTTTAATCGTATTATAGTGTTTGTATGCATTCAGATTTTAAATTGTATATTGTATTGTTTTTAGTGGTGTCAGCCACTTTGGGTTTCTTTTTTGAGAGAAAAAGCTGCATATATATAATCATATAATAAAAATAGAAGTTTCCCCATCTCTGACTAGCCATTTCTTGCATTAGTCACATTGCTAGCATCCATACTTTACTTCCAGTGTATCATAACTACAATCATCTGGGCAGGACCTTCTCTGTGTCCCAACTCATGCTCAAGCATCATTTGGTATCAGCCATGGCTTGAGGTTTTGCGTTTTGTCCTGCCACTTTTGGACTCTCACTTGCTGCGAGTATCTCTGTAGATCTTGGAAAACTATGTTTTTATGTTGATATAATTTAAGTTAAAGGTCATGTGGCCGGCATGACTACATGGAGTGCAGTTACCTTCCCGCCAGAGTGGTATCTATTGATCTACTCACATTTGCATGTTTTCGAACTGCTAGGTTGGCAGAAGCTGGGGCTAACAGTGGACGCTCACCCTGCTCCCTGGATTTGAACCACCAACTTTTCAGTCAGCAAGTTCAGCAGCTCAGCGGTTTAACCCGCTGCACCACCAGGGGTATATGTTGGTTTATTTTGGGTTCTAGTGGGTTTATTTTTGTATTTGTATTTATTATTGTTTCAGGTATTGAGTGTTTGCCTTGTTGTTGGAATCCTCCCTGAGTCCCCCCCAGGGAGATGAGAGCAAAATGTAAATAAAAGTTTTATTATTGTTGGTTGTTATGAGTTTTCTGAGCTGTATGGCCATGTTCTAGAAGCATTCTCTCCTGATATTTTGCTCACATCTATGGCAGGCATCCTCAGAGGTTGTGAGGTCTGTTGGAAACTAGGCAAGTGGAGTTTATGTATCTGTGGAATAATGTCCAGGATGGGAGAAAGAACTCTTGTCTGCCTGAAGCAAGTGTGAATGTTACAATTGGACAGCTTGAATAGCATTTAATAGCCTTGTAGCTTCAAAGTCTGGCTGCTTCCTGCTTGGGGGAATCCTTTGTTGGGGGGTGTTAACAACACATTTTATTATTGTTGTTGTTTATTCTACACTGCCAGACAAAATCCAGATGGTCTGCTTTGAACTGGATTATATGGCAGTTCAAAGCAGATAGTGTGGATCATCTGCTTTGATAATGTGGCAATGTAAAAGGGGCCTTGAAATATGCCAATCAGGACATTAAGAAGTCTCCTTTTGCCGCACATCTCAACGTCCTTTGAGGAAAAAATAGAAGAAAAGTTCTCCATAATGCCTTCTTTGTTGCTGAACTATTATTTACTAGGATGGTAGACTACCAATGAATACCAAGCACTTTATTTCAGAAGAAAGAATTTACTAACCCCCATCTTATGCGTATTCCTTGACTAAGAAAACACCATGGAATCCATGGGGTCGCCATAAACCAACAGATAAGACTTTTTTTACCTCAGGTTCCTTCGCTGCTGCCGAACTCTGCCACGCCGGAAGATTCTGCTTGCAGGCACGCTGCTCACAGGGCTACTTCCGGATCTGCGCAGAAGCAAAAGGGCTGCCCTCAGCAAAGGACGCTTCCGGGAGGCTCTCGTGATCCAACACCGCCCCCTGGCGCCTGCCTCCAGTACTATCGGTAGATCACCTCTGTGAAAGCTCTCATCATGGTAGTGATCCTCCTCCTCCTCCTCCTCCATCAAATCAGTAATTGGGGGGCAAATATTTCTGCCTTGAAAGCAGTAATGACAATAATAGTAATGTTTGCTGTAGAGACATAGGCAGTCTTCATTTTGCATGCCAAAACTACTGTAAATTTCCAGTAGTAGATATTTGACCATAAACTATAGTATGTCACTGGGTTGCTGTGAGTTTTCCGAGCTGTATGGCCATGTTCCAGAAGCATTCTCTCCTGACGTTTCGCCCACATCTATGGCAGGCCTTCTCAGAGGTTGGAAACTAAGCAAGGGATGTTTATATATCTGCGGAATAATGTCCAGGGTGGAAGAAAGAACTCTTATCTGCTTGAGGCAAGTGTGAATGTTGCAATTGGCTACTTTGATTAGCATTAAATGACCTTGCAGCCTCAAAGCCTGGCCGATTCCTGCCTGGCAGGATTCTTTGTTGGGAGGTATTAGCCCAAGCAGGAATCAGCCAGGCTTTGAAGCTGCACGGCCATTCAGTGCTAGTAAAGGTGGCTAGTTGCAACATTCACACTTGCCTCAAGCAGACAAGAGTTCTTTCTCCCACCCTGGACATTATTCCACAGATAAACTTAAACTTGCCTAGTTTCCAACAGACCTCACAACCTCTGATGGTGCCTGTCATAGATGTGGGCGAAACATCAGGAAAGAATGCTTTTGGAACATGGCTATACAGCCCGGAAAAATCACAGCAACCCAGTGACATACTACAGTTTATTGTGCAAATATCTACTACTGGAAATTTACATTCAGCCTCTGGATATACTATATTCACTAATCATAGCTTTTCATGCTCCCTCTCTTCCGCCTTACCTTTTAACTGGTGTCTTTGATTTGTAAACCAGAGCAGGGACCTAGCGTATTATTATTGTTGTTATCATCATCATCATCATCATCATCATCATCATCATCATCATTACTGCACTATGTAATAGTTTTTGTTTCTGGGTCATAAATGTCATTTCCTAATTATTACTATCATAAAAATATGGAAAAAGTTTAATAAACTGCAAAAACTTTGTTTTGACAGGACATTCTGCAGCACATTTTGCTATAGATTTTCAATGAATATCTGAGATTTTCAACCAATTTGACAGAGTTTGTAGCAGCCACTCTCCCCATGGATTGAAGCAGAGAAGAATCTATTAAGATACAACATACCTAATTAATTCAAAGCATATACAGTAGAGTCTCACTTATCCAAGCTAAACGGGCCAGCAGAAGCTTGGATAAGCGAATATCTTGGATAATAAGGAGGGATTAAGGAAAAGCCTATTAAACATCAAATTAGGTTATGATTTTACAAATTAAGCACCAAAACATCATGTTTAACAACAAATTTGACAGAAAAAGTAGTTCAAGATGCAGTAATGTTATGTTGTAATTACTGTATTTACAAATTTAGCACCAAAATATCACGATATATTGAAAACATTGACTACAAAAATGGCTTGGATAATCCAGAGGCTTGGATAAGCGAGGCTTGGATAAGTGAGACTCTACATATCCAGCTAAAACCTCAGGTGTTTTTATTTTAAAAAACCCAATGGTACATAACTTAAAATTCACAAATTAAGATCCATTATTTAAAATAATCTGGGTGGGCCTGCCAGATATGACTGGAGGTTTTCCAGCTGCAGAGCAGACCATAAATACTAGAGTATTTATCTGCAATACATCAAAAATGATCAGCACATTGTAACATAATTACACTTGTAAATTAAACGAGAACTTGGGCTTTTTTTTTTTTTTTTGGAGGGGAGGGCATTAAAGCCTTTCCTGGAGTTTGGAGATGCTTCCCAAAAGACATCCCTTGATGTTTTCGAGGGATCTATTTGCTATTTAAATGGAGATTTTGGCCTTGTTTGAAACTTCCCACAAGTTTTTAGAAACGGGTGACCTGAAATCTATAACCAAAAGAAAAAATATCTTGTGACTGTTTATTCACTATCTAGATCCATTTTACTGCTTCTATGGATAAGGACAGCTGTAGGGCCAGTGATAGCAAGAAGCAATATCTGTACACAAAGGCTGAAAGATCTGTGTTTCTTCCACCTTCCTCTTCTCAATGCAAATAATGGTTTCAAAAACTTCCTGTTAAACAGAGGATAAGAGGAAGACTTGTGAGCTGGGCACTCATTAAAACGCTTTATAAAAAGGAATTTCTCAAAGTCTTTGTTAATTCAGGTGTGCCTGTGTATGGATCGAGTCCCATTTAGATATGCACTTTTCCATCCGCTTCTCCCCACTTTAGTGAGCCGGCTTCCTGAAAATGCTATGAAGAGGCATCTGCAAGCAAAGCTCTTCAGTCCAGTCATGTAGCCCATTATACACACATTGATCCAGTCACTTGGACTTAAAAGTAGCATATTAATATGCAAACACATGAATTTGATATTATGGGTAACAGTAAGGCTAGAACATATTGAAATGAGAGCTATAAATGGAACTGTTCCCATGCAAAATTTAAATATCAACATTGAGACCACTCGCAGCTGCAAGTTAGAAATAATAGACCTGATTGATTTTATTCATTTATATCTCACCAGAGATTTCCAAACTGTGTATCATGCCATGTTAGTGTGTCACCTGAACCTAATGAGAAACCTGAGTCTATGTAAAATAAGCGATACATTTCACATCTGTAGTAAGAGAAGACATCTTTGTATCTTTTTGTCAATTGGATTCTAAATAAATATAATCAAAATTATTAGTAAATTCTCAGTTTTTATGTCTTCTGTTGAAGGTGTTTTGCTGAAGGAAGGTAACTTTTAGGTCATCAGTAGAATGAGGGATTCTGCTAATTGACATTTTTGATTATTTATTTGAGCACATTTATTCTTGTTCACGGATACTTACCAACATTTACCCCTTTATGGACAAACCAAAGTGTATTCTTGGTAGGAAATGACTTAACATTGAAAACCAGAAGCATCTTTGATAGTTGGCTTGCTGCAGGTCCTAGCTTCCTATATTTTGTTTTGTGTGAAATACATCTGTGACATTCTTACCAAATGTGGTGCCTTCAACAACTCCCATAAAGACTGTCTAGCATGTGAATTCCACCACATCACAATGAACAAAACTAATTATCTCTAAGAGGCCCATTGACTGTTGTCTTGTTTCCATCAATTAACTGCTTGTTCAATTTGCCAGCAGTAAACATGAAGCTACCCTAATATTTGTGTCCCAATGACTCTATTGAAGTATATGAGGTAAGGATGACTAAGGACCCCCGTAATGAAATCTTGAAAACATAATCTGAATTGGGCCCCAACTCATTGTTTTTAACACAAATTGGCTAAAATGCTATTGTATGGGCAGCCCAAAACTTAACCTGTAAAAATGAAGCAACTGACACTAAGCATGTGAAAAAATATGTTTTCAAACATAAGTGAGCTACACTGTCAGATTTCACATTCCCAAGACTGAACAAAAAACTATCAAGGTTAAAAGAACATTAACTGGAGGCAGTCATAATACATAATACCATTTTAGGAGCTAAACACTGTCAAGTCTAGAAGTTTAAAATGAATACTGTTGCCCATGTGGTGGGCGCATATAGGATTGTGCTAATTGTCAAACACAACATTAATTTTCTGTTCATAATTACTTAATGATCCAGAAAACATTGGTTTACAATCTTGCAGAATGAGACAAAAAAGCAAATAAAGAGACAAATGGCTTGCATAATTATCATTTCATAAATTTTATTTTTGTAACTTCCAAATATCATCCTAATGGAAGAGCAGATGGAATGTAATTGAGTCCTTTCCCCTGCCAGCACTCCATATTACAGGACCAAAGCAAACACCACTCAATAAATATTACTCTACACTGCACAGAATGATTTCACCCCCTCTTGAATATCAATCAAAAAAGCTTTTAAAAGGAGTTAAAGTGGAGTTCAAACCTTCCAAGCATTCTAAAAGAACCATCAGAAACTATTTGGATATGAATAGATATATATTTTAAGTTTTGTAAAGTTCGCAAAATTGGAATAAAGAACCCAAAGCAGTCCATTGCTGCAAGAACTACTCAAAACTAGATCCTGGTGCTTCATATAGACCCAAAATAATCCAAAAACAGAGAGTTATCTATTTAGAGAATCAAGACATTTCTTTTCCAAAATGCAGAGGGTTGTATGAAAGTTAAGCATTCCAAAACAAAAAAATATCTGGAAATGCAATCCTTTCTTCTATCTATAAGATGATTAAAAGTTTTTAGAAGCAAAATTGTTGGAATATTCCTTCAAATCAAACTGCTAAGATTGCAAGGCTTTCACAAATGACCGCCACAAATGTTCGTTGCTATTTAAAACTTCAATGCTGAATGGTGAAATTAAAGACTCATTTTTATGCTATCCAAACCAGTGACAATTGTTGATCTCAAAGGACACATCTGTGGCAATTACTGTCAAAATAAAAGAATGTTAATAGTGCTTATTGGTACAATTGGAAGTTGATGAGCAAGTCTTTCAGTCAATAATATGTGAACGGATGGAAGGAAACCTTCAGCAAACAGCCAAAATGACTGCAATGTGTAATTAGCTGATCTCAGAATAGTATCATAAGCACCAGCCCGCTAGAACATCCTTTATACAAGAATCACTGAAGCCACCATGGAATGTAAAGACAAGCTTTCAATCTCAAAGCACACGACAGCTTTTCTAGCTCTTAATTAACGCTTCAGCTGCTGCTCCCAGGTTCACAAGTCTCAACAACTCCCAATTACTTTTTATTAAAGGCTTCTAACAAACGTAGCAGGTGCAGAAACAGATTGATGATGTCCAAATAGAGGTTGATTGCCGCCAGTATGTATTCTTCAGGGGAGAGTTTGTGCATTAACAGATGAGTGTCATAGATGATAAAGCCACAGAACACAAGAGCACCCGCAGCAGCAAACACCACCTCTACGACTTCACTGTGGAAAAAAAACTGTAGCAAAAGAATACACAGAGAGATATTGAGTGTAATTTCATAAGAGCTCCTCAAAATCAGATACATCAATAATGAAATTATACCTAAATGTTTTATTTGCTTACAGAAAGTTGTGCATGCAACACAGCACGACACAATTTTCTTGATTGCACATGTAGACAATTCCTGAAACTCAAGTTTTTCTCTGCTTTGAAAACCTGTCACATTCTCCTAGAAGTTGAGCTTTTCTTCTCCAAAGTGACATGTCTGAATTCACTTCAAAACAGACACAATTCTCATATCCCAGCTGCAAGTTTTATGATATATTTCCCAAGGAAGAGTATAAATTGTACTCTTAAATCTGGTCCACTACACACAGATAGACACCAGGAAATCTTGGTGGAGTTGCTATGGTCACAGTGACAAACCACGATTAAGGAAACCTAAATATAGTCTGGTGTGATGACTTAACTGACAAAATAGAACATGATTTGCACAGGTTGAAAATTACTGCTCAACATAGTGCCTGAATAGAGCAAAAACCAAGGCTGGGTTGCTGTGAGTTTTTCAGGCTGTATGGCCATTTTTCAGCAGCATTCCCTCCTAATGTTTCACCTGCATCTGTGGCTGGTAGTGATTCCGGCCAAGAAAGCCTTCAACAAAAACCAAGACTGCTAAAAGTCTACTATGGTTTAAATCAATCTAAACTATAACAATACAATTAAAATTGCTTATATTTTCAACATCACTGCTTTTTTCATTAAAGAATAGTAACATATTTTTCACCACCTAGTATTTTTTTAATAACAATAAAATTACAGGGGAAAAAATCTAATCCAGGAATGTCACCATTTTGGTTTAGTTGTTACATTTTAAGACATGTTCAGCACACTTTCTAGCATTTGCCAGGAGCACAACTTACCTTTAGAAAACTTGCCAAGACAAGTATCCATAAGCAAGCAAATAACCTGTGAATATAAATTAGTGGATTAATTTTATTTTCAGAGAGGGCTTTCATGTTAGGCTGGGATGGCAATCCCATGAACTTTCAGATGTGGTTACACTGCAAATCCCAGAATTCTGCAGGGATCTGTTTTCAGGGATCCGCCCTGAGTCCCCCCGGGTGAGAAGGGCGGGGTATAAATGCTGGAAATAAAATAAATAAATTCATATGCAAATACCCACACAGAGTGCAGGATACATACACATGTGTATACATTTATTATTATAAGATGTATTTTCCTTGTTTGACACAGTTATTTCACCTGCTATTTTAGTCATAATAAATAACAAACGACACAATTTTCCACTGTGCACCTATTGCCCATACGTGATCAGTGTGGCCACCCGAAAGGTTTCACAAAATAATTCTTCACAGTGATACATAATTATAGCAATAACATTATTGTCTATTCCAGTGTGACATTAATTTACTTTTTTAAAGGTTAGTTATAGAAAACTCACCAATACGTTCCTATAAGTCATTAAAAAGAGGGATCAAAATCACTTACCCAGCTCCAGCTTTGCTAAAGTCCCTTTTGGACTGCAAAGTATATGCAGTGAGAGCCAAAAATACACCAGTAGTCAGAATAAATGCTTGAAGGACAACTGATACTTCATAGAAAGTCACTATAGAAGACAAAAAGCAATTGATGATTCTTAAAACTATATATTAAAAAACTATATATTACATAAAAGGTATCATTATATTGTTAAATTAATGGTATCATGATGCTCATAAATAAAATTGGTATTTGAGTTAAATCTGGTTTACATTGGAAACTATGCACATTTGCATAGAAACATAAGGTTGGAAGAAACTCCAGGATCCATCCAGTCTAACCCCCTGCTACCTAGGAACAAACACTCAAAGCACTCCCAACAGACAGCCATCCAGCGTTTGCTGAAAATCTCCCAGAAAAGAAGACTCCACCCACTCCGTGGCAGTGTATACCATCGATGAATGCCTCTTGCCATTAGAAAGTTCTTCCTAATGCTTCTTTTCCTGTAATTTGAATGCACTGTTCTGTGTCTTAGGCCTCTTCCACATTGCCCATACATCCCAATATCTGGTCCCTGGGCCCTTCCACACAGCAATATAATCCAGAATATCAAGACAGAAAATCCCACAATATCAACTTTGAACTGGGTTATCTGAGTCCACACTGCCACATATTCCAGTTCAAAGCAGATAATGTGGGTTTTATTCAGCTGTGTGGAAGTGTCCCCAGATTATGTTTATCCCAGGTTATATGGCAGTGGGGGCTCATATAATCCAGTTTAAAGCAGAAAATCTGGGATTGGATCCTGCGATATAAGATAGTATGATAGGGCCTTAATCTACAGAGAAGCAGAAAACAGCTTGCTGTCTCCTTAACATGCTATCCTTTCAAATATTTAAACATGGCTATCATGTCCCACCTGAACATTTTCTTCTCCAAATTAAACATACCTAGTTCCTCCCAGGGCCTGGTTTGCAGACTTTTTTCCATTTTGGTTGCCCTTCTCTGGACACATTTCAACTTGTCAATATCCTTATCAAATTGTGGTGCCCAGAACTGGCAATAGTATTCCAGGTGAGGTCTGACCAAGGGAGAATAGAGTGGCACTAACACCTTCTTCACTCTAGACACTATATTCTTGTTGTTGCTACCTAGAATTGTATTGGCTTTTTAAGCTGCCGCATCACACTGTTGACTCATGGTCAATAAGATGCCTACAAAACCAGTGATATTTCAGGAAATAAATGAAAGAGCCATGCACAAACATTATTATTATTCGGAGAGTGATGCTGTTCTATTTATATTTCAAAATGGAGTAGAGGAGGGAATGAATCAGAACTCAAAGCACTCTACATTTGTCTAATGTTCTTGATCATTTTAGCAAAAGGCTAAAACATGTCAAAATTAGCATTTGTAGCAAACTTATCATTTGTTGAGTGAAGTTCAAGTGGGATCCTTAACCAAGGCTCAAACTCTTTGGCAACATGACAAAGAGACAGGAATGGGCAGTTACATAATTTTTCATAATGCAGTAAGGGATAGAAATAAATCTCACAACCTCTCGCCACTGAATATGCTGGTGAGGGCTTACTTATGAACTTGAGGGCTAAAACTTCAGTACAAATTCCACCTGGCAGTTAGAAACCAAAAAAAACCCTGCTCCTCCCTTCCCATATAATTAGAAATAAGATAAGGTTGAATATTTACCTGTAGTAGCAACAGTCAGGGCTTCTAAAATGGTCTATGAGGAAAATAAAGAAAAGAAATTATCATCTAAAAATTACACCATGTCAGCACTCAGCTATCCCAAGTCAAAGAGCCGTGATATTTTCAGAACTTAATTGAATCACTGACATGTAAAAGTCAATGACTCAATGGATGTACACTAGCTGGGACTAACCATCAGATTTAGTCCAAAGCATTTTCTCCCTAAAATACATGTCAGAAGACTACGTAGGAGGAAATTTAGTGTACAAAAGATAGAACGCATTTCAGATAGACAGGTGTTAAAAGGCTCATTGAAGAACAAAGAAACAAAAGCATTTAGATGAAGGGTAGAACCCCCCTAGAATACCTATGGCTACATTTAAAATTTACACAAAATTGAAATATAAATTATACAAATACTTACAAATCCAAACAGAAGATATAAATTAACTGGATGCTGATGTCTGTACAGTGTAAGTGCCACAATCACAACCAAAGAACCAAGCAAGGATACCAGGAGCAAAGCAGGACTGTAGGATTTAACAGTGAACAAAGACAACATTAGGGAGTAATCTTCTATTTCTAGAATCTGTTTTAATATAAAAGAGAAAAACAGTTTATTGAATAATTACATGAATACCTAAAATGTTTGAATATGTATTTACAGAAGATGTAAAAATGTGTGCTAGCTATCCCCTTAAATATTATTGAAGCAGACCATTGCTCTCCCTAGCCCAAGTGTATCTATCTTGAAAGCAAAAACCATACTCTTCTGCCTTTATTAATATCCTGAAACAAGTCAGTTTGGAATTTCACAATTCTTTCTCTCTGTATCAGGAAAAAATCCAGGCTTCTATTACAGAATGGAAAAAGAAAGAATTGAAGGGAAGGAGGGAAGAAAACCAATGGAACAGCAGAAGCAAAATTCCCAGATCTACATCATAGTTTTATATGGCATCAAATGCTATTGAGCAATATGTACTAATAGACTTCTTCTAGCACAGTGGTTCTCAATCTGGGATCCCCAGATGTTTTTGGCCTACACTACCACAAATCCCAGCCAGTTTACCAGCTGTTAGGAATTCTGAGAGCTGAAGGCCAAAAACATCTGGGGACCCCAGGTTGAGAACCACTGCTCTAGCAGAATCTACTGGAAAACAGAAGGGTTGTTCATTTCTCCCTCCAGTCTTATCCTTGTGTGCCACAAAGGCAATTCAGGGAAAGGATGAGAAAAGAGATGGTACAAAGAGCTACAGACAGGAGACTTTCCCATTATGCGAGAATTGAAGTAACAGCACAACACTGAATTTCAGTCATCTTGTCTGTATTTTATTATATTTCAGAAGGGAAAATAAGTACCATGCAAGTAGATTTTCCAAGGACTTTACCTTTCATGTACAAAAGTTCGAACAGTACTGGAGTACAGAAAAACGGCAGAGGTCACCGTGGTCAAGAAAATTTGAAGTGAAAGTATGCTGTACACTTTGCGCAGGAAAGCTAAGACACAGGAAATAAAGCATATTCGGTTAGTTTAGCCATTATTTAGCTCTAGTTCCTTATTTACAAAGACAAAATAATCCATATCTTTGAGTTTAATGGAGAAATGAACTAGCAAGGAAGCACGAGTCAAGGCTGGAAAATAATTTTAATAGTATCAATTGCAATTAAGAACAGGTTATTACAGATTAACTCTGTCCTTGTTTAGCACTGACAAAGTTATGCATCAGAGAAGCTACATGACTAGCTCAAGTCATTATTTCCCTACTCAATTAGTTCAGTACTTCATAAATAGAACTGGGGAGGACACATTTGTCACAAGAGTTTACTGTTCTCATGTTAACAGCAGACCTGGGACCTCATCACACTAGAACTTGAATCCACTTTAAATCCACTTTAGGGAGGGGGCTTTAAACAGCTCAGCCAGACAGATTCTGGGCCTCACCAAACTACAAACTCGGAATTCTACAGGAGGCAGAAACCAGATTTAAAGTAGGTTCATGAGCTTGTGCAGTGGTTCTTAACCTCTGGGTCCCCAAATGTTTTGGCCTTCAATTCCCAGAAATCCTAACAGCTGGTAAATTGGCTGGGATTTCTGGGAGTTGTAGGCCAAAACACCTGGGGACCCACAGGTTGAGAGCCTGTGATGACGCAGTAGTAAATGATTATGGACGACAATATATGACACTTCCAGCAGCATATGTCTGCTGTTGGTTAATTGCAAATCCCAGCATTTATCACTACTGAATATGTTCACAAGGGTTGCTGGGAATTACAGACCAAATCTGAAGACTATCTGAACTAAGACACTCACAATGGATGAGTTAGTTAATTCAGACAATGAAAAAATAATAACTGCTACATCTGCTATTGGTTCAAAAGCTCTTTGGGTCAGTGTAAGATCTCCTTGCAGATTTGTTGTAATTTTTACTAATCCTATATTACTGTGCCTTTACCAGAATATAGAAACACAAGAAAACTGATGCCATTTTTGGAATCAGCAGGTCAAATATAACCAAAAACAGGTCTAATATTTGAGGCACCAAATCTCTGCATATTTAATTTAGACAGCGAACAGTAAAAGTTTTAAAAAAGCAAAAGTGAAAGTATTTATGGAAAAACAAACAATTAAATTGTGGCATTTAACAACTCATTCCCGAATTGGATTAAAGCAGCGATTCTCAACCTGTGGGTCGCCAGATGTTTTGGCCTTCAACTCCCAGAAATCCTAACAGCTGGTAAACTGGTTGGGATTTCTGGGAGTTGTAGGTGAAATTGAGAACCACTAAATTAAATATTTTTGCGGGTTCCAGTTAATTGAGAGTCTACTGCATGTCTTATACACAGAGAACCTGGAGGCAATGTTATGGACAGGACAATATTTAAAAATAATTTTTGTTCATGAATAATACTTTGTATTCATTAAACCATCAGAACTCAAAGGGGTCGTTCTCTCAGTCACTAATCTGGCCCATTTTGAAGCAATTTGGGGGGAAAGAGGATCAACATGTATCTACAGAAGACATGGGCCAACTTCGGCCCTCCAGATGTTTTGGACTCCAATTCCCACAATTCCTAAAAGCCTACCGGCTGTTAGGAATTATGGGAGTTGGAGTGCAAACCACCTGGAGGGCCGAAGTTGGCCAATGCCTGACCTACAGGCACCAGCTGTCCCTTCAAAGCCCAGGAACCGAAACTGGACTGACTGACTTGGGGCCGAAAAGAGTCGACGTTTACCAAACAGAAGGAGGGGCCCTTTACCTAGGCGGATGTGAACACTAGCCGACGCCACATTGGTGCCATAGTTGAAATCGTCCTCGATGGAGCTCCGCGGGTAGCTCGGGCTCTCCGCAGCCATGACCGCTACTTGCCCCTTTCGTTTCTGTTGTGTCGACGAGGCGCCTTTCCGGAAATTGCCGAAGGGAGAGCGCGCACTTCAATCGATGGTAGTTGAGGCCTTGGGTTTCCTGCTTCCTCAAGACGGGCAGCGGCGCTGGCACTTCCGTTATGACGTCACTGCTAACCCTACTGTACGGAACCTTTGGCCATCCGGGCCTTTTTTTTTTTTTTTTTAAAGACTACAGCTCCCACAGTTCTTTGCTACACAGGCGTGCTGGTTGAAAGGTGATGTAGGTAGATCGACTCCAGGAAGCCATAGGCACTGAATTTACAATACGTGATCAGGGATGTTAATGACAGGGTGAGTGAGGCCCCTTCTGCACTGCCATATAAAATGCAGGCTATCTGATTTGAACTGGATTATATGGCAGTGTAGACTCATAGAATCCAGTTCAAAACAGATAATGTGGACTATCTATTCTGAGTTCTGCACAATTTTACCCTCTGAATATTTAATTACAGTGTTATTATTGTCCAGGTTTTAAACTCGATGTGTTTTATGTTGTTTTATATTGTTACATTGTTCTAATTTTATGGATTTATGCTTTTAATTTATGTTGTTGTTGGGCTTGTCCCCATGTGAGTCGCCTCAGGTCCCTTCGTGGAGATTGAGGCAGGATACAAAAATAAAGCATTATTATTATTTTATTATGACACAGCAAACAAGATAGATATGCTGGATTTCATATCACAAAATCACAAGTCAAACACTTCCCAACTGTCTAGGACTGTGATGTATTTTCGGATGATGCGCGCAGATCCCAGTAGGGTGGCCTTTTGTAGTTGGCAGTTATTATTATTATTATTATTATTATTATTATTATTATCTGCTTTGATAATCTGGATTCTATGGTAGTGTAGACTCGTATAATCCAGTCCAAAGCAGATAGTGTGGACTATCTGCTTTGATAATCTGGATTATATGGCAGTGTAGAGTGCATCTCAACCTTCCTAATGCCGTGACCCTTAATACAGTTCCTCATGTTGTGGTGACTCCCAACCATAAAATTATTTTCTCTGCTACTTCATAACTGTCATTTTGCTACTGTTATGAATCGTAATATAAATATCTGATACACAGAATAATAATAATAATAATAATAATAATAATAATAACTTTATTTTTATATCCCGCTCCCATCTCCCCAAGGGGACGCGGGACGGCTCACATGAGTGCAAGCTCAGCATCAACATACATTAAAACACAGTTGATAATTTAAAACAATATAAAACAGTAAAAACAATATAAAGGATGTGTTTTCATTAACTGGACCAAATTTGGCACAAATACCTGATACACCCAAGTTTGAATACTGGTGGGGTTGGGGGGGGTGGGGGTGTAATTATGTCATTTGGGAGTTGTTGCTGGGATTTATAGTTCACCTACAATCAAAGAGCATTCTCAATTCCACCAACGATGGAATTGAACTAATCTTTGCACACAGAACTCCCACGACCAACAGGAAATACTGGAAGGGTTTCGTGGGAATTGACCTTGAGTTTTGGAGTTGGAGTTCACCTACATCCAGAGAGCACTGTGGACTCAAAACAATGATGGATCTGGACCAAACTTGGCACAAATACTCAATATGCCCAAATTTGAACACTGGTGGAATTTGGAGGAAAACAGACTGACATTTTGGAGTTGAAGTTGCTGGGATTTATAGTTCATCTACAATCAAAGAGCCCCTTGAACCCCACCAATGATATAATTGGACCAAACTTCCCACACAGAACCCCCATGACCAACAGAAAATACTAGTCTTTGGCGACCCCTCAGACCACAGGGGTCCCAACCCCCAGTTTGAGAAATGCTGATCTACACTATCAAGTTAGCACAGTTTGACAACACTTTAACAGCCATGTCTCAGTGCAAGAAGATACTGAGGGTTGTTGCTTTACAAGTCTTCAGCCTTGGCCTGAGTGTCAATTCTCTCTGAGCTACAACCCCCACGATTCCATAGCATTGAGCCATGGCAGTTAAAGTGATGCCAAAGTGTATTAAATCTGCAGTATAGATACACTCCTAGAGCTCTCTCATTCATAGTGTTGACTTCAATCAAAGTTCACTTGTTGACAATTAACGACAAAGATTCTTCAGTTGTTACAGAGGATACCTAATCTATACTGTACAAATAATCCAGTTTAATTTACTTGTTCAATGCTGTGGAAACCTGGAAGTTGTAGTGTTACAAAGCCTTCTCTTTAAAAGAATTCTGGTGCCTCAACAAACTACAGTTCCCAGCATTCCATAGCACTGAACAGTTAAATTGGTTTTATTTAATTTTGAAAATATGGTTACAAAGGAAAAGGGGGAGAGGGAAGGGCATAGGATATGGACATGGGCTAGATGCATGCATTACCCTAAGATTATAACATGGCCTGCCTCAGGGGAGCGTGCTTGCTCCATCAATGTTTAACATTTACACAAATGATCAGCCACTGCCAGAAGGGACAGAGAGTTTCATCCATGTTGATGATAATGCCATCACCGCTCAAGCAGAGAGCTTTGAATTGCTTGTACAAAAGCTCTCTGAAGCTTTAGGTGCTCTTAGGGCCTATTACAGGGAAAATCAGTTGATTCCAAAACCATCTAAAATGCAGATGAGTGCTTTTTCATCTTAAGAACAGACAAGCATCTAGAGCCCTGAGGATTAGCTGATAAGGAATCACACTGGAGCATTGCAGCACACCAAAATACCTGGGAGTTACTCTGGATTGTGTTCTGACTTTAAATAAGCACTGCCTGAATATCAAGCAAAAAATTGGTGCTAGAAATAATATCATACGAAAGCTGACTGGCACAACCTGGGGATCACAACCAGATACAGTGAAGACATCTGTCCTTGTGCTTTACTACTCTGCTGCTAAGTATGCATGCCCAGTGTGGAATACATCTCACCACGTTAAAACAGTGGATGTGGCTCTCAATCAGACATGCCACATTATCACAGGATGCCTACGCCCTACATCACTGGAGAAATTATACTGTTTAGCACCACCTGACATTCTTCGGGAAGTAGCCAATAATGAAAGGACCAGGGCATTGACATCTCCAGCCCATCCTCTGTTCGAATATCAGCCAGCATGCCAATGACTTAAGTCAAGAAACGGCTTACTAAGATCTACAGAGATACTCGCAGGAATACCTCAGCAAGCAAGAGTCCAAAAGTGGCAGGTTAAAACCCAGAACCTCAATCCATGGCTGATACTGGTTAAGCAATACCGGTTTGTTGGGCTTTGTTATATTCCTAAAATATCCTAAAAAGCATCTACAATACATGTTTATGCATAGCTGAAACAGCAAGAGCTTGTGATCACTGAATGATAAATGGTAAATGTGCATTTTTCCAACATTAAAATATAAGTCTTTTTAGCACAGCAGGTTAAACCACTGAGCTTTCAGAACCTGCTGACCTGAGGGTCTGCAGTTTGAATCCGAGGAACGAAGTGAGCTCTCGTTGTAAGCCTTAGCTTCTACCAACCTTGCAGTTTGAAAACATACACATGTAGGTAGATCAATAGGTACTGCTTCAGCGGTAATGTAACGGCGCTCCATGTGGTCATTGACCACATGACCTTGGAGGCATCTACGGATAATGTTGGCTCTTCAGCTTAGAAATGGAAATGAGCACCAACCCCCAGAGTCTTAATGTCAGGAGAAAACTTTTACCTTTACCTATCAACAGTTAAAGCAGGCAGGATTCAACTATGCTGATCCTGAATTAGATTCCATGTTGGAGATGTACATATGCAAAACATTTTTTAAAAATATCAAAATAATATAATACCTCACTAAGGGATAACCACTGAACCATCTCATGTGTGACAAGAATTCCTTCTCTGTTATATCATCATTTAAGTGATGAAGACAATTTCATTCTAAGAGCATAATAATAATAATAATAATAATAATAATAATAATAATAATGATTATTATTAGTATTCCGTAGCCCACTTGTCAATGGATATCCAGAATCAGCAGCATCCACCGCGGTCCTTTTTATCCTGGGCAACGACCGAGCCAGTGGCTTGGTTGGACAATTTGGACAGAAAAACAAGAAAACTCATGACCATTCATCATTCACTGCACCCTCGCAGTGATGTTGACCGGCTATATCTGCCTAGAAGATCAGGGGGCAGAGGACTCTTACAAGTAAAACAAGCAGTCAAAGAAGAAGAACATGCCCTGGCAGAATATGTAAAGCAAAGTGAAGAACCTGCTTTGATTGAAGTCAAAAATCAGAAACTCCTCAAAGCACAGCAGACAAAAAACCAGTACAAGAAAGCCACACTACAAACTATAGCTGACAGCTGGCACAACAAAATATTGCATGGAAAGTTCCTTGACAAAATTGAAGGAAAAGCTGATAAGGAGAAGACCTGGCTCTGGCTCACAAATGGGACCCTGAAGAAGGAGACAGAAGGCCTGATCCTTGCAGCCCAGGAGCAAGCCATCAGAACAAATGCAATTAAGGCCAAGATTGAAAAATCAGCTGATGACCCAAAATGCAGACTGTGCAAGGAAACCGACGAAACCATTGATCATATCCTCAGCTGCTGTAAGAAAATTGCACAGACAGACTACAAACAAAGGCACAACTATGTGGCCCAAATGATTCATTGGAACTTATGCCTCGAGTACCACCTCCCAGCAGCAACGAACTGGTGGGATCACAAACCTGCAAAAGTATTGGAAAATGAGCACGCAAAGATTCTGTGGGACTTCCGAATCCAGACTGACAAAGTTCTGGAACACAACACACCAGACATCACAGTTGTGGAAAAGAAAAAGGTTTGGATCATTGATGTCGCCATCCCAGGTGACAGTCGCATTGACGGAAAACAACAGGAAAAACTCAGCCGCTATCAGGACCTCAAGATTGAACTTCAAAGACTCTGGCAGAAACCAGTGCAGGTGGTCCCGGTGGTGATGGGCACATTGGGTGCCGTGCCAAAAGATCTCAGCCGGCATTTGGAAACAATAGACATTGAAAAAATTACGATCTGCCAGCTGCAAAAGGCCACCCTGCTGGGATCTGCACGCATCATCCGAAAATACATCACACAGTCCTAGACACTTGGGAAGTGTTTGACTTGTGATTTTGTGATATGAAATCCAGCATATCTATCTTGTTTGCTGTGTCATAATAAAATAATTAGTATTATTATTATGTGGTTTTCTGGTATTGTATATTTCTGTGACTGTTCATTTGTATTTTGATATTATTATTCAGAGTTGTGTGCAATGTGAGATTTATCCAAATTTTTGATTTTATCAGCTTAACCCAAGACCTGCTGGAATTTGCTGAGTTCTGTTAGGGGAGACAGTATTTTTTGTAACCAAATACATGGAAACAGAGCCAAAACACAACAGTTGGATGGAGAATTGTTGGTTTACCAAACAGATTTGTTGAGGAAGCCTGAAAGTACCCCTTTGCTTGCTTTTTTCCTTGCATTCTCAATTCAATTTAAGCACTTTAAAATAGTGTGACACCTTATCAATAAAAAAATCTGACATGAAAATGAAATCTTGCCTTCTCAACAGTTTTAATCAGAAAATTCAATTCAGTACTAAGTAAAGCACAAATTATAAAAGAGACAGTTATTGCTTTTTGAGAGCTACTTGAGATAATAATGTTCATTATTTATTATTTTATGAGAAACTGGTTTCCGAGTACATAAATTCCAGATAATCATTTTCTCTCAGCTGAGTTGCTGGGAGATAGCTTCTTTGATGCGTATTTTGGCTCCTAATGATAGAAATCTATCAATGTTTCTTTTCAGAACTATGCTTTGGAATGCCATTGCCATGGATCTGTACATTATTTTAAAATGCGTTATTATATAGAGACATAAGTGTAAAGGTACAGATAAACAGGAAATGTACATTGTTTTATTTATAGAATTGGCCCTCTCAAACCACAGATTCTGCATGCATAGATTCCACCATCCAAAGCTTGAAAATATTAAAAAGAAACCGAAAACCCTTGATTTTTTCCATTTTATAGAAGGACTACTGTTTTACTATATAATAAGATTTGCACATTCATGCGAATTGGTATCCGTAAAGGATACTTACATTCAGTTTTTTTCAGGATTTTAGCAAACATAAATTACTGCATTAAAATGTGCAAGTGAAATGTTCAAATGTTCTTAACTGTCATACAAGGTAAAAGCATTTAGAATTCAACTATAATATTTTTGTTCCAATCACTTTTAAAAGAGAATTTATTTAAATTCCATTTGTTATTGTATTTCAGACTACAAAACAAAAAGAAATGTGCTTAGATTCTTTATTAATGGAATAAAAAGAGTGCCTTCATTTATCAGTGCACTTCAAAAATGAATCATCATCAGTGAATAATAATTTCATATTGTTGGGTTTTGTTTTTGTAATTTTCAGTGTGCCTTGTTTCTAAATTGGAAGCTTTTAGTATTATAGAAACATAACTGTTTTTCAATACATCCTTTTTACATTTTAGGAATGAGTACTCACATATTTCAATTCCAGCATCTAACTATAAAAACACCGGGAAGTACTGAATATAAAATAGTTTTCAGGAACTGAATGCAAATTTTATTAAATGCTATTCTCAGTAAGCACTTACAAAGATGGTTAATTCTATTTTTTTAGTTCTCTATGGACTATAAAGGCCATAAACATAAACTTTGCATTTAAACACCAATGACATCCATTCTCTCCTACTGTCCTATAAAATCTTAATGCATTTTTCTCCTGAAAGCACTGCACCATACTTCATAGATACAATTGTTCAATTGGCTTTTTAATCACAGCTTGGAAAAGTTACTTTTTGGAGTAGAACTCCCAAATTTTCGCCTAGTATGACCATTGATCATGCTTCCTGGGAAATAGTCCAAAAAGTAATTTTCTGAAGCCCTGTTTTTAATGACATCAGTGCTCCATATATTAATATGTAAGCACTCGCAGTTTTGTATTATTCTATTGTTTCAAAGGCAGATTTATTCAACATTTACTGCAAAAGCTGGGCAGTTTTTATCAGTCTTAAAAATAACTATTAAGTAACTCGTTCTTTCACCACTTGCTATAAACTATAAGCTTATTTCCTAAGCAGCCTAGTAAGTGGAGGTCTAAACCTCGTGCTCTCCCAGTGTGGCACACAATTGGGTTTGTTGACTTAGGGTTCACCTACACTGTAGAATTAATGCAGGTTGATACCACTAACTGCCATAGCTCAATGCTATGGAATCATGGGAGTTGTACCTTTACAAAGTCTTTAGGCATCTCTGGTGACTGACCGAACTGCAACTTCCATGATTCCATAGCACAGAGTCATGGCAATTAAAGTAGTGTCAAACTGCATTTGTTCCACCGTGTAGATGCACTCCTGCTAAGTGATGCCAGTTGTGGGCTTGGGGCCAGCTGAGACCATCTTCTCTCTTACGGCAAGCTTTCCCTTTTCCAGAACCCTACAACATTTTCAAGGGCTTTGGGAAGGATGGGAAAAACCTTAGATACAACTTGGTGGCTCATAGGTCACAGTCTGCAGCCTTTACCATAGTCAGAGACAGTCCAGGATTTAAAGCTGTTGTCAGTCAATAAACAAGAGCAAGCAATCTAATTCCAATGTCCATTCCAAAAGGTCTAAATACACAGCGTTTTACCGACAAGTCCCAATCTGATATCCGAAAGCATAGTCCAAGGTTCAAGGCACAAGTCTGATATCCAAAATGTAATTCAAGGCATCAATAATTCACAACTGTAGCATCAAACAGCAATTGCCTCCAGCAGTCAACTGTTCCAAACGCCAGACATTTATACAGCTCCTAACAAGTCTTTGCAGCTGCTAGTTTCTCCTTTGAGCCGGTCAACTGGACCTGAGCAGGAGCCGGACGGAACGACCCAACACCTGCTCTTCCTCCTCAAGTGTTTCTATTTCTGGAAGGTCCTGCGCAGGAGCAGTTTCAGTCTGTTCTTCTTCCTGGGGCTCAGAGACTGCTGCCGGGAGGAAATCCTTCTCCCTGTCATCCTCATTTTGCCCCAAAGTCCTGACAGACCTGGGAAACTACTCACATCTGGGCTATATAAACTGGCCTCTCCTAGTGATTCATTCACCAGGCTTCTGAGAAGCTTTGCTCCATAAGATCCTCTTTGAGGACCTTGTAAGCATGGGAAACAAAGTCACTCCCAGCTTTGTGGTGGATGGCTTTGCTTATGTGGAATTCTCTGGCTGTTTAATAGTTCATCAGCCAGACTAAGTAGCTGCTGACTATTGTTAGGATGTAGGTCAACTGTTGTCCACATCTGACGCTTGTTTGAGGATCAAACATTTTTACAGCTGTAACCAAAGGAGCTTTTGCTCCTATGTCTTCTTTGTGAGCAGTGATTGTATGAGGAGCTATGTATGTGGAGCCCAGTGATGTACACTGAAGTCCCACTGAAAATCATGGGACTTACGCTGCTTTATGGCTCTTATCTGCCTCAATCTCAGCACTTTCCAATTACAGTTTGGGCTTCTGTACCTGAAGCTTGATTCACCACATTCTTATTGAGAAATTGTACCCACTGAAATAAACAAAATTATACCAAATCATATACATACCCATGAACTGGCATAGCCACAGCTTTGCATTGTCCAGTGGGCTGCCTCTGCCTCAACATTAAAAACATTAAGCATTAAGACATTAAAACATTTAAACATTGCATCAATCCCATGATGTTCTTTAGCTGCTTGCGTATTGCTGTTATTCATCAAATGCTTGTTTACACAGCCAAGTTTTGAACTGCTTCCTAAATACCAGGAGGGAGCCAATCTAATCTTGCTGGGGAGGGAGTTCCACAGCCGAGGGGCCACCAACAAGAAGGCCCTGTCTCTTGTCCCTATCAAGTGCACCTGCAAAGGTGGTGGAACAAAGAGCAAGACCTTAAAGTTTCCCCTATTAATGAATCTCTAGAGTCCGCTTCGTTCCCTGGCACTCATTTAGAAATCCCAGGGGTTCATTCATAAATTTATATTTAATAATTTTCCTGCAATCTCGCAATGCCAAGATATTACCTTTCTAGACTCCGCAATCTTAAAAAAGCCAAACAGGCTGCATATCCCCCTTCTCCTAAAATTGTAGCCTGGAATGTTTGCCTAGCTGCACCTAGATGTTTGCACCCAATTTGCACAATCTCATCCCAACAGGACAGGGAGAAAGAGGAAGAGGTGCTTAATGTACATACTCAAAAGCACTCCCTGTTCCCATAGCTGAGTTTTTCTGGCTTTCATTGATATCCGCTCTGAGGATCAGCACACACTTTACAGAAATGACTTCACCCATTGTATTATTTACCACTCATAATTACTCATTGTCTTCACCAAACCCCCTCCTTTGTGTTGTTAAATCAATCAGGAACTCATTTACATGTTGTCATTCTACATTTCTGGGATTCACAACCCTCTCGGGGGCAAAAATGTGAATGGACAAAGACTTTGAACCAACACATGACAGCTGTTTATTTTCCCTGCCACTAGAGAGCACCAACCAGCCTGAATCGTAGTTGGGCCGTCTCTCAGTCAAACAGGGGCTGACATAGGTATTCCAAATGGCTGTCAAAAATAATAAATATGTTCTGTATTTTCTAATGCTTTATGTCAGTACTTTGAGCACTAGCTTTGCTGATATCCTTTCTGACCAGGAAGAATAAAGACCTCTGCCTTGCCTTCATACCCTCTCGTGCGTATTTTGTCAATGGACAGTTCACAAAAGACATGTCTTTCTTTACAGCTCATTAATTACTCTTACTTAGGCTTTGCTATAGTATTAAAGCAGTGGTTCTCAACTTGTGGGTCCCCAGGTGTTTTGGCCTACAGGTTTTCCCTGAAGTTAAGTCCAGTCGTGACTGACTCTGGGGGTTGGTGCTCATCTCCATTTCTAAGCCGAAGAGCCGGCGTTGTCCATAGACACCTCCAGAGTCACGTGGCCAGCATGACTGCATGGAGTGCCGTTACCTTCTCGCCGGAGCGATACCTATTGATCTACTCACATTAGCATGTTTTCGAACTGCTAGGTTGGCAGGAGCTGGGGCTAACAGCAGGCGCTCATTCTGCTCCCGGGATTTGAACCTGGGACCTTTTGGTCTGCAAGTTCAGCAGCTCAGCGCTTTAATACACTGTGCCACCAACTGGCCTACAACTCCCAGAAATCCCAGCCAGTTTACCAGCTGTTAGGATTTCTGAGAATTGAAGGGGGACCCACAGGTTGAGAACCACTGTATTAAAGTATCTGAAGATATAGTACTTATTTCTTCCAGGTAATATATGTCTCTCACAGGAAAAACCCTTCTTCCATGGCAGGGAATTAGTGATGGGGATCTAATCAATCCTCCTAATGTTTCAGATGAACTCCAAGAAATAGGGAAAAACAAGACTAATGCTATAGGATTATGCAAGATTTAATCCAAAATAACTGATGGACAAAGTCTCTCTTCATCTTGACTGTAGCCGTGGCATCTCTATCTGATAAACATCAATTTATTGCCCCAAACTTTGCTTTGGAAGAAAATACGGGGTACTTGATGAGAGTAACTGGCTTCTAGACTGAGATGGAAAAAATGTAGTGCTATGATTTTATTAGTGAAGAGTAGAGACATCACACTGGCAACGAAGGTCTGCATAGTTAAAGCAATGGTATTCCTGTAGCAACCTATGGATGTGAGAGCTGGACCATAAGGAAGGCTGAGCAAAGGAAGATAGACACTTTTGAACTGTGGTGTTAGAGAAAAATCCTGAGAGTGCCTTGGACCGCAAGATGATCAAACTAGTCCATACTCCAGGAAATAATGCCCGACTGCTCACTGGAGGGAAGGATATTAAAGGCAAAGATGAAGTACTTTGGCCACATAATAAAGAAGACAGGAAAGCTTGGGGAAGATCATGATAATGGGGAAAATGCAAGGAAAAAGGAAGAGGGGCTTGCCAAGGGCAAGATGGATGGATGGTATCCTTGAAGTGACTAGCTTGACCTTGAAGGAGCTGGGAGCTCTGGCATGGGCTGGTCCATGAGGTCACGAAGAGTTGGAAGTGACTGAATGAATAAACAACAACAATATGATTTCACTTTAACTGCTATGGCTGGTGCTTAGTGGGGCACTAGAACTCTCTAGCTGAAAATTTTAATGTCTTGTCCTAAACCTAAGAATCCATAGGATAAACCATGGCAGTCAAAGTGGAATAATTTCACTTTAATTATGCACTGTGAATGACCCATCAGTGGATAAGAGTTTTTCAGATGAGTTTCACCAGCGAAGGACAAACAAAAACGTGCTTAGCTTGGAAGATAACATTGGAGGACCCTTCAAGAAGATGTTTATCATTAGGTAATGATCAATAGTTAATTTTATAGAGAGCTGCTCAATTTTAATTTTGTCTTGTTCCTAAGATTGGGATGGCCTTCCAGATATTACTGACCCACAATTTCTTCCATCCTTGGTCACCAAACATGCTAGCCATGGATGATGGGCGTTAAAATCCAGCAAGGGCCTCTCCCCATCCTTGCATCGCGTAATATCATAATTGCCAAAACCAGGCAATCATCAAAATTGATTAGAATACAAATTGTACTTTTGTTGCAAGACCCAGGACCAAAATGTAGTAAATATATCAGGAAAATAGAATACACCTGAAATATGGTTGTCTTTGAAAGTTCAGCATGAGAGTCACTATACCCTCTTCCCCTGCAACTAAGATAACAAGATCACTACATAAATTGGAGAGGATGATATACAAAAGGAATAGCCTAGGAAACATAAGGATTTGAGAGGAAACTCTTACACTGTTGAATGTAGCTCTTACTACAGAAATATGCCTTTTATTCCCAACCCACTTTATGATCCATCAAAATTTCCATCAGCGCCTGGTAAAAGGGCATATTAAAATTAGACTTTTTTTAACAGACATAAAACATTAATGAAACATGAATAAGAAACAGCTTCTATTAACTATAACAATGAATTCATTTTTAGCACACGACTTTGTATTTTATTACTTTATTTCATTTCAATCTTTGTAGAGAAGTTTAATGTGAAGCTAAATAAACCAGCATAACAAAGCATATTTTCACAGAGATTAGAATAATTTCCCCCTTGTTAATAACTGGTGCAAAAGTGAGACTGATTCTGACTGGGACTTTGGTGAAGGCAGTTATTTTTAATTCTCTTGTATTTTATTTATAGAAATACTATATACATTTTGCAGGGATTTCTTTCTCACGTTTCTAGTGATTATGTTTACAACAAATGTGCATTGCTCTAAGGTACTGTCAAATATAAGGAAAATCCAAGAAAAACTTACCATATAAGTCTAGAGACATGAATAATGTCTAGTAGCGGCACAAAATAAAGGCACTTTTGTATTGTTTAGCTACAAGGGCATTCCTACATTCAAGCAGAATGCCTTAAGTGAAGAGTGCAATTGATAAGTCTTTAGATATGTACAGAAGCAGTACTGGGTTAGAGTTGAGAATAAAAAATAGCCAGTTGTCTGAGTATTTTTGAGCATGCCCATACTATTGTGAAGGAGCCATAGCTTGCTAGTAGAGCACATGCATTAGCATGCAGAAGGATTGGTGTTGAGACCCTGGTGTCTCCAGATAAGGCTAGAAATTAATCCTCGCTCTCTGCAAGGTTGGAAAGCTAGTGGCGCTGACTGTAACTTGTGACAAACATAATGTCCCATCTTCAAGAATTTGTGCGGAAAAATTCAAAAGCATTATATTGATGGTTGGTGTGAATTCTTGTAACAATGTGGGGAACAGTTCTGAAGGTAAGAATACTATATTTAGTTTCTTAGGAGTAGATTCCACTAAATTCAATGATTTTTTAAAAGCAGATATGCATAGAATTACACAAAATATACTGGTTGAGTATCCCCTCTCCAAAATGCTTGGGACCAGAAGAGTTTTCGAGTTTGGGTTTTAAGCATTATTTTGGAAGCCCGGTGTTTGCATAGGCATACAAATGAGAGATCTTGAAAATGGGACCCGAGTCTAAAAATGAAACACATTATTCTTCATATATAGTTGGCTCTCCACATTTGTGGGTGCATCCCTAAACTTCAAAAAAGTGGAGGGACAACTGTATACCTGATACATACACCCTGAAGGCAATTTAATACACAATATTTTTAATATTTTTGTGCATGAAAGAAAATGTGTGTATACTGAACCATAAGAAAGCAAAAGTATCACTGTCTCAGCTCTGGACTGTGCTCTGACTTATAAGAAGCACTGCTTGAATATCAGGCATAAAGTGGGTAACAGAAATATCATACGAATGCCGCTACAACCAGGGGATCACAACTAGACACAGTGAAGACATCTTCCCTTGCGCTTTGCTACTCTGCTGCTGAATATGCATGCCCAGTGTGGAATATATCTCACCACGTTAAAACAGTGGATGTGGTTTTTAATGAGACATGCCGCTTTATCATAGGATGTCTATGCTCTATACCACTGGAGAAATTATATTGTTTAGCCAGTATTGCACCACCTGACATTCATCGGGAAGAAGCAGCCTGTAAGAAGGGACCAAGGCATTGTCATCTCCAGCCCATCCTCTGTTCGGATATCAGCCAGCAAGCCAACGCCTTAAATCAAGAAATAGATACTCACAGGAACATCTTAGCAACTCCGGTTGCTCCTGACATGAAAAAAAAAAGCAAGTGAGAATCCAAAAGTGGCAGGTTAAAACCCGGAACCTCAATTAGTGGCTAATACCAGATGAAAAACTTCCCCCTGGGCACACAGAAGACTGGATGACTTGGAAGGCGCTGAATAGACTGTGCCTTGGCACTACAAGATGTAGAGCTAACCTTAAGAAATGAGGCTACAAAGTGAGAGTGTAGAGAAGAGCAAACCACAAACCACTATTACAATGCAACCTGAGCCCTGCCACATGCACAATGGAGGACCTTCTCACAGTGGCACCAGAAGCACTTCAAGTGGCCAGCCTCTGGTCAAAGAAAAATTAGTATAATGCCAAGTTTTAAACTTTTGTTTGTGGTTTTTCTATACATTATAACTGTATTCTCAATTAGCTTCTGACATGAATAACTAACTAACTAACTAAACAAATAAATAAATAAATAAAGCAAGCTACCCATGTGGACAATTTTGAATTTTGGAGTATTTTGGATTTTGGAATTCTAGATAAGAAATGCTTAACGTGTATGAAAAAGAACGTATGCTTAATAGCCTTAGATCTTTTCTGCAGTGTTATTAATGCAGTGCAATAGCACATGGTTAACAATCCTGAATGATAAAGCAATGGTTTTAGAGTACTTAATCTTGGACGGATTACACCATAGCTTGGAAATGACATCCTGAAATATACCTACAAAAAACCTTTTTCTGTGAGAGGAAAAAGATGATGACATGTAAAATACTATTCCCCGTTTAAAATTATTAGAACGTAATTAATTTGGATAATTATACCATTTTAGCTGTCATTTTTGTCGAGCCCTTTAAAAAGTCTGTAGAAATTATTAATCAATATTTCACTGTAATATTAATTTGTAGCAAATGTATTAACATGGTGTTTCAAAGTTATTGCTAAACATCTGTGAAACACTATATATTTTAACCAAATAAATGATCACAGCTGGAGGACTGCAGTAATTGCAGTGACCTTCATGAAAGATATTCATGACACAACTTTAATATTCAGATGTCTGCATTAGTTAACCACAGAGTTGATATTACTCAGCTTTTAAATAAATAACTCTTTTGCTTGTATAGTGCTTGTGGACAGGGCTGTTCAGTATTATTATCCTCTGTATATATATGTATTTTCCTATTCCATACATTGGTAAGTTGTAGACTAAAATGTGAGATTGCCTTTGAAGGTTCAGAATGTACCAGAGAATCCATTCAAATGAGTAGAATGCTAACTTTTGCAAGCATCAGTTAACACTAGGCATTAAAAATACCTTGTTATCCCTTTGTTTCCTGGTCCTCTGTTCAAAGTGCTGATTCTGAAGCTTTATCCAGGCCATTGGATATTCTTTTGCCAATCTCTCTGTTTGTATACATTTAAAGGACAAGTTATGCTTCTTGAAGAATAAATGGCTTACTTAGTGACCATTAAAATAGGGATACAAATCATGGGATTGTATACCGTTTGATATACCATGAGATAAAATTCCTCTGTTTCCTCACTTTAAATACCTATCCATCATGGAAAGGTATTTGAACAATTATACAAACCATTATTGTTATTTGAAGAAGGAAATCATGTTTATTGCTTTTTAAGTGGACTTCTTAAGATGACAAAGTGTCATTTACAAAAACAACAACATCAACAACAACAATAATAAAACAACTTTATTTTTATATCCTGCCACCATCTCCCCGAAGGTACTCAGGGCGGTTTACAAGCAGGCCCAGGCCCAACAACAGAGTTTACCAACTAAAAACAAATTTAAAAACATATAACAATCGAATTAAACAATTAAAAACAGCAGAATATAAAAACAGCATTGAAATGAATCATAGCAAATCTCAATAACCAGAACTAGCAATAAGGTGGGCAAATGCATTTAAATCACTAGATTTGATAATGATAGAGGCTTATGGCCCAAAATGTGTATCTTTCATAAGTAGTATGTGTACTGTAATTTACATAGCATAATTTACATAGTAATTTACATAGCTTACAGCAATCACTAGGAATGTGTCATGCTATTGTTATGAGGGAACAGATGAGCAGAGCAATCTGAGGGGACAGCAATCTTTGCGAAATCAACAGAGACAAAAACAGAGAAGAAGTCCTCCTCCTCATCCTGGTGGGACAGTGAGACCAATGGTTCATTCAACTTCAAAGAGTTGAAACCAGACAGACTCTGCCACTAGATGAAAGTGAGAAAATTCCAAATGACAGCCACAGCTGTTGAAGAAAGAAGCACCACGAAGGACTCTCCACAATACGATAATAACGTTTGTGAAACGTAATGTTCCCATTTCTCAAAGCCTGACTATCTGGCTTAAGCAGCATCATCAGTTGGGCAGGAAGGCAGACTAAAAGTTGATGGAGATGATACCAGAACAGTGATTCGCCAACCTGTGGGCCACGAGAATGAAAATCTGGTCTGCGAACCTCCTTCCTCTTAATTAGTTTATTTTATTGTATTTATTTTATTTCTGCTCCTTTCCACAGAGCTGACCATTGCATTGGATAGACCACATCAGTTCTAGATTATTAAATGTGGTTTTCTCTGGGCGAGTAGATGGTGATTACTGGATGGCATATGTTCTGTATCAGAGAGCTGATGTGGTCTATCCAATGCAATTTTCTGAATCAGTGCCCCAAATAACCAAACCAAATCTAAAGTTGATCAAAAACCAATTCGTAACCCTTCTGGTACCAATGTTGGTGAGTGGGCCCTGATCAAGTGTGCCCTGGTCAACGTGGGCCCTAGGCAAAAAAAAAAAAAGTTGGGACCACTGCCCTAGAGAATCAAGAATTAGCTGACAAGTGGCAAGGACTCTCAATCTCTCGGTGTAAGAAATATGAGTTGGGAACCATACCTGTTTTACTGTGTGTCCTGAAGCATGTCCTGGCATGTGTTTCCTTAGATACAACAGATCTATGGTGTAACCTGCATTATGGAATTCTTAGGCACAAGCATCCTGGCTACCTTTCAAGTGGCTGCTACAAACAAATGCATTTCAAATGCTATTGATTTACAACGTGTCCCTCCATCTCCATGAATTTCACCATCCAAGGCTTGAAAACATTTTTTTAAATCCAAAAAGGAAAGCTTGATTTTGCCATTTCATATAGGAACACCATTTTACTACACATCCTGGAACCAAACCGCAGCAGATACCAAAGATCCATTGTACATGAAATGTTAAATGGAGGAATTGGGTTGAACTGTTTTATAGAAAATGGCCAGAAGATATTATAATGGTGAGACAGTTGGCATATTCAGCTAACCTCTATGCTCAGGGCTTTATAACTCTGACTAGCTGGGACATTTTGCTTGATTCCCTGTTCATATTAAGCAGGATGGCAGAAACTTGAAATTTGGGAGCACCTGGCTAGATAAGGTTGCTACTACAAATAAGTAGTTGATTAGCTATGGAATGTTTCATAAACATGGATAAAAGTAGTGAGTCAGGCTATCCAAATAGATGCAATTAATTTTTATCTATAAATACACATGCAGGCCAAAGATAGGCATGGCTATCCACACTCAGTCCAGTGGACTTCTACAATTGTACTTGTTGGCTTATGCGGCTCTTTCTATGTCACCAGTCTGAAGTTCCCTAAAGAAGAAAACAAAATCATCTGTCAACAAAGCACTGCCATAGGGAAATAAAAACTGCCACATGTCTACTCTCCAGGAAGATTGCTCTTTGACTAACGGAAGCAGTAAAGCGCACCTCTGCAAAAAGTTAGATATTGACATTTTAGGTGGAGCTTCAGTTGAACTCAATCTTAGACAAAAGCATGTCAGCTTTCTCAGGTTACTAAGGCTCCAGGTAATACCCTGTGTATTAAAAGCTTCAGATTCAGAACCCAGCTATACATCATCTGATAGATGACAGGTGGAGATGAAATATTTCTCACATACCTGGAGCAACTAGGGGATTTTTGGTTTTCTGGAATCCTGTATTATTGGCATGAGAAGGGCTTTTTTTATCCTAACAACTCTAAGGATATAATCGATGAAAACTAGTTAGGATTGGTACTTTCTGATATTAAAAAATATGGAATGAATTTAGGTATATATCTCTATGATACCTATGACTTTAAACAAACAAATTTGGTGTATGCGTTGCCTCATTTCACACTGTTCACATCATCAATTCACTGACCTGTAAATTTACGGCTCCTGGATTTATTTTCTCTATCAGCCCCAGTGCTATCACTCTGGGAAGTTATTTTGAGAGGTCTCTCCTCTGATAATGAGCCAATAGAAGTGTCATTTGGATGAGGCATGGGCACATCTTACCAGCACATCAGAGCTAAAGCAATTTATGAGGTTGTAATCTTATTTCCTATAAATTAAATAATCTAATGTTATCTCAAGTTTATGAATTAGCACTTCATAAACAAATGAAGCACCATTTTCCTCATTTGCTACCTGGCCTAGTAACTGAATCTGATGTTCTGATGAATTGAAGGCTAATGCTGAAGTTATGAGATTTGACTTGTGCTGATCAGACCTACTATTCCCCCCCCCCCAGTATTTTAATTAAAAATTTAACAAGAAAAATACTAATAAGAATAGGTAAACCTTCTTAAGTCTAGGCGTGTCCAATTGTGGGAGTTGGTGCTCATCTCCATTTCTAAGCCAAAGAGCCGGTGTTGTCCGTAGACACCTCCAAGGTTATGTGGCCGGCATAACTGCATAAGCGCCGTTACCTTCCCGCCGGAGTGGTACCTATTGGTCCACTTACATTTGCATGTTTTCAAACTGCTAGGTTGACAAAAGCTGGGGCTAACAGCAGGAGCTCACCCTGCTCCCCAGATTCGAACTGCCGACCTGCAGTCAGCAAGTTCAGCGGCTCAGCTGTTTAACCCACTGTGCCACCATGGGGTCTCCGTATAAATAGGAATATATAGATAAATATAACCATATTTCAACAACAATTACATAACAAACTACAGGAGTTTTACCAACATACACCTTTAATTACATGTAACTCTAAAATACAAATATTTATACATAAATAAATACATCCATAAATTAATTTTAAAAGAGGATTGCCTGCTTACTTTTTGTCTGTTTCCCTATAATATAGTATTTTCCCACCTTATATTTAGCAATTTTTTTAACTTTTGCTTGTTTTAACAATAACAAATGCATTTCCAGCTGTTTATATTTCCAAAACTGTACATAAATTCTTTTTCTCTCGAATATATGTAAATAAAAAGTTTCAATTTTTCTAAAAAGGTGTCCAGCAATTTATCCTTCAAGAAAACAGTTAACCAGTCCATTTCTATTACTTCCCATATCTGTTTGACTATTCTTAAATGTCCAATATGTCTGAGAATATATGATATCTACATAGGAACAATTGGTTCTAAATATTACATTTAATTTGTGTTTGGATTTCTCGTGTGATGAATTTGATAATTTGAAACATGTATTAAATACAAGTGAAATACAGAATGATGTTTTATTACATTTTCTTTCATTGCTTTTGTTTTCCAGCCCTTGTGGCCAAGAAGGGATGTGGCTTCTTTTGTGGCTTCCTATTTGTCTAATAACTCTAATGTTTACAGTGAGAACAACAGTCTTTCAGAAGTGATTGTGTAGGAGCCAGAGTTGCCCATATTGTATTTTAACTCTGTTTATCTTGTTTTATGTGTTTTAATTGTCTTTTATCTCTTGTTTTAATGATGTTGTATCTTGCTATGACCCACAGGGTGAGACAGGTAAGAAATTCATTATTATTATTATTATTATTATTATTATTATTATTATTATTATTATTATTAACACGGTATCTCTGAGAATAGATCTACATTGCCATATAATGCAGTTAGCAGCTGCATTATATGGTCATTGTATATGGGGTCAGAGACACTGTAGTATATCAAAATGGCTTGGAAAAGATTTGCTTCTTTTTCCCTTTCTGCAAAATCACAAAATTCTACCTAGTTTTCAATCATTATTTTTAGTTACATTGACATCTGTGTTTCCCAATGAACAGAATGTGACATGTGACTGAACTGCCCATTACACTATGTTCCTGGGTTACAAATATCATTTCCTAATTGGTTCTATCATAAAAAACATAGAAAATTTATCAAATTGCAAAAACTTTGATTTTGTGGGACATCCTGCAGCACAGTTTACTCTAGTTTTTCAATGAATATATCAGTCTTGACCAATTCAACATATGTGTTGCCGAAGGCTTTCATGGCTGGAATCACTGGGTTTCTTAAGAGTTTTCCGGCCTTATAGCCATGTTCCAGAAGCATTTTGTCCTGACGTTTCACCCACATCTATGGCAGGCATCCTCAGATTGTTATGAGGTATATTAGAAACTAGATCAGTGAGGTTTATCTGTCTGTGGAAGGCCCAGGGTGGGAGAAAGAGCTCTTGTCTGTTGGAGGCAAGCGTGAATGTTGCAATTAATCACCTTGATTAGCATTGAAAAGCCTTACAGCTTCAAAGCCTGGTTGATTCCTCCCTAGGGGAATCCTTTGTTGGGAGGTGTTAGCTGGCCCTGATTCTGAAAACGGGAATTCCAGACATGAATCAATCAGGACCAGCTAACACCAACCAAAAAAGGATTCCATCGGGCAGGAAGCAGCCAGGCTTTGAAGCTGCAAGGCCATTTAATGCTAATAAAGGTGGCCAACTGCAACATTGACATTTACCTCAAGCAGACAAAGAGTTCTTTCTCCCACTCTGAACATTCCACAGATATATAAACCTCGCCTAGTTTCCAACAGATTTCACATCCTGAGGATGCTTGCCATAGATGCGGGCGAAGCGTCAGGAGAGAATGCTTCTGGAACATGGCCATACAACCCAAAAAACTCACAGCAATCCAGTGATTCTCGCCATGAAAGCCTTCGACAACACAGTTTCACATCACTTCAACTGGGGCCCCTTCCACACAGCTGAATAAAATCCCAGGTTATCTGCTTTGAACTGAAATATATGACAGTGTGGACTCAGATAACCCAGTTCAAAGTAGATATTGTGGGATTTTTTGCCTTGATAATCTGGGATATAGGGCTGTGTGGAAGGGCCCTGTCTTGGCTTGATGCTATGGAATCGCGGGAGTTGTAGTTTTACAGGGTCTTTCGCTTTCTGGTGCTTCCCCAAATCCCAGAATTCCACAGCAAGGAGTCATGGAAGTTAAAGTGGTGTCGAACTGCAACAATTCCACAGCGTAGATGCATTCATTGCCCCAGTTAGGGATAGCTCTGGCATGCCATTAAGGTCTCACTTTGGAAATCCACAGCCTGGAGCCACGGCGGTGAAAGCGGTGTCAAAACCGCATTCGTTTTGCAATGTAGATACACCCTCCCTTTCCGTCGCACTGTGTGACACTGCCAGGCCGTAAAAGGGCGGCCCCGCCTCTCCATTTGCGACCAACAGCAACGCAAAACTGCGTCTCTTTGCATTGAGGAAGAAAGAGGAGGAGGAGGAGGGCCAAACTACTTGGAGCGGGAATTGCAAACGGCATGGCGCAGGCCGACTCTTCGGGAAGGAGCCGCCCGGCTTTCGAGCTGCAGGGGCTGCTGCTGCCGCTGAAAGACGGAGTGAAGGACGAGGACGACGAGGAGGAGGACGACGCTCACGACGCCGAGCCCTTCGACGTGGCTTCTGAGGAGAACAGCCAACTCCTCCGACCCCCACGAAGGAGAGGTACAGCGAGGCACAGCCCGTGGAAATCTTCGGGTGCATCTCCACGGCGGAATTAATGCACTTCGACACCACTTTAAACTGCCATCGCTCAGTGCTATGGAAGCCTGGGAGTCGTAGTTTGGCGCGCTTTGGCCGAGAAGGCAACAGACCTTGCAAAACTATAACTCCCACAATTCCCATGGCACTTAAAGTGGCGCCCAGTTTCCTTCACGCCACAGTGTACAAGGTGTATCCATTTCTTATTTGTATATGGAGATGACCACACCAGGAGTCCGCAAACTAAGGCCCGGGGGCCGGATGCGGCCCATCGAACCCTTTTATCCGGCCCCCACGGCACAAGGGCAGAAGGGGGTTGGGCTAAATGACCCAAGGGGTCTCTTCTTCTCTTACAACCCTTATTATTACAGTAGAGTCTCACTTATCCAAGCTTCTGGATAATCCAAGCCATTTTTGTAGTCAATGTTTTCAATATATCGTGATATTTTGGTGCTAAATTCGTAAATACAGTAATTACAACATAACATTCCTTCGTTTTGAACTACTTTTTCTGTCAAATTTGTTGTATAACATGATGTTTGGGTGCTTAATTTGTAAAATCATAACCTAATTTGATGTTTAATAGGCTTTTCCTTAATCCCTCCTTATTATCCAAGATATTCTCTTATCCAAGCTTCTGCCGGCCCGTTTAGCTTGGATAAGTGAGACTGTACTGTATTATTATTATTATTATTATTATTATTATTATTATTATTAACATTGATTCTGGGTGGCCATCTGTCAGGGATGCTTTGCTTGTTCTTTTGGTGCACAGAGGCAGAAGGGGGTTGGACTAAATGGCCCAAGGGATCTCTTCCAAGCCTCTTTATTATTATTATTATTATTATTATTATTATTAACATTGATTCTGGGTGGCCATTTGTCAGGGATGCTTTGCTTGTTCTTTTGGTGCACAGAGGCAGAAGGGGGTTGGACTAAATGGCCCAAGGGATCTCTTCCAAGCCTCTTTATTATTATTATTATTATTATTATTATTAACATTGATTCTGGGTGGCCATTTGTCAGGGATGCTTTGCTTGTTCTTTTGGTGCGCAGAGGCAGAAGGGGGTTGGAATAAATGGCCCAAGGGATCTCTTCCAAGCCTCTTTATTATTACATTAGAGTCTCACTAATCCAAGCTAAACGGGCCGGCAGAAGCTTGGATAAGCGAATATCTTGGATTATAAGGACTGATCAAGGAAAAGCTTATTAAACATCAAATTAGGTTATGATTTTACAAATTAATCACCAAAACTTCATGTTATACAACAAATTTGACAGAAAAAGTAGTTCAATACGCAGTAATGTTATGTTGTAATTACTGTATTTATGAATTTAGCACCAAAATATCACGATTTATTGGAAACATTGACTACAAAAATGGCTTGGATTATCCAGAGGCTTGGATAAGCGAGGCTTGGATTAGTGAGACTCTACTGTATTATTATTATTATTATTATTATTATTATTATTATTATTATTATTAACATTGATTCTGGGTGGCCATCTGTCAAGGATGCTTTGCTTGTTCTTTTGGTGCACAGAGGCAGAAGGGGGTTGGACTAAATGGCCCAAGGGATCTCTTCCAAGCCTCTTTATTATTATTATTATTATTATTATTATTATTATTATTAACATTGATTCTGGGTGGCCATCTGTCAGGGGTGCTTTGCTTGTGCTTTCAGTGCACAAAGGCAGAGGGGGATTGGACTCAATGGCCCAAAGGGTCTCTTCCAACCCTCTTTTATTATTATTATTACTATTATTATTATTATTATTATTATTATTATTATTATTATTATTATTATTGTTCGGTGGCCAACTATAGTCCGGCCCTCCAACGGTCCGAAGGATCGTGAACTGGCTCCCTGTTTAAAAAGTTTGGGGACCCCTGCTCCACACCATTATAGCAACCTGATCCCACTGCCAGGGCTGTGTCCTGTGGGATCCTGGGATTTGTACTTTGGTGAGGCACCCACCATCCTAGGGCCCTTCTACACAGCTGTACCTTCCAGATTATCTGCTTTGAACTGGATTATCCAGCAGTGTAGACCCAGGGCCCTTCCACACAGCTATCTAACCCAGAATATCAAGGCAGATAATCCACAATATCTGTTTTGAACTGGGTTATCAGAGCCCACACTGCCATATATTCCAGTTCAAAGCAGATAATGTGGATTATCTACATTGGTATTCTGGATTATATGGCTGTGTAGAAGGACCTCTAGCTATATCGTTTGGTTGAGAATATTCAGCACCAAACTACAGTAGAGTCTCACTTATCCAACATTTTGGATTATCCAACGCATTTTTGTAGTCAATGTTTTCAATATATCGTGATATTTTGGTGCTAAATTCATAAATACAGTAATTACTAGATAACATTACTGCCTATTGAACTACTTTTTCTGTCAAATTTGTTGTATAACATGATGTTTTGGTGCTGAATTTGTAAAATCATAACCTAATTTGATGTTTAATAGGCTTTTCCTTAATGCTTCCTTATTATCCAACATATCCGCTTATCCAACATTCTGCCGGCCCGTTTATGTTGGATAAGTGAGACTCTACTGTACCAATTCCTGGTTCCATTATTTTGGAGTTATGTATAGATTTTTCTATTGAAGTATGCCAGTGGAGAATTGTACATTCTTTCCCCAACACTACGAACCCCATGGTTGCATTTTGGGGAGGTATGAAGAATTTTTAGGGCCCTTCCACACAGCCATATAACTCAGACTATCAAGGCAGAAAATCCTACAATATAACTGAGTTATCAGAGTCCACACCGCCATATATTCCAGTTCAAAGCAGATATTGTGGGATTTTCTGCCTTGATATTCTGGGATTTAGGACTGTGTGGAAGGGCCTTTAGACTCTCAGACTGGATCTACACTGCTATATAATCCAGTTCAACGCAGATAATCTGGATTTTATGTATCAGTGCAGAGAGGGCCTCAGTGCCCTTCCACACAGCCATATAACCCAGAATATCAAGGCAGATAATCCACAGTATCTGCTTTGAACTGGATTCTCTGAATCCACACTGCCATATAATCCCATTTAATGTGGATTTTATACAGCTCTGTGGAAGGGGCCTTAGGGCCATCCACACAGCCATATATCCCAGAATATCAAGGCAGATCCTGGGATATAGGGAAGTGTAGAAGGGACTGAAGACAGAATGACTAGGGGTGCATCTATTACAGTTTGACCTCACTTTAACCACCGTGGCTCAGTACTATGGAATTGTGTCAGTTGTCATTTGATGAGGCACCAGTCCTCTTTGGAAGGGAAAGCCTAAAAACCCTTATATAACTATAAGGGCAGGGTGTTCGACAGTGGAACTCTCTCCCCCGGGCCGTGGTGGAGGCTCCTTCTTTGGAGGCTTTTAAGCAGAGTCTGGATGGCCATCTGTCGGGGGTGCTTTGAATGCGATTTCCTGCTTCTTAGCAGGGGGTTGGACTGGATGGCCCATGAGGTCTCTTCCAACTCTACTATTCTATGATTCTATGATTCTAACTCCCATGTTTTCATAGTATTGAGCCATGTGAAGTATTGTCAAACTGCATTAATTCTACAGTGTACATGTCATAAATTGCAGCCAACTTGACAGCAGTTAGCTGTTATGTGCCTTGAAGTTATTTCTGACTTATGGCAACCCTAAGATGACTCCTATCTCTGGGTTTACTGGCAAGATTTGTTCAGAGGAAGTTTGCTTTTGCCTTCCTCTGAAGCCGAGAGAGTGTGATTTGCCCAAAGGTCACTTCCATAGGTTCACTTTAGGGTCACCATGTCAGAATCAACTTCTGAGACATAAAGCAAGAATGCACAGCACGTACATCAGGATTTTTGTAGATTTTATTTCACAAATTTAATAATAGGAGCCCAAAGCCTAAATAATATTAATTGCTTTGGGGTGAGGAGGGCAGGGTAAAAGTACATTAAATAAATACATACATAAAAATCTCCCATCTTATCAGCACACTTTTCGTATATTGTGCCGGAGATGAGTAACTGCGAAATGTTCCTTCTTAGCATCACTCCAGCCACAAGTACTAGTGACATACTGTATTTCCATTACTTCATCTAATGCTGATATTTGTTGTTTACGAGGGCTGGGATTAAAGATTGGCAGATTCTTTTTTTAAAAAATTAGGGTCAGCAGTCTTTGGGGGTTTCCTTTATTTCTTCATGTTCCACCAAATATTTAAGAGACTCTTACTAAGATAATACTAAGAGCCCATGGTGGCACAGCGGGTTAAATTGCTGAGCTGCTGAACTTGCTGACCAAAAGGTCAGCGATTCGAATCCGGGAGGCGGAATGAGCTCCTGCTGTTAGCCCCAGCTTCTGCCAACCTAGCAGTTCGAAAACATGCAAATGTGAGTAGATCAATAGGTACTGTTCTGGCGGGAAGGTAACTTCACTCAATGCAGTCATGCCAGCTACATGACCTTGGAGGTGTCTATGGACAACGCTGACAATTTGGCTTAGAAATGGAGATAAGCACCAACCCCCAGAGTCAGACACGACTAGACTTAATGTCAGGGAAAACCTTTACCTTTAAATATAAAATAATATGAATTAATTCTGAAAGATATGCTATTTTTCTTTTTTTTTCTTTTGCGTAACAAGTACTTAAGAGAATATAAAGCTTGCATGGATCTAAGGTGCATCTACTAGAATTAATGCAGTTTGACCCCACTGCTCTGGCCCTATACTATAGAACTCTATACTATAGAGTTGATAAAGTTTCAATTCATAATTCTAAAAAGATTATTTTTCACGTTTCTTGACATCTCAACATTTCAAATTTGTTTCTTGATTTCTTAACATTCACAATTTTCTCATTGCCACACACACACACACACACACACACACACACACACACACACACAAACTGGGCCGAATGGGTGGAGACAGGTGAAAAAACTTGCTATTTCTTCACATTCCTGATGTCGATTTGGGAATAACATCAGTTTATATCAATGTGTTGTTTTTAAAAATGTTTCTTAAACTATTGCTGTTTTGTAATGAAGTTGCATCTATAATCACACTTTTTAAAGGAGAGTTAACATTTTATTTATTATAAAATCAGTATACTTCAAGACTGTATTGACAATCTCCTTCTAAATAATTGCAGTTAAAATACAGGACAAAAACACCAAAAAAGAGTATGAAGTGGTTGGACGGTTCGTCTTCGTTGGTCCTTGGTGGAAAGTGAATGTAAAAGTTAAACAGTTTGGATCAAAGTACTATATGGATGGTTATCCGTCTTACTTTCTACAGACTGATGCAGGGAGAAACCAAAAGGCAGTCATTTCTCTTTTCTTTAATGAATGTGGTGTTCCTGAATCATTACAAAAAGCATTTTGGGAGTGGCTTCCGAGAGATTCTTCTCTAAACATTATCCATCTCGAGCAAACGTTATATCAGTTTACTACATCAAAACTTATGGAAGAACAAATATCTACAGACCCCAAAGAATTTGACATTTTTTATTATGTTGAAAGATCCCGTAAGTATACACATGTATCATTTATTATTTGTTGATTATTATACTAGCCAGTTCATTGGTCTTAATTTAGTTAGAGAAATCTGAAATGTATTAATATATGCCTGTAGTATGATATAGATTTCTATTTATTCTTACTTATGTAAAAAAACAGGAGCCCCGGTGGTGAAGTGTGTTAAAGCACTGAGCTGCTGAACTTGCAGACTGAAAGGTCGCAGGTTCAAATCCCGGGGGCGGAGTGAGCGCCCGCTGTTAGCTCCAGCTTCTGCCAACCTAGCAGTTCGAAAACATGCCAATATGAGTAGGTACCGCTCTGGCGGGAAGGTAATGGTGCTCCATGCAGTCATGCAAACTGGTGATGGAACTTGTAAACTTGCCACACACCCCAACATGCCAAACTTTGAATACTGGTGGGGATTGACTTTAGAGATTGGGAGTTATAGTTCTCCCACATCGACAGAGCATTGTGCACCCAACTGATGGATCTAGACCAAACTTAGCACAAATACCCAATATGACCAAATTTGAATACTGGTGGGTGGGGTTTTTTTGTGGGGACGGGACTGGCCTAACATGATGGTAATTGTAGTTCTCCCAGCATCCAGAGACCCTTGTGCCCCTCAGTGATCTGAACCAAACAGGGCACATAGACCCAACTTGGCCAATTGTGAATAAAGGTGGGGTTTGGGGGTGATTGACCTTGTCATATAGTAGTTGTAGTTCACCTGCATCTAAAGAGCACTGAACCCAGCTAACAAAGGATCTGGACAAAAGGAAAAATGGTCTTTCCTAATAAATAGTGCTACAGATTACAAGGGGGGGGGGGGGTTGGAGGGAGGATTCCCTGTTTGTTTTCAAAAAGGAAGGACAGAAGAAAAGGAGATCTTCAGCCTTCTCTGCCAAGGGGATTCCTAAGACCGTCAGAAATATGTGTTTCCTGATGGTCTTCGGCGACTCCTCTGACAACCCCCTTACGACCCGCAAATTGAGAAATGCTGCCTTAAAGGAAGTATAAAGAGTACACAAATTTAGATATACAGAGTCTCGCTTATCCAACCTCCGCTTATCCAACCTTCTATATTATCCAACGCAGTCTGCCTTTTAGTGGTCAATGTTTTTGTAGTCAATGTTTTCAATACATTGCGATATTTTGGTGCTACAAAATAAATTGACTACAAAAATGCGTTGGATAATCCAGAACGTTGGATAAGCGAGGCTTGGATAAGTGAGACTCTACTGTATCTATAATTAACTGTTTGATGTTATAATATTAAAGTAAGGGCCTTTACAAGTTAAATTGAAAATTAATGATCTGAAGTCTGCAATCTCTTTGTTTGCTTCTTTGTTTCTTGTTTCTGTAGCTGTAGGGAAAGCTGTACTATCAGCATTAGCTTATCCTATTGTGCTTGAATTCTTGCCAAAACTTCTGCCATGCAATGTTTCTGATTGCATTCAATGGTACCGCCATAGCCAAAAACATTGCGAAGGTGATCAATTGACAACATTGGAAAAAATCTTACAGGAGGAGCCATGGAAACTTGGATTCAGCAAAGTAAGAACATGAATAAAATATTGTAGCAATTCATTTTGTAATTGATTCCATTTTTAAATACAATGTAGCTTCAATCCATTTGAATAAATGCTGCATTTTCAAAAATCTTGTTACCGTAAAATATGTGTACAGGAGCAGATACGTATGTATTGGAAGCAAGCAGTTGAAAAGGAGGGACATTTTTGTCTTTCCATGCTCAGATGACAAATCAGTTGAGTGGCACTTATACAAGGCTTGCCTCTATGCACAGAGACGAAGCGAACAGGGAAGAGAGCTATTTCCTCCCTTCTTTGATAATGGGGTCCTTATGGTACATTACCCATCACTTCATACATCATCTTACCATTGTGACAGGTGCTTCCCAAGTGTTACCTTTTGTTACAAAAACACTTTTGTCTATCTCATCTGGAACAAGGTTAAGAGATTTGGACTTGGGTAATGGGTATGACTATGCACATTCGTGATTCTTTTCATAAGAAAATTCAGCCAGCTAACCCTGCCTTTGAATTAACTGTGGATAGCATTAACTAGGGTTCGAAGCAGAAACAAACTTTATCTGCCCCTCCAACCCCGTAGAATAGCACTGGTATCAAGATGCACTTTTATTGTATTTCTCAGAGAATGTCTGCCACCATCCACGTATTTATGAAGGATAACTTAATATAACACATGGGTATTCATTCGTTAGTCCCCTCTGCTAGAGTAGACCCATTAAATCCACATAATTTATATTAGCCTTGACTCACCTGCTTCCCAGAATATTGACTAACATCTTGTTCCTGCTGATGTTTCCTAACTCTTCACACTGTACTGTACTTAGTAGAATATAATAATCCAAACAGGAGGTAACTAAGGCCCCTTCTACAGTGTCCCTACATCCCAGGATCTGATCCTAAGTTATCTTCTTAGCCCAGATTATTTGGCAGTGTAGACTCAAATAATCCAGTTCAAAGTAGATAACCTGGGATCAGATCCTGGGATGTAAAGACAGTGTAGAAGGGGCCTAAGACATGGCTCGCCTGGTGAGTAGGTGTCTCCAAAAGTAGGTGCGACCGACAGACTCATTTTAAAGCAGTCTTATTCACTGCCAGCATCTCAATCTCATCTTTGGTTAATATTAACAAATGCTGCTTCAGTTTTGAGACGGAGACCTACCTCAATAATAGCTTTCTTATTCATTGGTTAAAGAAGTGTGGAATATGGGACAAACAAATATTGATGTTCAATAATAAAATGTTCTTTTTAAAAAGGCAATGATGCATACTGTTATTTAGGTTGGTTCAAAATTGCCTATAGAACACATTTTATTATTAATTCATACAATGAATTCCGGGAAATAAAGATATTCATGTTCAGGAACATTCAGGAGCAAGACAGAAATTAGAAGTCTTTTTGTTCAGTCACTTTAGTGGATAACTATAGTCCCCTATAAACCTAGGAACATCCCTGTTGTTATAATTGGATATTGGTATTCACCACATGTTGAGGTCTACAGTCACTACTATACTGAGAATATACTGAGTCATAATTTATTTAATGTGAAAAATCTCACGTGATATCAGCTGCATTTGGAATCAAAATGATTCAAGAATGCATATAGGAATGTACAGGTTGTTAATCTTATATGATGACTAATAGATTAACCAATAAAATTCTGGAAGATCTTCTGAGATTTTGAACTTTCCTTGCTTTTTGGAAAAATAGTACACTAATGTTTATGTAAGGTTATGTGTTTTCTCCTCTTTAACATAAACCAGTTTTCTCAAATATGCTATAAAGGTAACAGTATTTTGCTGTCTCTAAAAGATCATGTACAGGGAAGTTCGTGCTGGACTGGCTGAAGCATGTTTTAAGGCCTTCCATGACTGTGAACATCTTTATCAGAAGATTCCGACTTTGCAGAGGAATGCACTAATGCTGTATGGAAACCTCAAGGAGCGCTGCAGAGAGTGTGGACATACATATGAAGAACAAGATAAGTTGACAGATATGGTATCAAAGAAGATGCCTGTGGAAGAGGCCTGGCAGGCACTCAAGTTTTTGAAGGATGAAGAGGTCGTGATTACTGAGAAGAAGCTTGTGTTTATTCCTCGACTTTATAAAGCTGAGAAGCAAATTGCTGATATTGTATATAATCTCAGACAAAACCCTCCATGGCACTTTCATGTTGATATAAAAGAGGTTCTTAATGGTGGTTCATGTATTAATAACCTCAGAGACTCGGATGATGAGAGTGTAGTAATTGAAGAAAAACCTTGTGAAAGAGATCCAAACAAATCTGGCAATGCTTCACGTGAGCAGGAAAACTGTAAGAATGATTTTGAGTCTGAGGAGCAAACTCAGAGCAAGGAATCAAAATGTGAAGCAGAAGTGGATCCAGATCAAGGGAAGGCAATAGAACTGATCTGTTCTAATCCAGTGACTGTTATAAGTGGCAAAGGCGGTTGTGGGAAAACCACAGTAGTTAGCTACCTTTTTAGCTTTCTGATGAAGAAAGAAAACGAAGAAGTTACAAATGCCTGCAAAGATTTCGAAACTGATGTGGATGCACCTGAGGAATGGCAGACTTCCCATCAGTCTTCTAATGTGAAAACAAATGACTCTCTAAACATTTTATTTACTGCACCTACAGGGAAAGCAGCTGCTCTTCTGTCCAAGAAAACCAAGATTCCTGCTTATACTCTTCATCAGGTATGATTCATTTTTTAAAATCTTTCCAGTAAGCTGGTGCTTGGTGCTGTACTTTCAATGTTTTAAACCATTTGAATGTAATTGGAATCAGTCACACATTTGCTAGAAAAACTTCTTGAGAGCCCTTTGATTGTTTTAAGACAGATTTTTGTCGGCCACACTAGCTGACAAGGCCCATGATGAGGACTACAGTTGTGCCACATGTGAAAGCAAAATGTGAGTGCAGATTTAGCAGTCAGATACAGTTGGGGGTTGCTGGTACACTGTAACATCTTCAGCTTCTGCTAAGAGCACTGCTGTTTCATCCTATGTTGTCTGAGTATGGTGCTCAGTGCTTCCCTTTAGTGCTAGACAGGCACACCTTTTGGCATTGATAATTTGCATGTAATTGAAAGTATGCAAAAAGCAGTGGTCTACTTCTTTAGTAGGCAACCCTCTAGCCTATAAGTGTCACCTGACATTTTTTAGGGCAGCAGTTCCCAAACCTTTGTGATCATGGAACCCTCCAGGAGACATTTTTTTTCCTGTGGAGCCCTTACTCTAAATTGTGAACCTGCAAAGTCCTTATTTTTTTCATCTACAGGCAATCCCCAAGTTATGAACAAGATAGGTTCTGTAGCTGAATTTGTATGTAAGTCAAAAAACAAGTCCAAAACAATTGGAGGGCCAAAGTTTGCCCATACCTTCTTTAGACACTTGCACTCAGTGCTTCAATCTGGTTTTTAGATGTACATGGAATGAGGAAAGTATATTGTTAGATATATTGCTATATTGTATATAAAAATATTCATTGTTAGATGAATATTCAGGAGGTGCTATCTCGTCCCATCTGTCTTTACCAAAGGGGAATCAGGATGGCGAGAAATTGCATTGCTGAATTTAACTTCTTTAGGATACACACTTCTTTTCAATGCTCCAACCCATTTATTTTTTTCTCTTGGGAAGCCTTTTGATCAACAAAGACAGCAAAAGAAAAACAAGCCTTTGCTCTATCCAAATGCAAGCCTTATTTTTCTTCTGTTCTCTCTGCTGATCTACGGCCTTCCTCTAGGGAAAAAATACTGTAGATGGGTTGGAGCACTGAATACCACTGTGCAAATGAACTCCACGTGTCAACAGTGCAAGTTCTGATCATCTTGATTTTACCTGCAAAGGCAGGTAGATTTATATCATTTTTCTGAGTGTGTGTCTGGGGAGGCTGGTCTACAAGATACAGAGGGCTCTTGGTAGCCAGTGGGGTTTGATTTCAGAACCCCTTGTATATAACAAAATCTGTGGCAAAATCAAGGCTGGCTGTTTTGATTCTGCTTCAAATCATCATATAGTACTCATGTATGTTACAGATTAGAGATTATACCTTGATCTGTGGCTTCAAGGGTAATTTTAAATTAAGGTGGCTGGATACTCTGGTCTGTGGTTTCCGAATCCGGTTTGCAAGATCAGTGTAAATCATGGCTTACTATTTCTAACCTCATAATAAACTGTGGTTTATGGTCAGCATGCAACTGAAGATGAATCTACCTGTGAAATGGACAAGCAGGGAGAACATTGCTCATGTCTGATCCTCTAAATCAGAAGTGGGATTCGTGCAGCCTTCTGGATATCGTTAGACAATCTCTAGCAGTCCTAATGGCAAGGAATTTATTTATTGTGTCAGAAGTGACTTGTTGGTCAAGTCGCTTCTGGTGTGAGAGAATTGGCCGTCTACTAGGACGTGGCCAAGGGGACACTCGGATAAGTTACAATCCTGCGGGGAGGCTTCTCTCATGGCAAAGAATGCTGGCAATTGAAACATCTGGAGTTGATTCCTACCTTTATTCTAAGTCAAACTTTCGCACCCTTCCTAATTTTTAAATACTGTGTTTTCTTTTAGGTCATGTACAGTTATTATGCATGGAGGGATAATGGGGGAAACTCTCCATGGAAGTTTTCTAGAGTCAATATATTAGTTGTTGATGAAGGAAGCTTGGTGCCTGTAGGAATCTTAAGCAACGTTTTAAAGTACTTGTTCAATAATGCCCAGCTTACAAAGCTTATTATTCTTGGTAAGTACAAGCAGTAGTGAAAAATGAGAAAAATGAAATTTTATTTCACAATTCATGCAAATTTGTGAGAAATCCTGAACAATTTTTAGATGTTTGAGGTTCAAGCAGTAAGTGAATGCTTTCCCCTTTAGTTTTGTTTCCATTGCATATGATATTATGTGGCTTAGTTGCCTATATATTTCATGTGTCCTGAAATCACTGAACACAGGGCTTTGTTAAGCTGTATTTATTTATTCTGTTGTGGAGCTGTTTTCATCATCATCCAAATCTAAGGAAAGTTAAAGCTTCATTTGTCTGTATTGAATTTTTTTCAACAGTAGGCCCAAGTGAATATTTAGTTATTTTGAAAAGCCCAATCTACCAAATTCAAAGCTTTTCTGAAGTTATTTAACCTCTGGCCTGCTGTAAAATCTATTTGATTACAATGTATATCCTCAAAAGTAAGCCTGCTGGTCTAGTTACTGCAGTAGACATTAACATAGTCAAAATCTTGATTTACAACTGAATTGAATCATATAATCGCAGTTGAGGCACAACTCAGTGGAGAATGAAATGGTATTGCTTGGGATGAAGGTAACTTAATGTTCCTTTTAGATATTTATCTTAGAGAACTCCAGTACACAGAAAAGAGATGAAGAGAAATACTTCTTTATGTTGTCTTTATGTCTGGAATATATTTAAAGTTAAATTAATCCTGTTCCCGTTGGGAAGTATTTTAGTATTGCTGTATCATTGGGTGAATGACAAATGCTTGTTCCCAGATATATTGTTCCGGGTATTTTAATCACTCTCTAGCTATCAAATTCATGCAACAAAAAAGGGGGGCAGCGTCTCTTACTTTCATGTTACTACCCATCAACAGTAGCTTGACACCACTTCAACAGCTAGGCCTCCATCCTGTGAATCATGTATTTGTAGTTTGGTGATGCACCAGTACTCTTTGGCAGAGAAGGCTGAAGACTTTGTAAAGCTATAACTCACAGGATTCCACAGCAGCTAAAGTGGTGTCAAACTGAATTAATTTTACAGTGTAGATATAGTTCTTAGTTCATGTCAGGTACATTATACATGTTGGAAGAATGCTTGAAGGTTGCCATATAGGCCAACTCTGCTTCTGTTGCATGGAGGACTAGGCAGTCTATATATTTGGACTGCATCTGAAGGAATTCTACACACACATCCATATAACACCAGAAGTGACTTGCAGTTTCTCAAGTCGCTCCTGACACGAAAAAAATCCATGTAATATATGCTTAAGCTCCTCCAAGCAGAGCGGGATTCTGGTGCATTCAAAACCTTTGTCAGATGGATGAATTATATTTGTATAAATTCCTTCCAACCACTTTGAATAATAAGTGTTGATCTTTATATATACGGTAGAGTCTCACTTATCCAACATTCTGGATTATCCAACACATTTTTGTAGTCAATGTTTTCAATGCATTGTGATACTTTGATGCTAAATTCGTAAACACAATAATTACTACATAGGATTAATTTGTAATGAACTACTTTTTCTGTCAAACCTGTTGTATAACATGATGTTTTGGTGCTTAATTTGTAAAATCATAACCTATTTCGTTGTTTAATAAGCTTTTTCTTAATATCTCCTTATTATTCAACATATTTGCTTATCCAATGTTCTGCCGGCCCGTTTACTGTAATATGATTCCTATATCCATGAAACTGGGATGTGCAGTTTCATTCAGACAATTCTAACAAAATTTATCCTTTCTAGGCATTTTAGGTCATCCAGCACAATTACGGAATTCTTGGGCCAAAAGTTTTTCATTTCAATAGATTTCCCCCAGTTTTACATATCCACAACATACCCCCATGAATACTAGGATCATACTGTACCTAAAATCAGTGCTCAAGTGGAAAACTTTAAGCAGGCTTGAGGAAATCCCAGGTTTCACAAAAGTATAAAAATAAATACAGGGAGGGACATAAAAAGTAACCCAGTGTGGAGACAATGTGCTCTCGTTGACTTTGGAATTGTGGAAGAACAAATTCGAAAGGGGAAGATAGAGTTTCCAGGAACACATGGTTGTCAGATATCCTGGATGGGAATGTGTAGTATTTTGTTGTTGGTCACATGTGTAAAAGGATTTGATTTGTGTCAGTGCTCTGCTATGATTGATGTGATTGGGGTTTACTATAAGCAGTTTAAGAGGGAAAGACACATGTAATTTTATTATTTAATATATCTTTGCATAATATTTAGGTGATATTCGGCAGTTACCCAGTATTGAGCCTGGTAACACATTGGCTGACTTTTTTGCAAGTTTGAAAGCAAGAGGTTGGTGTATAGAACTAAGGACCAATCATAGGTCTGAGTCTCAGTTAATTGTGGAGAATGCAACAAGGTAAGGTTTAAATAAAAATTGATATATTCAGTTGCTACAAATCATGTTCTACAGCATGAAAAGTTGACTCCCATTAGTTGCCCTTGAACCTTTTAATTAGACATAAACAAATATCTGGAAAGTTTGCTGTCATTTCACTATCATATTTGCCATAGTAGAAACGTGGGAAAAAATATTTTTGTGTGAAATGAAATAAAGCTGCTGTTAAAAATTAATCAAGCAGCCAGGTAACAATATCAGCAAAATGTTCAGCTCTGGCTGAATAATGCCTAACCAGTCTGAAACATTTATGTTTGCTCTTTTTGCTATAGAATCTCTCAGCAGAAATATCCAGTGTTTGATCAAGTGCTGAAATTTTCCCAAAGCAATAAAAGCTGGCCAGTGCCAAGTCCTGAGAAAAAATTTATTCTTCTTGTTTTACCTGCTGAAGATGGTAGTAACTGTAAGTTTTAAATGTTAAAGAGATCACTTTTAACTATTGCTTATATCTAATGCATGTTGGCTCTTTCAGACTCAGTTTAACTTACTACATAATTTAGGAGTAGAATTCCCTTAGTTTTTCATGCAAAATTAGAATCACTGTGATCTTCTGAAATGTGTCAAATTTTACAAAGTCAGACATTACTTCTCAGTGGCTAATGCACAACAAATATGTGTTGTGATCATGAATACGTATTACTAGTGATCAGGTCAAGTTCCCATCTATAATTCCCTTGTTGTTTTAAAGTTATTTTCTAGTTTGAAATTACCGTATATACTTGAGTATAAGACGACCTGAATATAAGACAAGACGCCTAATTTCACCACAGAAAACTGGGAAAACATATTGACTCGAGTATAAGCCAAGGGTGGGGAATGCAGAAGCTACTGGTAAATTTCAAAATAAAAATAGATATCAATAAAATTACATTAATTGAGGCATCAATAGGTTAAATGTTTTTGAATATTTACCGTATTTAAAAGAAAAATAGTAAACTAGCTCTGTAATCGGAAAAGTAGGGTCAACAAAAACAATGTAGTATCAACAATAACTTAATAATAGCAATAGCAGTAATAATAATAATAATAATAATAAACTTAATTTGTATCCTGCCCTATCTCCCCGTGGGGACTCAGGCTGCCTTCCAACATAGCAACAGGCAAACATTCAGTGACTATATAAACAATACAGAGCCAGACATAGATCTATAATTATATATACTAATTTCACATATGATTCCCCCTGAAACATTTGCAAATCAACTCTCTCTATATGTGCATTTCCCTCCTGCAATATTTGCAAGTCCTGTGGATCTGTTTATATCTATCTAGACATATCTCTCTATATGTGCGTGTGTGCATTTTCCCTGCAATATTTGCAAGCTCTATATATCAATATTCATATCTATCTAGACATGTCTATATATATTTGTGCATTTTCCCCCTGTAATATTTGCAAGCCCTATCTATCTATATTCATATATATCTAGACATCTCTCTTTATATAGATAATTATATCTATATAGGATTTGCAGAGACTTGCAAACTTGTGAAGGGAAATTCATATATAAAAATAATGTATAGAGATACAAATATACAGGTACATGGAAATCTCTAGATATCTATATGTATATAGGATTTGCAAAGACCAGCAAACATATGAGGGGAAAGTTCAAACATAAAATTAATGTATATAGATAGATAGATAGATAGATAGATAGATAGATACAGGTATATAGATATATAGAGATTGCAAAGGCTTGCAGGGGGGAATGCCTATATATCTGTAAGAGAGATTAACAGATATTTCAGGGGAAATGCTTTTATAAGATTATTGGATTTATATATATTCTTCTTCCTGAGTTGCAAGGACTTCTTTCCCTTTTCAAAACATTCCCTTATTTAAGAGTGAGGGAGGCTTTGGAAAAGTAAATTCACTGATAAGGGAGGGTAAGATGAGAGAGAAATATATTATATATTTCAAGCAATGGCCTCCAGGCTCTGCTGCCGGCTTACAACTTGTCTAATGTAGTTTTAGGTTAGGAACTGGTTACATGTACAAGGGTGAGTCTGGTTTAGAATTTATTTTAATTCACTTTCAGAAAAGACAAATACATTATTTTTCCATACAGTCTCTCTGCTATTCAATACATTTTGCCTGTCTATCAACAAGGTTTCATATTCCCTTATTAAAATAGGTTTTCAGCTTAGCTGCAAGCCACAAATGCACCGCTGTCTTCACGTCTTCATTAGTCATGAATCTTTGTCCTCGTCGGGCTTCTAAATGTTTGATTTACATATATTTAAATTTCTAATTTTGTTATTTCTTTTTTCCTATTCTTTTATTATTATTTAACCTATACATTTTAGACAACATTGAGCAACAATCAGACAGAAACAGAGAGAGTAACAAGTATACATGTTTGCACAACTAACAGAAGACAAAAAGTTATTGAAATACATTGAAATGCTAAATGCTACACTTATAACACTAAGTTAAATAAACTGAAATGTTACTTCCAATTAGTATACTAACTCTGTCTTCTTTTTTTAAAAATAATAATTCAAAATTTGACTTCAAATTTTTATTTTTACATATAATCCCATTCTACATGTTTTTGCATCTCAAAGGATCACTGAGCTCTGTTCTTTTTGGAATATGTACATACAAATAATTATAGTTTGACATAACATAAATCCAGTACTACTACATTTAGTACAACAGTTTTAGGATTTTTTCTCATTTTTTCCTTTTTTACCCTGTAAGATGTGTTAGATTTTAATTAACGATATTTTCTCTGACATATAGAGTAAGGTAGAGTACTTACAGCAACCCTGTGTGGTACCCTAAGATGAGAGATAATAATTTTGTTATTTCTGACTTGTTTTATAAGCACACTTCATGTTTATTTTATTGTTTATGATCTAATTTGCTTGTTATGTTATGCCAGCATTAAATGCTTGCCAATATTTTGCTGTAAACCGTCCTGAGTCTCCTTGGAGAGATAGGGCGGGATAAAAATAAAGTATTATTAATCTATCAGGCCATACTCTGATAAGGTGAAATCAGGATTATAGGGAGGATGCTTTAACACTTCAAAACGAAGGTTTCGGATAGTGTCAACAGTATGAACAGCAGTGTGCAAATGTGCATTGTCATGTAACAACACAGCACTCTTGGATAGCAGTCCTCTGTGTTTTGCCTGAGTTTTAGGCTTCAACTTTTCAGTGAGGCCATTTGATCCCCTCAGAGAAGCCCTACAGGGACGAAGAATCATGTCTGATGAAGAGGTGAAAATGATGGTGCATTTGTGGCTTGCAACTCAGCCTAAAACATTTTTAAATAAAGGAAGCTTGTTAACAGATGGGCAAAATGTATTGAAAAACAGGGAGACTATATTGAATTTATTTCAATCAACTTTCAGAAAAGGCAAATACATAATTTATTTGTCTTTTCTGAAAATTGATTAAAATAATTTCTACAGCTAGAGTGTGGATCATTTTGTACTCACTCTCATATTACTTGAGACATTGAATTACACCTTCAGTCATCCCTAACCATTTGATACAACTGACATAACAGCATCATGAGGGGCACAAGTTGCCCACTGCTTATATAGGGTTTTGTTTATTTACATGGGGAAGGACGATACTCCTCACACTCTAAGAAATAACCGTATGACAAATGGAAGGAAAACTGTTGCCAAGGGAAGAAGGTGTGCAGAGATTCCCACTGCAAGCCAGCCTTTACTCTCTCAGTTGGAACTTGCAGAGTCTTTTCAGTCTGTTAAGTAAGAGCATGGCCTATGTTGGGATGAGAAAAGCAAAGGGAAGCGTTTTCATTGTGGACCTTCCTCTTGAGCAAAATGGAGAAGGGCGGGGATGGATTTGGCAGTTATGAGTCTCTAAGTACTCACATTGGTTGTATGGAAGTCCTTTGAAGACTTCACGGTGTCCCCATGTGTAAGATGCAGCTAGGCTTTGCATCAACTAACAATAAACATTTTGCATCACTTTTTTAAAAATAGCAATTTGTTCTGTTATTAATCTTTATCTGTGTTTTCTTGTAATTAGATTTACAGTCAGCCATAATGACTTTGCTTGAAAATGGCCCAGGATTGAGTAATCATACACAGTCACAGTTCATTACTTTCAGAAGGTAATAAGCGCATGTGTGTAGGCATGATAGATCTTCTGTTGTCTGTGCACTAAAATGTCCAGAGATAATGGGGGAGTGATGCTGCATGTCTTTTAATCATGGAGATGTACATGGGAACTGGGATGATTTTGGAGTACATATTTCCTCCAATCTTCATTCCTTTGCCATCAGTTAATATTTGTTTATTATCCAGTTGTTGGGGGTGAATCCTGTCTAATATTGATCAGATACAACAACAAATAGTGACTAAAGGTAGAAGTAGGGAAAGTATTCTCACAGAATGAGAGGCCAAAGAAAGAAAAGAACCCTTAGGATGGCTACGAGTAATATATTATCAACTGAACTGATAGAGACTTACCTGGGATTGGGAACATTTAAATTCAACTGGTGATGTAGCCTCACTACAGAATTCTAGTAGTTTGACATCATTTAAACTGCCATGGCTCAAGGGTACAGAATTCTGGGATATGGGGATATATTTTTCTGTGATAAATTTAGCCTTGGCATTGAATGTTTGCCATGTTTTTGTGTTATATTTGGAAGCTACCTTGAGTCCCTTCGGGGGGGGGGGGTGCAGGTTAGAAATACAATTTTATAACTAGCTGTGCCTGGCCACACGTTGCTGTGGCGAAATATGGTGGTATGGGAAATAAAGTATTGAGGAATTGGTGGTAGTTAAAGTAAAGGGTAAAGGTTTTCCCCTGACATTAAGTCCAGTCGTGTCTGACTCTAGGGGTTGGTGCTCATCTCCATGTATAAGCTGAAGAGCTGGCGTTGTCTGTAGACTCCTCCAAAGTCATGTGGCTGGCATGACTGTATGGAGCGCCGTTACCTTCCCGCCAGAGCAGTACCTATTCATCTACTCTCATTTGCATGTTTTCGAACTTCTGGGTTGGTAGAAGCTGGGGCTAACAGTGGGGGCTCACTCCGCTCCCCCAATGCAAACCTGTGGCCTTTTGGTCCAGAGGTTCAGCAGCTCAGCGCTTTAACATGCTGCGCAATCGGGATATTATTTCCTAAAGGTTGTGAATATACAATATTTCTGATTTTTGTTTGTTTGTTGGAGGCAAGTATGAATGCTGCAATTAGGGAAAATGATTAGCATGTAAATGGCCTTGCAGCTTTAAAGCCTGGCTGTTTCTTCACTGAGTGAATTTTTTGTTGGGAGGTTTTGGCTGGCCCTGATTGTTTCCTGTCTGGAACTCCCTTGTTTTCAGAGTGGTGTTGTTTGTGATATTTTATGTGCTTCTACTATCTGTGGCCCTCAGAAAACAGAGGATTTGCCAGACTTTGGTGATGGGAATAGTTTGTTGGGAGGTGTTAGCTGGCCTTGATTGTTTCCTGTGTGGAATTTCCAATTTCCCTGCTTTCAGAGTGTTGTTCTTTATTTACTGTCCTGGTTTCAGAGATTATATTGTTCTGTATTATTCTATCACAGTAATTATTTCATATTACAGTAGAATCTCACTTATCCAACATTCGCTTATCCAATGTTCTGGATTATCCAACGCAGTCTGCCTTTTAGTAGTCAGTGTTTTTGTAGTCAGTGTTTTAAATTCATTGTGATATTTTGGTGGTAAATTTGTAAATACGGTAATTACTACATAGCATTACTGCGCATGGAACTACTTTTTCTGTCAAATTTGTTGTATAACATGATGTTTTGGTGGTTAATTTGTATAATGATGACCTAATTTGATGTTTAATCGGCTTTTCCTGAATCCCTTCTTATTATCCAACATATTCACTTATCCAACGTTTTGCCGGCCTGTTTATGTTGGATAAGTGAAACTCTACTGTATATTGATAATGTTATATTATCTGCTTAGAACTGGATTATATGAGGCCCTTTCTACACAGCTGGATAAAATGCACACTGGTGGATTATATGGCAGTGTGGAGTCAAGATAATCCAGTTCAAAGCAGATAATATAAGATTATAAATGGGTTATATAGCTGTGTGGAAGGGCCTTGAAGCTACACTGCCATATAATCCAGTTAAAATCTGATAATCTGTGGAAGAGGCCTAAGTGAGGCCTAACTGTGCCTGTCCCCTGGGCTGAGTAGGTTGCTAGGAGACCAAGTGGGTGAACTTAGCCTTGTAACTGGCAGCAATTGGATAAAAATAATTATTCCTCTCCCTGTAATTAGGACTGTATTTTTCTTTTTGTTATATCAACCTAGAACTGTGGATGATGGGTTGTGTTGTCAAATTTCGAGGATGGAGGGCCTGTAGTTTTGTTGTTTTGTCCGCTGCCCTGATTCCATCACTCTTTTATATATATAGATTATAATTATTACTATTGGCTGTCAGAGAGCTGTGGTCCCACAACAGACTACAAATTCCAGATTTCTCTAGCATTGTGTAGAGATATTTCCTACTAACCTGGTATTGGTGGTTCCTAGCTTGCAGAGAAAGTACACGAATACAATCCCTTCATAATAATTATAGTATGGTTTAAGTCATAAACTGTTCTTGTTGTTCCCCAAATGCATTTCTAGAAGGAGTTGTTGGCTTAGCTGCCTTCTCAGTCAGTGGTTCTTATGTCCATTTACAATAGTCTGAGCTTCTGTTAACAATTGTGACCCATTGTAATGATAATGATATCCAATTGTGTCTTCCATGTAATATTTCTGTCATATCTACAAAATTCAAAACTAAAGTGCTTCCAGTATAGCATGGCCCCTATATTGCAGAATATATGTTCCTGGGCTTCCTGTGGATATGTAAAATTGCCAATAAGAATGAACCTATTGAAATGATGAATTTCTGGCCAAATAATATCATATGGTCCTGCTGGAGGATGTAGAAAATGTCTTTAAGAAAACATATTTTGTTGCGTGTGGATAAATAAAACCACGGATACCGGTCTCATTAATGAGGGGGTTGTTCTGTACTTACAGTATGTAACTGACTAACTTACATTCACTTAGCTGTTTCAGCTTTCAGTGATGGCATCAATTGTCCACATTTCTTTCTGCTTCTTCAGGTAGCTGTAGAATAAACTGTAGGTGAAGTAAGCTGTTACTTTGAATGGATAATTAAAGACTGAGATCAGAACATATTTGGTTTCTGCTGTACTGAAAGTTTTACATATTATTCATATTTCAACTAAATATTGCTTCCCCTTATCTCAGGAAAGACTGTGACATCATCAATGAAATCTGCTGCAAGCATTACTCAAAACATACAATGAGGTATGACATTACTTTTAATCTGTAGATGTTTAGGCCACAATCCAGTTCTGTTGTTGTTAGGGGTTTTTTTTTCTACCACTGGCAAAGATGGTGGTGAAAGCTAGATAAGGAATGTTATAAGAACAAGGTAACAAAGGCAAGAAAGTCATGGCAGGCCTGTAAAAATGTTCACAGTTTCTGAGCTGCCTATTTGCAGATACCTTCAAGCCTCCTTAGAGGTGAGGCTCTCTGGGAGAGGTGGTTGAGAAAACTTTGTGTAACAGAATAGGTTGTTTTCAAAGCTATTCTAACTGGCTAAATGGGTGGCAATTGTTTGGGTCCTTTTTTATCTGTTAGTCTTTTGTCATCTTCTCCATGTAGTGGTTCTATCATTTCCTTAGCCTTCTTTTTGCTACAGACATGACCGAAAATGCCCTTTTATTATTTTTGACATCTGTAGCAAGCCTTAGATTGTTCTGCACTTTAGCTTCTTGGATTTTTTCTTCATGTGATAGCTGTTTACTTGAATTCCTCTTTTGTGATTTCCCCCTTTCCTCCATTTTTGTACATGTCTCTTTTAAATCTTAGCTCAGTTGAAAGTTCTTTTGACATTAATACTAGTTTCTCATTGGAACTGTCTGAAACTCTGCTATTAGTATCACACTTTTAAGAAACACGGATCCATCATGAATTCCCTTCTCTATTCTTGACCAAGCAATTGCACCTCATTAGTTTCCCCTTGCATCCTCTCATACCCCCACTAATGATCGATAGTGAAAACTAAATGATCTGCATTGAAAAGGGAAGTACAAACGGAACTTGAAACTTAGTTACAAAAACTGTAAATAGTCATCTACAGTGAGTTATAGTATGTTAAGGTTTGTACTATTACGTATTGCTAACTGTATGTTTTTTTTTAAACCAAGGGATTGCACCTATGTTTCCCTAGGTTTACTGAAATCAGATTTCTTAAAATTCTAGAATGTGTGTGTCTGATTATATTTTGGCTTCCCTTTTCTGCTGTATAAAAACTCCATGATAATATGGTCAAGCCCACCTAAAGATTCAGCCACTTCCACCTCATTAACCATATCCTCACTAATAGTTAGGATAAAATATAAAATAGCTGATTCTCTTGTTGCCTTTTCAATATTGTGGACAATGAAATAGTCTGCAAGGCAAGTGAGCAATTTTTTGGACCTAATATTCTTAAGTCCTGAATTTGACTTATATCAAATAGCAGGATTTCCCAGTACACTGCAGCTCTTTTCTGAGTATGTGGTTTATTTATTTATTTATTACATGCATTTATACCCCGCCCTTCTCCCCGAGGGGACTCAGAGCGGCTTACATTCTGCCACGAGGGCGGTTATCTATTCCAAGAAAGCATCATCCGCATCCTCAATCTGTCTTCGGGCTCTGTAGCAGATCCCCATGATGGCGTCCCTTTTGTTTCTATCCCCCTTACTTTTAATCCATATGCTCTCAATTTAGCTTGATTTAAATAATGGGTCTCTTCACTGGTGTAAATATCCTTGAGATGTAATGCTTCTTATTTATTTATTTATTTATTTATTTCTCTGAAATAGTGATGCCTATTATATCATATTTGTTTTGCTATGTGGTGTGTTCTGGGGGAAGGCATTTAATTTTCTTGTACAATAACACAATGACAATAATGCTATTCTGTTCTATCGTACTATTTGCATCGTTATCTCTATAACATTTAGTCTATTATCTATAGCACTTGATGAACTCCTGCGCTCAAATATACTATTTCTCCCTCATTCTCCCTAAATGAGCTTGTTTCTCTGCTTGGTGGTTCTCATCCATTTCATGCCATTAGTCTGTATATTGAACATGTTACTCGATCCTGCTCACTCTAGGCAATTTTCAGGATCTTTCAAATATATGAAAAGGTCTTCAATTGTGATTGTTTTCCCTGACATAATATTATAACATGCAAATTCCAGAAATCAATTGGTTATTTAACACAGCAGGATGATATTCAGAATAGAATGTCGTCCCCCCAATGTATTTTAATCATAAAATACTGGAAGCCTCTTGTTAAGGTGTTTCATGCCTTTTCTAAAGAGTCTTCCATAATGTGTTAGAGTTGTACTCCTTTTTAAGCTTAATTCTAAGTCATTTTGCCTTGCTGCTGGATCTATTTAAAACCTCCTGTTTCTATCCTTGGTTACCAAATACAGGGTCTATAGTAAACAGAAGACATTATTTTGACAGTCACTGGGCTGTCTGCAGTTATTGATGGTTTACTGAAGGAGAGATTTTGTTGCATCTTTGGTCTAAAATCTTCTGTTCAATTTTGATCCAGAGACCATAGAAATCGATTGCAGTTCATATGTGGTGACAAGATCTGTTCTACTAGGAATGAGTATGTCAAAGCGCTTCTTGCAAGAGATAATATTGTTTGCACAAAAAATGAAGGTTCTAGTCAGTGTACTTGCAACGTGTGCTCGCGAAGAGAAGAGCGCAACTCTGGTCATACACCAAGTTCTCAGGATGATGATACACGGCTGTGCAATGGGGAAATATTCTTCATTACAGAGGTATGTGAATTGGTTAATTTTAAGAATAAATCTAGAAACAGAAGATACAAATTCATCTTCAGTCACACATGAAGAGATTGTTGCCTTTTCTTTTAGTATGCATTTCTGTTTGGTGGCTTGAAAACTCAAATAGATGTTACTTTCTGATTTTTTTAAATACAGAAGGATAATAGTAAGAATTGTTGTAGTGCTTTGTGAATAAATAAAACCTTAGCTGTGTTAGAATGTCAATTTCTCTGAATGCTGCTCAGTAAATGCTGCACTGAAAAGCAGTAGGCTTACAGGAAGAAATAGAGGAGCTTAATACAAGTGTAATCTGTTCCATGTGTTCTGCCCAAAATTTCATGAGCAAACAGTTTAATTGTGTTAAAATACACTTTTGTTTCTGAAAATGCCACTGGTTATGGTGGATTAAGGCACTGACCTGCATGTAGTTGGAAGATCAGTGGTTTAAAAGGAATGATCTTGTATGTTTATTTTGTCTAGCTGTGAGACAAATCATAGGTAAGAATTATTGTTTACTATTTATTGCCTTATCTAGGATAAAGAAGTTGATCGTGTACGTATGGTGACCATTAGCATTACTGATGGACCTGAATATACCGTAGTGTATAAACGTCTCCTGAAAAACTCCAGAATTAAGCATGGCTGGGCCAAAACTATTCATACATTTCAGGTAAGCTGTTTTATAGTCCTGCCAACCTGAAACAAAATTGCTGATATAACTCAGCATGAGTGGCAATATTTATGAGTCAAACTATCACATTTGTGAGGTGTAAATGGTGTAATTCTCCATCTTAGAGAGCTGTGTGTAGTGAAAGCAAACCTCAATGAGATCTGTTATATGTTGTCTTGACCTTGTTACAGCATTAAGCTAAAAGGTAGTGATCCATTGTATAGTTTATATGACATTTGAAAAAGGTTATTTGCTAAGTCTCTTCCACAGCTGTTGGTCTTCCGCCAGATCAGCAATGTCATTGTGGAAGATTGAGAAACCGACAATTGCACATGATCTTATCTAATGACTTGTAAAAATTCATGTGTGTCTCTTTGGAAAAATCTGGGAAACGGAATAGACAAAAATGCACAGCAATGAAATATGGTTTAATCAGCCTTCTGTGTCCACAAAGTGTGCATTCAGAGACTCCACTATCCACAGCTTGAAAATAAATATTTTTTAAATTCCAAAAAGCAAAGTTTGATTTTGCCATTTACTATAAAGGACATGACTTTGCTATGCCATTGAATATAATTGGATTTGAGCACCCATTGATTTTGGTCTCCATGAATGGACCTAGAACCAAACCCAAAAAGATAGCAGGGGCCCTTTGTACTTTCTTCTATGTTTTTTGTTTCATTTTGTTTAAGGCATTTGAGAATAACAGATGAAGGGTAGCTAGGGACATCATGCAATATGGAACTTTTAATTTATTTTAACATTCTTTCGTTCATTTGGACCTGCTTTTTTCCAGCAATTTTTTGTCAATATTGTTTTCAGGGTTCTGAGGAAAACACAATAGTCTACGTTGTTGGAAATGCCGGTCGCCAGAATTGGCAGCATGTGTACACAGCTGTCACCAGAGGCCGTTGCCGGGTCTATATTGTTGCTGAAGAAGCCAATCTTAGAGCAGCCATTGCTAGAGAAAACTTTCGCAGAAAGACTCGTTTACCACAACGTTTGAACGATGCACTTACAGAAAAAATAAGTAGTTCTCAGCAAATATCCTCATCACAAGAGTGTTCTCAGAATCAAGAGGCTAGCACTTGTTTCGTTGATCAGGAGGAGTCTGTAGTTTCTGACAAAATGGAAACTGACAGTGGATTCAAGGTATTGGTTGACACAGTTGATGCTGCAGAGCAAATTCCAGGTGAACGCAAAAGGCAAAGTGAATTTCCACAGGATTGTTCAAGTCCATCAAAAGTTGCTTTGGTAAGATGTTTTAGAGTTTTTTAAAAAGTTACACTGAGAATCCCGAGAATTTCAGAAGGCATTTCACCTCTTGAGTTGTTTTATTCCTGAAAATGTAGTAAAATTATGATCACAGAAGGGCCTCTCAGTATGAAACAAAAAGTCGGGGCGGGTGTTTGATCACAGCACCTGGTGAAGTTGTCCACCCTTGTCTATTGTCCTGGTGTTATGATTGTATCATCTGTGCTGGCAGTTCTACCGGCTTACTGCTTCCACTGTATCCTACCTGTAAGTTGTACAGTCAGCCCTCACAATTTTGTAAGGATTAGGATCGCAGCATCCGTCCCCAAAAAGTGGAAATAAATGTAAAAATCTCTGGGAGGGGATCAATGAGGTGTGAGGGGTTTACATGCTATGGTCCCAGCAGAAAGAGGAGCCCCCTCCCACTCCATTACCACTACCACTTATCCTCCAGAGTACTGTGTGTGTCTGTTTTGCCCAGTCAAAGGAGGGCAGTAGCAGGAGAAACGTGGCATGCAAGAAAAAGGAGGAGCAGACCTATTTGCCACTGCCACACAACTTACCATGTGGAGCTTGGCTTCTCTTCCTATGTACTGTGTGCATGTGTTTCCTGCAGTACCTCTTGTTCTTTATCCCAGCAAAATAGACACACAGAGCACACAGGAAGAAGAAAAGGAACCAGGAATCCTGTTTCTTCTCCCCTTCCTGTATGACACATGCATATATTTCACTTTGCTTTCAAAGATGGAGCTGCCCTTTGCACATTACTTTGGAAGGGGTTACCTCAGGGCAGGCAAAGGATCACTACCCACATTCTACCTGACTCCTGAATAACTTGTGGAGCTGAGCATGGCAGTACAAGCTCACAAATAATAAAAATGTAAGAGTTGTGCCTCCCCTTTTAAAGGTTGGCCCAAACAGAGCTGTAGCCAAGGGGGATGTTTAGGGGTTCAACCCCCCCCCCCCTGAAATTTTCAGGTTTAAAAAAACCTGGTTTACTCATTAATTTTAACTGATTAACCAAATCCCAATGAGTGTCCACTGAAGTTTATCTGTCTTGAGTGTCCACCGAAGTTTATCAACAGAGCCTGATTTCTAAATTATTTCTGTGTTAATGGAACTACTCTTCATGATTAGTTTTAAAAATGTCCCCCCCCCCCCCAAAATTTTTTTCTGGCTATGGCCCTGGCCCTAAGTCATTTTTGGAAGTGAATAATCCAATTTCTTGGGCGCTGTTTCTTTTTAATATTTTGCCTTTTAAGTGTTGGTTCACAGGGCTTTGTTGTCAGAAAAAAGAGCTTCACAAGCTAGGTCAAGTTTGTGGTCCTGATGAACTTTTAGCTGCCTGGCACACCACTCCTAAAACAGAAGAGGACTAAATCATGTAGCTTTCACATCTTCATCAATAATCTAAATCTTGAAGGCTTGCTATATGATATTTCAGTTACATTAATTCACATTTACAGTCACTGCATCATTGCAATAACCAAAAAATGCCCTCAAAACCTACCTTTTAAGCCACATAGCCTATGGCAGAAGAATTTCCAAGGTACTGGATGCTCGAGTGGGGTGGTGAGTGATGACATGTCCAGACCTTTCCCAGCAATAGAGCATGTTGTGATAGGTACTATACAGTGCCATCATGCTCACTTTCCCTGTCTTTACCATTCCAAAATTTTCTTAATTTTTTCTGCATACTATAAAAATAATATTTAACAAAGCAAAAAAAAGAAAAGAAAGAAAAATGCCTGCTAAAATCTTAGTAGACATCCCGTAACAGCTAGCCTTCTAGCAATGTGGAAAAGATACAAGGAAGGGATGGAGCAGAAAATCCCTTTATGGCTGTGCCCTTTGGAAGCCGCATTAAAACCAACATACAATGAGGAACTGAGAACTTATAGAGAATATCTAATTCAGTAGTTCCCAACCTGTGGCTGCCCAGATGTTTTGGTTTTCAACTCCCAGAAATACTAACAGCTGGTAAACTGGCTGGGATTTCTGGGAATTGTAGGCCAAAACACTTGAGGACCCACAGGTTGAGAACCACTGATCTAATTGAAGACAAAGCACAATGGAAACTGAAAGGGAGAGAAGAGTTAGGGGGGAAAGACTAGTTTTGTTATCATCAATTACAGGTTATATTTGTAAAACAATAGAATTGGTTTTTCTAAAAAGAAATAGAAGCTGGAAAATATTTTGGGGAATGAAAACAAAGGATTGATTTCCAGGTTATACAAATGCATTCTAGAGTACAAGAGAGATAATGGTAATAAGAATGGTAATGATTTCCTGGTCGAGAGACTTAGGGAAAATATAGGTTTGGATAACTGGGAATACTTATGGGAAAAAAAGGGATTTAAATGTTCAATTGTCATGCAGCCAGATCTCAGGGCTGAATTTCCAAGCCCTGAATCTGACTTCATAACATAAACATGCGAGCACCTGGCGGGAGAAGATAAAATGAGCCTGGGAACTCAGGGGTGAAAGTATAAACAATTATAATTGCTGTAGTGTGGGGGGGATAGAAACCTTGGTGGAAATGTGATCCAGAAGGTGGGGTTTGATGATGATATTTGCGTGTGATATTACGTTGCATCAGAAGTGATAAAATTAGATGTATGTAAACATTAGATCATTCTCGACTTTTCCAAAGTCATGTATTCTTCAATAAAGATTGTGTTTGAGAGCAGCTGTCTTTGATCTGCGTTCAGACTGGTCCTTTGAAGTAAGCCTGACATTAAAGTCGAGAATCCCATTTCTCACCCTCCTGCGGAATTCGCAGTGAAGTGATAATGAGCGAGGAAGAAGATCAAAGCCCAAATGAGGCAGAGAGGCCTTTGCAAGGGGCCCGGCCGAAGAGAGAAGAGACGCTGCAAGCCATAGCTTCCTCTACGGGGTACCCCAAGCCGAACGGCGTGACCCAGAGAATTCCCAGGCTCGGAAGAGGCGTCTCTGCAGCTGCAGAAACCAGTTGGGGATCTGGAGGAAGTATGCCGGAGACCGTGGCCCTGCGGTTATCCATCCTGGAAACTAATTTATCCAGGCTGTCGGAAACCGTGGGGAGATTGGTGCCATTATTGGAAGAGAATCTCCAGAAGGAGGCCAGCCGATATGGCGCCGAGAGAGAACCAAGCAAAGAAGGAGATTGGAGCCAGAGGGGCCAGCGGGCGTCAACGCAGAGCCCCGTGGCGGCAAGGGACGAGGGAGATGAGGAATACTGGCAGGAGCTGCAGTTCCGGGACAGCATGGCGCGAGAAGTGGAGCGTCAGCGAGCCCTGGGGACCCTGAGGCCGCCGTCTCCAACAGAGCTCCCAACCCCCCGAATGGGCGTCGGGGTGGAAAGGCCACTGGGGCCAGGGATCGGGTCCAGTGGATTTGCAGACGAAGGCGGAGAGGAGCGGGGGGTCCAGGAAGAGGAGGAGGATGTGCCGTACGACGAGGAAAGGCGAGATGAGGGGGCTACAGCTAGGCCAGTATGCGGATGGGCGGAAGAGCCAACAGCGGCGGCAGACTTCCAGGAGCCGCGCAGAATGACCACCGGAGTGGGGCGCGGCGTGTTCCAAGGAGCCACCCGAGGAAACCTGATGCAACCCTTCCCCATGCCGCCCAGACAATATCAAAGGGCTGCAGAATGGATGCCTAGAAGGGAAGATCTCAAGCTGGAATACGGAGGGGAATCAGAGGAACTGAACTTTTTTCTAATTAGCATTAGAGGATACATGGAAGACAACGCACACACATTTCCCTCCGAAGCAAGCAGGGTTCGAGCCATCGGCAACACACTAAAGCGAGGAGCAGCCAGCTGGTATGTGCAATTGCATGCCAGACGCGACCCATGCCTGAGGTCAGTGCCCCGCTTCCTCGCCGCACTGGAGAACCGGTTCAGAGACCGGCTAGAGCAATTGAGGGCTCGAGACCAGCTGAAAGGAATAAAACAGAGGGACAAAACGGTGCCCGAGTACGCAGAGGAATTCCTCCACCTCGCGGAAAGGGTACCGGAGTGGTCTGAAGTAACCAAAGTGGAACTATTTAAAGAGGGACTACGCCCCGAGATTTTCAGCTGGGCAGCGCACAGAGACGACCCCGAGACGCTCCAGGGATGGATCCAACTAGCGGGGCGCGTCGAATCTACCCTGGCACAAGTAAAGCGCTTCAGGAGCAGCAGCGGCCAGCAAAGACCGGTGGCGAGAGGTCGAGGAGAAACGAGGAAGCAAGAAAGACCCGGAGGGAGGCCGGGGATTCCCTCCAGAGGAGACGACAACAAACCTAAACCGGGATGCTTTGTATGTGGGAAGACGGGCCACCGAGCAGCGGAATGCTGGGCCCGGAAGGGGGAGCCGCCAAAAGCCCCAAAGCCCAAGCCAGCAACCGGGAGGCGTGCGGAGGAGGAGGTGCAGGCCCCAGAATCTTCGGAAAGATTGGTGAGTCGGGACAAACGCATGATAGTAGTACCAATTTGCCTCTCGGGGCTAGAAAATCGGGCCACCTGCAAGGCGTTTATAGACTGCGGGTGTTCTAGGAACATTATAACCCCAGAATTAGCAGGAGCGCTGAAATGCCAGCAGATGGCACTTGGCTCCCCAATTGCATTTTCGCAGCTAGATGGATCAGTCGCTGCTGGGGAAGTATCTACAAAGGAATTACGGGGAGTTCCATGCAAAATAGGCAAATGGGGAGGAAGAGTATCCTTTGTGATAGCCCCTATTGCCACATACCATGTAATATTGGGGATACCATGGCTCGAACAAGCAAATCCTGAAGTAGATTGGAGAGGAAAAAGCTTAGCATTTAAAGAACAGCAGATGCAATGGGAGATAAGCAAAATTGCAGAAGAGGAGGACGAGGAAGACGAAGCAGGGGAAATAGACCCACAGCTATTGCCACCTGAATACAGAGACTTTGCGGATGTTTTCAATCAGAAAGAGGCCAGTAAATTGCCTCCCAAAAGAAATATAGAAGTAGGGATTGAAATAACCCCAGGAGCAGACTTACCAAAACCAAAAGTGTATCCCATGTCTGTGCAAGAGAAGGAGGAATTGAGAAAATACATTGATAAAAACCTGGCTCGAGGCTTCATTAAGCCATCTAATTCTCCTCTCGGGGCTCCAGTGTTATTTAGGAGAAAGAAAGACAATTCCCTAAGATTGTGCATTGATTATCGAAATTTAAACGCAATTACCAAGGACAATAAATACCCTATGCCCTTAGTCAAGGATTTAATTACCGTATTGAAGAAAGGGAGCATATTTACTAAACTGGATTTAATTGAAGCGTATCATAAATTAAGGATCAAACCGGAGGATACTTGGAAAACCGCATTTTCCTGCGCATTCGGCCATTTTGAATACGAAATTTTGCCTTTCGGGTTAAAAAATGGAAGCGGCTGCTTTATGCAGCTTATAAATGAAATACTACACCCGTTATTGTACAGAGGGGTGTTCATATTCCTTGATGATATCTTGATCATTTCTGAAGATAAGGAAAAGCACGTAAAATTGGTCCGGGAAGTTTTGCAGAGACTAAGAGAAGCAAAGCTGTACGCAAAACTGTCCAAATGTGAATTTAATAAAACTCAAATTGACTTTCTGGGATATCGGATGTCTCCAGAAGGGTTAGCTATGGATCCAGCTAAAGTAGCAGATGTGAAAGAATGGGGAGTGCCTCAAACAAGGAGGCAATTACAATCATTTCTGGGGTTTGCAAATTTTTACAGACCCTTCATAAAAGGCTTTGCACAAATAACCGCACCCCTTACAGAACTTTTAAAAACAAAAGGGAAAGGGGAGACAGCAAAAGTGAAAGCTCCCGGCGCCAAACTGAGTTGGACGCCAGAATGCCAAAAGGCATTCGAGACCTTAAAAGAATGCTTCACTGAAGGACCCATCCTAAAACACCCTGATATCAGAAGCCCTTTCATAATCCATTGCGATGCCTCAGACTGTGCGTACGGGGCAGTGCTATTGCAAAAGGATCAAAATGGGAACTTAAAACCCTGTGGATATTTGTCACGGAAGTTCAGCGAAACTGAAAAAAGTTGGCCAATATGGGAAAAAGAGGCATTAGCCATATTAAAAGCCTTAGAATGCTGGCGACACTTCCTCGAAGGAAGCGGAATCCCATTCGAAATTTGGTCTGACCATAAGAATCTCCAGTATTTAAAGTCTCCTAGAAAATTGTCCCCCAAACAAATCAGATGGGCGCAATACTTCAGCAGATTCGATTTCCAATTAAAGTTTTTTCAAGGGAAACAGAATGTCTTGGCAGATGCTCTTTCACGCATGCCTCAACACGAAGGCCTAACCACAGCAAAGGAGGGGACAATATTCTCTGACAAACAATGGGGCTTAGCTGTCAGGACAAGAGCACAAACCCAAAAGGAGGACACGGCTTTTGTCGAACTCGGCGGGGAAGATAACTGGGGAAATGAACTAAAACAGTCTTATAAAGGAGATCAATGGATCGCGTCCAACGCAGAAAAGGGGGACCAGAAGGGGGGATTTTGGTTTGTAAACAAGAAACTGTATATCCCAGCAATATTAAGGATTAAGATTCTGCATCGTTTTCACAACAACCAGAGCGCTGGTCATACAGGAATTACCAAAACAACAAAGGCAATAGCAAAACATTGTTGGTGGCCAGGAATGAGGAAGGACATAAAGAATCATGTTGTCCAATGTGATGATTGTGCCAGAAATAAATCGGGAGGAGGGAAGCCTATGGGATTGTTACAGACAGTAGCGGAACCTACCAGGCCTTGGGAATGTGTAGCTATGGACTTTGTGGGAGAACTGCCAGTCAGCAAAGGACATCGTTATATTTGGACAGTATTAGACCTGTTTTCTAAACAGGCCCACTTTATAGCACTGACGAAGCTACCATCGGCTGAGAAACTAGCTGAATTGTACATAAACCATATTTACAAATTACATGGATGTCCAAGTAGAATAGTCAGTGACAGAGGAGTACAATTCACAGCAAAATTTTGGGAAAAATTCTTGGAAATGCTAGGAGCAGAAAGGAGTTTAAGTTCTGCTTTTCACCCCATGACAAACGGGGCGGTAGAACGTACTCAGCAAACGCTTGGGCAGTTCCTTCGAATGTACTCTAACATGAGACAAAATGACTGGTCTAGGTGGTTGGCGTTTGCGGAACTAGCCTTTAATTCAACTATACATTCAGCAACAAACAAAACCCCCTTTGAAGTAGTTTACGGGTATGAAATACAACCTTTACCCCAATTGCCGAGGTGGACAGAAAATGAAGGAACAGAGGCAGGGAAATGGAAAACGCAAATGATAGAATGTTGGAATCAAGTGACTGCTTCGTTAAAAGAAGCACACAAAAAGTATAAAACGTTCGCAGACAGAAAGAGGGTGGAAGGCGATAAATTAGATAAAGGAGATCTAGTGTGGTTAAGTACCCAAAACATCAAATTGGGGTTACCTTCAAGAAAACTGGGCCCCAAATATATTGGACCATTCAGAATACAGGGTGTTATCAATGAAGTGACTTTCCAATTGGCATTGCCAAAAAGTTTAGGGAAAATACACCCAGTCTTCCATCGCAGCTTGCTGAAAAAATATATGGGGACTTTAGACAAAATGGACCCATAGAGTTATTGTTTGATTTGTTTCAGGACTATGGTGAAAGAAGAACCGAAGAGGAGGACGAAGAAAACGGGGGCGCCATGTCATGCAGCCAGATCTCAGGGCTGAATTTCCAAGCCCTGAATCTGACTTCATAACATAAACATGCGAGCACCTGGCGGGAGAAGATAAAATGAGCCTGGGAACTCAGGGGTGAAAGTATAAACAATTATAATTGCTGTAGTGTGGGGGGGATAGAAACCTTGGTGGAAATGTGATCCAGAAGGTGGGGTTTGATGATGATATTTGCGTGTGATATTACGTTGCATCAGAAGTGATAAAATTAGATGTATGTAAACATTAGATCATTCTCGACTTTTCCAAAGTCATGTATTCTTCAATAAAGATTGTGTTTGAGAGCAGCTGTCTTTGATCTGCGTTCAGACTGGTCCTTTGAAGTAAGCTTGACATTCAATAGTGGGTTCTATTAGAGAAAACGTGTATAAAATGTTCTGTAGAAGTTATATAACTCCTGAATTAATGGCTAAAATTGATAAATTCCTAAAGGGGGAAATGTTGGTGATGTAAAACGCAGAAAGGCACCTTCCATGGACTTGTATGGTGGTTAAAAAGTTTTGGAAAAAGGCGACTAAAGAAACCAACAAAATGATTAATAAGAAGATGAAGAAACCCCCCAAAATATGCTTATTGAGTTTGTTTCAGCAGAGAATTGGCAAAGAAGATGTAGAAATTTTCCAATATGGTTTGTGGCAGTGAGAATCACAAAAACAAAATGTTGAAAGGGGGGGGGGGGAAGAGCTACTAATTAAGGACTGCAGAAGAAAATTAGTAGAGTATATTCAAATGGCCAAGATCGCCAATGGCATAAGAGGAGAAAACAAAGAATTCGCTAGGAAATGGAGACTGGCCTTTGGGTACTTAAAAAAGAAGACAAAAGTAGATTTTGAAGTAGCCAATTGGGGGATTTATTAGTGTAATGAAAAGGACAGATTTTTGTTAAGATACTAGTTCCATATGGTGTAGTGTTGGAAGTCATGGGTATTGTTGGTTCACGGGTGGGAATGGGGAGGTGGCAGGACAGGGGAAATAATACTTGTATTTTGGTTGTTCAATCTCAAAAACTGTGTGTGTGTGTGTGTGTATATATATATATCACAATATTTTTTTAAAAGCAAGTAATAAAGAAGAAAACATAGATAAAAGTATGCAAAAACAAGTAACGATTTGAAATATGGCATCACATTACTATACAACCCCCCTTATGCACAGATTTGATATCCATGGGTTCACTTATCCATGCTCCAAATAATATTTCCTCTGCAGAAGTGTGTATGGGTTCTGTAAGCGTGATTTTGTGATATGCTGCCTGCCCAAGTATAATAAAAATATAGAGTTCTCTATGATCCATAAGAAGTCTTGGAATGTATCCGCTTTGGATGTGGAGTTGTGCTGTACTTTGTTTGAGACTGATGTGGGGCAGGGAAAGAATGCAAAGGGGCCATATAACATTGCCATTATTTTGCTTTATCTTCTGCATTGCAATAAGAATGGTTCTTATGCTCCCCTAAATCCATCTATCTCAACCAACATCTGATGTATGGTGTCTTTTTTTTTACTGCTTCACAGATAATGGAAGAAAACAAAACATCCCCCCTTGCAACTAACTTGCTTCAGAGTCTGACACTGAAGAGTCCAACTCCCAAGAAACTTTTTACATCATAACAAGTATATAATGTAGTTAAAAATGCTTTGTGTTATGCTTCTTCCCTTTCTTTTTTTATAGAGCTAAAATATTTTAGGACAGAACTACAAAAGTATTGATACTCTATTTTTAAAGTTTTGAAACTTCAACTTTTTTTGGGTTTTTTTAAAGCTTTTAATACCATATTTATTATTATCACCAGCCCTTCATATTCACTTGTCAGGGGCTCATGAACATTGTGAAAATGAAAAGCTGCAAAAAATATTTTCTTTATATGACAACATCTCTAGGAATTTCTTGGTCCATCAGCACAACTCTATGGCCAACCTCCACTAAAAGCTGATTATAGAATCACACCGTAGGATCTAGGAATTCCTAGAGGAAACATTTTAATCAAATCCATAAATAATCAAATCTGAAGAAGCCCAACCTGTAAATATGAGGGGTCAAATGTATGACGATTTTCTCTCTGCCTCAAATGGAAGAAATGCAGTTTACTTTTAAAGATTGACAGTCGTTTTATAGATATCAGATTTAAGCCATATATGTAAGGATGTCTTTATAAAAGAATCTGTATTATCAAACCAGTTTTGCTTTATGTGACTCTCCTTTCTGGGTTAGCACTATTTGCTTGTGTTTCTCTCTGGCTGAGAGAGATGATATGAAGATTAAACTAAACAAAAAATTTTAACCATTAAAGTCTGAGGCATTGCCTGCTCAAACATTATGAACTCTCAAAGGAGCTGCTCACCTTTGAATTCTGTATTGTTTTCAAGGTGCTGCAAAAGGCTATAGGAACCTTGCTGCATTCTGTTTTTCAAAGTAAGTCCTTTTGTAGAAATTTTGCTATAATTGAGACAAAACTGATACATTGCCTGACATGCTCCAGGAAATCCTATTCACATTTGGTTCTGCTTCTGAAAGGTAGAGTTATAGGTCATAGATGATCGTCTCCCGATCTAAGATGGGCATGCAGAACAAATGGTGAACATTCTTTTAATCAGGTTGGAACGATCTGAATGTAACTTTTTGCATTGTATAGGTCAAGTTCTTTTAATATATAGGTCAAGTTTTTAATTTTGTGCAGAATGTATTAATGATTCAAGCTGCTTTGCGGATGGATAGACCTCCAGATGGGTTTGGCCTACAATTCCTATCAGCCCCAGACAGTGAGGTATCATGGAAATGTACTCCATTCAAGAGAATTTTCCTCCCCAGATTGTTCGTTTGAAGGGGGGAGGAAAGTGTCCTTTGTATAAGATTTATCTTGCTTACTGTTCTCAGCACCCAAGCCTTTGTCTTTAAATGACTGTTTATTTCATTTTTTTACATTTTCCATACAAATTTTGTAACAGTTCAAATTTGCAGAAACCATACATAGACGATAAATATCATGCTATTAAAGTATTAAATTTGTACAAAAATACTTTAGTTTAATACTCATTTGTTTCAAATAAAAATACATATTAAGTGGTTCATGATTTGGGTTTCAATTTCATTTTGAATGAATTTCCTCTGGCAGTGCTGAAGTATGAATAAAACATTTCACATGTGTGCATAGGGTCAGGTAAGCTTGCTTATATAACAGGTTAAGGAAAACAGCATTGGGGGGTAGTTCGACAATTCCAAATATATGAAAAAAATGCTATTTAGGATGATATGAAGACTCTACAATGATAATGGACAAATCCAGTGTCTTTCCAGTCACCAAGTAACATTACCATAACAATACAGTAAACAAAACCAAAGCAGCTGCTGGTGAGTCTAAAAAGCAACTGGCATTTTATTGCTTTGAATGGGAAAAAGGGAAGAATTTGGGTGGCTGTGTGCAAAATGTATTTACAGTTTTGAAATTAATTGCCCAAAATGATAAGAATCAATGAGATTTAACAAAGCCGTTTAAAGATTCTTAAAACCCATGAACATACAATTTGTTTTAATTTTAATATGTTCTGTAGTTATAGAAGTTAACTCGCGTATACCCAAAACTGGGCAGTTTGTATGCTTTTTGCATCAGTATTGTTGCTTCTACAGTTCATTTTTTTTTAAAAAAAAGAAACCCCACTTGAATGTTTGTGGTAGAAATGTCTTTGAAAATTTCACTAAAACATATTTTACTGTGTTAAAACCAGTAATTTATCAGAGGTTCCAAATATCTAAATGTCAGAAGTTCATACAGGCTGCAAGACATATCCTGTTCAATACATCATTGCATAGGGAATAATATAACTCTTAATAAAACCATACTACTGCTGGGCAGTAGCACTTTACCCCTTTACACATCAGATTCCTATGTGCACTTTTCCTAAAAGCACATCATTTTGTCTTCCCTCCCCTTTCCCTTATAGCAGAGGAAACAACAGTACAGGTCTCAGAAAAGCAACTACTATGATACAGTAATCTAGATACAGCAGCAAAAATTCAAGGTTCCTTCACTTAGTTACCATTTGTCTTCAAACATGTTATATGTTTTGAATATCATACCCATAGTCTAATGATTTACATTGGGGGGGGGGGTCTTTTAAAAACCCTGAAGAGGGCTAGAAGAGCCATCTTTCATTTAACTAATAAAATGCAGCCATTTTCACTGTCAATTTTTCACTTGCTTTCTTTTTTATATAAAAAGGTCAGTTTGGAAATGGCACTATTTGTGGTCATAAAAAACAAGCAGAATGAAACTCCGTTTGGGAAGCAAGTAACAAATAGTGAGCCTTGAGAAATAATAAAGACTCCCCTGTGCTTCTTAATGCCACATAATAGCTGTGTCTCCAGTATATCCGAAATCTGAAAGGGAATTAGCACCATTTAAATGTCTTACACGAATACAGATTTTTTTTTTTGGCTATAAAGTATTCGTAGGTTCCCGCTTCATTTCCAAACCAGAGTTGTGTCCACCTGGTTGAAGAAAGGCATTGTTCTGGTCGTTCCACTCCCCGGTTGCAAAAGTCTGTTGCTCGGAACCGATCTTTTGCGAGGCTATGGGATTTCGACTAATTACCAGTTCCAGTTTGTTACCAGACTCTGCTATGAGGGGAACTACTAGGCAGCAGTCAAAGTCTCTTGTGCGGACGTGGTTTACCTGAAAAGAAGAAAATACCATTTTAGATTAAAGAAAAGCCAAACAAAAAAGTCTTTGCCCAGAAGCACTAAACATTAAACAAGTCAGCACTGAATTATAATAATGTAAAATCAGTGATTATTTAAGTAGCTTGTGCCTTGGGTTGCCCTTCAGCTTTGAATGCGTTCTACAATGTTAGATAAAGGAAAGGTTTCATAATGCTGAGATTAGCTGTGTAAGTATTGCTCTATTTCACAAAAGCTACCAACTGGAATTTTATATGACCATAACATACTGTGTGCGTAGTATCATAACAACACTGGTTCATAGTGAATTCTCGTGTGACTGCCCTCAACCCATCTTACCAGTAAGCAGTGGCTGGGATCTAAAGGGATCAGTTCCCTGTCAATTGAGAAACAGCTTCCTGACATCCCCTACTCCTTCCATGAACAATCTCTAGTGAAACAAGAAATAGAGCCTCCCTGTTGCAAATCCCCCTTTTGACAGATTGCTCATGCGAGAGATTTGTGTGACTGTCATACTGCTGTTTCCTTATGGCAGCGTTTCTCAACCTGGGGGTTGGGACTCCTGGGGGGGTCGTGAGGGAGTGTCAGAGGGGTCGCCAAAGACCATCAGAAAACACATATTTCTGCCAAATTTGGTCCAGATATATCTTTGTTTGGGTTCACCAGACTCTCCAGATGTAGGTGAATTACCTCTCCCCTAAATCACTCTCAATTCCTCCCAAATCCCTCCAGTATTTTCTGTTTCGTATTTTCTGGTCATGGGGTTTCTGTATGGGAAGTTTGTCCCAATTCTATCGTTGGTGGGGTTCAAGGGGCTCTTTGATTGTAGGTGAACTATAAATCCCAGCAAGTACAACTCCCAAATGTAGAGGTGTATTTTCCCCAAACTCCACCAGTGTTCACATTTCGGCATGTTGAATATTCCTGCCAAGTTTGGTCCAGATCCATCATTGTTTGAGTCCACTGTGCTCTCTGGATGTCGGTGGAACTCAAGATCAATGTCCACCAGATCTTTCCAGCATTTTCAGTTGGTCATGGAAGTTCTGTGTGCCAAGTTTGGTTCAATTCCATCGTTGGTGGAATTCAGAATGCTCTTTGTAGGTTAACTGTAAATCCCAGAAACTACAACTCCCAAATGACAAAATTAATCTCTTCCCCCAACCCACCCAATATTCAAATTTGGGTGTATCGGATATTTTTGCCAAATTTGGTTGAGTGAATGAAAATACATCCTGTATATCAGCTATTTACTAACAATTCATAACAGTAGCAAAATGACAGTTATGAAGTAGCAACGAAAATAATGTTATGGTTGCGGGTCATGACAACATGAGAAACTGTATTAAAGGGGTCACGACATTAGGAAGGTTGAAAAACATTGCCTTGTGGACAGGGTAACAGAACCTATTGGTTGCAGAAACTATTTACCGGTAAGTGTGATTTAGGGAATTTTCACAGTTCCTACATAACGTCGAAATGAGGTGTTGCATAGGGATCATGAATATGTAACTGTAGGCTATAGATCTGCAGTTGCCCAACAAGAATCCACCATAGCTTTTGGGTGCTAGATCCCACCCCCCATAACAATAAATGACTGCCACTCTACCTGTAGTAATCTGTCGTATGGCTTCAAACCACCTACATCTCCAGGTCCAGCTGGCCGAATATTTTTAACATACACACCTTTTTCCAATAAGCCATCTGAGACACTAAATCCAAAGTCTTCCATGTCAGAATCCTTGAACAAGGTTACCTGGGGAAGGTGGAAACATCATCTCAAGTCTTTGTTACACAGTTATGGATCTGTTCTCTCCAGCCTTTGCACCTGCCCTCTCCTCAACCCAAGCATGAGCTTTTGTGTCTTGTTACATTTTAGAAGCATTCCCCTTTCTTCACAAAGTTTAATGTCTTTGAAGAACACTGTCTCCATGCATCCAAAGAAGTAGTCTGTAGCCCACAAAAAGCATATCAACTATTTACCAGTATGTGGGGTTTATGGGATCTTCACAGTATCTAGGAAGATCCCTAAACTTGGGGCTGCATAGGCATCATGTTTTAAAATTTTACACTAAGTTGGTACTTTTGTGTGAATATGTTGAGCTAATATGGAGAAATAAATCTTGTAAGATTTATTATAGAAAACCAGCTTTATAATGGCTAAGCTTTGCTGGAAATCAACCTTGTTTCCTTTCCAAACATATGGGTGACTGCTCACTACGTTACCAGCTTTAATTATGGCAGAGATGCCTTGAAGAAGAACGCTGACCAGAGACTAGTTTTCTAAGGGCAGATGTGGGTATACTTCCCTCCTCCCGAAGAATACATCATTAGTGGGCTTGCAAAGAAAATGGTGAACAGCACCAAAACTTCAACCTTCAGCAGCTTGCAAAAATCTGACATTCAGTGAAATGCTTATCATCAGGAAGCATGTCCACTTACCTTGTGCAACTCCACAGGAGTTGGTGACATAATTTCTTTCATCTCTTGCTTCATTTTTCGCAGCGCTAGAGATTTTCTCCCTACATCTGAAGGCAATGTATTGCTACGGGTTGTCTGGCTGTAATGTGGCCTTGAAGTGCTCCTTTCCTGGAAGCTGGCTTGTCTCCCCAGGTGACCACGATGCTGTGGGTTGTCGTGGTTCAGGCTCATTGTGCTCCCAGACATAATTGTTGCCTGCAGCATTAATAAACAGGTTTTTGTAATATACAACACACAGTCAAAATGGAATATTGTAACTAAAGGGAGCGCCATATTCTGTTGTCATTGCCAAAACACAGTCACTTGGGGACAGAGCAAATAGCTCGACAGTTTGATTAGAAGTCCTTTGAAGAACTGCTGGACAAAAGTTTATTGAATGACATTTTCACCCCAACTGCCAAAGAAAATATGAAAGGCACTAAATGCCGAGCTGCAACATTAGACTATAGCCATTATGGCTGGATGTGAGAAAAATGAAACTAAACTACACATTTTTTTGCTGACTAATCAGTGGGTTATTATATGAAGCTTTAAAATATTCTAGCATCTACAGAATTAGTTTGGTCTAAAATATAACGAATGTGCACTAGAGTGGCATTTTTAAAAATCTGAAGTGAAAAATGCAAGCTGGCAAATGTGTCTCCCTTTTGGAGCAGCAATGTCTTTAATGATGACAGGACAATATCATAAAATGTCAAATAGCCTAGAGATTAGAGAATAACCATGGTTTTGATGAGAACTAGGCAGGGGAGGCTTTTAATAGAACAATGCAGCTGTAGCAGCATTTTCCAGACTACAATAGAGGATTCTGCGCTTCATGATAAAGTACGAGCAAGACTGCTGAGACCTTGACTATACATTATGCAACTGTATATCTTTCAGATTAGGACCTTATATGTTTTGGGCTTGTTCTGGCTGGTTCTGTTCCTTCCAGAAATAACAGAGATTGCCATGAAAATAGACTTAATGGCAGAAACCTGTTGAACAGACCTATTAAATTAACCATTGAGTCAATACACTAGCAAATCCAATTCACTCATTAAGCCTACCCTTGTGAGGACTAACAAGGGATTTTGGTTCCACAGCAAAAGAGTTTGCAGCAGGTTTATAAAATACGGCATTCAAATAAATTGAAGGGACTTAGATAGAAAATGAGTCATATTAACGTGATTCCTGTTAGGAAGTGAAAAGAGGCTTACTTTTTTAAAAAATGAAATGAAACAGTACATCTACATAGCAGGAAAGTGAAGAAATCATAGCAGCTAAAGAAAATTCTATAGGAATATTTTTTGGGAAGTTAATGTTGTCTATGCCAAAACCACTGAAAGCGCTACGGTGGTGCAATGGGTCAAACCCTTATGCCAGCTGGACTGCTGACCTGAAGGTTGGGTTGCTGACCTGAAAGTTATTGGTTCGAATCTGTGAGATGGGGTGCGATCTCGTCTGTCAGCTCTAGCTTGCATGGACAAGAGAGAAGCCTCTCAGTAGGATGGTAACACATCCAGGCATCCCCTGGGCAACATTTCTGTAGACAGCCAATTCTCTCACACCAGAAGCGACTTGGAGTATGTTCTCAATTTCAAGTCACTTCTGACATGATAAAAATAATTAAAAAAAAAACACTGAAAAACACATTCAGAAGATCCATGAATCCACAATCTGCACCTTGAAATTATTCTCTTTTTCCTTTTTGTTTTGCTTCACGGGATTAGCCATCTTTGGTCAAGAATTACATTCCTGAACCCACTATTCATAAATAGCATCCCAAATTAGAAATTAGCACAACACCAGAAGGACCACAGTTTCCCCGTCCCTGAGCTAGATGGGCCCACAGTTGAGTCTGACTCATCCTCAGCGTAAATGAGACGCCTCTGGGCAAAATGCAATGCTAATCTTACTTAGGGTAGATGAGTAAAATGAATGTGTCCCGCTGCTTAAAATTTAAGTCTCAGTGATTTCAATGGATCGATTTTGGATAGGGACAATGTTGGATTTAGCTAAACTGCTTATTTTCAGCATGTCTTGTTGCATGGTATTAAATATGCAAATAAGCACATCAGAGTTTCCTCTGTCTGTCTATTTACCTCTTTCTACAACTACTTTGAATGAATACCTTTTTTTCAGTAGCTGCTCTCCAGATTTTGGGACACTCCTTAATTTCCTTCTTTTTTTTCATGTCAGGAGCGACTTGAGAAACTGCAAGTCACTTCTGGTGTGAGAGAATTGGCTATCTGCAAGGACGTCACCCAAGAGATGCTTAGAATTTCCTTCTGCCAGCAAATTTCCTATTCTAACAGGCTTTTTCAAGTTTGCTACAATAGGCCCTTAATAGTGTATTGTCTTGGTATTTTTTATCTGTTATATGAATAGCTCTTAAAATAGGTTTTAATTCTTTAGACTTAATACAATTTTAATACCATTTTAATACAAATTTAGATGTTACTAGTTATGTATGTATTTTAATTGGTTTTGTTTTTTAATGTTTTGTGAATCACTTTGAGTCCCACTATTGAAGTAGTGGAAAGCGTCATTCAGAAACGTATTTCCTTCTCACTGAGAATTTAGATTCATTTGTCTATGTTAACGAAAAGCTGTACTTTGAGTGGGGTACAAGCAAAATCTGACACAGGGGGAAAAGGCATCTTGTTTTCACAATGTAATTTGTCCATTTGATTCCTGCTCACAAAGATTCTGACAGCACAGCTAAGTATAATAGGGACAGTAATTAACGTTTCACTTTAAGAAGCATGTTATGTAATCCTTAAATTGGAGACTTACCATCCTACTGAAACATCCATTCATTTTATCTGTTTCCATATCCATTTGCTATGCTCTCAGGAAAGAAATCCATAAAGGAAGGCTGAGGCCCCATGCCTTACAACTAAACCAGAGTGACATGACATTCTTTCCCTAAGTTCCTCTGAATGGCAATTAAACATACATCAGATCCACATTGAAGTAAACAGACATGCAGTACAGAAGCCATAAATCTGAGACTATGCAATCAAGTTGAGCTGCGTGAATTTTACCCAGTTATGCCATTCACATTCCTTGTGGTTGCTCAGGGACTTCAACATGACATAAAATGAAAATGAGATTCTGCCAGTTTTGCAAAGCAGGGGATTTAAAAGAACATAAAAGAAAAATCTTGAGAACTCACCCTTCCGAAGCATTTAAACTAAGTATGATTCTTCTCCCGCCTATTTTTAAGGAACAGGCAACTTTAAACCAAGCAATGTCTAGTTAGTTACTCAGTTTTTGAACTACCCCACCCAGCATGAAGTTAATGGGAAATTCCTAACTGCGTTAACATCAGGTTGCAATGTGGAAGAAAAGTAATGGCCACTACAAATCTTTTGCAGTTATCTCGGTTCACCAGGTGAATCCAGTTTTTGGAAAACACGTGGAGGTTTGCTTTTCGTTTATGTTCCCCTTAATTCAAATTCAGTTCAGTTGCGAGGGAGACATGCCAAGAAAACCTTTTGTAAAGGCAGCTGGAAGAGAATGGGATGTGCCGCTGGAAAGGCAAAAGAAGCCCGCAGACAGGTGCAGCCAGCAGTAGCACAGGAGAAGCTTTTGAGCACACAGCTGTATCATTTCAGCAGCAGCTCCATGAAAGAAAACAGCTTGATTAGGGCGGTCAGAGGAAGGCAGCTGCACAAGCAAAAATAGAAACATAAAGGGTAGGTACCAAGAGAGTCATGTTTCTCAAACACAGACGCCTGTCAGCCTTGTCCTGTGGAGAGGGGGGTTGGGTTAAAGCTTTAAAATGAACTTGTGATATTAATGCAAACTTAGAACCAAAGAAAAGGAAGAAGGGGACGGGGGGAGGGGAAAGCGTGTTAATAATTTTTTTGAAAAGGAAAGCAATTGGGATGTTGTGACAAGATTAAGATTGCTTCTACCTCTAGTTCCCTTAGAATTCCTGACTGTCCGCAGGTCTCCAAGTCCTCCAGTGCCTGAGACCAGAAATTCTCCTCCTGATCATTTTCGGGAGCACCTGCAAAGCTGGATTCAGAGAGAAAGGTTTGGTTAAACACATACACAACAGAGCAGTGAACTTCATAGCAATGGCTTGCAACACACAAGTAGCAACGATACGGAACTATTAAGGGATAAGCATGGGCAGAAGGAGAATAAGCCAGTGAGCTCTATAGCTAAAGTCTATATGATCATGAGAACAACTGCTAAGGTAATATACAATGCAGGAGATTTAGTGGCAAAAGAATTTACAATGATGGTGAACTTCACGCGGATATCACTTTCTTTTCCCAAATCGCTGCACTGAGGGAGAAAAAAAATCAGTGTAAGAATGTGGTCACTTTTTGGCACTTTTGAGGGAGAATTAGCTCTGTTGGTTAATTGCATCCTGAACTATACAAGCAAGACTTTAAAAGAGTCAAAAAGAACTTCCTGTTGTTGTTGTTTATTCGTTCAGTCGCTTCTGACTCTTCATGACCTCATGGACCAGCCCACACCAGAGCTCCCTGTCGGTCGTCACCACCCCCAGTTTCTTCAAGGTTAAGCCAGTCACTTCAAGGATACTATACATCCATCTTGCCCTTGGTCGGCCCCTCTTCCTTTTTCCTTCCAAGCTTCCTACAAAATTTAATTACCTCAACTAATCTGGTCACATTTATTGTAGCTGCCATTATTCATAGTTTGTGAAGCCGCTACAAACTGAAGTCACAAGCACAGACATGCTTGTGGGGGCAACGGAAAATGCAAAATCACAGTTTATATTTAATCAAATTTTTAAAAAACTCTCACATCTCCAGTCTTTCCAATTATTTATGTTGTCTGGAATTACCACTCCAAACTCAATACAGGCAGTCCCAAGTTACAAACATCTAGTTAAGAATGGGGGTGAGACAACAGGAAATGAGAGAAATCTGGAAGAGTTATCCTGAGGAAAAGGTGTTTCCACTGAAACTTTCTCTCCAATCCTTGTTTCCATATGAAGCCAAATGTTTCGAAATCCAATGATCACAGGGAAAGAAAATGACGTGAAATCTTCTGAACAGGGGTGCAGAATGTGAAGCAAGCACAACAGGGGTATTAATCCTTCCATATGCTATCCAAAACTAAAAATATATATTACTTAATATATTTTAAATGGAGATACACTTAACATTTTTGCTTGTTCCAACTTGCATACAAATCTAGCTTAAGAATAAACTTACAGAACCTATCTTGTTCATAACTTGGGGACTGCCTGTACAGATTTTCAAGATCACGTAATGTAATTTCTGTCAGAGTAATTTATGCAGCGCAGCAGTAGTTGTATGGAATCAGTGGAACGCAGAACGAAGAGACATCGGAGACGATGGTAAAACTATATACAAGTTTTACTATACAAGACAAACAGACTTGCAGACAATGGACACAGGACTTGACTTCTCAGCAGACAGCAGAACATAACTGAACTGATGCAATCAGTAATGCATACACACTTGTGTCTGGACACTCCCTAGCTCCAGCCACACATCAAGTTCAACATAGCTTCTCAGCAATTAACTCTTTCCAGACTATAGCACACTCTGGATGATGCAATCAGTATGCAATACTTGCAAGACACAAATTTCATTTAAACACTATCTATACACAAATCCCACATTAACAATTTCTGCCCCATATTCTTTCTAATAATCTTTTTTTTTTCATATGCTTTTAGTAGTTCCCCCGTTCAAATTACTGAATTGTCTGTATTTATCTTCATTCATACCACAGCATTGATGGTTCCCAGATAACATACATACTGTTTTCCCCAAAATAAGACCTACCCCGAAAATAAGACCTATCATGATTTTTCAGCATTTCTGAGGATGCTCAAAATATAAGCCCTATTTCAAAAATAAGCCCTGGATATAGTTTATTTAAAAAGTCAACTGGGAAAAACAAGACTGCCCCTGAAAACAAGCTCTTACGCATCATTCGGAGCAAAAATTAATATAAGACCCAGTCTTATTTTGGGGGAAACAGGGTAGTAGTTATTCTTAGGTGTCCTTTATAAGCACTAAAATATGTGAAAGGGTATAATGTCTCTGTTATGTTATCGATGTTTCCTAAGGTTTTTGAAGCATTTGTCAACCCAGGAAAAGGGTTGTATGTTTGTGCTATGTACATACAAAAAGGTTGCTACTCCAATAAAAAACTTAATGATCTTATGAATTCCCACTTTAATAGCAAGCACTGGCAAGGGTTTCTTACATGACAATTAAGTAATTTCTGAGGATATCTTGTCATCCCCACAAAACATATCTGAGTAGAAACAGATTTGTTCCAGATGCTGTTGCTGTTGCTCCAGCTTCTGCCAACCTAGCAGTTCGAAAACATGCCAATGTGAGTAGATCAATAGGTACCGCTCCGGTGGGAAGGTAACAGCATTCCATGCAGTCATGCCGGCCACATGACCTTGGAGGTGTCTACAGACAATGCCGGCTCTTCGGCTTAGAAATGGAGATGAGTACCAAGCCCAGAGTCAGACATAACTGGACTTAACATCAGGGGAAACCTTTACCTTTACAGAAATTGAAATCTCATCGCATAAAGAATGAAGCATCTGCCCTAACAAAGTCCCTTTCGGGGTGAGAAAGGCGGGCTAGAAATGGGGCAAATAAATAAACAAACAAACTCGCGAGTGACCTGCATGAAACTGATGAGAGAAGGCAAAAGCTCTTACAGCATCTAAATGCAGGTGGTGGACAGGAGAGAACATTTTTGCATTAACATCAAGAGTCAATGATCTATCATTTTATGCACAGAAATTTACCAAATGCAGAAGCCCTGTTTTCAGCATCATAACCTTTCATGAATTCCGCTAACCTAGCATAATAAATCTCATGCAGCATGAACTGTAAATGCAAAATATCTTGGTAGCTAGAAAACAAATTAGCAGTTGGGCATTTTGAGCCCACACCAGGTGTGTGCTAACAGAGAACTTTCTGCCACAGTAAACTTTAAATGGTTGGCTGGCAGAGAACTTACCTAGTGGCTATAGGTTTATCCCAGTCCTCATCGCCTAGGCCTGTTTCATGGAAAGGGTTGCTTCGGGGCCTGGTGGGAGGGGACAAACTGCCCCTTTGCTTAGGACTCCTCCACTCAAAGGTATTGAAGTTATATCCTGAAGCCTGGAAATTGGGACCTAGAAGATTAATAATACATTCGTCAAGGTTGATGTTTCCAAATATGAACATTTTTTTATAACCTGCAAAGCGTTTCCATATGTAGTGGGACTGATACAAAGCAGTGGTAAAATCGTAGGGATCCTTTGTTCTTTTCATCCTGGAAAGCCACTGTATAGGGCTGGAGATAGGAGGAGAGGTGATTCAAAGCTGTCATTTGACAATTCCCTCCTTGTCTTGCTCCTTCAATGGGGAAGCTTTGCTTAATCTTGCATCCTTTACAATGGAATTCTCACAGGGTTTAGATAACCTAAGCAAGTTGTTTTTATCCACATAGGAGAGGATTACATGATTTTATTTCATTGGTTATTCCAGCAACTACATGATTTAAGCCATGATTTCCTACATTTTATAGAAGAGTTGCCTGCTCTTAATTCAGTCAAGAGCACACAATTGCAGAAGGACTAGAGTCATTTACTTTCCCATTGCCTCCAGTGGGCCATATCATTATGTTCCAGCTGCCATTTTGGCTGGTTTTCAATCTTTTTTTGCATGAGAGTAAACACCTGTGTTTTTGATCAATTTTGAATGTTTTTGCTTGCAGTGTTTTGAGTTTAAAACATCAAAAGAAATTTATCTTGGGAAAAGGGCTTCTAGGGGTGTCCAAGGGCAGCTCTTTGGGGTTCCCAATTTGGCACTTTGCCCAATCCTGCATTAAGGCTATGGCTGGTTACTGATTTGAAAGCCACACTCAGTTATCCACTAAGTCTCATAACATTCACTTTGTTTTCTTCACTGATAAAAATTCTTATTAGTAATTATCTGTGTCAGACTCGACTGAAGTATTAAATAATTATGCAAGTGAAGAGATTTCATGAGAATGAATGAAAAATTACATGCTATGTCTGCGTGGAGCTCAAGAGAACAAAACTTGCTTTACTTTGGACTCTCTGTACCCTATTAATTGATACATTTGTCACTTTCACTCCTGCAATTCATAGGCTATAAATAGTGGGCTAGTTTACTGAGAACATTCAATTCTGTTTGTCTGTACTTAGATGGAGAACCAAAGTGCTAACAGATGAACAGGACCTGGGATTTAGTACACAAAATAACTAGATTGTCAGAACAGAGTGAGTTAAAACACAACAAAGGACATATACATGCTGATCCTTTGGGTAACAGCTGTTTTTGGATGATGCTGTTGTCTTGCTTTTGGAACAGATGTCTGAGACTACAGAGACAGTTACAGCTACTTTATAGACTCTAAATGAGAAGACTTTGAAGTTTGCGATTTAGGACACATCTGCACAGGAATTGTTCACACTACTGGTACACCAATGGTACATTAGCACAGTATTGGCAAGTGGAAAATGCAGGTTTTTCTTTTTTTGTAATACAAGTAACCCACTCCATTGTGTACTCTGTGGCTTGTTCTAATCCTACAGGTATCCTATATGTAATGGCCAGCAAGCAATAAACTTGAACGATACCAATTTATACCATGAACTACAGCAGTAGAGTTCTCAAGGTCAGAATCCTAAGCACCTCCCCAGATTCTGAGACAGCTAAAGTGGTATTGAAGTTCTATTATCAGTGGTTCTCAACCTATGGGTCCCCAGATGTTTTGACTTCAACTTCCAGAAATCCTAACAGCTGGTAAACTGGCTGGGATTTCTGGGAGTTGTAGGCCAAAACACCTGGGGACCTACAGGTTGAGGACCACTGTTGTGGAGTACAGATACTTCCAGTTAAAGTTAGTAAGTGGCTGTAAAACTTAGAGATCATATGCATATTTGCTACAAAGCTAATTCTGTTAAAAACACAATGGAGGTGAATTTTTAATGCATTCAGCTTCACAAAAGATAAGCTTCCAAGAGATATGGCAAAACAGAAAAATGCTGGTGCTATATATTCTACACCCTCAGACCCCTTGCGCCACAGTGTTAAAAATGAGAAACTTTATGGAAAGAATGTAGTGTAGCTGGCATTTATACAACAGCTGTATCCCACTTCTCTCTTTCTGAAACAGTGAGCAAGAGCGTGGTAAACAGAAGATTGAGCAAAGGGGTGGGATCCCCCCCCCAACCCAATTTTTAAACTCTCCATAGAGGGTTCCCATTTACATTTTATTTCCTTTTGCAAACACCAGACCATCATACCACTGCCAGTGTGGTGGTTCTGTAAAATAAGACGTGGGATTTTCTGCTTCTCCTAATTAAACAAGCAATAAAAGAAGCAATATTCCCATTATTTCTGATTTTGGCAGAAGGAGCTGGCACATTTAGAATGGTAGAAAACACCCTTTCCCAGAATACCTTTATCATTTATCAATTTTAGCAAGTATCATGTTGATCTTCATTACAGTGGGTGGCAAGCCAAGATGACAAGAATCCAATTTAAGATTGAAGTAGAAAATTTAAAAAAAAAATGGAAACAGTAACCTTAGACCTTAACTCATATGCAAGTGGGCAACCATGCCTAGATTTGAATGAATGGCAGTGGACAGGCCTGCATTTTAAAACAAACTTTGGCAATAGAAAAACCTGCTGAGCTACTACAACTTAGCTAAATGTTGCAAGATACAGCAGCTCCATTTGGGTATCAAGTACTATTTCCAATGATAAAACACTTCCTTTGCTTGCACTAAAACCACTCAAACTGCTGACTACAGGCAGTATTAAATATTTCATAAGAAAAACAAAATACGAGAGTGGACCGGATTGAAAAAAACATCTAATGAAACTTGTTTTCTCAAAGCACAGCTGTCTATCGATCGAGAATCATTCTTCCCTATGCCAATTGACTTGCATGTTAAAAGAGCAGGTACGTTGCAGAAAGGTACTTCCAGGGTAAGCACACTGAGATGATTCATCCAGCAAGTGACACATTGCATGTTCTAAGGGGCTTTGCTAATCTGACCCAGGAGAAACTCTTTCCCAAGTCTAGATGTCATCAGTCAGATGTTAAGTGCCAAGAAATGCCATCTAAGAAATCACCAAGCACGGAATTTTACTGTATCTCTCCATCTCACTCATCATACTAGATATGGTCTAGATATAGTTGTTTCTGCCATTCCCAAGGAAACAACAATAATTAAAGGAAGGAAAAACCCCTTTCTTGATCCTAGTAAACCACCACTACTTCACTAAAACTTCAAAGATACAGCTTTGCTAGTCTAGAATGTCGGCATACAAAACAATCTTGTAGCACACTAAAAACAAACCAAGAGAACAAAGTTAGTAGCGTAAGTTTTTGTAGATGTATCTGAGAAAGTAGTCTACAAAAGTTTATGCATCTGGCAAAGTAGACTTAGTCTCTAAAAGCTTATGCAACCAACTTCATTCTCCTGGTTGTTCACTAAGACTGTTAGCAAAATCAAGAGTCCTGTACCATTTTGTACACTAGCAAGTTTTGCACAGGCTTGCCATTACATTCTTCTTAGGACCTTATCACACTGGGATATAATCCATTTATATCAGTATGAATCCCGTATTTTTTAAGGACTGGATGCATACTGTATTGAGATAGGATGCATACTCTCGCTATCATACCCAATTACTACAATTCTTACAATTAGAAAATACTACACTTTGACCCACCACACCCAATCCATTCAAATGATTCCCTACATCACTCTTTTTTAAAAATCATAATATTGTGCAGTGACATAGCCTGGAAATCTCGAAATACCATTCTCACAAGATTTTAAATGCTAGAATGCGCACTGATTTTCCGATCACATGTAAAAATAGCACTTTAGCAACGTATAAAAATCATAGTAAATTAAAGAAAACCCCACATGATTAGAATCCTGTATGCAATTACTTCATTACTATGATTTTTGTAGACAGATTCCAATGGATTACTGATGGAATGGGGCAAACGTCATTCAAAATCGTGTTCAAAGAGTATAACCCAATGTAATAAGAATGAGATTATGTGACCTGTCCAAGGTCACCTGTAGTTGCTCAAGATTTCCATAACTAAATTCAAACCCTGGTATCATAGCATTGTAGTCCAACACTCAAACCAGTACACTATGGTGTATCTCGTTTTAAATACTCTGTTGTTTTTGTTGTTGTTTAGAGAGGGCTACTTCAGTATCTTAAACCCAGCACTTTTGAATAGGGATAGATAGAATTGGACTATGGATGTGATTCATAAACCTATCAGAATTGTCTTATTTATATTATCCATGAATGAAATACATCTTGTGTGTGTCTGCCTCATATCAGTGGCACAGTGATCATATGATCAATCAATAATTCAAAATCCCATCCTTCTCCTATTTTCCACTCAGTAAGTTATCAGGGCAGGGGACAGCAAAAATTGCTTATAGTTTGCCCTTCCTATCATACAATGCATGACCTTACACTTGTACTATTGAATTCCATTTCATTTCTATTATTTTGGCTTGTGTGCTGCAATTCAAGTGACCCAAGCCATAATGTCTGCCGCCTCCAATGATGGGTTGCCAAGCATTCCCAGAGATCTTTGACGGCTAAAACTACTTTGATTTCAGAAAATATTCACAGTTCAATATTTCATTAGTTTTTCAGATAGGTGAACAAATGGGCCTGGAGGGAGCTGTGCGTGATTCGTGTGCTGTTTACTGTTACACAAACTAAATGACAGCCTACATGCTGAGACTTGCATGCACCAGAAGGAACATGGAATGACAGCAAAACAGTGACTGCAGGCAAACAAATCAAAATAAACCTAATCACCATCCCTTAAAATTAAATCTAAAACAATGTTTTATATTTGCAAATTTCAAGTTGTAAAATGTTTTAGTACAGTGAGATTAACTACACTAAATCTAATAAAAGCGTACTCTCTGCATATATTTGTATACAATCAGGGGAATTGTACAGAAATAAAATTAGACATCCAGCGTGATAGATGCTGTTTTATTTTACAACAACTTTCAGTCTAATACTGCTGAGAGAGGAAAATTAGCAATATATGAAAATACAGCTTTTTGCCTCTTTGGCATATTTTGAAGATGTTGTAGGAGGAAAGCTTGAAAATCTCTCTCTCTTTCTCTGTTGCATAAAAAATGTGATTTTGTATCTATGGGTAGAAAATGTGTTTTCTGTGAAAAAAACAGCACTTTGCACAGGAAACACAGTGAAAAACGCTGAAGTCCATTTCTGCCTATTTCATGACCCTGACTCGAGCCCTTGGGCCGGCAGGACTGCTGACTGACAGGTCGGCGGTTCAAATCCAGGGAGAGCAGTAGAACTCCCTTAGTCAGCTCCAGCTTTCCATGAGAGAAGCCTCCCACCAAGATGGTAAAACACCATGCATCTGGGTGTCCTCTAGGCAACGTCCTTACAGACAACCAATTCTTTCACACTAGAAGTCAATCCTAACATGAAAAAATTGACCCTGACTGTGGATCTAAGCCACTGCATCTATTTGCCATTTTGTGATCCTTCTCCTAATTTGGAGGGATATATCTGGAGCTCCTCAGAGCCTATCAAGAACATCCCCAAAATTATATGGCAAAAGTGAAGCATGGATAGGAGTCACATGCAAAAGAATCATCCTTGACTTTCCTCTCCATATCATTGTAGATGGAAAATACTGCTATGACCAGAGAAACAAACAGCTGTCGGGAAGTCTCCAAACTGGGTCTTGTGCCCAGGTCTATGTTTTTAGATGATTTAAGAATAACAGATATGGGTCCAAAATTACAGCTGAATTTTTAGGCAAAGGCAAAGGTTTCTCTTTACAGAAACTCTGTGAATATTTTTGACCTAAATTTCATTATGGTTCGAATCCAGGGAGCAGGGTGAGCTCCCACTGTTAGCCCCTGCTTATGCCAACCTAGCAAATCAAAAACATGCAAATGTGAGTAGATCAATGGGTACCACTCTGGTGGGAAGGTAATGGCGCTCCATGCAGTCATGCCGGCCAAATGACCTTGGAGTTGTCTATGGACAATGCCAGCTCTTTGGTTTAGAAATGGATATGAGCACCAATCCCCAGAGTTAGACACAACTAGACTTAATGTCAGGGGAAAACCGTTACTTTTACCTATCATTATGCAAACTGATGGTTTGATATCCCAATTTAAAAGACAGAATGTGCCAAAATAAAAATCTCTTATTTTTTTCTACTTAGCATGTTATCTTTAAAAAAGACACTTCTGTGGTTCCACATTACATCAATATTTAAATGACTATGCTTAAAATAATGATCAAATACTAAAGAATGAACATTAAATTTTGCAGAAGTGAAAGAGAATCCATTATTTTTGTTCTCCTCTTTTTTTGCCAAAAAATTCCTAAAACCAGTGATTATTCTGAAAGCTGCCTGACATCTTAATGTCAAGGGATGAGGGAGAGACAAAAGGGTAACAAATCATGGAATAATCTCTTTATGCTCCCCTCTGGCAGTTTACAATAAATCTTTACCATAGTCAACTTAAAAATCACAATGAATGGGCCTCAGATGTTCATATTAATGAACACATTCAATGTGTTCTGCATCTTTTATTAATCTAAGCTTGAAGGATAAACCCATTTAGCTGTGGATGAGCTATGGACTAGCCATTTAGGCATCAGTAAAACTAGCAGAAGGCTGTTAATGTATTGATATATGCTTAAAGACCTGTCACTGTGTCATGGAAGAGCAAAACCAAGGTTAGCTGAATGCAAGCAGTAGCATAATGTGCTATCTATGTGCAGTCTTAATCAAATGCATGCAAGACAGCCAAGACTGCTACTGAAGCACATCAAAGTCAGCTCAAAGGTTCCATCTCTGATTTGACTCCTTATTAAATGTATGAGATGAAAAGCATTGGCCTCACCTTGGCTTCCATAGCTGGTGTCGATTCCAGAGCCATCCCATGATTCAACAGCACTGTCCACACTGGGGACTGTAGTGGAGTAAACTTCCGAGAGTTTGCCTGGTTTCTGTGTTGCAGCTGCATCCTCTTCAGCATCACTTAATTCATTTAGGTGACCAGAGGCAGAAAACTTCTTGGGACTTGTGGCTGGCAGGGATTAAACAGCAAGAAAAAAAATGTTATATTATTGTCGAAGGCTTTTGTGGCCGGAATCACTGGGTTGCTGAGAGTTTTCCAGGCTGTATTGCCATGTTCCAGAAGCATTCTTTCCTGACGTTTCACCTGCATCTATGGCATGCATCTTCAGAAATTGTGAGCTCTGTTGGAAACTATGCAATTGGGGTTTATATATCTGTGGAAGGTCCAGGATGGGAGAAAGAACTCTTGTCCATTTGAGGCAAGTGTGAATGTTTCAACTGGCAACCTTGATTAGCACTGAATAGCCTTTCAGCTTCAAGGTGTGCCTGGGGGAATCCTTTGTTGGGAGGTGTTAGCTAGCCCTGATTGTGTGATTGATATGTATGTTGTTAAATCAAATATGAAATTAATTTATACAGAAGGTCATCCTACCATAATTAGATAGAGCTGGGCTAGAGAGAGTGAAGTATGAGAAAGCAAAGTAAATGGCATCCTTGTCACTGCCAACATGACAATACCAATGTATCAGCATCTTGATTTCCAAGCAGCACTAGACATGCTTCTGAAGGCATATTTGACCAGAGCAAGACACAAAAATCAACATGGGCTCATACTACAAATCATGAATCACACATTCATAAACATCTATTTGAAATGAATTAATACATCTAGATACGCACATGATTACTTGAGGCTTGACTAATATGACCTCTCCAGTGACAGCAGTTTTACAAAAATTATCTGTTCCTTCTTGAGTATAAAATTTAAATCAAATGGGAGCACCAAATTTAAGAACCAGAAGAGACCTCAGTGTATTATCCATGGAAGCCAATTCTACAAACTTCCTAAAACATTTTCTGCCAGCAGTGAACTATCTTAAGCTACTTCAAATCACTTTATCTAAATGAAATGAATCTTTACCATTTTTTCAGGCTATCCACATCCTTCAAAATTGATTATAGGCATACAAGAAAAGGAATATAATAGTTCCCAAAGTTTGAACACCATGCTGCTGTTATAAACCAAAAATATTTGGACTTCTTTCACTGGGGTCTTTTCAGGTTGCCTTCTGCAGCAACCACAAGGTCACTAGAGATCGCCCTTATCTAACCAGCTTACTTCATTCTTACATCTTCATAATTACTTCTGAATTCCTACACCTACATTTATTATGGGTTAATTATCATTTTCCTAAACATATGCATTTAAACACTGCTGATGGCATAGAAAGGGCACCCGTGTAATACCTGGCACACTCACCATCTGTTTGCTTTTTGATTTTCAAGGTGACTGTCTCTCCTGCCATCTGTAACAAATGTATGGCTTCACTCAAAGGTTTTCCTTTCAGGCTACTACTATTTATTGCTAAGATTCGGTCCCCAATATGAATTGCACCTGTCCTAAAAAACAAAAATAAAACATGAAAAGTTCAGTTAAAAAGGGACAGAAACAGAAATTTAACTTACACAATGCAAGCAAAAGTATCTTAGTTTTTTCTTTTAACAGTTAATTTAAAATGTAAGATTAATAGTACATACTTTAACAAATTCTGAATCTCAGGCAGTGCATCTCAGACTGTTTTGTTTCTGAGCTAGTAGTGAAGCTGTTATATGTCAAAATTCATGTTTAGAAGCAGAGCTAGGGGTCATAGTTGTGCATTAAGAGGGTCTGGTAAAATATCCCATGTCTATATATCCAAATATGTTATTGCTGTTATGTGCCTTCAAATTGATTCTGATTTATATTAACTTTATCCTAGGGCACTTCTGGGCAAGTCTTATTTCAAGGAGGCTAATTTTCCCCTTAGGGTGAAAGAGTGTGAATTGCCCATTGTCACGCAGTAGGCTTCCACAAAGGGATGTGTTGAACTCACTGAAGTCAGAGTCCAACGCTCCAACCACTACAACTTGCTGGCTCCCAATATATTATTAATATTTTATATAGATACACACACACATAATATCTCAGTTGGTTCAATATATTTAGCTACCGGAGGAAAAGTGCAACTATCAATGTGCATAATACCCAAAGCATTCAGAATAAATGTTAAGGTACATAATAATTAACACTAGCTTATTTATTTTGGCATAGGATCTCTCTCCATTGGCAGAAGAATAAGTATCAGAATTATAAAGTAATTAACTTTAAAAGTTTGCATGTATTTGGATATGTACATATGCTGAACCACACAAAAATGACTTCACCATTTTTGCTAGCCAGAAGAAAATCCTATCTTTAAAAAGCAAGAAGTTTCATGCGCCACAGAGTGGTTGGACCTTCTTTAGCTGATTTATGATATGAATAACCTTTGGAAAATTACGTTCTGGATTTACAGACAGCCTCGTAATACACACCAACAGAAAAAATTGAAGATCATATAGAGATTCCGAAGGAAGAATTATTAGATATGACTGAATGAGTTGTTACACATGACTGAACAAAGTAAATAGCAGAACTATGAATATCTTTATTTCAATTTACCTCTCAGCTAGTCCGCCTTTAGTAAGACTTGAAATGATAATGGGATCAAAGGGCTCTTCAGTACCAGAAATAGTGATCCCAAGAGGTCCGCCGTACCGCTTGAGCTCGACAGTATAAATAATTGCTCCTGAGCTCTCTTGTTCATCTGCAACACATGCCAAGAGGATGCAATTGGTCTCTTATGAAAGAAGGAATGAAAAGAATAATACGTTCAGAAAAATGAGCAGAAATTGAGGGTGTGCATCCTCAAAGTGCTATGCTTCAGATACATATCTTAGCAGAGTTTGGAAATGTTTGGGCATATAACCCCAAGAAGCCCCTAGTTGATATGGCAAATGGGATTCTGGGAGTTGCAGTTCAAAATGTAACTTTTCCAATCTCTGTATCTCAGGCATTGCTTTCTTCTACAATCAGGCCTCCATATTTGCTGGGGTCAAGGACATAGGACCTTTGTAAAAGTCAAAAACTGTGAATAAAGATTTTTTTATTTTTGCATCTGAGAGCAGGTCTCTTGGAATTTCTAGGCTCTCCAGCACAACTCTGTGGTCAACTAGCGCTGGAAACTGGCCATAGAAGAATTGTACTGAAGGGTCTAGGTTCCTAAAGAGGTGTTCTTTCTAGAAATGTCTAGATCAGAGGTTCTCAAACTGAGGGTCCCTCTCAAACTGAGGGACCTACAACTCCCAGAAATCCCAGCTAGTTTACCAGCTGTAAGGATTTATGGGAGTTGAAAGCCAAAAGATCTGGGGGCCCACAGGTTGAGAACCACTGGCCTAGATCCTCCTATTGACTATGGAGTCACATGGGAGGATCTAGGAATTATTACAGAAAATATTTAAATCAAATGTGTGAATTATCAGATCCACAAAAATCAAATGTGCCTATGTGGAAGGTCAACTGTGCATTTAAACCGATGCCTGACTTCAGTGATGACATTTTTAAATCATTCTTTGAATCAAAATCTGGATATCTGCTGGGCATGCTTTAGCTGGAAAACTTTAAACATTGAGAAGGGTGTTGAACTGGATGGCCCATGAAACCTTTTCCACCTCTGTGACTATGACCAAATTTTAAAACCTGTTACTTGGTCCTGGGAGACTTTTTACCTGATGTATTTCCCTATATAAATGCAAATGCAAGATAAAATTATGGTACTATTTAGCCTCTGTGCTATTTTCAGTGTCCTTTAAAGCAGATTTAATTACCAAATAGAAAATTTGGACTGCGGGAAATATTCCTCTAAGTGCAAATTACCACAGTTCCTTGAACATTTGCAAACAGACAACTTTGCATAGCTTCCATATTATATTGCTGCTGGGCAGTCATCTGTACAGATCACCATGGAGATGTAAATAATTAGGACTTGTTTGCTTTCTATCAAGAGGAAAGAAAGACTTGGTATAAAAGTATAGAAGGTCCACTAAATCACCAAACAAAGAAAACGTTGCTTTGTTATGTGTTACTTCTTTGTTAAATTTATACCTTGCCTTTCCATAAATAAAATGGTGCCCAAGCAGACAACATACATAATAAATTAGACATATAAAACAAAGATATACAATTCATGCACACTTTTACTGGATCCATAACAAATGGGTATCAATTCATGCAAACTTTTTAAAACAAGACACAGAACACCATTGTTTTGGAAAAACAATGACTTGTTCACGTAGGATGTTAAATTCTAAGGAAGGATCTAGGAGTTCTTGTTAGATCACAAGCTACGTGTGAGTCAACAGTCTGATGCAGCAGTCACAAAAACCAATACAATTCTGGGCATCAACAGGAACATAGGGTCTAAAATCAAGCAAAGTAGTAGTCCCACTCTATTTTTCTTTGGTTAGACCTCACCTGGAGTACTGTATCCAGTTCTGGGCACCACATTTCAAGGATATTGACCCGCTGGAATGCATCCACAGAAAGGTGACCAAGTAGATCAAAAGTCTGGAAACCAAGCCTTATGAGGAACAACTTGGGGGTGGGTGGGAATGTTTAGCTTGGAGAAGAGAAAGCTGAGATAGCTATCTTTAAATGTCTGAAGGGATGTCATATAGAAAATGAGGCAAGCTCATTTTCTGTTGCTCCAGAGATCAAAACACAAACCAACCGAATCAAATTTCAAGGAAAGATATGACATCTAAACATTAGGAAGAACTTGACTCTAAGACAGTGGTTCTCAACCTGGGGTTCACAGATGTTTTTGGCCTTCAACTCCCAGAAATCCTAACAGCTGGTAAACTGGCTGGGATTTCTGGGAGTTGTAGGCCAAGAACATCTGGGGACCCCAGGTTGAGAACCACTGCTCTAAGAGCTATTTGACAGCAACTGCCCCAGGGGATGGTGGCCTTTCCTTCTTTGGGAGTCGTTACACAGGTTGGATGGGCATTTTTCAAGAGTGCTTCATTTGGTATTCCTGCATGGTAAAAGGTAGAAGTGGATGGCTCTTGTGGTCCCTTCCAATTCTGTATGATATTGTGAAACTGGAAGCAATCTCTTAAATATGGAGGGCAAAAGTATCCTCATAAATGTTAAAAGGTTTGTAGGTGGCTGCAGTAGGCAGAAGAGGGTTTTCTTTCTTTCTTTCATGGATATCTTTACAAGTGGGAAGTTCGTAGAAAAGAGTTTAACGTGTTTAATGGGTTGTTAATAACTTTGAAAAAATCTAATTCAATTAGATTTGCATTAGAAGGAGACAATTAACTGGCATATTTATATTAAATTGCCATTTAAATTTAAGTTAAATGTCAGCACTAAAAGCCTTACCAGAATGTATCTGAAAAACACTATCCATGATCCCATACATCCCACCCTTGGTTCCTCTTTTCATTTTTGGAGAGAAGGAAACAGATACACAAACTTTTCAAAATGCCATTTCTTATTCACCCCACCCAAACCCCTTTTATTATTTTCCCATTATTATCTCATCTCCTTCCCCAACCTTTCTTTAATGAATTCATTCCCATAGGAATTTCAGAAAAAGTCCCAGGGTTAAGAATTTTTAAAGTTTCCTGAGACAGATGAGGCACTTCTATTTCATATGTGATTCAGAATACAGGAGGATGATTTGGATGCAAAGGCCCCTTCTCTCCTCCCTAAACGTCCTGATTACCTGTTGATTTAAAGTCTTTTAACCATATAATTAATTAAATTGGCATGCTCTATACATAAACAAAAATAAGTGATTTGCAAATTGTCACTGAAGCACTGCAATTCTCCATCCATGAAGAGCTAACAAAAAGCACGTCATTTTGCCGAAATCTAAGAGGACCAGTTGTAGATAAAAGAATGAAATGGGAAATGTAAAATATGTCACCTCTTTAGAACTGTCTCTCATTTAATTAATTAGTAGCTTAATTCTGGATTTAATGCTAAAATTCAAATTGCGTCAATTCATTTGGATCACATTTAATTTAATTAAGTTGCTCCTTCCCATTAGAAATGCCATTGCATTGATTTACAACCAATTACTTCCTATTTCTGAAGTTAGCTTAGGATTTAAGTGAATGTTTATGCCTTGTGAAGTGGATCCTAGGAACAATATTCATGCTTTTTGAAGGCACACAACAAAAACAAACTACTAAAGTTAATAGCTACTTCCTTAGTGTTTTCTTTATTCTGTTGCTTTTGCCTAATATTGTATTGCCTTATTTTATGAAGTTTATGATGTATGGTTTATTATTATTGGTTTCAGTTTTGATGAGATTTAAAATAATATTTTGGGAAGTTTTGCCATGATTATATAAATGAAATCTAGTTTGCTTAAAGGTAAAGGTTTCCCCCTGACGTTAAGTCCAGTCATGTCTGACTCTGGGGGTTGTTGCTCATCTCCATTTCTAAGCCGAAGAGCCAGCGTTGTCCGTAGACACTTCCAAGGTCATGTGGCTGGCATGACTGCATGGAGCCTACGTATCGCTTAATCCCCACATCAAATGTCAATTGCAAGATGAATTTTCACCACGTTTGAAAGGGATATTTGGATTGGTCAGACTTAATCTATTGGATATGAGACTTAATGTCAGGGGAAAACCTTTACCTACCTAAATCTATTGGCTATGGCATTCAATTGGGGGTAATTATTTTTTCATTCATGCAGAGTTGTGTTTTTGGTGGCTTGCTCTATCTAGGGCCATTCACACCGATGAGCAATGTGAAGAATGTATGAGCATCCAGAGATAAGGCACAGATCTCCCAGAGCATTTGAAATTGAATTGACATGAATGATCATTAATGATTTTTCAAGGTAATGCTGAGTACTTCAAGCTATTATTAAACAGTTCACATCTATGCTATCTATAGACTAGTGCCTTTGGACACATGAAAGATAAAAGCAAAGAACAACAGAGATAAAACTAATGCCTTGACCATTTAGCTGTGGTCCATACTAAGTGGTCCATACTGAGGGACACATCCCAGGTAAGTCCCACTCCATAATAAAAGTATGCAGCCCTAGTTATTTTCTATTTTAACCCCAGAAAATGTGTATTACTTTTGTTCCCTTTTCCCCAAATGGATAGGTAAGGACTACTATGTGTCCTCCTGTAGCCTAGCTGCATTTCCGCTTCACAGAAGATTGAGATGCACTGAGACTGGTGAAATGTTTAGTCTTTCCCTATCACAATTTTTATGGGATTTTTGCCTGAGGAGGTATCAAGCTGTTTTGTTTACTGCAGCTTGACTTCTTTTCTCAGCACCTGAGGATGGAAATCACATCTCATTCCTTCCCTTCCTACCTCCTCACTTCTGATCTTTCCTCCTTCACTAAGATGCTTCTGGCATATCTGGAAACATGTTGTTCTAACAACACATCTTCCTGCTACACAGCATTTCTCAAACCTTCCAATATTTTCTGTTGGTCATGGGATTTTTGTGTGCCATCATTGGTGGAGTTCAGAATGATGTCGAATGCGCAAGCCCCTGCACTCACATTGCTTTGACACACAGCTGATTCCTGCCAGGAGTTCCACAGGCTCATAGGAACCCTGGTTTCCCCCTCCAAATAGCCTTCAGTCACACAGATACATTGTATCTCCCTTACAGTAGCTAAAAAACCTCAGGCAGTCTCTCCGCATTGAGGCTCCATTGACTCTTGTTACATATTAACTCAGAGTAATAAATTGTATCAGATGATGCTTTCACTTCTCTGCCTGCTTAAGGAGCTCTTTTGCAGGCTGCCTTCCATGACCAAAAAACTCACAATAAACCCCTTCCTGAGCCGCGGATCTCAGCCGGCCAGGCTTGGCCAAAGCAGTTCAGAACCACCTTGGTAACAAGGAAATGTCGTTCTTTCAACCATGGATACTGAAACCCATCGGACCCCCATATCCACAACTTAATAGATTCACTCCAGACCAATTTCATTCTACTTCAGAGCACTTTCTAAACTAAACTGCTATCTCGCTTTTCGCCGCAGTGGCCTCGATTCGCCCCCACACATGAATTGGTTCTTTTACATGAATGAGTTTGTCTTTTTATGAATGAGCACAGGCAACACGATCTGAAATGTCTTTTCTATGTTTTTTTTAATGAACTTTTAGGTATCAGGGATTCCCTTTCCCTGCATAGACCCCATGTCTATGCATAGACCCCAGGGGATGCTGGATCTCGTGTTTCTCCCCCATAGTGGATTCTACATGTATCTATCAATTTTATTATTATTTATTATTATTTCTTATGATATCTTACCCCTTATAAAAAAGGCATTGTGACCTTGATGTGAACTTTTGACGAGCACACCATCCTGACCTGAGCACCATCAGGATGCCTCAGGCTATGTATCACCAATATGGATTGCCATGATCACCCTCTGGAAAATAAAACAATGGACTTCCTTCTCAGACCTCAGAGGGCAAGGTCAGACCATCTGGGAAGGAGGAAACCTTTGGACATTTTAATTATTCAACGTAAGGGCTTATTCCCTCTGCGAGGAGATAAGAATAAGCCACACTCGATCAGACAAAGCCATATCCTCCTTGGACTCTGAATCATTCATAATCCCATCAAGATTTCCGCTGCTTCTGCTCTTTTCACAATAGGGATGGCATGCATGTGTCAGACTCTCATTCAGAGACTTGTTTCAATCAATGAATCAATAGCCAGGTCTGGCTTGAGAGCCCAAAGGGTTTTCGCCAAGACCGCCTGACAAAGGACCCAACATAGGGTCACTCATAATCCCGTCGTCAACATATGTTTGCCTTTGTTTTTCCTGTTGCCGTGCTTCCATCTCCCCCATTGGCTAGCAAGGGAGACACATCACAGGCGGGGCTCGCACTCCCGTTGGATGAGGCACATGAGCCCCCAGACCACTCCTCCTGCCTCCCGACATCAGGGGCTCCCCTGGCCAATCAGTGAGGAGATGGCTGGCTAAGTGGTTCTAACTTGGTGAGCTTTTTATTGGGAATAGGGAAATCTTCATTTTGCTTCTTGCAAGCTCGCCAGGTGCCGTGCAACCCTCTTTTTTGGGTCTGGCATGGGTCTCCTCTTCCAGGGGGACCCCCAAATCTTTGATCTCATCATCAGAATACTCTTTGATTTTAGGTGAACTATAAATCCCAGGAACTACAACTCCCAAATGACAAAGTCTTTAACCCCCCCCCCCCAAACCAATATTCAAATTTGGGAGAATCAGATATTTGTGCCGAATTTGATCCAGTGGATGAAAATACATCCTGCATATCAGATATTTACATTACAATTCATAACAGTAGCAAAATTACTGTTATGAAGTAGCAATGAAAAAAATTTATGGTTGGGGGTCACCACAACATGAGGAACTGTATTAAGGGGTCACAGCATTAGGAAGGTTGAGAACCACTGTGCTACCACTTTATATTATTTTCCTTGGTGGCTAGTTTAATATATGTGTTTGCACATTTTTAATAGTATTTGTGTTTTTGACCATGCTGTGACTCGCCTCAAGCCATGGGGAGAGGCACGAAAGAAATAAAATTATCATCATCATCATCATCATCATCATCATCATCTGTATCTCACTGCTGAAATGCTGGATCCAGACTATACAGAAAAAGGATGTTGAGGCAGGGTTGCCATATTCACAGTGCCATAAATATTTAAACTACTTTTTAAAAAATATTTCAACTAAATTGATTATCATTTATAGCATCAGTTAATAGGGATGCAATTGTCTGGAGTATTTGTTATTAATATAAAGTATAGTGAAATATTCATTTATGATTACCTTAATCTGTCATTATGTGCAGATGATACCATTTAAATTGTATCATATGAACATAATGGATTACATCTTGCACATCTTAAATGTAAGTCATGTAGTAACACACAATTCACCCGATAGATAAAATAAATGTTTTTAATATATCTAACATATTAATTTAGCACTAGAATTAAGAAGCTAGTAATTATTAACTGCTATAATTTATACTAAAAGATACATTATCGGAGCTTGTAATCATCAGAAGGCCATTCATGCTGTTTCAGTACAAGTGCAGATTTGGATGGATCATAATATTTACTAGACTGGAAGCAAACGAACAGATTAAGCGTCATAGAATCATGTAAGATAGACTCAAATTTATGTAGACTATTGGTGTTTGAGCATTTGCCTTTTAGACTAAAAACCATTCTAATTATATTGTGGAATGCACAGAATTTCTTTAGAGCTCTCTGCACAGACATCGGCTGTCAAGCAGCAACATTTTTAACTTCGGAGAATCTTAATCTTAATGTACATAAATCCTATTACGAGGTCTTGAACTAGGGCATAGCTGTAGAAAATGAAGTGCTTATTTCTCCAACAAAACGGGGGGATTGGAATACTGAAAGACATGCACTTCTTCTTTTTTCTGCATCTGGCAGTCAGAATTATTGTAACCCTTGCTAAAAAGAGCTGACGTTAATATGAGAACCAAAGCCATACTGGATGTACATTTTGCTGATGTTAGGAGTGTATAGCATGACTGTAGAAGAAGCTAAGGTTATTAACAGGGATAATATGGCTTCAGAGTTGTGGAACATACTTTGTTTTTGTCTCCCAGAACTCCAAATAAAGCTACACTGGCTGGATTTAGAATTCTAGGCATTAGGTTAACTTGATAGTTTAGGGCTGGGAATGGAGCAGAGAACTGAACTCCTCTTAATGACTTGCTTGGACAGTTCTCATACCTTTTCAATGGGAAATTGGCTTTTTTGTGAGCGTCTGTACACTATGCTTAGTGTTTATACATTATCCATTAGCCTCACATTGTGCAGGATGCAACCCATCACAAGGACCATGTTGAGTCAATCACACAGAATTAAATGAGGAGACACTGGACTCCATCAGCCTTTCTTTTGTGTCAGGAGCGACTTGAGAAACTGCAAATCGCTTCTGGTGTGAGAGAATTGGCCGTCTGCAAGGATGTTGCCCAGGGGACGCCCGGATGTTTTGATGTTTTAATCATCCTTGTGGGAGGCTTATCACATGTCTCCGAGCTGATGGAGCTCATTCATGGTCTCCTCAGGTTGGATTCAAACCAGTAATCTTCAGGTCAGCAACCCAACCTTCAAGTCATCAGTCCTGCCGGCCCAAGGGGTTAACCCACTGCACCACCAGAGGCTCCTATGATTAACTGCGCCTGAATAGGATTAACTGTTTGGGGGCCCAGTTCTACCACTGAAATGAGGAGACACTAGACTCCATCAGCAATTGGGCTGGAATAATGCCATGCTGTATACTATCTGCTGCCTCACTCACAACTAGGCTTATCTTATAACAATAATGACTAACAGTAATGAGTTTTGGGGAGGCCTAGAACAACAGCTAGGTCCAACTCAGAAGAATGGTTAAGGTTGAAGAAGCCATACATCTAGGATACTGAGCTTGTGCCTAGAGAACTAAATGCTCAAGTCAGCAATGAGACACTTTCAGAACTGGTTCTGAATAACCAGAATTTACTCACAATTCTTTTTCATGAAAATACAAAATAATTTTGTTTTCCCTTCAATCAAACCCAGTTTTCTTACCCAGTGAAACCCACCCACAGACAGAATGCCTCTCCCTGTTTCAAGATAGCAATACAACACCTTATTAACAGAGAGGAAAACTATATTGGGGAGAGGGGCTTAACTAACAACCTCATCAGACCAGGCAATTTCCCACCGTACGCTACTTGCTCTCCGTTTTCACCACAAAGCTCATTACACGATGCACGTCTACTCCCGGCCGGGCTCTGTGGCGAAAAGGGAAAGCAAGCTGCATATGCTGCCACTGAGGCAACATGGAAGGCTTCCTGTGTTGCCTTTGAAACAATGGGGGGAAGCCGGGTGGCGGATGCTTTGCTCCATGGGTTGAAGACAGCTGTAAGTCAGGTGATACGAGGCTTGAGCAACGGGTTCTCCACGCCCCCCACTGGGACCCCACAAATTCATATGCAATGTGATAAGGTCCTAAGACAATGTTGCCAGATTGACATACCTATAGGAAAACCAGGGGTAACTAGAAAAATTGTCTATGATGAAACATAGGCAATTTTCTAAATTATCTCTTCCTTCACCACAGAACCAGGTGGTGAAGCAGGAGTGGCTTGCAAGCTGGATACACAGAGTGGCAAACGTGGCTTTCTGGCAGTGTAACCATTGCCTGTTCTACTTTTTGACATGGGTTGGCAGAGGCAGTGGGTAGGCTCCAAGCCTCAAGCCAGTTAATTCCACAGATCTGGAGAACTACACAGAATACAGAAGCAAAAGCAATATCAGGATTGGATAGGCAGCAGCCAATGTGCCACTCAAGTGCCCAGCCATCTGAGACAACTATCTTGCCGATGTTAATAGCATGGCTGACAACGTCTTACAGTCATCCAATCCACTTCGTACCACCACTCAAAACTTGTTGTTTCTATTTTTAAATAACTCTGGGTTGGAAAACTTTGGCTAATCTATAGCTGGTAGACCTCATGCAGATCTACATTCTGCCCACCATTGGACTGAAATATACTCAATATACACTACTGAAGGGAGAATTTTACATTTGGATAGGTATCCTGGAACATATTTTTAAACAAACTGCACAGACTCTAGAGAAGCACTGAGCCAAAATTATTCCTGGAATTGTAGTGATTACATTTCTACTTGTAATACAGAACTGACACTGAAATAAACATGACTTAAGCAGAGAGGGCTTTTGTAGCCATTTTCCATCATGGAGAACTGACAAAAGTTGGGTCCCTCAGCATTTGACAGAATATGCTGTTGCTGCATATCTTTTAGAGTGCTGAGATAAGCAATTTATATTCAAATATACAGATTACCTGTATATTTTACAATTGAATGGATGGAAATAAATAGTATTTCCATCCATTTCCTATTCTCTCCATTTCTCTCACTTATCTATGCCTAAAAAAACATTTTAAATATCCATTCAATTTTTAAAAACTATCTCACTATGAATACCAGAGTTATCTTCGTCTTTGCGAATTTTCAGCTTCACAAGCTCCTCACAGTGCTGCAAGATTTGTACTGCATCTTCCATGGAACAGTTGTCCAGCCGGATATTGTCTATGGCCAGCAATTTGTCTCCAAGTTCTAAAGTTCCAGTTCTGTTAACAAATGGAATACATTAGGTGATTAATGGCTTAAGCATACTGTTTGGGGCTGTTGGTGATTGAGATTAAATATTTTATTTGTTATATCCTCAAAGTAGTAGAGACCTAAAAGACATTACCCCAAAAGCAATTACAGTAGAGTTTCGCTTATCCAACCTTTGCGCATCCAACGTTCTGTATTATCCAACGCAGTCCGCCTCCCACCCAGATCCACAGCTGTTTCTCTAGGCAGCAATGTGCAGCGGGCCTCTCCATGTGCCAGGCGCCCACTGGAGGGGCGAGATGCGGACGGCACAGACTTTTCCTGTCGGGCATAGCATCCGGCCTGCAAGGAGGGATTAAGGAAAACAGACTTTTCCTTAATCCCTCCTTATTATCCAACATTTTAGCTTACCCAATGTTCTGCCGGCCCATGTATGTTGGACAAGCGAGACTCTACTGTAATTTCATTAAGCAGTGTGGAATGTGGAAGTAGTCAACATAGTAACTCTTATACCAATCTGAAAACACTCACCTGTGAGCCACACTTCCCTTCTTAATATCCGAAATAACAAGGGGGTCCCCTGGCTTTCGACTAGATGGAGCTGAAATACAAAATACACAAACATACTCAGTTTTAAATGTAAAATAATGCTGCATAACTACCCACTTCATCACATAACTTAAATTCCACTGAGTTCTATACTTAAAATCTGGTATTCCACTGGTCCACTACATTCGTTTTGGTTGAAGTGCAGTTTTTTTTTAGTCTTTTAAACGTTGAGGGCAGCAATTTTTTCCAACGTATCAGGAAGAGGTGAGGAAATGGATTTTTCTCAAAACTCCGGATGTTTTGCCAAATTTCTAATGAAGTGGCACTCATTGCTCTCAGGTTAGGAGCACCCAATTTGGGGGAAGAGTCAAAATAAACCTTTTTGGGCAATTTTGGTCATTTCTTTTTGCTCCCCAAGCAGGAAGGTTTGGTTATAAGCTACTTCAGAACGCTTCTACTCTGCCAAAAAATAAAATAGCCTTTTAAGGTACCTTTATTCCTTCCTTCCATTATGTGTCTGTGTCATGATTTGTCAGCCTGTACTGCGTTCCAAAGGGGAATCCTCCCCCCCTCGCTTTTCTCTCCCTCTTCCTCCCTCTCTGCAGTTGGGAATTGTGGGAGTTGTAGTCCAAAACACCAGCTGTGCCGGTGTTGCTGCGTTCCAAAGGGGATTCCCCCCCCTTTTCTCTCCCTCTCCCTCTCTGCCTTTGGGAATTGTGGGAGTTGAAGTACCAAAAAGCACTGAGAGCGATGGTGGGCGGGGCCAAATGTCTGCAGTGTGGAAACCTTTTCATTGAAAAATATGCAAGACAATTGAGCACACTAAACAGTGTGATCCCAAGGTAGAGAAAAACTCCTTTTTATTACGGCATGGAGTTTGACTGAACTTTCTTCTTCTGAGCACTTCTAAACACTTCCCAGCATAATCTGATGAAGTCCTAGATGTTGCATTTTCTAATAAGTGTTAATGCTTTTATGTACAATATTTACAGTGTTCCCTCACTACTTCGAGGTTCACTTTTTGCGGATTCGCTGTTTTGCGGTTTTTAATAAACACTAAAATAATAGAATAAATCATAAAATAATATTATAAATCCCTCTTTCTACTTCCTTCCTAAGGAGAAACCGAAGGAAGGGAGAGAAAAGGAGGCTGAAGGAGCTTTGTTTTTGGCTCACAAGGCAGCGGTGGGAGTTCGCATGCATGTGCTTGAGAGGCAAGGAGGGGACAGAGACACTACTTGCAAACAACATAAATATAGTGTCCCTACTTCACGGATTTTAACTTTTCATGGGTGGTCCTGGAACGTAACTCCCTCAATAAGTGAGGGAACACTGTATACAAGAATTTTTTTGCTGAGAGAGATACTGAATAATTAAAAACACACAAATAAAATCAAATAAAGGGGTTTCCCAAGATTTTTTAAAATGCTTTAATACAGCAAATTGCTTTTTATGTATTACACCTTTGCTCTAGTCTCCTATGTGCAATCTCAGACAATTAAACAAATAAACAATTTAACCTAATTAAACCTTAGCTCAGCAGTCACCATAAAAAAGCTAAATCCAGAACTATATTAGTGTTATTAACACAATTTCTTCTTCTCTCCTCTTCACTGTAGCCCTACATGCCATCCAAAAAACAGTTTTCAAAGGCTTCCCAGTCTTTCGGAGTTGTTTGAAGGTTTCAAGTGGGTCCGCATATTCTACTGAGTTATGTTGTTCTTCATTGGAAGTCCAGGACTGGATCCTACCAATAGGGCTCCACGTCACCTACGTACCTACCGCCAGAAAACTACACCCGGAAGACAATCATCCTTAGACAATGAGGGATCGTCTAAGTAAATAAGCTGTTCTTCATCAGTGGAAGTCCAGGACTGGCTCTTACCCATAGTTTCACAATATCAAATTGAAAACACGAATCTTAGAAATGTGTTTTATGTTATTACTGTGTGAGAAGATGGGATTTCTTTCTTAAGAATCATGCGACAGTAGAAAAGGGACAACATGCCAACTGGGCATTGCATACCTTTTGCTAAGAAGACCTACATTATCAGTATTCATGCTGTACAATGTGCATTCAAAATGATATTAGTTATTCTCTCTCTTTCCCCAGAAGGGGAATGAAAACATAAAAACCAGACTGTTTGAAATATATTCTCTTTAAGCATTCCAGGGAGCTAAAAAATATCTAAACCTATCAGCTTTCTCTAATAGGGTGCCCTCTAGATGTGTTATACTACAAATCACATTCAAAATGTAAGACTTGGCTGGATTCTGTGAGACTTTTAGTTACAAAGAGTACTCTTCAGAGAGAGATATACAATTATTGAAGGCCAATATATTGTCCCAAGAGGCAGCCCAATGCATTATTTACCTGGAAATAAAGTGTAGTAAAATTACTGGGATTTATATCTGTTTGACATGGATAGGACTGCTTTTATTTCCTCATTTTTAAATAGTTGGCTTTTTCACTGTTAGATGTCAAAAGAATTGACTTTTTCCAACATGTTTTAGGTTGGTTTAATCAAGGTATTATCCTACTGTGGGTTATGTACTGAAAATGAATCCTAACTTGCAAACACACAAGCTCTGGCAGCCCTATGAGCAGCCACTAAAATTCTGTCCCTTATGAAGCACTGAGCCTGTGAACCTTTCTCTTCTCATACTGCCTTAAAGGAAACTATTAATTTAATATTTCATTAGCCCAATAGATTGTTTGAACATCTTTCAATATTTCTTTCCAAAAATAGTTGGCTATGATAAAGTAGCTCATGTTATAAAAATTGATACCTGAAAAATCTATACTGTCTTCTTCTGTTGAAAAATCAATAGTGAGAGCAAACAAATTAAATTAAACAGGAAACCCTGGGATCTCTTAAAGGTCGCTTTCCATTTTTTGTTGTTATTAAAACCACTCTAACACAGAGGTATTAAATGTATCATATTACATGAAATGGCTCCAGTTTTTACGACAGCAAAAACATAGCTTGCAATTGTTAATGGGAATACAATTTTTCAATTTCAGTCTCCACTTGATCATTGGTCAATACAATCAAGTAAAAACTTGATCATATTGACCACTGCTAATGGCCCAGTCCTAAAATTTGTTAAAATAATAAATGGAAGTTCTATTCCAAACAAATAGTGTGTGATATTTTTGCATTAATACACTATCAACTGTTCTAGCGTTTGGACATTTTCAGAGTTGGTGCAAAGCTGGCATCCAATACTGCTTTCACTATGCAAGAGTTATGCAAATGGTTCTGTAGCTATATTGTTCAGCAATTGTTCAGTAATTCAGTTCAACTGTGCTAGTGGAGATTTTCACAGCACTAGATTTACATCTGATTTAGCCTTATACCACAAAATATATGGTAGCCTCAGGAGTGCATAATTATTCATCTGAATTTACAATTTTCTGATGCATCATCTTTCATTTCACATTTTGTCAAATTTATCACGTACGACTGTTTTTAACAAATGTTATTCATTTACTCGGTTCCTAATAAAGGTGAATGGAAGGAAGTTTCCCATTCTCTTATACCTACAAAGCTTCCTTGGAAGATGAACACTGTATGACGGTGTGGGAAATACTACTTTGTGATTGCATGCAATATCTTTCACCCAACATTTATTTATTTGTTTATTCATCTACCATATTTTTACTCCACCCTTCTCAACCCCGAGGGGGACTCAGAACGGCCTCACAATAGCCTTCCAAAACCCATTCCACATGTTCAGTTGCAGGAATATTTGGTATCTATATTGCAATACATATTAATGTATAAGTTGACTCATATTCATAAATTGAGGACAGGTTTGGGGGTCAAAATTATGGATTTTGAAATGACTCATAGATAAGTCAATGATCACTGACTGGAGAGGGAACCAGTCAGTCCTGGCCAGCATCTTTTCCCCATCCAGGCATTCAAAAAGGTCAGAATTGACATCATAGCAGAAGGAGTTTTGGGGGTGGGTGCTTTTGTTAGACTTTCCTGCGACAGACTAAACTGTTCCTTTTTGCTATTTGACTCAGAGAAGGAGTAGCTTCTCTTTTTTATAAGGATTACGGCACAGTGATCTATGAATAAACTTGATCCAAGTTTTTTGGCTTGATTTTTTGTTCAATATTTCTAGACTTATACATGAGTATACAGGGTAAACCGAGAGCGGTGGAACTAGGGAAGAAACTGGAGAAATGACTCTAGATGTTCTTTTGAGATTAAAAAAGGAAAGGAATATTTACACAAATTGTCACAGGAAATCCATTTTAGGATAGAAAATGTGATAAAAAGAAGTTGACTTAAATCTGGTTTCAAGAGTTTCTAAAGGCTGGCTGTCATGTGTTATTGTAAACTGGCATCCATTTTTGGGATTGGAATTCCATGGATGTCCTACTAGGAAAACAATGGGACTGACTGACTTCTTGAGAGAAGGGGAAAGTGATGTCTGCAGGTAAGAAGGAAGAAAAGGTTTGAGCAAGTGGACCAAAGAAAGACACATAGGGGTAAAACAAAAGGCATACATTATATAGCTACTTCCCCCTCTCTCCCTTTGCTTCCAACATCAGGAAGACCCCCCAGAGATAATTTGCAGAAGGCACAAGCAGTTTCAGGGAAAAGAATGGAGGTGAACCTTTCCTTCCACAAAAATTTAGTTCATTTATTATAGAATCACAGGCACTGATAATAAACATTAATTAAACATGTTTGGTTAATTACCATGGATTAAACATTTTACTTTTAAAAAATACCAGATACAGTTCTTATTTGCAGTATTTAACTATGTTTGAATGGTCATCAAAACATGTATTTTTGTTATGTCAAATGTCAAACCTGGGTGTGTGTATTTAAAGCTAATTATAATAATTATACAGCATTTATTATTTTTATATGCTTCATTCTAAAAAAATGAACATAGTCCTTCTGAAACCATACTGCCCCAGTCAGACCATATGAAATTAATGTGAATTTTAAGACCACCTGTTACAAAACATAACTAAAACCTAACAGAAAACCCATTGTTTAATGAGGAAAAATAAGTCAAGCGAGAGTCACTGTGCAACACAATCTTGCATTTTTCAGAATTTCTCAGTTCTAGCAATATAAGGCACAATATATGCCTTTGCAATTATAGTCCTTATGGTGTGCCACTGTATTAAGAGTTGTTTTTCCATTTGCTCTGGAAGTCAAACTAGTTAGAATTTTAACAATTTTAACAATTACATGACATGTTTGATATTAATGTGCTACAAATGCCCTGATTGCAACTTGAGGAAATTAAGTAATTCTAAACTATTCACACTATTCATCACTACACTGACTCATTCCCGAACTAATCTGGCAGAACAGAACATGTGTCAAACCAAGACAAAAACAATTACCCTCAAGAATCTTCTGAAATTGCCTACAATATTCAAAATCCTTCAGCACAATAATTTTAAACATTCAACACACACATCAAGATATGTACATTTTGTATATAGGTAGTACATAAATGTGTGCTGGAGTAAAATCTAATGAGAATGGAGGAATGATGTTCTAACCTCTATTGCATTTTCAAAGAAACCAAGAAATTACTTTTAAATGTGGATGGAGGTAGAAACATTTTAAATAGAAGCTTTTATTTGCAAAGCTTATCTTATCCTAACTGGGTAAAATGAATACATTGGGTCAATGAAAATTTCTTGCAAGAATCACAACAGAGTGACAGATAATTTTTATTTTAAAAAATTGATAGCAGTCAAAAGAAGTATACTGTCTTTTGCTTACTGTTCTATTTTTTATCTATATTAATGGAGCCCCCGATGGCATAGTGGATTAAAGCCTTGTGACTTGAAGGTTGGGTTGCTGATCTGAAAGCTGCCAGGTTCGAATCCCACCCAAGGAGAGCACGGATGAGCTCCCTCTATCAGCTCCAGCTCCATGTGGGGACATGAAAGAAGCCTCCCACAAGCATGATAAAACATCAAAAACATCCGGGCATCCCCTGGGCAACATCCTTGCAGACAGCCAAGTCTCTCACACCAGAAGCGACTTGCAGTTTCTCAAGTCACTTCTGCCATGAAAAAAAATCTATATTAATATCTGGTGGTTATAATTTTCTATTTACAGACTTAAGAGCCTTAATTTCCTTCAACTTTTATTCTTTATTTCCTTATTTTTGGTCTATAGTTTTATTTATTATAAAATAGATTTATAAAAAGAAGGATATAATAACCATGGGAACTTCAAAGGCTCATATTTATATTAAGTAAGGATTCTAAGTCACACCTCTAAATTTGACTTGTTGATTCTCAAAAGCACAAAGAGATCAAAAGTGCATATATATATATATACACACACACACACACACACACACACACATATAAAATTGTCAACAGTACATCAGGGACATACATGATAACAAAAATACAATAGAATTCTGTTTTTACTTACAGCTTATGGTGATGCCAAGCTCTACATTATGCTTCTTTGGTAGTTTTACATGGAAAGTTCCACTACTGGGTATGACAGATTCTGTAATTAAAAGTTGTTTAATTTATAGAACACACCAGATTTAACTATACTGCTGCAATTATCCTTATTTACATGTTACTCATTCATTAAATTCTGAGTCAAAAACCTTAGTCGTTTAAAATGTCACTTTTTAAAGTCATACAATACTGCTACTTAAGGTGAGGAATCAAAAAGCAGAAGTGGACATTTTTACACAGAACCTCACTATCACAGACTTGTTATGAATAACTAGGCAATATGTACCATAGATTTAAAGATATCATATAGGCATCTTAAAATGAGGAAGACAAAAGGAAAGGAAAAAGAAAAAGAAAAAAGAAAAGTGGTCATATTTTTAAGACTTGCTGGTTTTTGTTTTAGATGCATACCCACCTCTTCAGATGCAGACCACAATTATATTAAAGCCTGAGATTCAAGGCATACTTATACAATTGTGGGAGCAAGACAGAATGATGCAAATCAGGTACCTTACCTTAAATTTTCAAAAGTCTACATGAAGCAATACACATCTTCCAAATCTTTACAGTCAGCATTTAGTGCAGTCAGCATTTAGTGCTGATGTGTGAAAGCAATAATCTGATTACAAAAAATCTGTTTCCTTGGGTTCAAAGCTATCTGAGATTCTTTTTGTTTTATGTGCATTGGAACTATTACGTATTCAGTTTACTGCATCCTCTATAATCTGGAAATTGATGTCATTCAATTCCCCATCCAGTCCTTTATTTATAAACCAGGAATTTTGAAAATAAATTTTAGGTGAGGTGTCAGGCTGAAGAAACAGTGGTTCAATTTATTTTTTTTTAAACTAAATGGTAATGTCATTTTTTCTTTATTGTGCAAGTAACCACTTTCCTCAAACTCTAAAGCATACAGTGCATTGACTCATTCAGGCATTTATTTAAGAAGGATTCATTTCACATTTTAAATTATAGTATACTTGACATTTCTGACTGAGTTTTGAAAGAATCAGTAGGAATACAAAATTAAAGAGGAAGATTTATGATACAGGTTGAGCATCCCTTATCAGGAATCTAAAATTCAATTGGTTGAGTTATTGTGTGTTTTCTGGGCCGTATGGCCATGTTCCAGAAGTATTCTCTCCTGACGTTTCGCCCACATCTATGGCAGGTATCCTCAGAGGTTGGACCTCCCTTGCTTAGTTTCCAACAGACCTCACCACCTCTGAGGATGCCTGCCATAGATGTGGGTGAAACGTCAGGAGAGAATACTTCTGGAACATGGCTATACAGCCCGGAAAACACACAACAACCCTGTGATTCCGGCCATCAATTGGCTGAGATAGTGACGTTTTTGCTCTCTACTAGCTCAATGTACACAAACTTTGTTTCACACACAAAATTATTAAACATATTGTATAACATCCCCCACAGAGTGTGTGTTTAGATTTGGGTCCCATCTCCAAGATATTTCCTTATGTACATATATGCAAATACTAATACTCCAAAATCCTACACATTCCAAGATCCAAAACATTCTGGTCCCAAGCATTTCAGATATGGGATGTTCAATCTGTACTAAGAAAAGAATGAAGCATGGCAGGATTGTGTATGTGTGTATAACAAGCACTTCACATTCAGAAGGAAGAGTCTAACACCTATCATCTTAGTAATACAAGTCTACTTGAGAATCCATACCTGCAACATCAAATTCTATTTCCAAAGTAACTTTGCTGGTGACAGATGAATCTCTGAGTAGCTGATTTGCTTCATCAAATGTGCTATCTTCTGTTGGGATCCCGTTTATGGCCAGTACTCTGTCTCCTATTTGTAGCATGCCACACCTAAACACACAACAGAATACATGGGCTCTTGGATGTATACGGGAGGAAAGTAAAAATAAATCCAATGCACTTTTTATAAAAATATATAACAAATGTACTTTCCCCTTTATAAGCCTTCATTATAAATCTTCTGAAGTGTCATGGCTTCATATCTGTAATATTGATTTAATTTTATTTTGTATGAAACCATCTGGTTCTTAAAGATTTAGTATAAGCACATTCCATTGAGATCTATGGATGATAAAATTAATAATCCAGAACTTCAATATTTTAATGACTGCATTTGATCTTAGCTAAAACTAAATAGGGACTGGAGTACTCTCTGCCAGTCTACTCTTTGAACTAAGTTTTTGCAGATGGAGGAAAATACTATCTAATTAATATAGTCCCTAGCTGCCTGTCAAAGGCAATCACTCTGATAGAGACATTGCTGCCTCATATCCTTCTCAAACCTTCTCAAGCCTTTAAAATAATAGTGTTGTTAGGCCAAGGAAGTAATTTTAGCAAACATTGTGTTTAATAAACAGAAGTATAAAATATCTAGTCCAGTAGACCCAGTGATACATTCTGAAAAAAGCACAGACGAACTCACCTTTCTGCTGGACTGTCAACCTCAATATAAGAAATCAGAGGCGGAGAAGACAAAGTCTCAGTAGCAAATACACTTCCCTGGAGCTGTATCCCGAATCCTACAATGGGGTCAGCTGTCAGTACTACTTCTGTAGTTTCTGTGTGGACAACCTGCCCAGCCAGGCCAACAGTGCTAGAGGCTAGTGACACTATAAAAAATGTCCAATCAAAAGCAATGACATTCAGAATTAGACAGCATAAATTAAACTCATTTCCTGGACAAATACTAAAAATATATCAAGTATTCTGAAGCATAAGCACACATCAAATTATATTTCAAAAATCTTAATATTCTGAAACAAGGATGTGGACAAGGGTGTGTTTTGAATGCGATTTTCCTGCTTCTTGGCAAGGGGTTGGACTGGATGGGCCACAAGGTCTTTTCCAACTCTAGGATTCTATGATAGTTTTTTTTACAGGTGTCTTATATATAAACGTGCAGATAAATGCTTTTCAGATGCTGCTGATGATTAAGAACCCAATTATACATTTTTTTCCATCACATTTCAAGGATACTTGGATTCTAAATCAGAGTAATGGACTGGGTGACAGTAAGAAACTGAAGCTTACTTCAGGGATGCTCTTGGGCTGGAACTACATTGCTATATAACCTGGTTTCAGAATACAAAATAACTGCATTGAATCCACACTGTCAAATAATCCAGTTCAATGAAGTTAATTTGCATTCTGAAACTGGATTATATGGCAGTGTAGATCCACCCTTGGTTCATCAAAAGGAAGAGCAGTGAGATACAACTGGATCCAGCATTTAGCTTGGATTTCTAGCTTTCTGCAATTACTGAGAGTGCTTTTGCACAGCTAAAACTGGTGTGTCATCTACACCCATTCCTGGAGATGATTGCTCTGATCATAGTGATACATGCCGTAATTAGGGCCCTGTGACGTACACCATGGGGCTATATTTGAAGAATGCTTGGAAGCTTCTGCTAACCCCAAGAGCTGCAGCCAGATTGCTATCTGGAGATGGTTGTTGTTCATTTTGATTTATGTCAACCCCATGAATGAGAGACCTTCAATTCAACCTGCATCAACAGCCCTACTGAGGTCTTGTGGATCAGGGCCATGGTTTTCTTGATTGTGTCCATCCTTCTGGAATGCGGTCTTCCTACTTTCCTCCTACCTTATCAATTACTACTGTCTTTTGTAGTGAGTTATGTCTTCTCATGATATGGCCCTTAATAGTCAAGATTAATTTTGCTCTCATTACAACCAGTGTCCCCGTTTCTCCTTCAGCTCCCTCATGTATCCAAAAATATGCTCTGGAGAGTTGATGTTGAATATCAAAATATATTGTTGGACTTCGGTTTGTTGAATTTGTGCTACATAACACCATGATTTTAAACCAATTTGTTTCACAAAACACAAAATAACTGAGAATGATCATTTTAAAGCAATTAGGTAGAAAGGGTCCACTTTCAAGCTCTATGGTTAATTTTCTGTGTATGCATATGTATGTTTGCATAGGAAGAAACAAGTGACAATCCTGAACTCCCTGCACATACTTCAAGGATTAAAAACCAAAGGATGACCATAAAAGAAAACAAAGAAAGCCAAATCAAATGAAATAAACAGTATGTGACAATATAGGATGTCTTTAAGTTTTATGGCTGTATGTTTGGTAAAACCTGCCTAAGTAATGCAGTCAGTGCAAAACTTCTGTTAATAAAATGTTTTATGGTTCCCTACACCAGCACAGTTTACTGCCTGGCGTTTGAGAAGACCACATTAGTTATGCAAGCTTTTCTGCACAAAGGGCAATGAAAACTTTATTGCATTCTCTGCCATACATATTCTCAACTCTTCCAAAGAAGACAGATTTATAAAAATTTGCATATTGAAATGTCATGTTTGTTGCTACTTAGTACATCTTGCCTTAAATTTATTGATGAAAGAGCTATGTGCAGCAGATATAATGTGTAAATAAGAAAAGTTTGCTAAATAATTCAATAAGGTTCTAATTCCTAAGAGATCACTTATCAGTTTGTTATTGCAAAAACAACAAACAAGAAAATTCAGTGGCACCTTAAGAAGTATGTTTCCTTATTTGGCTGTGATGACTGTGTCGTCAGTCTACAAGAGTTTATGACAGATAAAAATAGATTATCCTTAAGGTACCACAAGACGTTTTGCTATTGTTGAGAAAGGTGAGAGTTTTGCTTAGCTGGTAATTTCTTTTGGTGTCTGCAATAAAGAAGAGCTAATATACAGATAATATATTGTTCAAGGCTGATAGAAATGACCAGTTACAAGCAAGCAGAAGACACTCACTGTAAGGATCTTTTTTCAATATGGAGTGTTTTATTGTCACTGTCTTTTTGTAACAATATTTCATGATGCATTCTGTCTTTTCTCCTCTCCATCCATAACACAAATACAGGCAATCTTTTCAGTGAAAATATTTTCATTTTCTATGTCTGCTCAATTTTATAATGACTACTATAATTCTTTTCCAGCACCAATTTGACTGTTTTATTAAGTGAAATGAGGCAAACTATCCCTAATTGTGCCTATTTATTATTAGTACAAAGTATGTTTTCCAGGTCTGACTACATTTCTATGCCTAAGAAATAAGCTTGTTGACTGCATTGTTGATTTGTGCAAAATAATTCACTAACTTTAAAAATAAGCATGACTCTCAACCGATGAATTTCTAGAAGTATTATTGAAGTCCACCCACTGATTCACACTAACATTATGAATCAGTGGATGTCTAGATCCAGGGAAGTCATGCTACCCCTCTATTCTGCCTTGGTCAGACCACACCTGGAATACTGTGTCCATTTCTGGGCACTGCAATTTCAGGGAGATGTTGACAAGCTGGCATGTGTCCAGAGGAGGGTGACTAAAATGATCAATGGTCTGGAGAACAAGCCCTATGAGGAGTGGCTGAAAGACCTGGGCATGTTTAGCCTGCAGAAGAGAAGGCTGAGAGGAGTCATGATTGAGGGCCATGTATAAATATGCAAGGAAAAGTCATAGGGAGGAGGGCGCAAGCTTGTTTTCTGCTGCCCTGCAGACTAGGACGTGGAATAATGGCATCAAACTACAGGAAAGGAGATTCTAGCTGAATATTAGGAAGAACTTCCTCATTGTGAGAGCTGTTCAGCAGTAGAACTCTCTGGCTCCTTCTCTGGAGGTTTTTAAGCAGAAGCTGGATGGCCATCTGTTAGGGTTGCTTTGAATATGATTTTCCTGCTTCTTGGCAGGGGATTGAACTGGATGGCCCATGAGGTCTCTTCCAACTCTAAGATTCTATGATTCTATGAGTAGCAACACATTTAGGCATCAATAAAATGTCAAGGCTTTCCATGTTTTGACATCAAATTTTCTGGCAACTAAACAACTTGGTCGAACATTCAGCATCATCTAACCACCAGGGGGACTGCTAAGTATTGAAAATGAATTAGAATTAAAGCTATAAGACAATAATCACATATATATAATAATTAAGGAATTAACTGGCATTTAAAATTCCCAGAAGCCAAAACCATCCAATTGATTTTACACCAAAATCATTTTCTTCAATTAATTTTCGATCTGTTTGAGATCATTTCAAATAGCATTTTCAATCCCATTGAAATTAATTTGTTGTGACATTAGGAAACAAATGAAAAAAGGGTGGAAAGGAGATCCCCCAGAGGCTCCTCCAAACACACCTGCAGCTCTTTTGCATGAAAGTGCACTTGTAAAATTTGATAAAGCACTAATTCAAAAGCAAGCCAAGGGCAGGTAAGAAATTTATGTTTAATTAATTTCCCAGTTGCCATCCAGAGACTTTCCAAAATCTAAGAATCTTCCTTTCAATTATTTATCCCATACATCAATCATCATTACATCCATTAATTAAAATCAAAATGACAGAAACTAGCATACAGGAATATGTGCGTTTGACAAAATGCTTCAAGCAGAGGAGCTTGAAGAAAGGGGACAAGGAAAGGATCAGGAGCTCTTTCACAGTACACATTTAAAAACCATGTAAAGACCTATCTCTTGCAGCAGGCCTACCCAGCCAGTCTTCAGGCATGAATGTTAAACTCATGTGTTTGGGTCTTTGTCCTGTGTGGTTAATGTGTATTTTACAGAAATGCTTTGATCTGTATCTTTAATGGAACTGAATTTTAATGTACATCACTTCAGATGTACAGGAATTTGTAGAATGTTTATAATAATTGTGTGTTTTTAACTATACTGTGACCCGCCTCAAGCCATATGGGAGAGGTGGGTAAGAAATAAAATTATAATAATTATTATTATTATCATTTTTATTATTACACTACATTTATTATAGGCTCCTTCTCAGGAGCAGCACCAGTATTTTGGAATTTCCTCCCAGAAAAATTACGATTTGTCCCATCCCTATTAAGCTTCTGGAAAGGGGTCAAGACCTCTCTATTTAAGAAGGCTTTTAACTGAGTCACTGGAGGATAGGGTGCAGTACTAAAGTTTAATATCTGTATATGGGGGAGGGGGGCTTGTTTGGGGGAGACATTAATTGATTTTATTATATATATTTTTACCATGTTTTTACCTTTGTATCTATATTTTATCCTTTTATCCTTTCTTTGCTCTTTCCAACCCAAGGCCACAGTTGCTTGGCCGGCAGCTATCATGTATTTTATAATTTCCCCCCAATCCTTAATGTTTCTGTTCTTGTCTAGTTTCTGGGTGAAGAATTCTTTATTATTCAATACCAATTTATGTCCTATTATTCCTTCCATTTCCTTCTTTACCTTGTTATATATTTTTTTACTTTGTCTCATTCCCACCACATATGCATATAGGAGCCAATTTCTCCATATCTGTGCTAACACAATATTGTGATTGATTTAGTTATATGAGCTAATTGAATTGGGGTTCTATACCATTTAGATGGTATTTTCTTTTGTGTTTCTCTAATCCTTATGTACTTAATTATTTTAATTGAATTGATCCAGTATTCAATGTCTGGCTCATGCTATTGATATGTTGTTCAGTAAAGTGAAACATCAATCCACAATTCTTCAGTATAGAGCTGATAATGTTCACAGCAGTACTCAGAGACATTGAAGTGCCTTGACTGCAAATTGAACAGAGGCCATTCTGCCTTCTGTCTTTGAAAAATAATCCAGCAGCCAGTGTACTTGTTGGAGTAAGGAAACTCTATCATCTGGAATCAGATGCAGTTCACATTCTGGCTGCAGTTCTTTGCACCAACTGAATCTTCAACTCATTATTCAAAGGTAGCCCCACATCCAGCATCTTACATTGATCCAAATAGGATGTAACTAAGGCATGTATCACTGTGACCACATCAGGCACCTCCCGGAATAGGGGTGGTTGGGTTATTTGCTTTAACAAGTCCAAAGCAATGGTTCTCAACCTGTGGGTCCCCAGGTGTTTTGGCCTACAACTCTCAGAAATCCCAGCCATTGACCAGCTGTTAGGATTTCTGCGAGTTGATAGCCAAAACATTTGGGGATCCACAGGTTGAGAACCACTGGTCCAAAGGCACCCCTGGATGCTACAGAAACGTGGGCTGCTACAGAAACGTGGGCTCTAAGTTCAACCTGCATCTTCAGAGGGAGTCAAGTCTAAGCATTCTGATCTCTATGCAGAAAATTGTAACTGGATCACAGAGAGCAAAAAACCCCAGCTCTATGAAGCTGGATATCAGTGAAAATACAAACATGGCCGATCACTAAATTTTGCACAGCAGTCATGCATGTAAAGCTTTCCCAATCTCTAAACAAATCTAAACTACATTGTGTTTTCATGCCATTTGTCAGATTCATTTTACACTCCTATATCAATCTCAATAAATTTGTGATCACTTACATGAGCTCTTGAAGTCCTTCTTTTTGAGTCTTCTTCTCATCATTGTTCCACGTGGGCTGGTAGAGTAGAGGCTGCGAGGTAAAGTCCCCATGTTTAGGGAGCTCAGGCTGTATGCACTCATGGAGGCAGGTGAGAAGGACGCAGATACCAGGGCTGTTGAAATAAAGGGAAACACTTGGCACAAGGGACTCTACGGCAGTGAAAGGCAGGCCTGCATTACCGGCTGCTAAAACCTAAACACTTTGTACTTGGCTCACATGAAAGGCATAGTGCGCATCCAGTGAGAAAACAAAAAACTGTATAAAAGTTTGGCACTAGTGGAAGGATTTTTAGGGTCCTATGAACCATACCAAATTCCTGTTCATCAGTACAAAAAACACACATATAACACTGTTACAGTACTTTCATCTAATTACAGTACAACCCTCTTATCCACAGATTTGATATCTATGATTTCACTTATCCACTCTGAAAACACCCCACCTTGAAATGTCCCCAGTACGATTCTCTGGTATGCTTCCAGAAATATATTATTATATACTATTATTCATGGTTTCAGGTTTCCACAGTGTGTGTGTGTGTGGGGGGGGGGCTTGGAACATATCCCCTGTGGATACGGGAGTTATACTGTACTGAAACAAGCATCATTTCCATAACAAATACAACTGAATTTTGACAGTAGATAAAATACACAGCTCTGTGAATAAACACACATTAATGTGGTTAAACACACTGACTCTAGCAATGGTTCTTTAAAGAAAGTTGATTTCTGACACAGCCTTTAGGCAGGAAAGTTAAAATCCATTAGATACTAAAATGTGGACAGTGTGCAACACACTTGGAAAACTATATCAAGTATTTTTCATTCTCTACAAATTGGCTATGTAAGTTGAAGAAGGAAAAAGGCATGATGTCAGAAATAACCTCACATGGAATTGTGGAAAAAGTGAGACACCACTAACCAACATGGTTAAAGAATGAGACAAAGAGCGCAAGGTGGAGAAAATAATGATGATAATGGTGATAAGAGTAATAATAATGTCATGAAGAAAAGCACAGAACATTACAAAGGCTTTTTTGCGGAGACGTTTTCTGGCATGTCAGGGTTGGCGTCCTGCAATGGTCAGGGTGGTAGGTGTTATAATGGTGGTAGGTGGGGGCACCGCTCTGGTTGTTGGCATAAGGATCCCACATAAGTTGCCGGTTGCTCCTTTGAACCTTCGCTGCCCACATGGAAGGATGAGAAGGAACAAAACAAAACAAAACAGAAAAGGACCAAAAAAGAGGGAAGGTAAATGGATTATGTAAACAAATTAAAAAGGAACAAAAATGAAAACAGTGTGAAAATAAAAGAACCCTGCCACCCGAGTCCTCCTTTTGGGCAGAAAACAAATCTCAGTATTTATTTCAGTGATCCAGTCCTAAAAAAAGTTGAAGTCTTTTAAAGAACTAGTCTGTACTCAATCAATTTTTAATCTGCCTATGTCTTTAGCTGCTATGATTAAACCCTTAACAGAACACATTTAAGTCAACATTATTACTATGTATGATGTACAATTAGTAATTAAGTTCTGAAAATATCCACCCACTTGGAAGAGTATGTGTGTCTTTAAAAAACTCAAGTAAAATAAAACAAGGGCCCATATATCACATTCTGCACAGTAATTCAGGGTGGTTTACTTGCCAGTCATTTCAATTTACTGCTTTGACATTTTAATTTTACCACCATCCATCACTGGCACTATATTATCCTGGGCAATGAACTCCCATCTCTCAAGCATCAGCACAAAAATTCCATTTAGGGGAATTTATTAATAAAGACAAAGCAGAATTTAAAGTCATCTTTTATTGTTCTGAAGTGTGGTTTTTGATACTATTTGTCACCCACAAAACAGAAAATACACCTGAACGCCCTCTCATAGTCAATTTCATGGCATACACACCTTAAACTAGGCATGGCAAAAATCTATCAAAAAGTAAAAAGTAGAGGAAACATAGCTGTGATCTGATTAAAGGCAAAAAAGCAGGAAAATTGTAACTAGCCTTTATCTTTATTATATCTTATACAAACTACTACATAAAATCAAATACGGTATGTAGTATACCATATGTTATTCCAAATAAGATTAAAATTGACACAAAACAAATTTATAGTATTTTTGTAGTAACTACTGGTACATACAGGTGTGCCTATATGTAGCTGAAAGAGATTCTCAAGAGAGATGACAACTAAAATGACTGAACCTTTTTATAAGTGCAGTCCAATTCATGGTGCTTCCAAATTAAAATGTCCAAATTGGATGCTCAGGCTTCATAATTCAGACTGCAGACTTAATTCTGTGTGGAGGTCTGTGGTTGCTTTTTTCATATATCACTATGTGTCCTTCTGTATGTTTGTATTCATGTATATAAATAAGAAGGATTGGAAGCTGATATCTTGTTTAATTTAGTAAGTACTGCCAGTGCATGTACTTGAGGCATATCCAGGTGATAAAACACTTAGAATCGCAAGAGTGCAATCCAAAATTGCTGGCCTGTTTTAACCAGCCATCTTCACAGCTTTGGTAGCTGACACAAAACTATAATGGAGAAAGACTTGCTTTAGCAAAAATTCACAGCAATCCAGTGATTCCAGCCATGGGAGCTTTCGACAACATATTACACACTTCTGTTGATTAACTACCCCCCCCCCCCCCCCCACATACACATCTCAGACGCAACATGCAAAATCCGAGGAAAACTAATCTGTACACAAGTTTCAGGAACCATAGGAAGCCATCACCATGCTGTTGCTAAACACTGTGATTTGAATGACACAAGTTTTCCAACATGACCAGTGTTGGTGCCACCCAAAGTAGTAATCCATGGTGTTATTCCCAATTCCTGCCATGTCTACCAGACCATACTGTGATGTTGAAGTTAAAATATCAGATATTTGACAAAATCTGTTACTATAAATATGCAGCCGCAACAAATACAACGGTGCATGCTTATGAAACTATATGATTTGAAGTGTCATTGCAGTTGCATAATAATGCCAGATCTGATTGGAATGCACATGTATAAGAATGTTCAATTTTTTTAAAAAAAAATTAGCCTTGTAAATATATAGATGCATGGGAAATTTTTTAAAATTAATTTTCTGTAGAAACCCTGCACAAAAAATTATACAGTTATTTTGGTGTATGCCATCCCACTCATCTGGTTTGGTTTGCATTCCCCATATATGTCTCTAGCGATGCCACTATATTTTGTATAGAAAAATCTCATGCAGCCATGCTTGAGAAAAGAGAAAATGAAGCCTATGGCTTTAGTTCAGAGGACAACACTGCTCTCGTCTCCAGCACTATCCTATGAATCCCATGCCTATATACTGAGAATTATTTGCAACCAATATTGTTTTCCAAAACCTTGCTACTAAAAGGAGTGAAATGTTCAGTGAGGGGTATGCACACATAATCCAATGGATATAGTGCCAGATTTCATTATGAGATTCCAAATTTTATCTGGCATGTTGATCATGTAATTTCTGTTGGAGTTTATGCTTTTTTTAACATCAGCTGCATTCTTGTGGAGCTCATGCCACATTATCTATCTTCTACAGTAACAGCTGTAGAAGGATGCTTTTTCTTAACTGTGCTCAAATAGAAATAGAAAAGACTGCAGAAAAATTAGCTGTAGAACACAGGAAAACCATGCAGCAATGTAGCATGGGATAAAAAAAACAGAATCACAGTCCTTTTTATAATTCAGGTCCCCTTCACATCACCCATGCCCAACCAGTGTTGAAATATTCAATGTGTATTGAATGCATGTCTCCATAAAACATGTCACTTTCACCTCCAGCCTCAAGGGAGTATCAAGATAAGCTCTCTGTGATGACTATAAGGACCGATTTGTATCTCTGCGTGTGACCTTTATACTCTCCTTGCTGGTCTCACTCTAACAAGAGCCTATCAGTTCCTAGTGAATGTGATTAGTTAGCCCTATCACTTAGATTATACTCAGCATTAAAACTTTCTCTTAATTAATTAAGGCATTAACATGCACATTATCACTGCCCTTGGCAGTAAAATATGTCATTAATTCTTATAGTCCAGCATAGATAACCCACCAGATAGAAAATATTAAATATTTCTTGAGCAAATGTAGTTCTGGCTTCTTCATGTAAATGCAGAATAACCTATCGTGAAGATTGGTTCATCCTCTGTTTTTAACTGAAAATGAGTACCGGACACATATTTGAAAAAGCATGATGAAAGCCTAACTAACAAATACCCAACCAGAAATATTGCATTATTGTATAAACCACATACAGCAGAGTCTCGCTTATCCAACGTAAACGGGCCGGCAGAACGTTGGATAAGCGAATATGTTGGATAATAAGGAGAGATTAAGGAAAAGCCTATTAAACATCAAATTAGGTTATGATTTTACAAATTAAGCACCAAAACATTATGTTATACAACAAATTTGACAGAAAAAGTAGTTCAATACATAGTAATGCTATGTAGTATTTACTGTATTTATGAATTTAGCACCAAAATATCACGATGTATTGAAAACATTAACTACAAAAATGCGTTGGATAATCCAGAACGTTGGATAAGTGAGACTCTACTGTAGTTTAAATTGCCTATCGCCTATTTATAAACAAAGATGTGTATTTGGTGCTTTAAACTAGTAAAACACATCCCTTTAGTTTACAACCAATTATGACCTTTTATGTGAAACAAGACTATAAGGAAATCTTTAGAAGAGATTGGAGAATCACCCCTCAAAGCATGAAGGATAGATACAGAATGGATTTCTTGAAGATATATTTCATTTCAAACAAGTCCCACTTAATGTTACTAGACTGTTATCTCCTATGCCAAACTAGTAGGGAGTCCCACAACTCAGTTCTGAGTAAAAGTGATCAAGACTGAACAAAAGTATCTCTTTAGTATGTGTACTCTTGAAACTGAGATTTTAATAGCAGAAGAAACAGAAAATTATTCAAAGCTGACAAAACATTAATTTTATAGATATATATGCATATATGAAACCATAGGCAACAACATGAAAAAGTACAAGTTTCCTACCATGTTCTGGTCCCTTAAGAGCCAGCCGTGTCTGATGATGAGGGAGAATCTCTAGTTTGACATTGTCAGAAGTATTCGCCAAGAACTGTGTTGCTTCTGCTAATGTACAGTACTCCATGCTGGTGCCGTCAATTGAGAGAATATGATCTCCAATGTGTAATGCGCCACATCTATGGAAAAATAAAGACTTCTAAGTAGATCAGTGTGTTCTTTGCTCAATGCATTTTGTTTTTCAGCAGATCATACATAGCATCTGCTTCTTTTTCCGTCTGTCTTAAATTAGAGAACTCTGTGTTTATACCACCTGTCAAACCATAAATGCCAGTAGAGCCAACGTTCGAGATAGTTAAAAGGTTAGATTGTGTTATTGATTACATTTATTTTGCCAAAAGCCCAATACATTAAAAAGAAGAAGAAATCAGTCACAGAACTTGAATGGCAATAAATGAATGGGAAGCAGAATAAACAGGGATAGCTTAGTTTAAGGAAGCTCTCTCACATAGGGACGTCCTTTGGTGAATTGTTTGAAAATTAAATTTCGATTTGCAGAAGATCTGTAGATGGCAATGGAAACATACACTAGTCAAATTAATAATTAATTAGCCATTGCAATTAGACAGAAACCCAGAAGACAAAGATGGGTGCTACAATTTGCAGCACTCAAGAAATTGGCTACTGGATGAGTTGAGAAATGCAAACACAGCAGTCAGCATCCTGACATACCAGTCATGCAGGCAACTTCTTTAGTTGGTTACCTTCCCTGTGGAATGGGAAAAAAACAGAGGGAGAAAATAAAAAGCATGATGCCCCCTGAAAGGAGAATACACCAGGATCAGAGCTTGCAAATCCCAAAGCCAAAAGATACATAGTAGAATTGTAGGTTGACTGAATCATTTGCAGGATCTTTGATTTTTAAAAAAAATAGAGAAAGAATAACAAAGGAAGGAAGGTGATTTAGAGGGCAAATCTATAGCTGGAAGACAAAATGAGAGAAACGCTGAATATATTCCACAATTTTAGTTCTGAGGAATATATATCTGAGGCAGAAGTATCTGAGCAGAACATAGGACAAGGAATGAAGAGCTGTATGTATGGCTATCATTTAATAGGAACTGCACCAAGTCAGATGCATTTGTAGGACCTGCTACTCATTTAAATGGTACTGTTGAAATAATGTGTGTCCAAAAAGTGTATTAGAAATATGAAATGTTTAGAAAGTTCTGCTCTAGATCAAAGCTTTTGGGTGGGTTAGCTTTGCCTATAATTAGGTTGGCATCCTGCAATTAAACAGGATGCTATCAAGTGTCTTGATTTGTGCCCTGAGTGAAGTATTTTCATATGGTGTATTATCCTGGGAGCTAAGCAGGGTCAGCCCTAGTTAATACTTGGATGGGAGGCTGCCAATGAATACTAGGTGCTGTAGGCTATAAGGAACTGGCAAAACATCCTATGAATATTCATTGCCTAAGAAAACACTTTAAAATCAATTGGGTTGCCATAAGTCGGCCCTTCTGCAATACTCACCTGTCCGCTATACTTGCAGATTTTATTTTGTCTATGATAATGACTTGTTTGCTGCAGCACATCGAGGTAGATAGGGCAACCCCCAGAGCAGAGCCAGCTGTTTTGGCAACTTCAACAAGCAGTGGCCCAGAAGCAGTTGCTACAGAGTCTGTAAAAAGCAAAAGCAATGCCTCATCATTATGCATTTCATTTCATATAAAGCTCTCATTACCAAAAAGATTCCTAAAATCAAATATTTGTTTATGTGCATTTCCCCAAAGGTTGACAGGAAAAGTATGTTGACATTTTATCAGGCCAACTATCTTGACTTTGTAGCCTGATGTTTTAAATGGTCCCAATATTTGGGGCAGAGCCAGTGATTTTTGTTAGTCCTTCTGGAGTTTATATCCGTATTAATGTCTCAATTGTCTCTCACTTAGACACCAATCCATCCACACCTTGCTTTGCAATTAGCCTTGAAGCATTAAAACCGAAGAGGTAACAATCACTGTGCTCAGTATCATCTCTCTCTTTGCTAACAATCCACTTAGCCCCCAGTGTGCTGTTTGGATTAGCAGAAAGCAGCACAGTGAAAAGTATGGCAATTATCAGTGAAATTCACACGGGCTAGGCATGCTGAATCAGCACACCTGACATTCACAAAGCCAACAATCTGGAATCCGTAAATGGGACTGTTGTAAACAGATAATCTCTATGGATCAAGCTATGTGGCATATTGGAACTGGCCACTTACATTTTGAAGCAAAAGCTGGTGCACAGTTCTTATTTGGCATATGTTCCCCCATGCAGTTTGGGACCCTGTTACAGTTTTATTGTGACAATTGCACCCTCTTGGCTGATGTTTGGCATTTTGGTTTGCTGCTGTCAGCAGTATCTATCGATTTACTAACAGTAAATACTATCGAGGGATGACAGGAAGCTAACTGGACTCCATCTCAACATGTCACAGATCTAGAACTGTTGATTCTTCAGAATAAAAGTGAACCCTTTAAGCCTGTCTTTCAAAAAGTGTGAACAGTTTGATAAACAGTATAAATCTAATTCTATAAACATATATGTTTTGGCAGAAAATGGGAGCATCTTCCTCCTTTATTTATGATACCACTAAGTCTATTTTGCTTGTTAGCATGACAAGCCTACAGATGTTACGGAACAGAGAGAGGAGACGAGAGAAAGGCAAATATAGTATAAACACTGTACGGTACCATATACAAGATACACTGCCCACAATCTAAGACTCACCAGAAACGACTGAACACAAACTGAATGAAAAATATGGTACTACAATTTGACAATAAAAAGAAACAATCAAACAGAAACAACCAAGAAGAATCTTCAAGCAGAAAAGGAAAGAAGAAGGTCAACCGGAATCAAAGATATAAGAAGACATGATTATTAGATTTAAAGGACATAGAAGAAACATAACCTTTCCAAAATGTTAGTAGTGTAAACAATGAATGTTAGGGTAATAGAGACCAAAACTGAATGTAATGAAATATAATGTTTTAAAAGGTTCCTTACCTGCCCCCCTCACCACCTCTCTTTTTTGATGATTTATCAGAAATTGGTTAAACTCTATGAAACTATTAAATTACTAACAATAACATAAGTAAATCCTACCTTCCCTTCCCTACCTCCCTACTATACATTGTAGAAAAAAAATAATTAAAAAGAAAAGAAATTAAAAAGAAAAGAAAGTATACTATGAGAGGAGGGGGAAGCACCGCATGGTTCTAAAACCAAAATGCAAACAATGACAAAAGAACAGACCATGCATCGAATATAGGAGTTCTGGATATAATATAGAATGGTTGAAAGAGAGGGTAGTAAAAAAGCAAGTCACGAAAAAGTGAGGGTTGCCTGCATACCAAGTATAATGTAGTTCGACACTGTTACTTGTGATGTGACCTTGACAATGTCAGGAAAAGTATCCTAGAACTCATCATGTCACCATTGATCACAAAGAAGCACAGTAAACCATTTATGTCTTAATGGAACCCTAAAACTAGGACCATGTTTTCAGATGCTGAATAAATTCCCTATTATTCTCAGCTGAGATGTGAGACTAGTGAAGAATTCCTAAGCTGAATTCCCCTCTAAACTGTCAGCTCCATGATTCCATAGAATGGACTTGCAAAGGTTAAAATGGAAATGTAATATTACGATTAAATAGTGTGGAGCCCCCAAAGGCAAAGCAGGTTAAACCACTGCGCTGTTGAACTTGCTGACCAAAAGTCAGCGGTTTGAATCCGGGGAGTGGGGTGAGCTCCTGCTGTTAGCCCCAGCTTCTGCCAATCTAGCAGTTCGAAAATGCAAATGTGAGTATATCAATAGGTATCACTTCGGCGGGAAGGTAACGGCGCTCCATGCAGGCATGCCAGCCACATGACCTTGGAGGTGTCTATGGACAACGCCAGCTCTTCAGCTTAGAAATGGAGATTAGCATCATACTCTAGAGTCGGACACGACTAGACTTAATGTCAGGGGAAAACCTTTACCTTAGTGTGGATGGGCCTCCAATTCCACTGACTGATATTTTTCCTGTGACACACTGGAACTCACGCTTGACAAAGGAGGCTGGCAGTTTGTGTGGCAAATCTAAATTAAAAATCGAAGCAGATTCATAGTCTCATAGACATTACAGTCACCAGCCTTCATTGCCATTTGGTTCTTTAAATATTGGAGGGTAGTAAGTAACATCGCTTAATTAAAGTTCACTAGAAGCCAAAATCATGGCAAAACAAGTGAACAAATAGTGTTCCCACATTGGGGAGAACAGAAGACAAGTGGCCAACTAAGAAAAATCAGAAAATAATTATCAAGTCGAGGTCTCTTGACAGAGACTGATTAGATTATCATGTGCAAGCAAAAGGCATGAGTATGAAAAATGAATCATATAGATCTAAATTATTCATGTGTAAAAAGATGTTTCAGTCATTAAGATATTTACACCATGACTAAATCACTTACACACTATGTTGATTTATTGGCCATGTAATTGCATAAGATATGCTCATGAATGTTTGCACGGAAAACACTCTGAGATTTTTATTTTATTCAGAAGTTTCCCCAGTTTCAACATTGCATCTCAATTAGGACACAAGGCTTGATTAAAGCCTCTAAGGAGGACTGAAATTACTTTTGACATGCTAATAACAACCTTGGCTCATTCTGCTGAATAGGACTGTCCCCCTCTTCACAAGCACATATCATAAGCAGAAAAATATTTTTAGAATCAATCTCAAATGGGAAATGTACACAGATTTGGAGAATACCATTTCCACGAAGTTTCTCTCTATTATCTAAAATATTCTGAAAACAATCTAAGAGCTTTTTTTTTTTTTTACAAAAAGGAAACCACATAAGGAAGGATGAACTAGAACAACCCTAATTATTCTTGACAGACTCCAAGGTACGTTTCAAACTGAATATGCTATGATCCAATATAAATGGCACACAGATGTCAGAAAGAGGCATTGTTCTGGATGCTTATGAAATAGGGGGAGGTCAAAGACCACATATAGCTACAAGTGATTGTTGTTGAGATCAACCATTTAAAATTAATTTTAAAAGGAAGGTTGGGTGAATAGGGACAAGATGTCACCAAGTCCATTAACACCAGCTGTTGCCATTACCTAAGGGCACTAGAATTATTCCATCTGTTATTTTGGGTGATGATCTCTTTTTTACTGCTAGCATGAATACTAATCAAGAAACCCATGTTGACTATAAATCTAGCAGTTTTTAAAGACTTCATAGGAAGAAAAGTGTATAGAGAATATGCCAGCTTTTGTAGAATAAGCTGAATAAAGTAAAGTTTTTGTGAGAGACTGGCTCACTGTTAATTTGATGGCAGTATTATTCATACTTTTTCAGAAATATTTTTCTAGACTCAGCTATGGCTTGCTGATTGTACCTAATGCAATGATTAAAACTGCGCCTAGCAATCCAGATATTTCAGCATTAGATATTAACTTTTTCCACAAAAATATACATATTTATTAGTTTTGATTATTTTTTACAAAAAAAGAAACTGATGGGGAAACAGGGTTTTCTCAGCAGTTTGAGAAGACAGCCTCTGTATCAATGGTTCCCAACCTTTTTTTGACTTGATGAGGGACCACTTTGACAGAGGACCACTTTGACTGGGGACCATTTCAACCTGGGACTACTCTCCAACATTAATACCAAAAGGGTTATGAATCAGTTTTTGGTCAACTTTAGATTTGGTTTGGTTATTTAGGATGCTGATTCAGAAAATTGCATCGAATAGACTACATCAGCTCTAGTTTCTGATACAGAACATATGCCATTCAGTAATTGCCATCTACTCGCCCACAGAAAACCATATTTAATAATCTAAAGCTGATTTTCCCCACATGTCTTGTAGACCTTATTTTAGGTCTCGTAGCCCACTAGTGGGCCACGGTCCACAGGTTGGGAACCACTGCTCTACATTCTCAAAATGACTCTTTTTCATTTCTCTGTTCAAATCATAATGTCAAGCTCTTCATATTTCTCTCTCTTTTAAAAAATGGGATACATTGATCTCTGTCCTGGAGGTAGATGTCAACTAGGATTAATTGAAATAGAATGGCTATATCAAGCGGATTCTTGTGAGCTTTTATATTTTTACCACCAAGTATAAAAGTGATTTCTGCTTTCCAATGATGACAGGATGCAATGATTTTAAAGAACTATATATTTCAACACTTAAAAGATCACAGTGGTTTTTTAAACAGTTTTACATTAAACAATAGAAAACATAAATTGGAAATGTTTTTGATTGTACTACAATTGCCAAAGTCATCCAGCCACTGGCTATGCTGGCTGGGAGATTCTGAAACCTATAATTCAAAAAGACCAAGTCCAAATCCTATTTGAAATTAGAATTCTGCTGCCTAAATTTAAGAGCAGTTCCTTAAACAACATTTGTAGGGATCTTGCAGAATCTTCTTCACAGAAAACCTTCTCATGAAATATTGGGAAACTATCTGTTTGGGGTTGTTTGAAACAGGAAATTAAATAAGTTGATTCATTGGGTCCTTTCCAATTTCATAACTGAGGAATAAATTTATGAATTATCCAGTGCAAATTAATCTCGATAGACATACTAGCTGTAAAATAAACCAACATATGTGCTTCTATCCTAAAGGCTAACCATGGGAGCAGGCAGGGAATGGACATCTGCCATTTCCATCACACAAAATCCTATATAAGACCAAAAGGAAGCATTTCTCGGCATTATAGAAATCCCTTGTCCATCTGCTACTCCTCCAGTTCTTCCACAAGAGGTACATTTGTCCTTTCATCTGCTATCTTGTGTTAAACAAGACACAAATAGCAAAAAGAGGGTTGTACCAATGCTACCACCTCCTCCCCCAATTCTGTATTAATAATTTACCCTTTCTAGAGAGATGACTCATGATGTACAACAAAATGGGAAGCTTGTATTTTCCATACTTTTGGTTTCCCTGGCCATGTTTGAATATTCCTTCATGCAAATGCACATACTTAACCATCATAGATTTTATACTAACACAGTCTGGATACCAAGCAAATAAATCAGCTATGCTTGTTTTTTCCTCATACCTGTAAGGAGATAATGACATTTTAATGTAAGAAGTCTAATTCACAGTGAGTAATGCCCTTTACTAAATAAAATGAAGAAAAAAATTGACCAGGAATAAGCATCTTTCTAAATTCCCATTCACCAAGGAAGATATAATTCTGCAAGGAAATTTAGATAAGGAGCTATTGTAAACCTGTTTCCTTTAAAAAAAGAAACAAGAAAAAACTGGAAATTGAAGTATTTATAAAGCACACACAAGTGCTATGATACATACTAATTATATATTAGGGCTATTGAGGATGCTGCCTTCTCCAAAGGTCTTGATTATACCATCTGTACAACCTTCACATTGCCATTTGCTTTTATCAATATAATATTGTTCATACAATGGCTAAATGCATGCTTCATTAGTCAGAGTAACCTTTAAAGTCTTCCAGGTTTTGTGGAAGCTCTAGAAATCAGAAGCTCTATCAGCCAGCAAGCCTTGACAGTGTCAAAGCTGTCACTAATATGCTCCACAACAGTTTGCATTATGCATATGCTCAACGCAGTTAATCAAGTGTGAAACCCAATGCCCACAAAAACATTGGACAGGAATAGGTCAGTGTGCTGTGCCAGACAGTGTGCAGGTGGTAAAGCAGGACAATATCTAAATAATAAAACAACTATTTAAAAATTAAAATGATACTTAGAGGATTGGCTGCAAGACTCAACATAGTCACGTATGTGTTCAGTGCCCTCGTGAGCTTAGAAAAGCCACGTGCTTGCAGGGGCTTGTTCCATTCAGTGCAGATGGATAGAGACAAAAAAGTCCCTCAAAACCAAGGGGGAAGGGATATAGCTTCCCTAGTCTTGCTGAAGAGATGAGCAGACAGTTGGGACAGGACACAGAAATATTATGGAATGTTTATAAAGCTTTACAATACAACATTATAATATACCTTTACATGGATAGTATACGGCATACATGGGTGCACAAGAGCTTCATGTGCTCAGCAAGTATTATAGATATTACCAACCTCATTCAGACTATAGTGGTCCTATGGCCAGGTAGCAAGGCCAAATTACCTATGGGGTGACAAGTTCAAGAAGTTGCTGAAAGCTAGGCTATTTCTCCCTTTGGAGCATCACACACCAAAATAACAGCACCAAAAGAACAGGCAAGGGTGTGGAATGTCATAAAACAGTGGTTCTCAACCTTGGGTCTCCAGATGTTTTTGCCTTCAACTCCCAGAAATTCTAACAGCTGGTAAACTGGCAGGGATTTCTGGGAGTTGTAGGCCAAAAACATCTGGGGATCCCAGATTGAGAACCACTGTCTTAAAAGTAGGCCAACTGAGTTGAGTTACAGTTGTCTGGAAATTAGCGGGGCCAATGCTGTGTCCCTGCAGCAGAACAACATTGTGGTGGCATTGTGGCTCTGGCATTGTGGCAGACCCTGCTCTCTAAAACAAACAAACAAAAAAAACCCTGCTTGTTTTTCAAACTCTTCTTATTTGGTTACCCCTTGAATGGTTTTTAACCCTACTTGGACTACTTTTGGTGCTTAGACCTGGACTGCTTTGGCCACTCATAGGCTCTTTGGGATTCTCTGTGTATAATCTTAGACTGACATGGTTCCTTCTTTGTTTCTTTATCAAGCTAAGGATATGCTCTCCTGGGCAATTACCACCCTGAAACAGTACATTACCACAATCTCTAGCAAAGAATGGTTATGAACAGGAATTTTATATATGCAGAAGTGTATGAGAACTTCAAAGACGGCAGGTCTTTTCATCACCAATGGAACAAACAAGAGAGCAGAGAGGGACAGCATAATTTGTGCCTTTAGGTTAAAATGCAGCTGGAATGTCAGCTTTTATGTCTGCCGGCCTTAAAAGCATAGCTTTAAGTGCATACTACTATAAATAATATAAAGGGCTGCAGTGTCCATAAATTAAATGCAATTGCTAGAAAAGCCAGTTTTTGTTTAACAGACATAGCTAGGAAAGGATTAAATGAGAAAAAAGGAAAGAAAATAAAGAAAACAAAGATCCCTTTTTAAAAAGTGATCATGTCATCTAACTTTTATTTGTGGTTCTAATTTATTGACTTTTCTAAGTGAGAGAAAATATAAACAGAAGGGGTAAACAGCAACAGAAAGGACAATCACGGAACATTATTTTGGACTTGGGGACTATTCATCTATCACTCTAGACCTGAGAACCAATTGAAGGAAAATTATTCCCCACAATAGCCTAAAGGGCGCTTAATGTTCTCTTTGTGCTATTCTGCATCTCCTATGTTTAAGAGAAATGTGGTGACATAATCTTTTGCATGAACTTTGAACCATTTTCCTTTGTTTAACATACTGGAAATGTAGCTTACCAACACTGAGAGGTGTCTCGTGGAAGATGCATTCCACCTACTGTGCATTTCCTAATCCCATTTCTTTTGTTTCTTTTGGTATCCCTTTCCTATTGCTGTTAGCTATCATTGCCTTTTCTTTCTCAGACTAATCTTGGAAGGAGTGGGGGTCCCCTCAGCAATTTTGTTTCAGTGAATTTCTTTCCACACATGATTCATTTGGGCCTGATTCAAATGATGCTCTACTGCTTCTGCATGAACTCATCTTTTCACCAAATACATCAATAAGAACATGAAGTTTATTTACTTAATAGACTAGACATCAGTTTCATTAAACGTCCATTTAAAGCATTGCACTGCACCTAAAAGGAAACTAATTTGATATACAACGAAACACAACAAACAGCAAGAGAATCATTTACAGTTTATCACAAGAGATCCAAATAAATAAGTACAGATGCTCATCTCATATCCAATAATCTCATTCACATTGTCAGAGATTAGTCGCTACCACCTGTTCTGTTGGAGATTCCACAAGGATAATCAACTGAAATGTAAACGGTAGTCCTAGTAATCACACATTAAAGGACTGTTAGATCTTGCTGACGAACTGGGAAATATACAAGGGCCACATCAACCAAAGCTTTCTGAAATCAAGGAAATTTGTATCAGAGATGAGACAGATTGTTTGGCTAACCTACTGAGATAATAGATTTGCTATGAGAGACCATTTTTTTCATACTAAGTAGAGCTACCCACATAATACAATGGCCTAAATTCCATCCAATACAGAGCAGTGTCAGGGCAAAGTATTTTATTTCCTTTCCCCTCCTAAGTCTCTCCTTATCTGCTAGAGCTCTCAAAACTATCTGCCAACTTCCTACAGAAAGTGTCCCTGCCATTTGCATCAGGCTCTTGCAGTGCACAGGTGGTTTGCAAATGGGAAAGGGAGACTTCCCAATAACACTGCTCTGAACACAATTTTAAGGCTGGCTGGTACATAATATAGGGAAAAAAAAACCACAACCAGTCTCCAGCTAGGAAAGAATCCTGCCTAATTCTACATAGTCACAGCTGGCAATACTGGGCTAGATGGACAAATGGTCTGATTCCCTAGAAGAAAAATCCAATGTTTCTATGTTCCCACTGACTTCTACTGGATTCATCTGTTCTGCCAGTGGTTCTCAACCTGTGGGTTCTCAGATGTTTTTGCCTTCAACCCCCAGAAATCCTAACAGCTGGTAAACTGTCTGGGAGGTCTGGGAATTGTAGGTCAAAACACCTGGGGACCCACAGGTTGAGAACCACTGCACCAGGGAAAGGCCAGCAGCTAACAAGTACATTGTGCCTTCTAGTCATCTTCTAAATGATGAAAAGTATGCTATGTATGACATAGAAACTGTAATCTAGGAAAAGAGTTAAAATATAGAAATATGGCTCTACAAAAACTAGTGTGGGAGGCAAAAGCATCCACCACAGATAGCCTGTTGGGAATCATTGACATAATACCTTAACCTATATGTAGTAGATACTTAATTAACCAAAAGCTGTAGCATAATTTAAGGAGAAATATGGAGTATTTACAGTAATTTTCCACTAGAAAATAAAATTTGCACACCAAACTCAGTATTTCCTTGTTGGCAATACTGAGTCACATTCAAGGTCACAGAAGACTGGAGAGGATAATGGTATAGTATTTAAAAGCAACTGCAATATTACAAATGGCATATGAGAAACCCATTAGTAGGAAAGGAGAGGAGAAGTGTATATGTGCATGATTCATTTCCTCATAAAAATGAAAACCTAGAACATTCAGATTTCAATTAGGAAGGAACCCAGGAGACATGACCTGAACTAGTAGTGCCATTAAGGCTTTAAAATAAAGGATAAGGAAAAGACCAGTTTGGAAGAGAGTCTCAAGAATGATGGATGAGCTTAAAATAGGGATGACTGCAATTTGGAAATCTATGCTCCGCTGAACATAGTGTAAAGTGCTTCCTTGTTATTTTAAATCAATTCACCATCATCATCATCATCATCATCATCATCATCATCATCATCATCATCATATTACCTGTTTTACAGTGTTTTTGACGTACTTGTTGTTTTGAACCTTATGAACCTACATGTTGTGCTATACAATACACTTTTTGGGAAAAGGTTGTGAAATGGCCCATTTTCATTTCAAGGAAAACTTCATACTCTAATAGAATATAAATTGATATAAAAGAACCTGGTAGTACTTTCGAGACTAACTGATGAAGCAGAGCAGAGTCCATGAAAGCATATGTGAGAAATTTATTTTTTCTCAGTCTCAAAAGTGCTATAGGGTACTTTTATGTCTTGTTAAACTGAAACAACTAACATGGCTTTGGACTTCATCACGTTTAAAGTTGTAAACACTTAATAAGTATGTATCCCAGATTTTTTTAACTACAGGATGCATACAAGATCATGACAGGATGCATACACCCCACTATCACACAAAAATAATAGAATCATAGAGTTGGAAGAGACCTCATGGGTCATCCAGTCCAACCCCCTGTCAAGAAGCAGGAAAATCGCATTCAAAGCATCCCCAACAGATGGCCATCCAACCTCTGCTTAAAAGCCCGCAAAGGAGGAGCCTCCACCACACTCTGTGGCAAAGAGTTCCACTGCTGAACAGCTCTCACAGTGAGGAAGTTCTTCCTAATGTTCAGGTGGAATCTCCTTTCCTGTAGTTTGAAGCCACTGTTCCGTGTCCTAGTCTGCAGGGCAGCAGAAAACAATCTTCCTCCCGCCTCCCTAAAACTTTCCCCCACATCTTTATACATGGCTATCATATCTCCTCTCAGCCTTCTTTTTTGCAGGCTAAACATGCCCAGCTATTTTAGCCACTCCTCATAGGGCTTATTCTCCAGACCCTTGATCATTTTAGTCACCCTCCTCTGGACACATTCCGGCTTGTCAACATCTCCCTTAAATTGCAGTGCCTGGAATTGGACACAGTGTAATTCCAGGTGTGGTCTGACCAAGGCAGAATAGAGGGGTAGCATGACTTCCCTGGATCTAGACACTGTACTCCTATTTAAGCAGGTCAAAATCCTATCGGCCTTTTTAGCTGCCGCATTGCATTGTTGGGTTATTTTTAACTTGTTGTCCATGAGGATTCCAAGATCTTTTTCACACGTCCTGTTTAAAGTAATCCGATTTATCATTACACCACGGAAGTTTTGCTCCTCCTAATTCGTTGTAATTTCTGTGGAAGTCTCACAGGCGTGCTGTCACAAGATTTTTACATCTCACATTTGCACAGTAGAATGCCGCTATTGCTGTCATTTGGCGCTAACCGGCAAATAGCGGTCACTATCGTGTTGTATGAAGATATTCTCCTACCAAATTCTTTTGAAACACTTTTTTAAAGGACTGAAGAATTCAAAGTACCCATTATCTTCTCTCATCATGCAGTTAGACAGAAATGGCGATGGCTCCCTTCATGACAAATCCCGGGGTCCGCAGGGACCGCCCCCAGTCATGCCCCCAAAGGAGACGTCACAACAGAAGGGACAGTATGCTTACTCTTTCACCAATCACATAGAAAAGCAGCACATTGCATGCAAGTTATATTTAAAAACACAATATGAAAATGCTTCACATTTTTGCACATGGATTCCAGCGGGTTGACAATGAAAGGGGACAAACGTAATTTGATGGGACCTGTTGAGAGTCGTAAGCAAATGAGCTCAGAAATGGACTATTGCTTAATGTGATGAAGTCCTTTGTCTTCAGCACATACAGAGTGTCACAAGATTATTTCTACAATTTTAGCTCTATATAGAATTGAAATTGTAAATATAATGGGGTTGTTGTATGTTTTCCGGGCTGTATGGCCATGTTCCAGAAGTATTCTCTCCTGACGTTTCACCCACATCTATGGCAGGCATCCTCAGAGGTTGTGAGGTATGTAAACATAATTTTTGGACATCTTGTATGTTTATTATTTGTATGCAGAATTGAAGTACCATGAGTGGTGCTCTAGTTATTCAAAATGCATAGACATTTTTCAATAAATCTTCATTAATAGGCCTATGAATATCATGAAGAAGTGCAGTGGGCCCTCGGTATTTAGCGGGCTTTGCTTCCAGGATTCCCTGTGGATAGCAAAAAACATTAATACTCAAGTACCATAATATACAACTATAAAATGGTATCCCTTATATAAAATAACTAGCTGTGCCCGGCCACGCGTTGCTGTGGCGAAGTCTGGTGGTATGGGAAATAAAGTATTGAGGAATTGGTGGTAGTTAAGGTCAAGGGTAAAGGTTTTCCCCAGACATTAAGTCCAGTCGTGTCTTACTCTAGAGGTTGGTGCTCATCTCCATTTCTAAGCCGAAGAGCCGGCGTTGTCCGTAGACTCCTCCAAGGTCATGTGGGATGACTACATGGAGCGGCATTACCTTCCCGCCGGAGCAGTACCTATTGATGCACTCACATTTGCATGTTTTCGAACTTCTGGGTTGGCAGAAGCTGGGGCTAACAGTGGGGGCTCTCTCCGCTCCCCCAATTCAAACCTGTGGCCTTTCAGTCCAGAAGTTCAGCAGCTCAGCGCTTTCACACGCTGCGCCATCAGGGGATATTATTTCCTAAAGGTTGTGAATATACAATATTTCTGATTGGTTTTTTTTGTTTGTTGGAGGCAAGTATGAATGCTTCAATTAGGAAAAATGATTAGGATGTAATGGCCTTGCAGCTTTAAAGCCTGGCTGTTTCCTCCCTGAGTGAATTTTTTGTTGGGAGGTGTTAGCTGGCCCTGATTGTTTCCTGTCTGGAATTCCCTTGTTTTCAGAGTGATGTTGTTTGCGATATTTTATGTGCTTCTACTGTCTGTGGCCCTGAGAAAACAGAGGATTTTCCAGACTTTGATGATGGGAATACTTTGTTGGGAGGTGTTAGCTGGCCCTGATTGTTTCCTGTCTGGAATTCCCTTGTTTTCAGAGTGGTGTTGTTTGCGATATTTTATGTGCTTCTACTGTCTGTGGCCCTGAGAAAACAGGATTTGCCAGACTTTGATGATGGGAATACTTTGTTGGGAGGTGTTAGCTGGCCCTGATTGTTTCCTGTGTGGAATTCCCCTGTTTATTTACTGTCCTGGTTTTAGAGATTATATTGTTCTGCATTATTCTATCCCAGTAATTATTTCATATTAAAGAAGAATCTCACTTATCCAACATGCGCTTATACAATGTTCTGGATTATCCAACGCAGTCTTCCTTTTCATAATCAATGTTTTTGTAGTCAGTGTTTTAAATTCATTGTGATATTTTAGTGGTAAATTTGTAAATACAGTACAGTAGAGTCTCACTTATCCAACATAAACGGGCCGGCAGAACGTTGGATAAGCGAATATGTTGGAGAAGGAGGAATTAAGGATAACCCTATTAAACATCAAATTAAGATATGATTTTACAAATTAAGCACCAAAACATCATGTTAGACAACAAATTTGTCAGAAAAAGTAGTTCAGTACACAGTAATGCTATATAGTAATTACTGTATTTATGAATTTAGCACCAAAATATCACGATATATTGAAAGCATTGACTACAAAAATGCGTTGGATAATCCAGAACGTTGGATAAGCGAGTGTTGGATAAGTGAGACTCTACTGTAAATACTACATAGCATTACTGCGCATGGAACTACTTTTTCTGTCAAATTTGTTGTATAATATGATGTTTTGGTGCTTAATTTGTATAACGATTACCTAATTTGATGTTTAATTGGCTTTTCCTGAATCCCTTCTTATTATCCAACATATTCACTTATCCTGCCGGCCTGTTTACGTTGGATAAGTGAGACTCTACTGTATATTTCTAATCTTATATTATCTGCTTAGAACTGGATTATATGAGGCCTCTTCTTCACAGCTGTATAAAATGCACACTGAAGTGGATTATATGGCAGTGTGGAGTCAAGATAATCCAGTTCAAAGCAGATAATCTAAGATTATAAATGGGTTATATAGCTGTGTGGAAGGGCCTTGAGTCTACACTGCCATATAATCCAGTGCAAATCTGATAATCTGTGGAAGAAGTCTAAGTGAGGCCTAAATCGGCCTGTCCCCTAACTGAAACCTGGCTGTCCCTTGGTTGCTAGGCAACCAAGTGGGCAGAGATTAGCCCTCTAAACTGGCAGCAATTGGATAAAAAAATTATTGCTCTCCCTCTAATTAGGACTTTATTTTTCTTTTCTTTTTGTTGTATCAACCTTGAGGCGTGGATGATGGGTTGTGTTGTCAAATTTTGAGGTTGGGGGGCCTGTACTTTTGTTGTTTTGTGAATCGCCGTGATGCCATCACTCTTTTATATATATAGACAAAATCAAGGCTTGCTTTTTGGATTTTTAAAAATACTTTCAAGCCATAAATGGTTGAATCTGTGGATGCACATGGAGGGCTGAGTGTACATGCAAAATGTTTGATATCTTAAATTTGATTGTTTTGATTATAGCATTTCTCTAGCAATACATTATGCAGGGTTGTTGTATGTTTTTTGGGCTGTGTGACCATGTTCCAGAAGTATTCTCTCCTGACGTTTCACCCACATCTATGGCAGGCATCCTCAGAGGTTGTGAGGTATGGATAAACTAAGTAAGGAAAGGAAAGAATATATATCTGTGTAGAGTCCAGGATGTGGCAAGAGTCCTTTGTCACTGGGAGCCAGAATTAATGTTTCAGTTAATCACCCTAATTAGCATTGGAAATGTTTTGTCTCTTGCCTGGGGGCATCCTTTGTTCAGTCAAGCCCTCAGAGTGTTGCTTCCCATCTACTGTTTTGATTTTAGAGTTTTGTAATACTGGTAGCCAGATTTTGTTCATTTCCATGGTTTCTTCCTTTCTGTTGAAGTTGTCCACATGCTTGTGGATTTCAATGGCTTCTCTGTGTAGTCTGACATGATAGTTGTTGGAATGGTCCAGCATTTTTGTGTTCTCTAATAATATCCTGTGTCCAGGCTGGTTCATCAAATGCTCTGCTACGGCTGATTTATCTGATTGAATTAGTCTGCAGTGCCTTTCATGTTCTTTGACTCTTCTGTAAACTGTGTGGCCCAACAATTGGGCCACACAGTTTACAGAAAACTTACACACACAGATAGATACCTTCATAAAAACTCCAACCATCACCCAAGTCAAAAAAGGAGCACAATCAAAGCCCTGACAGACCGTGCACAAAGAATCTGCGAACCTCACCTTCTCCAAGGTGAACTCAACCACCTAAACTGGGCTCTACAGGCCAATGGATACTCCACCACAGACATCAGAAGAGCTGCAAGGCCAAGAACAAGCCATGAGAGTCAAGACAAAGATCCACCCAGAGGAAAGGTGTTCTTACCATACATCAAGGGAACCACTGACCGAATAGGCAAACTGATGAAGAAGCACAACCTACAAACTATCTACAGACCCACAAAGAAAATCCAACAAATGCTACGGTCAGCGAAGGACAAGAGGGATCCTCTCTCTTCTGCAGGAGTCTACCGGATACCATGCAGCTGTTGACAAGTATACATAGGGACCACCAAACGCAGCGCCCAAACAAGAGTCAAAGAACATGAAAGGCAGACTAATTCAACCAGAGAAATCAGCCATAGCAGAGCATTTGATGAACCAGCCTGGACACAGGATAGTATTTGAGAACACAAAAATGCTGGACCATTCCAACAACTATCATGTCAGACTACACAGAGAAGCCATTGAAATCCACAAGCATGTGGACAACTTTAACAGAAAGGAAGAAACCATGAAAATGAACAAAATCTGGCTACCAGTATTACAAAACTCCAAAATCAAAACAGTAGATGGGAAGCAACACTCTGAGGGCTTGACTGAACAAAGGATGCCCCCAGGCAAGAGACAAAACATTTCCAATGCTAATTAGGGTGATTAACTGAAACATTAATTCTGGCTCCCAGTGACAAAGGACTCTTGCCACATCCTGGACTCTACACAGATATATATTCTTTCCTTTCCTTACTTAGTTTATCCATACCTCACAACCTCTGAGGATGCCTGCCATAGATGTGGGCGAAACGTCAGGAGAGAATACTTCTGGAATATGGCCACACAGCCTGAAAGACATACAACAACCCTGTGATCCCGGCCATGAAAGCCTTCGACAACACAAATACATTATGACAGACTAGAGAGATGGGCCGAAACTAACAAAATGAAGTTCAGCAGGGACAATTGCAAGATACTTCACTTCGGCAGAAAGAATGGAAATCAAAGATACAGAATGGGGGACGCCTGGCTTGACAGCAGTGTGTGCGAAAAAGACCTTGGAGTCCTCGTGGACAACAAGTTAAACATGAGGCAACAATGTGATGCGGCAGCTAAAAAAGCCAATGGGATTTTGGCCTGCATCAATAGGGGTATAGCGTCTAGATCCAGGGAAGTCATGCTCCCCCTCTATTCTGCCTTGGCCAGACCACACCTGGAATACTGTGTCCAATTTTGGGCACCGCAGATGAAGGGAGATGTTGACAAGCTGGAAAGCGCCCAGAGGAGGGTGACTAAAATAATTAAGGGTCTGGAGAACAAGCCCTATGAGGAGAGGCTCAAAGAGCTGGGCATGTTTAGCCTGCAGAAGAGAAGGCTGAGAGGAGACATGATAGCCATATACAAATACGTGAGGGGAAGTCATAGGGAGGAGGGAGCAAGCTTGTTTTCTGCTGCCCTGCAGACTAGGACACGGAACAATGGCTTCAAACTACAGGAAAGGAGATTCCACCTGAACATCAGGAAGAACTTCCTCACTGTGAGGGCTGTTCGGCAGTGGAACTCTCTCCCCCAGACTGTGGCGGAGGCTCCTTCTTTGCAAGTTTTTAAGTAGAGGCTGGATGGCCATCTGTCGGGGGTGCTTTGAATGCGATTTCCTGCTTCTTAGCAGGGGTGTTCCGTCCCCCAGGACGATGGTTTGCCTTACCTATTGGTCGTTTGTTTGTTTTCCCTCCTTTACATTTTGTTTGAGCCTCTGGCTGCAAAAGCCTAGGAAAAGTGGCTTGGAATCTGCAAGAGCTGGCTGCAGTTTTCTTTGCAGTGATTGGTCAAAGAATGCAACATCTTAGGACCGCCCTTTTTACCAGGGTCTAGTCTCCATTTTGGAGCTTCATTCTGGCTATAGTCTTCCAACGTGCTGGAGCTGTGCAAGGCTAACTGGGACAAATCATCCTCAAAACCAGGCCAATCTAAGCCTATCCAAATTAGATAAGTATTGAATTATATTGATCTGGAATAGGAAATCTAGTTAGAGGAGCAGGGTTATTCTGTCGCTTCTAGAACTAATCTTTGCTGTAAAGATAGGGAAGGAAAGAGTTTCTCCTTCTAATATAGGCAGCGTGATTAGGGTATAGTGGTTTTATAATCACCTTTGCTTTCTGGAACCAGGGATAATTCTGTACCTAAAACCTATAGAAATTTGTTTCATTTTCTGCAACTTTAAGATCTGTGCCAGGTTTACAACCTTGTATGAATAAACATCCTTTTTTGAAGTTATCCAGACTCAGTCGTTCAATATCTATAGGACAGCTTATAGGGATTTGCAGTTCGCCCGGATAAAGGACAGCACGTTTCAGTTTTATAGTTTTTTATTGTCCGGCGGACGGCACAGTTTTGAGGTAGATCAGCGGTTTTTCCGCTTGAGCTAGCTTGCACGGCTTATAGTTTTTTATAGTTTAGGAAGTTTAGTTTAGGCCGCGGCTTTTCCGCCTGAGCTCAGTCTGCATACCTAAAGACTCTACCAGCGTCTGAGGCAGTGGAGCCCGCTCTCAGACCTGAAGGAGTCAAATAGTGGGGCTCTATTTCCTTGCTATTTGGCTCGCGTGTGCGCACGTGGCCCAGTGGCTTTCTGGGTTTGCACAGGCTGTGCAGTTCCCAGCAACGTCCAGGGCTCCCTCGGCGGTAGACCTCGAGCCGCGGAGCACCAGCGACAGTTCTTTGGCTGGCTCTGAGGCGTGAAGCCCACCAGAACCAGGCTAGAACCTGGACAGGCCTGGCAACGCTGCTGCGAGTTCGGCCGGAGCACTCGGCCGGCTTCGACCTGCCTCATCGTCCTGCGGTGGTGACCTGCCTCATCGCCTGGCGGTGGTGACCTGCCTCATCGTCCTGCGGTGGTGACCTGCCTCATCGTCCTGCAGTGGTGACCTGCTTCATCGTCCTGCGGTGGTGACCTCCCTTCACAGCGGGGAGGAGGCGTCTTTTCTCTCCTCCTTTCCAAAGCCAGCCTCGGTGCTCCTTCGGCGGCAGGCCTCGAGCCGCAGAGCACGAGGTGCTTGAAAATTTGGCGAAGTCGCCATTTTGGCAGTTTACGTCACTCGGGCAAGGGAGGTATCAAGTGGCAAGTTGCTGTCAGTTGGCATTTTGCAGCTTGCCCACTAAAATCTGGCGCCAAAGGTCACAATCTTTGTAAAGTATAGTTACTTAGTGATATATATTGCTATGGTTAAGTGTTGTGCATTGTATTATATATTGCATTTGCTTTTATTGTAAATTTACTTGCTGGTATGTTGTATTTGCTTTTGTTGTAAATTTACTTGCTATTAAGAATACATAATGTCTATGCAATTTCAAGATGATACAGATGGTATACCTCCTTCTGAGGCTGAAAGTAGGAATGAAAGGCCCCAAAGGATAAAGCACCCTTCAGCCAAGATGCTAGCCCATCTAATAGATGAAAAGGAGCTCCTCCATGTGAGGTTAGGTTCGGCATGGGAGCGAATTGTAACATTGATGGACAGAATTGAGAGCTTGGGTATTACAAGGGTGCCATCCATATTACAGACCGACCTTGAAGAGACCTTCGGTCTCTGGAGGGGTTTGGTGTCTAAGATAGTCCAGGTCCTCGAGCGCATTAACGCCAAGGATTCAGAGTTAGAAATAGTGAGTGTCTTAGCTGACACTAATGAGAAAGAAAATAAGGTGAGGGCAATTCTAGATGCCTTGGAATTTAGTTCTCCACCTGTTAATCTAAGGTCTGAGCCAAAAGGAAATCAGTCTTCCTTATGCAGCCATGAGACCAATCTCTTAAAATCACCTGCTGTGGCACTTAGTCTTAAGTCCAACCGCTCTAGCCAGGTATCTAAACTAAGGGAGTGTGCATCATCTAAACATAGCCACTCTAGCAAGTCTTCTGCTGCTGGGAGTGCCATCTCTTCCCTAGCTGCCTTGCACATTAAGGAGGCTGCACGTCTGGAGCTAAAGAGCAAGGTAGCGGGGGCGGAGGCTGATGCTAAGGCAGCTGATCTCACCCTTCCCTTTAAAGAAGAAGAGCAACGACTGCAAAGCAAAATGCAAATAGAACAGGCCTAAAGGCAATGTGAAATAGAAATGCTTAGAATAAAGATGGATGCCGCAGCCAAAAGGGTAAGGGCTGAGACTTTGGCCAAAGCCCTAATTGAGCCACTCACAGAAGAAAATGTAAGCCAGTTACCAATACAGGATCCTTCTGCCAAAGTGTTTGCGCACCTTGGCAGCATGAACAGCCAGTTTTCGGATGAGGAACAGGAAGACTTCTCTCCTTACCCAGAGCAGGGCCCCAAAGTCACTTTTGAGTTTCCTGCAGAGCAGAGCGTCATAGCGGGGAGCTCACCCTTGCCCGAGCTACCTGTGCCTCCTGCTAAATCCCTAGGTCAGTCAATCAGGGCCTCAAGGCCAAGTGCTAGTTGGCCCTTACAGACAGCTGCACAGGGAGCCACCGATTCGTCAGTGGTCGATGTCATCCCTCCAAGAGACCAAAGGTTGACGCAAGGTGCACGGTGGGAGTCCACTCCACAACAGCAAACTCCTCAATTGTTCCCTTCGACGCCAGAGTCCCAGCTTGTCTCCATCATCAGAAGCCCCAGAAGAGATCTTAAGGACAAGGGTGTCGAAAAGTTTTCGGACAAGCCTGAGGAATTTCTTCTCTGGAAGGCCACCTTCCAGAGAGCAATCAGAGACTTAAAGTTATTGCCTGAGGAAGAACTGACTCTTCTGGCTGCATGGTTGGGCCCAGCCTCATCCTCACAAGTTAAGAAGATCTACGCAGCCCACGTAGCCGATCCCGACAAAGCCCTGGAAAAGGCCTGGGCCAGGTTGCAGCAGAGGTATGGGGCCAGTACAGAGATTGAAGCATCTCTTATGGACAAGCTCCAAAGGTTCCCAGCTTTGAAACTCAAAGACTTCAAACTCTTGTGGGACCTCAGCGATCTCCTTACGGAATTAGAGTCGGCCAAGGAGAATCCAGAACTGCCCGGTTTGAAGTGCCTCGATCAGCACCTGTCCCAGAGGCAGATCTTGACCAAGCTGCCCTTCACTTTGCAAGAACGCTGGGGACAGGAGGTCTTCAACTACAAGGAGGCCCACTCCCAGGCATACCCTCCATTTTCTCATTTGGTCCAGTTCATCACCAGGGCGGCCAGAGAAAGGAATGATCCGCAGACGGGCCTCCCCACCTTATACCAAGGGACCCATCCAGGGAAGGCATCTGAAGTGGACAAGAAACCACCTAGAGAGGCCAATAGACCTGTCAGCGTAAAGGCAGTCGAAACTCAACACAAGACTGATGAACCCAGGTCGGAGGTAAAAGAGTTGCTTTGCCCTATCCACCAAAAGCCTCACAGCTTGGCCAACTGCAGGGAGTTTAGTAGAAAGTCATACAAAGAAAGGCAACAGCTAGTTCAAAAGCAGGGAATCTGCTTTAGATGCTGTGGAGCAACTCCACACTTTGCGTCCAACTGCAAAGAAAACGTCAAGTGTGAGAAATGCAACAGCCTCAAGCATTGCACCGCAATGCACAACTCCAGTGTCATCTCCCACCCCAAAGGGAACGTTTCACCAAAAGAAAAGTCAGCAGTCGAAGACACCGACAAGCCAGTCGTACCAGAGATGCAGGTGGAGGTTTCAGCAGTCGCCCGTACAGAGCTGTGTTCTGACTCGCACCAGTACAGAGTTTGTTATCCTATCTGCCTAGCGGATGTATATCCAGCCAAGAGCCCTTGGCTTAGAAAGAGACTCTATGTGGCCCTGGATTCACAGAGCGACGCCTCCCTGGCTACTCCAGAGTTCTTCCGCATGTTTGACCTTAAAACCAAGATGGTTGACTACACTATGACTACGTGTGCAGGAAAAAAGAAGTTGCAGGGTCGCATAGCATCTGGCTTTGTTGTCTCCTCTTGCGACCAGAAGAGGCAGTTCAAGTTGCCAGACCTGATTGAGTGTTCCTCCATCCCTCGGAACAAAAAACAAATTGTAACTAGAGAAGTTGTGGAGGCTCATCCACATTTGCGACGATTAAAGAATGCCATACCTGCTTTCCGTCCAGATGTGGACATTGCCCTTCTGCTTGGTGCGGACTGTCCGAACTTGTTCTATGTGAACGACCAAGTTAAGGGACCTCCAGGGGCGCCCATTGCTCAGCTGCTACCACTAGGCTGGACAGTTACAGGCCCAGTGTGCATAAACAAGATGCACCCACCATCGTCGTTGGACTCCAATCAAGCACAGGTGCTTAAAGGTGGACGTCCTACACTTGTGCGCAGTTGCCTAAGTCACATCTCAGTCTACTGCCAAGCAATAACTCCAGAGTATTCCTCCATCTTCAAAGTCTCTGAGAGAGACGAAGCCACAGCGCTCTCGAAAGATGAGCAAAGGTTTTCGGACATTATGAATGCTCAAGTCTCACGAAGTGCAGAGGTGAAAGCCTGCAAATCAACCACAGAAATCAAGATGGGCCAAAGATCTTGCCTGGAACCACACCGTTTTGAACGTTTTTCGGAGTGGCACAGTCTTCTTAGAGCAGTAGCTAGGCTTATACATCGTTTAGCTTGCAAAGATAGTGAGCCTTTACAGGTCCAGGATATGATAAAGGCTAAGAGCGTCATATTCAAGTCAGTGCAGAGATCTGCTTTCAAGCAGGAAATAGCTAGGCTAGAGCAAGGGCTCAACATCCCTAATCAAAGTCTTCTAAATGAGTTAAACCCATTTCTAGACAAGGAGGGTATTTTGAGAGTTGGAGGAAGGTTAGCCAAAGCTAAACTCAAGGCGTGCATAAAAAACCCCATCATCATACCCCCTAATAGTCACACTGCATTGCTGCTCGTTCGGCATCACCATGAAAGGATCCATCATCAGGGTAGAACTCTAGCTGAGGCAGCCCTTAGAAATGAAGGTCTGTGGGTAGTTAATGCCAAAAGGTTGGTCAACAGTTGTATTTTCAAATGTGTCAAATGTCGGCGACTCAGACGAAACTGTCAAAGTCAGTTGATGGCAGAACTACCTCAGGATAGGGCTTTGACAGACCCACCCTTTTCCCATGTGGGAATCGATGTGTTTGGTCCTTGGGAGGTTGTCACTAGGAAAACCAGGGGTGGTGTTGTAAATAACAAGAGGTGGGCAGTTTTGTTTACTTGTTTAGTAATACGAGCTGTCCATATAGAAGTCATAGAAGGGATGGACACTTCATCATTTTTAAACGCATTAAAAAGGTTCATAGCCCTCAGAGGGCCAATTAAGTCAATTCGGTCGGACTGTGGCACCAATTTTGTAGGTGCGACCAAAGAACTCAATTGTGTGTCTAGGTTTGGGAGAGACCCAAAGGTTCAGAACTTTACGAATACTGAACAAATTATGTGGACTTTCAATGTTCCTCACGCCTCCCATATGGGTGGTGTTTGGGAGAGGATGATTGGTATTAGTCGCAAAATCCTTAATGCCATGTTTTTGAGTCATAGGTCATTGACGCATGATGTTTTGGTGACACTTATGGCGGAAGTTACCGCAATTATCAACAACCGGCCGCTGGTTCCCCTTACCAGTGACCCTGAGAACTTACAACCACTGACTCCTGCACTTATTTTGACACAAAAGGTGCCAGGATGGAAGGACGTCATGTTGCCAGTTCCGGACGGAACTCACCGTGCCCTGTGGAAACAGGTGCAGTCCTTGGCCAACCACTTTTGGAAAAGGTGGAAAGCTGAGTACTTAAGCCAGCTTCAAGCTAGAAGAATCTGGCAAAGCCCACAGGACAACATTGAGGTTAACAACGTTGTGTTGTTAAAGGACAAAGACTTGCCCCGCCATGCGTGGCCCATGGGCATTGTATTAAAGACCTTTCCTTGCCCGGACGGTAAGGTCAGGAAAGTTCAATTAAAGACTTGCAACAGAGGCAAAGTGTCCATTTTGGACAGACCAATTAGTGACCTCGTGTTGCTTATTGGAGATGTTTAAAGTTCTAGTGTTTGTATTGTTGTGTATACAAAGGTGTTTGTATGTTTTTGATTGGTAAATTCCCACATCCTGGGAATTTAGCGGGGAGTGTTCCGTCCCCCAGGACGATGGTTTGCCTTACCTATTGGTCGTTTGTTTGTTTTCCCTCCTTTACATTTTGTTTGAGCCTCTGGCTGCAAAAGCCTAGGAAAAGTGGCTTGGAATCTGCAAGAGCTGGCTGCAGTTTTCTTTGCAGTGATTGGTCAAAGAATGCAACATCTTAGGACCGCCCTTTTTACCAGGGTCTAGTCTCCATTTTGGAGCTTCATTCTGGCTATAGTCTTCCAACGTGCTGGAGCTGTGCAAGGCTAACTGGGACAAATCATCCTCAAAACCAGGCCAATCTAAGCCTATCCAAATTAGATAAGTATTGAATTATATTGATCTGGAATAGGAAATCTAGTTAGAGGAGCAGGGTTATTCTGTCGCTTCTAGAACTAATCTTTGCTGTAAAGATAGGGAAGGAAAGAGTTTCTCCTTCTAATATAGGCAGCGTGATTAGGGTATAGTGGTTTTATAATCACCTTTGCTTTCTGGAACCAGGGATAATTCTGTACCTAAAACCTATAGAAATTTGTTTCATTTTCTGCAACTTTAAGATCTGTGCCAGGTTTACAACCTTGTATGAATAAACATCCTTTTTTGAAGTTATCCAGACTCAGTCGTTCAATATCTATAGGACAGCTTATAGGGATTTGCAGTTCGCCCGGATAAAGGACAGCACGTTTCAGTTTTATAGTTTTTTATTGTCCGGCGGACGGCACAAGGGGGTTGGACTAGATGGCCCATGAGGTCTCTTCCAACTCTACTATTCTATGATTCTATGATTATGCATCTCACACCAAAGCTCTTAATGTCATTAAAATATTTAATTACCAGCTTATGGGAAACTTAACATTTCCATCTGAAATGTAAATATATCATCTGCAATATTAGTGTTTTCATTCCTCAGACTTTTTGAAAATTCAGAATAGCAGTATGGCATTTAATCTATTTCTCTCAACATAAATTACAAGCAAACCATTCTAATTAGAAACACTAAGTTCTTTCCTACATAGATGTAGAAGATGTAGGAGTTTAAAGGCATATGAGATCATTTTTTCAATTGAGTTCCCTAGATAAACTCCATACTATCTCTTTCAGCTAGCATTTGAATATGTTTTGAATATGAAACAGAAGAAGTGGGAAAACCTCTCTAGTCATCACCTTCGCAAACTCACTTTAAATCAGCAAATATATATGGCCAACTTTAAATTGAGCCATTTTGAGTCCACTTCGGGGTGAGAGAAAGCAGAATATAAATATAGTAAATAAACAAATAAATTATATTTGCATTGATGTTATGAAGTTTTATATTTCTTAAGTGTCCTTGAAATCACAGGGTACCTGGAGGGTTCTTGGTCTACTAACTGGTCCAGCAAACTCACAGATTCAGAACTCCATCATTAGTTCTCACCACTACTTACATTAAGACTACTGCATGTTTTCACTACTGTGACCCGTCAACCAAAGAATCATAGCATCACACACTTGGAAGAGACCACATGGGCCACTTAGTTCAAGCCCCTGCCCAGAACTGGACACTATTCCAGATGAGATCTGACCAAAGCAGAATTGAGTGGATCTATTACTTCCCTCAGTCTCAGCACTATACTTCTATTGATGAAGCCTAGAATCACATTGGCTTTTTAAGCGTCCCCATTTTACTATTGATTCATGTTCAGTTTGTGGTCTACAAAGACTCTTTGATCCCTTTTCAAGCCAGGTTCCAGCTTGTCAATATCCTTCATGAAATGTGGACCCAGGAATGGACACAGTATTCCAGGTGAGGTTTGAGCAAAGCAAAATAGCACAGTACTATTTCCCTTGACTATACTTCTATTGCTGCAGCCTACAGTTGCATTGACTTTTTTTGCCGCTGAATCATATTGCTGACTCATGTTCAACTTGTGGTCTATTAGGACTTCTAGAGCCAATCAAAAAGTGGTCAGTAGACAATGTCTGAGTAGTGGTTTGCACTAGCAGCTAATCAAAATTGGGTGTGCATTAACAGTTTATTTTATTTTTTGCCCTTGGCAGATGATGAACAAGCAATTAGGGCTCATCTACACTGTTAGAAAACAATCTATTTGCCACTGTATTTTCTGGTCTGCATTAACCCTGCATGTTCAATCCATGTACAACACACATATCATAGTCAAATCGCTATAACTGGCCACAGATTTTTCCCTAGGGAACATTATTTTTTGCCACATAGCAGTGGACACTTTACTTTCCCCCATCATGCATGCAAAAATATGTATTTTATATTAAGCAGGTGCGTGATAATACTGATATATTGACATGCAACTATCCACACACACAAACCTTCATTATAAATGTAAAATGAATAAAATTAAAGTTGGGAAAGAGTCACTGTGTTACGTTTGCGTGTGAGAGCTGAGGGAGAATGTGCATGTATGTACATATATTCATGTGAGAGATACATAGTCAGTGTGCGTCTCTTTCTCAAGGGAGAGATGTGCGTGGTTTTGGATTTATGCATGTGTGTGCGTGCACCCAAGAGAGATAGTGTGTGCACTGGCATTTTAGAGAGATAGAGTGTGCATGTGTGTATATATATGTGTATGAGAGTAGGGCTCTCTCTCTCTCTGTGAGTGTTTAAGAGAGAGCTAGAGCTAGAATGTATGTGTGTGTCTATGCTCCTCTGTGATTGTGAGGGAAATAAGTATATTTTGAACATACTAAAAAGTCACTGGAATGCATAAAATTCTTCACAACAATATTTTTCATTTTCAACTATATGTATATCTCAACTAATTCTATTCTAAATATCTCCAGGGACTGAAGGAGCTGTATGTGACTTTCTTCACCTGCAATTATATTTTTATCCTGACAACAATCCTGTGAAGAAAGATAGACTGTGTGTTGGGAAACAAATAATAAATTATAAATAAACCATTATCTTTCTAGAATTTGAAATTTGTGGTCGAAAATACCACAGTTGAGCTATGCATTGAATTAATGCATTTTTTTTGTAATGCCATTATATAATATGATGTTTATTGACAACAAAGAATGGCATTCTGTGTTTCCAGAAAAAGGTATTCCACTAAAGAGTTTATGTTTGAGAAAAGTACTCATGTATTTTTAGAGAGACTACAAGTGTTCTGCAAAGTATGTGCATTTATGAGAAAATAAACAGAGAAAGGGAAGAGAATTTCCAGCTAGCTACGGGTAAGTGTTGACAATGAGAAATGAAAAGGACTGTCCTCCCATCTGGTCTTTTGAACCTGAGGTAGAATATGCCGTTTGTTGAAGGTCGCCTGTCTGCTTTCAATAAGCAATCCTTGTAAATACAGCATACATTATAATTCAAAGCACACTATAGAGACACTACAGCCCAGATCAGACTTGGCTTAATAAGACAAAACACGAAATAGTGAATTACATAAGCAGTCCCTTGTTCTTCCAATCAACAGTATGAACTAACATATTAGAAAGACTCAAATTATCTGTAATTTTTTATTTTATCTGAATTAGAAAACTGTTTATCAGCATCCCAATTAGGAGCCCCCAGTGCCCCAGTGGCGCAATGAGTTAAATGGCCCTCAAATACATTTCTGAAAGACATGGGTGACAGAAAAGCCAAATAAAAATAATTTTAAATGGCTTTTCTTGGAGGGCTCTTGGAGGGTTCTGGTGGCACCCATGTCTTTCAGAAATGGCTTTGAGGGCCACTTATAGGACACAGACCATGCCTGACTTAAACCACACTTTGAAGCTGGTATAATATTCTAATTAGGTTTAAACCTCAAGTATACAATCAACCGGGTTGTTGTATGTTTTCCAGGCTGTATGGCCATGTTCCAGAAGTATTCTCTCTTGATGTTTCGCCCACATCTATGGCAGGCATCCTCAGAGGTTGCCTGCCATAGATGTGGGCGAAACGTCAGGAGAGAATACTTCTGGAATATGGCCATACAGGCCGGAAAACATACAACAACCCTGTGATCCCGGCCATGAAAGCCTTCAACAACACATTATACAATCAACCATTTCTTGATTATACACTCTATGTCAGGGTGAAATTGAAACTGAATGTTAATAAGAGACATGAGAGCAGCTTGTTGGATCAGACTAAAGACCTGTCTAGTCTAACAATCTATACACACAGTAATCAGTTAATTTCCCAAAGAAACCATCAGTGGGACTTAAATACAATCACCATCCTATATACTTTGTGACTTCCTATCTCAAAAATACATGTAATGAATAAAGGAGTGACAAACCTGCATGTGCATGCAAAAAGTGAGATGAGATCAGTTATTTTTTGTCCAAAGCAAAATGCACTTTGTAACATTGCCTCTGAAGGCTCCCGCTGCTTGGAGAAGTGAGAAGAGTTGTAATACAAATAGTTTTCTGAATAATGTGAGTTACCTTTCTCTCCTGCTAATTCTGATAATGAAACTTTATTTGTACTTATTTGGTAATAATTAAATTTCATTTCACCTTTACAGTCTGTCTCCTAGAGGGAATGAATGTTTATGCAACTGATTTTAATGAGGCATTAGTTTCAGATGTACTAGAGAGAAATGTTAATTGGACATGTCAGAGCCATTTGAAAGTTTGCAGTATAGAAACAGAGCTGCTTTTACATATCCTTGGAGAGGGTTTAAAGTTTTCCAAAGAAAAAATACAATTGCAATAAATTGCACCTATGGATGAGCTACTAATTTGTTGGCAAATTTGACTTATGGCGACCCTATGAAGAAGAGACCTCCAAGTCACGTTCCAAGTTCTGCTCAGGTCTTGCAGATTCCTTGTTTGAGTCTCTCGATCTGGAATGAAGTCTTCTTCTTTTCCAACCGCCTTCTAACATATCAGTATTATTGTCTTTTCTTGTGAGTCTAGTCATCTCATGATATGGCCAAATTATGACAGCCTTAATTTAGTCATCTTGATTTGTAGGAGAGTTCAGGTCTGATCTGACCTAGAACTCATGTATTTGTCTTTTAAGCAGCCCACAGTATCTGTAGGACTCTTTGTCAGCACCACATTTCAAATTAAATACATTGTCTTTCTATCTGCTTTATTAATTGTCCACCTTTCACAATCAACATAGAAATTAGAAATACAACAGCACAATAATACTAACTGTAGTATTAAATCACATATTTTACAGGACCTTATCTAGTTCCTTAATAAGTGCTTTACCAAATCTTGTCTTTTTTATTTCTGCAATCTTCATTCTAATAAACTTTAAAAGTTACGTAAATCAACTGTGCCTATTATTTTTGTTTTCTTAATGTTCAGCAGTAAACCTGCCATTACTCTTTCTTCTTCTTCTTCTTTTTTTGAGTAATTGTTGCCAGTCTTAGCTGTTTTCAGCTAGCAGTAGGATATCTTAAGTTACTGAGATTCCTTCCTGCAATTTTCATGTGTCCTTTATCTGATCTGAATACTGTTATATGTTCCCCATACAAGTTAAACAGGGTGATAAAATACAGCATTGCCTCTCTTTCTTGGGGACTGGAATGCATGTTTGTTTGTTTGTTTGTTTGTTTACAGTATTTATATTCCACCCTTCTCACCCTGAAGGGGACTCAGGGTAGATCATAATGTACATATACATGGCAAACATTCAATGCCATTAGACATACAACATAGAGACAGAGACACAGAGGCTATTTCACATTTTCCAGCCACGATTCTGGACACAGGGGGAGTCGCTACCCCACCATCTACTGTGACACCGAGTCCCCAATGGAGCATTTCCTATTTCCACACTGATGGACATTTTTATGGTGATTTAGTTAAATTAGCCTCCCCGCAAAAGTGGTCCCCAAATTTTCCTACTTGACAGATGCAACTGTCTTTTGGGTTGCTTAGGTAAACACTGATGGACATTTTTATGGTGATTTAGTTAAATTAGCCTCCCCGCAAAAGTGGTCCCCAAATTTTCCTACTTGACAGATGCAACTGTCTTTTGGGTTGCTTAGGTAAACACTGATGGACATTTTTATGGTGATTTAGTTAAATTAGCCTCCCCGCAAAAGTGGTCCCCAAATTTTCCTACTTGACAGATGCAACTGTCTTTTGGGTTGCTTAGGTAAACAACGAGCTAGGCTATTTAATGGTTGGGCACTCAATCTGACTTGGACTGGTTTCAAATTCATGACCTCTCGGTCAGTAGTGATTTATTGCAGCTGGTTACTAACCAGCTGTGCCACAGCCCAACCTATTAAGTGCTTCCTATTTATGATTCATTATCTTATTTTCCATATTTATTGAGAGATTTTAGTTAGAAGTAGAGTGGATTCTGTCTCTGTGGTATGAAGCATCTCTATGGGTATGCCGTATGTTCCCCTCTTTTATTGCCTAGGACTTACTGTTTGTAGATAAATAATTGGATTAAAGAAAAACTTAATTCAAAAGCCATATACACAGTGGAACATGAAGGAGTTTGATTATTTAACTCATACATCATTTACTATTTGAATACATTATTGATTTGCTAAGAATGTAACCTATAGAATATTGTTGGACCATAACAAGAAAAAAAAACCATGAGAAAACATCATTACCATCATCATCATGATCATCATCATTATGTTAAGTTGCAAATTTAAATTTGGGTTAACTTGCTAGTTAACTACAGTAGTTGGTTTATTAATCTGACAAGATTTTTTTTAGCAATTTCACCTAATTTACAAGATTCTCTAACTAGCACTGAAGTTAACACTATGGATTTTCAGAATTTGTTAGGATGAGTGCTTTGCGCTCTGTCACAGAAAGGCCTCCTGCCTTGGGTAAAAAAAATACTAGAATTGGGGAAAATTCATTGTTGTTAGGCAAACTAATCTCTATGATTTTTCCGGAATGACAGAACAGAGAAGGAAGGCAAGAAAGAGGGAGATAACTTTTGGGAGCTTGAGTCAGATCAGAAGATTTGAATTTGCGAAAGAAATGAGAAAAGAACAAAGTCAAGAGGGGCTGGAGTGACTTGTTTGCTTAGCACAGGCATGGGCAAACTTCGGCCCTCCAGGTGTTTTGGACTTCAACTTGAAAACACCTGGAGGGCCAAAGTTTGCCCATGCCTGGCTTAGCAGGAAACCAAGACAATGGCAATCAGACTTTTAGTTCTGAAGAACATGTGTGTCTCCCATGAATTTGTATGGAAGGAAAGTTTTTGGAGTCTTTCTGGTGAGTCGGGGAGATATAACATTGTCATCCTAAATAGTAACTTCTAATTCTCTACTGACAGCAGACTGATTTATATTGTACAACAAGGTACTATATGGAATCTTGTATAATATTTGTGGTGAGCCACAATGAATCCCTTTATGAACTTGTTCAGAGATTGCTATGTCCTTGGAAAATTAAATGAAAAATTTTCCTGAAATTTATCCTCCATCTCTTTCTCAGTTGACTTTTCCTTTTCCCACCATACTCCTAACTCTGCATATTTTACTTTCCACTTCCTCCCTTTTTTAAACAGCACATTAAAATTAATTAAGCCAAAGACAAATGGGATTGATAATTGAAACCACTGATTGAGTTTGGGACCTTTGACTTCTACACAAAGAACATGTCCTGATCTCTGCAGACTGCACTTCTTGAGTGGGAGCAGGGAGACAGAAAGAATCCTGTGATTCAGTTGTATAGAGAAATAATCTGCTTATGCTCAGAGACTAACAAAAATAAATTAAGACTTCTGTAATCTTGATTAACTAACTAATCATTGTTCAAGGATGGATACTAAAAAGTCACAGATGACTCCTGGAATGAAAGCTCAGCATTATAACATATACAGGACTGAGACTTCATATCTTTCAGGATAGTTGCTTCTTGCCCACATGGTTTCATTAGGTGACATGACAGCAAGATATACACATATTGCTAAACATCTCGCAGAGCAGTGTAACTTTAAAAAGTCACTCCTTATTCATCTTCATCAAGAGAGGCACTTGAAGAGTCAATGAAGTGTACATGTTGGTGGAGTGGAATAAAAATGTTGCATACAAGTGACAAAGTAAATTGAAGAAGTTATGAGATGAGATTTTATTTTTTGGGACAGGCTTTCCCAACTTGACAGTTTCCAGATGCAATTGATTCCCACTAAGCCTAGGCAATAATAATAATAATAATAATAATAATAATAATAATAATAATAATAATAACAACAACAACAACAACAACAACAACATTGCATGGAAAGTTCCTTGACAAAATTGAAGGAAAAGCTGATAAGGAGAAGACCTGGCTATGGCTCACGACTGGGACACTGAAGAAGGAGACAGAAGGCCTGATCTTTGCATCCCAGGAGCAAGCCATCAGAACAAATGCAATTAAGGCCAAGATCGAAAAATCAGCTAATGACCCAAAATACAGACTGTGCAAGGAAACCATTGATCATCTCCTCAGCTGCTGTAAGAAAATTGCACAGACAGACTACAAACAGAGGCACAACTACATGGCCCAAATGATTCATTGGAACTTATGCCTCAAGTACCACCTTCCAGCAGCAAAGAACTGGTGGGATCACAAACCTGAGTATTGGAAAATGAACATGCAAAGATACTGTGGGACTTCCGAATCCAGACTGACAAAGTTCTGGAACACAACACACCAGACATCACAGTTGTGGAAAAGAAAAAGGTTTGGATTATTGATGTTGCCATCCCAGGGGACAGTCGCATTGACAAAAAACAACAGGAAAAACTCAGCCGCTATCAGGACCTCAAGATTGAACTTCAAAGACTATGGCAGAAACCAGTGCAGGTGGTCCCGGTGGTGATGAGCACACTGGGTGCCGTGCCAAAAGATCTCAGCTGGCTTTTGGAAACAATAGACATTGACAAAATTATGATCTGCCAACTGCAAAAGGCCACCCTGCTGGGATCTGCGCGCATCATCCGAAAATACATCACACAGTCCTAGACACTTGGGAAGTGTTCGACTTGTGGTTTTGTGAAACGAAATCCAGCATGTCTATCTTGTTTGCTGTGTCATACAACGTCGTTGTGTCAATAATAATAATAATAATAATAATAATAACAACAACAACAATAGTTTTGTAATTCATGTGAGAGAAAAATATAGGTTGAAAAAAGAGATTTTTAAAATGATAGAAAAAGACATTTTGTAAGAGCTTATAACAAAATGTGTTCCCCGATGGTCAACACTGACAATCTCCATGTCATTCTCTGTGAATCCCATGGTCTGGTCCATAGTAATGTTTTATCTAGCAACTTAATTAACAATAACTCAGCTAATTAAGTACTTCTAGTTACTAATATGGATAGCAGTGAATCAATTTCTTAATTTCTAATTTTTAGTATTACTGAATCAACTTTCAAACCCAAAGTTCCAAACATTTCCCTGAAGTAAAAGCAAAGCCTTATTTGTATTTCTGCAATAGAAGGAGGGTCAACATTTAAAACAACATACATTCCATTGTGTTCTTAATACATCTATGGATTCCCTTTTGATGTGTATCTCTGCCTGGGAAGTTCAGATGCAACAAGTATTGATTCATTTTAGGTACCAAGAAAAACATTTTTATTTAGTCAACTGTGTAAAGACTTTCTAAAACTGAGTCTCGTTTAAGAGAGAAGAGTTGGGTATAAATAATAACAACAATAATTACGACTACTACAACCACAATATACTTTTAAATATTGATTGCTCTTTATTCTGTTGGCTTATCCTTTACTTGTTTCTTTATTTGTGAGCAATAATCTAAACATTGCTAAACATAGATTTCTAAATCATCAGGCTGCAGCATTATCCCAAGAGCATTGAATAAAAAAGTAACAAAGGTAATTGTATTCAATACTAGTAGAAAAACACATTTAGCAGCTGGAATAGATAACCAGATTATCAACTCTCAAATGCAGAACATTTAATATTGAAAACAACACACAGGTTTGTTCCAAAAGTATATCAACAGACATCTGGGCAGTGCAGAAATACCTGCGCATGAAGTGTGGTGTTAGTCTCTTAAGGATTCCCTTGTCATTTATTATTCTATTTAAGATTGCATCTCTGCAGGGAATAAAAGGGAAACTTTCTACCTTGTCTCTTTCCTGGGAAAAAGAATCTCAAACTCCGAAAAGCAATTTATTGGAAGGTTGCTTGTTCCTTAAATTTTCTTCATCTAGTCCCTGATGTAACCTATTATAAAGTCTACTATACTGCTTGAATTTTAGTAGTTCTGCTATGAAGTATACTTGACTAGCACTAGATCAATCTATTTTTCATATGAAAATTTTAAGAGGTTAGTAGTCTCATGCAGAAATTTTCTATATAGGTCCAAGTTCTCCTACCTGCATCATTATCTAGTAATAGCTATATTCTGAAACCGAATAATCAGATTCAGTGTTTGAATCTCACAGGGAAAAAGTGTCCCACAGGTATTATATCTCAGAGCCAATTGATTTGCTTTATATTTTTACTCTTCCTGAAGAGACTTTTAAATCCCTTATTGATAAGAAAATGCATTTAATCTTCCAGTTGATGACCTTGTGTGAGGCTTACCATGGAAAATGAAAAAGCAATAAAGTCCATGGTGTTTTATGTAACTTCCACGGCCTACTAAATTAAGTATTATATTTTCACACCATTCTCTATGAAAACAGACATAGTTGCCTGCTTTTTTTTAATCTTAGAAAGACTTTAGTTCTTTCTAAATCCTTTTTAAAAAGTCAGCAAAGCACAACAATCTTAACAAACCGACACAAGTATGTGAGAGAAAGAGAGGGAGAAAGAGAAATCATCAATCTGTCTCTCTGAAATCATTGTTGCTTGTACTGAATTATATATATTTAGACAAATTTCTATGTTATCAGAATTTTCCTTCTTCCTCCCTCACACCATACCCTCAGGACATAGACCATACAGCTTTTAGTCACAAGAAGGATATTAAGGTTTATTTCATACCTGCAACTACTCCTTTTTTCCTGACCAGGGATAAATACTTTCACAGCATTATCTGTTTTCCACAAACATTACCATCTTGATAGAAGGAATGATATGCCTTCAAACTACAAAACCATGAAATAACCCGACTTTAAATTACAGTAAAATACTGTTCACCTCTCCACGAACCTAGAAAGATTAATGAGATGCTGCTGATGGGAATATCTGTGCTACTAGAGGCATAACGGGTCATAATAATTGTTCAAGTAGCCCCTAAAGGATGGACAGTAAAATGTCACAGATGGCTCCCAGAACAAAAGCTCAGCATTTAAACATACCCATCACCGAGACGTCATATTCTATCAGGAGAGTTGCTTCTTGCCCACACTGTTTGAGAATACTCATGGCTTCACTATGAGATGTTCCAACAAGACGAATCCCATCAACGCTGAGCAACCTGTCACCAGGTTTGATTGTGCCCTCTCTGAAAGAAGATTGAAAGAACAGTCAATGTGAATGTATTTTCAAGTGATTGTAAGGTAAGATCTGTGATGGGAAAAAGAACCACATGTCTAAGTAATCTGGAAACTGTCATGTATTGCTTTGGTCACAATACCCTCTCACCTCCAGACACACATGCTCTTACCAGTCTGAACTCTGGAATATCTGAAAAGCACAATGGAGGTAATTCTGTACTTTGGAACAAGGAGGTGTGTGAAAGTAATAAGGGAGCCAGCATGAAATATCTATATCTGTCATATATATAAGGCAGCCAAATAACACTGGTTCCCTGGTCTAATGAAATTAAAAACCAGCTTATATATAAAAGTCTGGAAACTATACCTGGAAGATTCTGAGGCTCATTTTGCTAATTTTCCATTGGAAATGGGTTCCTTAACTGTGAATTAAATGTAGGTCACCTTCAAGATGCTACATAAATTGTACAGGATATATACACTACTTTATGGCCAAGTTCTGAAGTCCCTGAAGCAGATCGAGATGGCAACATAGCAATTACACCTTTGCTGGAAGCAAGGTACAAGATGCTTTAACCACCACACTATTAATATTCAGGATAAAAGCACTACCTCTTCAAAATATGTTGTACTGGTAGCAGTAGGGAATGCCAACCTGCCCTTGTGAATGTTCCTTTATATACTTTAAGTGCTGCATTAACAGAGGGGTAACTACGTAAGCCTAATGTTAAATTTGTCTTTGTAAAGGTTGCTTAACATTTTATTTTGAGTGAGGAGGAAAAAAGCTGACTATATGGGAAGCTGTAATACAATAAACAGCAAATGGCCTTGCTTTTGGGCACTGCGACCAGGGCTGATGAGGGTGAGGGACACGAAGGAAAAGTAGTAACAAATTACTAAGGCCTGGTGGTCCAGAGGGCCCCCCAAGATCTGACTACATTACATATATTTTGTTGTAATAATGTTGTTAATCATTTGTTTTTGACAACAATTCTCAAACTGGATTTCAAAGAAAATCATAATGACATATACAAAATTCTGCATGACAAAATATTATACATTGTAGCCAGCCTATCCTTGTTAAGGGAGATTACAACTAGGGTCCAAATGTGGTAAAGGAAGCCCTGAGAGAGCAAAGGGGTGTAGTATCCCAAATGAGAGTGGGAGGAACAGAATGAGAGAAGTGGGCAACATCAGAAGAAGCCACTGGTAAACGACAATATGGCCAACAATAGCAGTGGAGACTGCAAAGAGACCCAGGAGCAATCTGTTTGCTGCCTCATACAGAAAGTGGAACAGCAGCAATCACATTGTTTCTATACCCTGAACTCACACAAGTAATATCCCAATTCTTTGCCAACTCTTGTGTGTCCAAGAACTGCTCCTGGCTGGTCCAAATTGGCCACCAAGGGCATGTTATGCCCGAGCGAAGAGTGAAATTAAGAAGGACTGGGACTGGCAAGGTTCTGGTTGTGGATGACATTGACTCTGTCTTTCTTCTCGCCTCACAGACTTGAGGAATGTTGAAGGAACAAATTTTTGCAGAGCCCTTTCTTTTTCACCAAGGCCTGAACCTTCATTTGGTGGTCCTTAATGCAGTAGGAAATATTAGTTCCACAATGTCCCCTTCCACACAGCTGAATAAAATCCCACATTATCTGCTTTGAACTGGAATATATGGCAGTGTGGACGCAGATAACCCAATTCAAATAATATATTGTGGGATTTTCTGACTTGATATTCTAGGTAATGTGGCTGTGTGGAAGGGCCCTTCCTTAGAAAGCACTGACATCTATTCTTCTTTACTTGCTCAGTGTCCTTCCTATTTCCTTGCCTGCTCCTAAAAGCGGAACAGCTCACAGGAGGTCCTCCAGAAAGAACAACTTTGTGTTGAGGGCATCTTCAAATAGGGGTGATTCTCCAGTTCTTTTCAAGCTTCTACTGAAGTGAAACTTTGAGGGGAGACTGCTATTTCAATTTTGCCAACTGCACACCATTGTGCTCACTGTTATTTACAGTTTAATATATGATTGCTTCTTCTGATCTAAGGGTTTCTCTTCTTTCAAACTGCTTGCTAGCTTCTTTCTATTCTTTCCTTTAAACAACCTCTTTAAATATATATTAAAGTTTCATTTACTTAATGCCCTTGGTTCATTAGTGTAACTGTCACAAGAGAAAGCTGCCTCCAACATAGGCCTGTCATGCCAATTTTTAAAGGGGAAAAATATGCCAGCAGTTCCATTGTTTCCCTTTCCTAGACAAAAACTGCTGTTTATGTAAAAAAAGAATGATTATTATTTTGCCTTTACCTGTTTCAGGGTAGTAAAGTACATGAAAGGGATGAAAGGGAACTACAAGTGGTTAGTGGTTCCCATGCTGTGGAGCAGTGAGGTTGTGAATCCACTCTAATCTGAAGTTAAGCATGCTATCCAAGGTGCTGAACCTATTCAAGGGATAGGGTCCCACACCTTGGATAGCTCTATTAACATCTGGAGTAAAATATGAAATGGATTCCCAACTCCACTTACATGAGAGCCAGCTGCTGGCACTGTCTGCCTCCCACTATCTGCCTCATGGTAGAGTTGGACTAGTAGTAAGCAGCGCTAGCAGCTATGGAATGAAGCAGAAAAGAAAAAAAAATATGTCTAGACTAAGACATCAATATACTTTTTAAAAATAGGATTTGGTGTAATTTTACCAAATATATAATTGTACTATTATTGTACAACTCTTCCTAGAATACAAAAACGAAATGTGAAATACCTTGAGGCAAAACTACATGAAAATTGCAAGATAACAAACTAAATTTTCAAGCTATAAAGTGTGCTGCATTCCTCTTTAAAGGCCTTTTGAAATAAAGGAACCCCCACTGAAGAAAACAAGCTGGGTCCTTCAATCAAAATTCATACCATGTAGTCTCATGCAATGCCTACTGTTATGACAATGGAAATTACAATTGTACATTTCAGTGCATGAAGCTTGCATGTGTATACTGTCCTTTCTCCGTAGGTGTAAATGTATATGTGTGTGTGTATATATACAGAAGATGAATTGTACCTGTCAGCAGGCCCTCCAGGTCTAACACATGTTATTACAACAGGACGAGATTTATTTCTGTCATCATGTGCTCCACCTAGAAAAGAAAATGAAATAGGCACCTTCTTCTTAACACTTCTTGTACAAAAATCCATTCCCAAACTAATCATGCTAAAAAAAACTGACAGGATCCTCTTCTCCACTTCAATCAAACAGTACAATATGGACCTTTAAAAGGGTTTTCTGAAATAAATTATACAGTAATGCCAGTTTAAAATCTAGAACATTGCATGATGACGTTAATTGTGATTAATTCCTATTAGAATCAGTCAGAAGGTGTGCATTTACAATTCTTAATACAATAATTTTGAGCTTAGAATCTAGAATCTTATGCTGAAAGCTACAATGCAAAATAGCTTGGAGCAAGTCTACCTGAAAAGGTGTCTCTTCCCCTTCAAGCCTGTGTAAACCCCAAGATTTTCTAGAGAACTTCTGCTTCCACCACCTGAGGCATGTTTAACAGGGACATAACCTTGGATAGCTTTGAAATTTTACCCTTCGCCATATTTGTTTCCTCTTTGCAAATGTTACAGATTAACACCTGACTCTAATTCCATTTGGGCAATTTTTTTGGCTTCTTCAGTTGATCGGTCTCCTCACATACTCATAATTTTAACATCAGCTGCTGTTTTTAATTATCTGAGCTAGAGTGCTTTCACATTGGCATGGACTGGTCCATGAGACCACAAAGAGTTGGAAGTGACTGAACGAATAAACAGAGCACTTTCACATGACATAATGATAGTGCTATGATTCCAATTCAACTGTTATGGTTCCATCCTATAGAAATCTGAGGTTTGGAGTTTAGGGATGGATAGTTAGAAATCTCAAAGAGTTCTAGTGCCTCATGAATATTAAAATGGGGGGTGAAGAGCTATAAATGTGCATTGTGAAATGTTCTTGGAATGCTCATTCCTTTTTAATTAAGTCTGTTTTTGATACACTGTCAATAATTTGGTTTATTCTGATGATTTAGCATAATTTTTTTATTTGTTTTGTTTTGCATGTATTCCTGTATGCTTATTTTATTGGCCTTGTCTGAAATATTGTCATCGTTATTAGGCCCTTTGTGGGACAGAGATCAAAGGAGGAATATGTATAGGACCCTAAGAAAGGTGAAACTTCATTATCCTCAACATTTTGTGGACTTTCACTTATTCAACACAAGTCTGAATCTGAAACAGCAGGTATTGTTGGTTTGACCTTTTATTTCATAGTACCTCCCTGAACCCAATTTAGGGTGCGCAATCACAGATATTTTATTCTATACACCGTTGCATTACTTATATGCAGAGATCACAAGCTTTGTTGATGTCAGATAGGATAGGAAAGCAAAAGTAGTATCAACGTAAAAAGGAAGATTAGCCTCAAAACTTTGAGAATCAACCGGAATAGGGAACTTACCTCTAATTACGAATCCAAATGTGTTTCCTTCTTTATGCAAAGTAACTTCCACTGTTCTAAAAATGAGACCTGAACCTTGTACAGCTGAAAGATAAAATATTTTTAATTATAGACTTAACATTAACATTCATATTTACCATACATTATTTTACAATAAAATCAATTATTTACAATTATTTAAAGCAAAAGGATGTTGTTTCACATCCGGAAAAAAAAAAAACAACCTAAACTGCTCAAATACTCCATCTGTAGTAAAAGTATTCTTCTGTAAGAAAACTAACTCAGCTTTCCACACAGCCAGCCATAGTGATCTACAACCTCTGAATCCAAACAATGCCATAACATTATAGTTAAAAACCATGAGTCATATGGGGATCAAAACTGTGTAAAGTCTAAGACACAAAAAGGAGTAATAGCACCCAACAGAAGGGATGTAGAGAAGTCTCGGCATTGAAAAAGGCAATTTTATTTTTCTATTAGCCCAACATGTTTTGGCTTGTAATATTTAATGGCCTTCTTCAGGGGATGATAAAAGATAAAAGAAAGAAATGGTTATTATATATAAATGGCAAAAAAATAACTAGAAGCAAGTTACAGTTTACTATCTCTGTTATGTATACATATATCTTATAAAGAAATATATGTAAAATGTCTCAGTTTTAAACTTACTTAATACAAACCAGAATAATCTTGCTCTCCTATCCTACTTCTAAGAAATGCTCTCCTCCTGGTATGTGGGCAACAGGCTAGAGGTTTTGAGAGGAAATCTCTCTTTCCCATATTTAAACTGGATGTTACACATTCAACTTGCTCTTCCGTGTCAGTGAAAATTTAGTTGGCCGTCAATTGAGGTCAAGAAGGATTATTGAATTTTTGCTCCTAAACTAGATTGGAAAATTTTGATCACTTTTTCTCTGTCAGTAGTAAACTAAGCCTAAGAAGATTTGGCTGGAAGCAGAGCATGTGTTGAGGTTGCTTTTGAAGAGATGGAGGCATGGTCCTCAATGCATTTGGAAGAGATCTGAGAATGAGGCATTCTGTTCCCTAAAAGTCATTCTCCATAAAACAGAGGTGAACTCGTGGCTCTAGACCTTACTATTTTCAAGTCTCTGAATTACCCCACATTTCCCATATTTTCAGCCTCTGAATCTCCAATCTCCATATTTTCACAACCCCCAGTGTAATCCCAGACCTCCCAAATGCTCCTATTTTAATCTTCTCAAAATGGTAGCTGAAAGGGATGTGAGATCACGTCTAGTTGCAATATTGGGAAGGATTCCAGCAAACTAGAAATATTTGGGGCACTGTTGGGATGTTCAAATTGCAGAGGGCTTGTAGGGTAGAAAACCCACCACTACCACATACAGATTTGGGATGGGGGGAGGTGGGACCTCAGCCCAGTGGCTTGGTATACCTGCCTACCACCCAAAATTGCCAAAAGCTGAGTGGCCAGTGACTAGATTCTCACTGTATGTCACAACAAACATATGACAGTCTTTGAAAGGCCAGCAAGATTGTGTGTGGTTTGAACCTGTAATTCCTCAGTTTGGTGACAAAAGTCCAGAACAAGCAATGAAATAATAAAACATTTCCAAGCTGTGTTTGGAGCCTATTTCAACCCAGGACTATTTGTGTGTGGTTACAGTCCCTACCTGTCACACTTTTGCTAGCTGGTGCCATAGGCATTACAAAAACCGTATCATTCAGTCTCATTAAAAACAACACTTGTACAAGGTCAGAAATTCTGAAAACTTACATGAATGGTTACGTTTGTAACTGTAATGTAGCGTGACAGACTCATTTTTCAATTCAGTGGACAAAAACCACACATATATTGAACGTAATATAACAGAGCAAACAGAGTTGTTTGATACAAAATAAATATGTTTAACCTATTAAGCTTGCTGAATGCTCAATTGATTTAGTTAATCAAAATCCCCTAATTCAGATCTCAAAGCTTAATTATTCACAGCATCCACCATATAACACCATAAATAGAGAACTGCAGTTTGGCAGTGTTAATAAACACTCAAATTTAATTTAACCATCAGCACCTAAAACAAAATAGATTTAATTAAATTTGTAATTTAGCACTCAGTGAAATCTACTTGCATCAATGATTTCAAAAACTATGTGCTGGATTCCGCCTTTAATCCTTACAGCTGGATATACTGAAAAATGTGTAGACAATAAGTTCTATCCATTGAAACAGGTCTGGTTCCTGCACTCTGTGTTCTTAGTTGAGGGATTTGTAGATCCATTGGCATTTGTCAGTGTTAAGAATTCACTAGAATCCATCGGTTTAGTCACCTACACCTTCAAATTCAGACAGCAATATTGTCCTAACAAGTAGACTGTCATCAACATTCCCCTTAAGTGGAAGCTGGACAGGAGTAAAAAGATTTTGTAAAAAGGAGCTTCTCTGTTGGATGCTTTATTAAGTGAGATATACCTCTACATAAAAAGCTACAACTTAACCTAATCACATATGAGTTTAACTAATCTATAACAGACCACCAATCAAAGCTTTCAATGGCACCTGTTAACTATCAGCATTCACACATGACTCAGATGATGCGTTATAAGTTACACCTGTTCCGAGTCTTTTGTGTCTTTCGTGTGTTACACTGGTCTTTTTTACTCTGCTGCAGATAAAGTCACTATTCTTGGGATCCAGAAAATATATCAGATATTTCGAATACCATATATCTTTTACTTTGATCCATATCCAAGCCCATACACTTCATACAACAAACTCTTGTTGACTCCAAGGTACTGTTAACTTCCCATTTCAAATTTGGAAAAAGTGACATAACAATCTATAATGCTGTATACGTGTGCAGATGTTTGAAAGCAACTTCTACTCAATGAACTCTTAGAGGTGCTTCAGCAATAGAATCCAGAATTGGCAGAGGACTGAAGTAAATGCACTTTGGGGTTTCTTCCAAATCTTATGATTCTAGCTCAGGAAACACAATTCACAACTGTGTGCCACAGCTATCACTGGCACAGTTCAGCACAACATTTTAAACTCTGAATAACCAGTAAGCTCATTAACATAATGGCATTATACAAACTTGCTTATTACAATGCATATTTCATTACTTACAGACTGGTGGTAACTCATATTCCACTTCCAGCACAACCCGCTCACCAACGTTCTTGAGCAAACTAATGATCTCATCATGGCGAAACTTGGTCAAATTAATTCCATTCACAGATTTGATGTAATCTCCCACATCCAGTTGGTCACTTCTGCAACACAAATCTCTCCTTCAGTGCTTACTAAACAAGTGGCCTTATTTTGAAATGTACAAAGACTGGTGCAAAATAAGGTGATTGTACAGATAATTTTCAAATGATAATAGGACATTGTATTGGAACATTCAGTCTTTATATTGCAAAAAATATTGGGCATATGGAAGCATAGACCAGTTCCCGCTCCTATGAATTGAAGCATAGTAAGTTGTAGGATATTAACTCAAACATACATAACATAGGATTGTCTATTCTGATTCATAGCAGCTTTCTAGGCCTCCTAGAATGCATCTACGATTCTACACTGTTGAAATAATGAAATTTAACATGGCTTTAATTTCCATGGCTCCATGCTATGAAATAATGGGAGTTGTATTTTTACAGGGTCTTTAGCGTTCTCTGCCAAAGAATGCTGATGCCTCATCAAATTACAAATCCCAAGGTTCAACAGCACTAAGCCATGACAGTTGAAGTGGAATCAAACTACATTAATTCTACAGTACAGTTGCACCCTTAGATAGGAGTTTCTCGTATCACTGACTACTGGAAATGTCTATATTTGGAGATATTAAGAATTAACTGAGTCTTTCAATATGTAAAATGTTTTCTTTGTGATTTAGCTATTGGCTCTGCTCATTTAATCAAACACATTTTGGTAAAATATGAAGAAAGTACCCCCATCACTTACAAACCACTTTCTCCTCAAAAATGGGAGTCAATTAAATTAATGGATCACATGTAGGAAAAGTTGTCTCTTAAGTGATTTAGCTACAATATGATCAAATTAATTGTGATTTCATTAACATTCAATTACTTGGCTTATCCAGGTTTTTTAGTTCTTAGTAGTAGAACATTTTCCATACAGTCATTAAATACACCTTAGTTTAAAAATATATTTTAAGCTATGAAATATTTCTCAGTGCTAGCTATAATTTGTTAAAAGGATTCAGAGGAAATTATCTTCAAATGACCTTAGAACACAATACATTAATTTCAAATGCATGTTGCTCAAAAGAAGTTGGCACTAGAATATTTCCTTCTGTGTCTCTGTAGAGCTAGACCAACTTATAGGAATTGACTGACCCAATAATTCATTTAGTCAGCTTTGTGCAAGTTATCACATTAAGTTGTGCCATTTGGCTTGGGAAATGTTTACCTAGCAGCGATTCCTCCTTGACGAAGGTTAGACACTCTTGGTTTTCCATCTTTGTCAATGCCACCAGACACTGTAAGCCCCAAAGTAGTGCCTTCTTTCTTCATTAATTCCACTATTGTTGAGCCCTTGAATTCCTCTGTTGAAAGAGAATGACAATCAATGTAAAACTTTTAAATAGTATCTAAGCTGTTAGTGTTTATTTGTTTGTTGTTTTAGTAAAAGAACAAATAGTACTAGAAAAGCTTGCTTGGTTTGCTTAGGATCAATATCATTCCACACAGCAAAAGGCACCATTAGCTGATAAAGTATTTCTTTACTGGACCATAGATTACAAATAGTGAAGAAGATTCTAGGCCACAGACATGTATTCTGTAATAAATGTTTTAGTTTTTAAAGTGCTACCTGACTATTTGTTTCCATTGGTATAATTCTGGATACTCTAAAAGTTGTTGTGTGTCTTAAGATGTTTTTAACTAATGGCGACCCTAAGGCAAACCTGTCATGGGGTTCTCTTGGCATGATTTGTTTGGAGAAGGGATGGCTAAGATAGTGTGACTTGCCTGAAGTAATAGGCATCTATGGCTGAGCAGGGATTTGGACCACTGTCACTAAAATAATAGTCCAGTGTTCAAACCACTATACCACACTGGCTATGTCTTAAAAGACTTAGAACTAATTCTTCTGTTAGAAATTCAGTCCTACAGCTGTAAGAAGCAGAAAGATGATTTAGCTCTGTTACCAGATCAGAAATCTGTCTCCCTTGTGCAAAGCTTGCCAAAAGGAAAAGCTTGTATCTTAAGACCACAATCCAGCATAGAGCTAAATGTACTTAAGCCTACTGAACTCAGTGAATGTAAGTGTGCTTAACTCTGGATTTGACTATGACCCTAGAATTTACCATCTGGGTTTGGAGTACCTGGCAGTTTATGATATGAAATATCTCCCTGACAAAAATTAAAATACTGTCATATAATTCATTTGGACAATGATTTTCTTCATGAATTGTATCTAAAGCAAATGTATTCTTAGCTAGACCTTTGTATTTTAGCACTTTGAAATCATTAAAGTCCCACTTGTTTTAAACTATAATGTGCATGTTGATGGTTAATTTGATGTTCTGTCCCCATTAGAAGGGTTTCTAAATCGGGAATGGAAAATTTTCTGGGTTTCCAATTTCCACCCTTCCTCACCAATGGCCTATGATGGTTAAGGCAGATAGGGATTGCAGAATGAAATCTGCTAACATGTTTTATCTTATTGATGCACTTCTGAAGATGTTTATTCTGATGCAAATCCTTTTGCATTTGAAAGACTTCATTCCAGGATAACCAAGAGAGGATTTATCCTTGCAGAAATCTTTTAACATGTATAATACACATCTGCATTTATTCAGTTACATATGTGATTATAGAGATGGTAATAACACATGGAAAGCACCACTTTCAGAAGCACAGATGCAATGTATGTGCTATGAGGAGAATAGTTGTTTGGATCTAGGCTCTAAACCTGGATCCCTAAACATGCTTACTAAATTGTGAGCTCCATTCAAGAAGGAGGAGTCTATCTGAATTTTTTAAGGATAGACTTTTATGAAACTGCACTTTTTTTAGTCATGTTTAAGAAAATGAATATTAGAGTAAATAGACAATCTATTTGTTGTTGTGTGCATTTAGCCATTTCTGGCTTACGGCAACTGTATCACAGAGTGAAGGTTGAGTAGGCAATTAACCTGGTCTCCAGAGTCATGATTCAACACTCAAACCACTACAAAAAATGCAAATTGTTATGAAATGTATGTAGTAGGAAATATGTGCATCTGTTAGAATCTGAGAACTGCACATATGAACTTAACAGCAAGGATTTTTCAAGCTGGCACCCTTGTGCTCACGTCCTTTCTTTTCTCTTAACAGGTTTGGTAAGAAATGACAAAAGAAATTGAATCTTGGTGTCCTTGAAATTCTCTGTGATAAACCAGACTCACTAAATTCTTATTTTGTTAGTTTTTCTGCAACGTTTTCATCTTCACTGTGAACAACCACATCTGTTTCTTCATTAGAGCTACTCTAGGGAAGCATTAATAACCCCTGCTTAAGACTGCAATCCTATACACTCTTATGTGGAAGTAAGTCTTATTTATATCTGTTGCACTTACTTCTGAAAAAATAAAGACAAGGTGAGGATATTCACATGAAGTTTGCTTCTAAAATACTGCTATAACACCAGTGTACAAGAGGGAGTCAATGTAATAATCTCATCTGTAGCTCACTGTGGTATCTACTTATATTTATGTTCAGAAGTAGCACACCATGCAATTGTCTGTCAAAGAAAGAGAGATGCTCCATAGTAAAAGAGTAAGGATGACATGGCAGAATCAATCTTTCAAATGCACAGGTTTTCACATTTCCCCATATGACACATTTACAAAGCTAAAAGGATGTTACGACCTTTCCCACCTTGTCCATCACATTTATATTGTTTTGTTCCTTGATGGAATGACAATGGCGAGAATGACAACAACAACAATGATGCTGACAACAATGATTTTAGATTAGAGTTACCATGAAAAGAACAAGCAACTTCACGAATGTAATCTTTCCTCCATGGAGAGGTAGTTAGACCAAAAGATGTCTGAATCGATACAGCTACTTTGAAAATTGAGGGGGGGGGGTCTCAAGTATCCCCCCACTTCTGTTGTAATGTTTTAATTTGGAGGACTTGTAGGCCCCATCTATTGAACAACACAGCTATCACCACATCTGAAGTCAGAACATTCAAAGTGACACACTACAACAAGAATGGGAAATAACCTCAAGACTGCCAAGGGTTTTTTTTTATGAGTCTGTGTTTGTAGAAATCTGTCCTTATCCTATCCATTTCTCTTTTCTAAAATCCAGCTACTCTGCTGTTCTCAGTCTGTACACATTTATTGTTGAGTGCCTTCAAATAGTTTTTAACTTATAATGATCCTTATGAAAATCTACCATGGGTATTTTCTGGGTCAGAGAGCATGCAACTCAACCAAGGACCATGGCTGAGTGCAGAATTGAACCCTGGTCTCCAGAGCCACATCCAACACTCAAACCACTGAACCATGCTGGCTCTCTGTACATATTTACAAAACATTTTATCTATCCACTTTTTACTTCTTTATTGCACAACTGTCCTAATGTCACATGCAATCACAACTGTGAAAGCTAAGAAACTTGTAAAACTTTGTGAATGTGGTAGAATTCTTTCTCTCCTATCTTATTTTTTTCTGACAAGATTCCACAACTTTTTTTTATACCAATTCAGTTTTCTGATTTGAAATAAAACCCTTGTCTTTAAAACCCTGGGACCTATTGCAACTTTGCTCCTCTTTGATCCAGTGCTTGGAAAACATCCCATAACATACAAACATTGCGTATCTCAGGTTATAGGTTGGCTCTCTTGCTTGTTTATTTATTTTTAACATGTTGTAGCTGGAAATACTGCAGGTCCTGAGAATAAGCCCACAAATTGATATAGTAGTAGTACTGTATTATTCATATAGTGGCGTATTAAGCATACTAGGACAGCATTCTAAATATCTCAGTAGTATTATATAATTTTTGTTTTGGTCTGGGATGTATTTGTGTGTTTTTTTAACCTGAAAGCACGATATTTTATTGAAAAACCTCACATAATTCCAGTATAGAAATAAATTTATGGTCTAAAAACATTCAGGGAGATAGACCAAAAGACACATTTCAGGAAAAAAGATGGTATTCTCTAGCAAACCATACTCAATGCAGATAGTAATTTTCTTCCAAAGATAAAGTTATTTTCCACCAAAGAGAACACAGATAAAGAGTATTTTCTAGCTTGGAAAGCATTATGTGTTCACTTGGAAAAGGAAAAATATATTAACCAAGCAAATGTCATGAGAGAAAACTTAAATTATGATTCTTTTCTACATAGGTCTGATGCTATATCAACTAATATTTGATTATAAGACCAGACAAATAGTATGTCTGGGATTTTAATTCTTTGAATTCAAGGCAGGAATGTAACCAAGAGGTGAAAATGAGGGCATAACCCTCCCCAAATACGAATTCTTCCTCCAAATGAAATCTTCCTTCAGTCACCAAATTTATAGCATTGCAGTGAGTAAGAAACTGAAAATTGTTCATATATATGACTTTTATATTTGTTCTGTTCACCTTCCCTTGGTTATTTGCTTGCCCCTTTCTTTTGGAAGCCTAAACCGTCTTTCAAATGAAAATCTGATTATTTAAATTACTGTAATATTAGGAATTTGGGTACTGAAGACAAATTTCATTTAGAATGCAATTTCCTCTTGCTTTGGTTTTTTCCCTGATTCAAGATTTAAAGGTTTGTAGGAAGTCACCTTTAATCAAGTCAGGATGCTGTCCTACCCAATTCAAATGCAAAAAGTGTGTGGTTATAGGGCACAGGTGTTAAACGCAAGGAGCGTGAATCCATCATTTTATGTGGCCAGTCTTTCAATGCCAGGAAAACACAATTACATTTATACAGTCTTACAATGACAACTTGCTCTTTGGATCTGGTTCCATATTCAGGCATTGGCAAACTTTGGCCCTCAAGGTGTTTTGGACTTCAGCTCCCAAAAATCCCAGCTAGCTTACCGGCTATTAGGAATTGTGGGAGTTGAAGTCCAAAACATCTGGAGGGCCAAAGTCTGCCCATGGCTAATGATGTGCAGAAGCTTTCCAGGATTTCATCTAGGGCAGTGGTTCTCAACCTGGGGGTCACCAGATGTTTTTGGCCTTCAACTCCCAGAAAGCCTAACAGCTGGTAAACTGGTAAACAGCTGGTAAACAGCCAAAAACACCTGGGGACCCCAAGTTGAGAACCACTGATCTGGGGACACCCCTCAGCCCTGTGGAAATTGAAATTGACCTTCCTCCTACACATTTTGTGCTTGCCTTTCAGTACTTTTATTTATTTACTAAGAAAAAAAGGTTGATTAAAATTCCTTAGAATACTTCGAAATAAAACAAAAGTTAATGTACATTAAAAGAATCTCAGAATTTCTAAAGATCCTAGTAACCTATCAAATTTTTTAATGTAGAAGGGTTTGTCACTCAAATATGTTCAAAGACATTTATAAATACTGTAGGGAGAAAAATCTGGAATGTAGGTTTTTTCACCTGTGTTTATCAGTCAGTCTCTTCATTTGTCCCCTGAAATTTGATATATGTATACTGAACTAATGACAGCGAAAAACACAGATGGGCGCATTCATTTGTACAAATTGATTTACTATCCAGACAGATATGATCACCGAACAAAGCACTTGGTATTAAAGATGTCTTTCTCATCAACTTAACTAAGAAATCGTAGTGGCTATGACATTGAAATGCCTATCAAACAATAAATATTGCCCCCTGCTCTCTGACACACACACATATTTGCACAAACAAACTTCCAATAATGTACAACTAGGATAAAAGGTAAGAACTGAGCCTATCTGGCACCACTGCTATTATATCCAGTTAATTCCAAGGATCTGTCTTTAACTCTGTCTTTTAAGTACCAAAACTGCAAGTTGCTTCTCGTGTGAGATAATTGGCCATCTGCAAGGACATTCCTCAGGGGACGCCCGGATGTTTGATGTTTGATCATCCTTGTGGGAGGCTTTTGTCATGTCCCCACATGGGGAGGTGGAGCTGACAGAGGGAGTTCACCCGCTCTCCCCGGATTCAAACAGCTGACCTGTCAGTCAGCAATCCTGCCTGCAAAAGGGTTTAACCCACTGCACCACTAGGGGCTCCTTCCCAAATAGTTGATTTTTATAAAAGAAAATGAGAATACAGTTGATTACAGGGTAGCAACATTTATTTTCTACTCCACATGAATATGCAGTGATTCACTGAAAGCACAGCCAATTTTAAGATGTCTTTCAGAATGGAGGGAGGAGGAAAAGGAGGAGATTTAGAAGGTCAGACACTGAATATTTAATCCTAATTTCCTCACTCAAAAAATTCATTCCACTTGAACTTGCTTTCCCCAAGTCTTGTAACATGCCTCTCTTCTTGCAATTCTAGCATTTAATATGCAAATGAAAATCCGCCAGTACTCTTGTGGGGCCATTCTGCTTAGAATAGAAAAATATTTCCATGCACCAAAGACACAACAATTCTCCTTTAATAAGCAGAAATTTTGATGGTACCTGGTCAGCCTACCCACCAATATTTCATAGATGAAAACCAAGACACATGTGGCCGAGCAATATTCGAGTGTGATCAATTTGGCAAAAGTTATTAATAAGGGAGAATACACAAGCTAAGTGAGGCTACAGCAGTTTGCTTTTTTCCTGAGCTTAATAGGAAAGACAAGACTCTGTCCCTTCTGCTCTTTTTTCATTAACAAACTTAGATGAGTGCAAACCTTTGCACTTTGTACATAGCTTACAGTGGCTGAATCAAGCAGAGGTGGAAAAAAGCAGGAGGAGGGGGAGAGTCAAATTGGAACATTTTAAAAGCACCCCCAAAATTAAGATGAAAAGTGATTAATTGGGACTGTCCCTACAGAATCAGGACAGCTGGAGGGTATGAATCAAGTGAGATTTACTGAACTATTTGGACCTGCCATCTTTTCCCCACATGTGCACACATTTTCATTTTAAGTTAATGTTTATGTATACTATCAATGATCTTTAAAACGATTGTAAGCCAAACATGATGAATTTCTATTGATTTTCATTTGTGTGCTCAGGGCAAATGCTCCTCTGTGATACAAAGCATACACAACACAATATAAAAAAAGGTTACATTTTTTTGGTTATAGCTGTAAATAAGGTTGTTCAAATAACATGGGTCACAAATCCTGACCAACCTGCCTGTTGGTCTATTAGCCCAGTGTTTTAGCTCACTGACAGAACTCTTGAGATGACAGGAAAGGAACCGCATGTCCCCATGTCCCCAAGTGAAAGCCTCTGCTGCCATCAAGAGGTGCCACAAAGGCATGTGACCCCGAGGCTAAGGCCAGACTTCCTTCCATTACTCATACCCTGAGTCCTGTAAGGGGACCTCCTTACTGCTACCAAAACCTAAGGGATACTGCTAACCCATGCCAAAAGCAACTCAAAGTTGTGAAAGAAGATTTTTGACTTTATCACATGGGTTTTCAGACCAGTCATAGGATGCTAAAAGCACAGTTCCTCGATGGAGTCCCCTGGATCCCATCAAACGACACATAGCTGCTTCCAACAGGGCTCCATCCAGGAACTCTGTTCTCAATGTCCTATGGTGGAGCAAGGAGAACTCGGGAGGTTTCCTGTGTTCTCATTGCTAGCAATGGGGATAGCGTGGGGAAGCTGGGCAACGACGATTTACCCCATGTGATGAGGAAGGCGACACTACAAATGATGTGGGGCATAAAGCGACAGGTTCCCCACTGCCACAATGCCCAGTGCACACACACACCCCAGGCACCCAAGGTAACCAAATGGGATGAGATCTGTAGTATCACATGAATTCATTGATACACAGGGAGAATGTACAGAATGGTGCTCTGCAAGTGACTGCTAAGAGCTCACTTGGGCAGTTGCTTAAATACATACAGGATGCTACAGAATTTTCTATTAGGTTGTTGGGTGGAGGGGATGGGACTGAGGAGTAACACACAAGTCAAGGAAGGCTTAATAATAATAAATTTATTTTTGTATGCCGCCTCCATCTCCCCAGCTGGGGACTCGGGGCGGCTCACACGGGGATCAAGCCCAATATAACCACATAAAATCATAAAATAACAATTTAGACATCAGACAACACAATTTAAAAATAATTTAAACAAGTCATAGTTAAAATCGACATAGTTAAAATGTTAAACAATCATCCAGGCATTAAAGGTCCAATATAGGATAACATCTGGGCGATAATCAAAACTGATTTAGGGAGTGTCGATTACAAATAGGACATACATCAAATAGATATAACAGGTAGGGAAGTTAAATCTGAATGGGAATCAAACTAAAAAGTAAGCAGGGCAAGTTTCAGTGTAGATATGGACCAGGTTATAACGGACTTGTCTACTCAAAAGCACAACAGAACAGCCATGTTTTTAATTGCTTCCGGAAGACAGTAAGGGTTGGTGCTAACCTAATCTCCCTGGGAATTCCAGAGCTAGGGAGCCACCGCAGATAAGGCTCTCTCCCGCGTCCCCACCAACCGCATTTGCGAAGGGGGAGGAAGCGAGAGAAGACTTAAGGGACTCACCAGTCAGAAAGCTAGATGGAAACACTAGCTTCTGTCTCCAACAAAAACAGAAAGAGGCACAGATATTTCCCAATGCTGCCTAGAAACAATTTAGTCCGGTGCCACTTTGTGACTAAACCATATAATGGCATTACCCATACTATATCTAATCACCATATATGAGAAGCAAAGGGTCAATCAATATTTATTGTTCATCACATTTTTCAACATATTTAACAACGTTTAATAAAAACATTGGATCAAGAAAAAACCAGACTTAAAATGGAAAACACTGAAAATTAGAAATAAAGAGACAGAAAGAAGAAAATAAATACCTCTAAATTAGTTACATTGCCAGGAAGATCAACAGTAACACACTGCCAAAGTCCACATGACAAGTACAGATGAAATTAATTAATACAGGCTGGGATTATCGTTTCAAGATTAACTTTAGGAATACAATAACTAAGTTTAGAGGGTTAGCGGAAATTAGATACATCTTAGGCATGTCGACCAAATTGGATAGTTAGCGAAGTCAGCAATAAAAGTCCCTCTCTCTCAATTTATCACTGGGCAAAATAGATGTCTACATGGAAATAATACATCTTGGGTCATTTATTACATGGTTGAAACAATCATCTGTCTGTCTTGTGTAGTAAAAGATTCTACCCACAGAATCTACATAACATGAGGTAGCTGTGGAAACATTTTGTAATGTGTTTGTGCAGGCTGAATTATATTAATAATAGTTGTTTATATGATGGAAATGAACATCATTTGCAAAGAACATCATTAGTAAAATGGGGAAATAGCCTGTTTTATTGCCTTTTTTATTATAGCCATTTTCCTATGGCACAGTTAAATGGAAGTGTATTACACCTGTTCACATCACTTTTAATGTCTTTGAGTGAATCCTGATTTATTTCTGAAACAGCTGAAATCTTTGATTCGATTTTTATGCTTAATCAACTCATTAAAATGGTGAATAGCTTTTTATATAATTCACAGGGGTATTGTTTTCTGACACTCTACTTCCTTTTTTTTAATGATAACTTTCATGCTTCTGTACTTCCAAGTTACATATGATTTTGAGTTTTACATTAAAAATATATCTTTATCTCATGCCACTGGTGGGGTTTGGTTCCAGGATCCCCATCCCCCTCTAATCAAAATCTATGGATGCTCAAGTCCATGTAAAATGATATATAAAATGGCAAAATCAAGACTTGCTTTTTGGATTTAAAAAATCAAGTTTTTGATAACTGAATCTGTGGTTACATAATCTGTGGAAAAGGAGAGCTGACTGTATTCCATCCTCCTTATGTTGCAAGACTATAACATTCAGTAGCCTGAGTCAGCATAGCCATGATGAGGAATGATGAGAGGTGCAGTTCAACATCAAATTAATTTAATGGTATACTCACTGATGACAATTTTTTAGGCTTTTGTCTTTCTTGCATCATATCTAATTATTTATATCATTTAGCCTGACAAGGATTTCTGGGGAACCTGAAAGTTAGTATTTTCATGGAGTCTTGGTTAGTCCCATAAAAGTCCCTGGCCAAGTCTGGATTCTTCCCGCCTACCCTATTGTTATTTGAACCAGCACTGCTACTTTTGTTTAATTTTTTAAAAAACACTTTGAAACTGGTCATTCTACTTCTTACTGTTAGCGCAGCAAGATTATAGAGTACTCAGCATCTCCACAGCCTATAGAAATCTCTTTGTTGGGTCTATTTAATAAATGTCTTCCATTTAATTTCTGATGTGGCAGTCAAGACTCCCCCATGTAAAGCCAATTTGGGGCCAATTCACATGACCAGCTTAATGTGGTAACTTATCAAGTGATAAGCTTATCTGACTTAGCTTTCTTACAACTGAGGAGCACTGCATTTGTGTGATAAGGTTCTATCTGTGACAAGCTATTGTACTAGTTATCACATAAAAAGCACAGTGTGCAAATGGAGGTAGCATGTCATTAGATCGGATCAATTTCTAATGCGTCCTGACTTATTTCATACTAGTGGCAAACAGGGGAAAAGCTGCTACCAATCAGCAATATAGTATTAACCTTAATTTGCAAAGATTAGAAATGTTAATATGAGATTTAAAGGGGTTGTGGTGGGCGAATAGGTACTTGGTTCACATAACACACACACACACACTATACGTAATACTCTTTTTTCTAAAAATATCATTTTCCCAGTAATGTTCCACAAAAGCATTAGAAGATTCTTCTCTATACATTTTGCATCTAAATTGTACACCTGTCTTTATAAAACTTCAGTTCTGAGCTATTATCATATTTTAAGTCAAATGGAAAAAGTCAGGCCCAACCCTAAATCTCAGTTCGTTGGGTTTGACAGAACAGCCACCTGAAAATAACAGTAGAATGTACACTGAATATAATGTCTTTTATAGTTATTGGTTGTGGAGAATGTATATATCAGAGGCCTTTAAGAACAAGCACATGGAAATGATCAAGCAGCATTTTAAAGCATTTATTTTCCAGCATTTCCCACCCTGTAAATTATACTTCTCATCTATATCAGCAGTTAATCACAGATTCTTGAAGCCCTGCAGGTGGATTCTGAAGCTCAGCCACATGTAATGAAAATAGGATATTACCAAATGCCCTTTGTGAAACTTCTAACATTTCCAGCTGTATAATTAAACAGAGTTCTTGAATACCTTCAAGTCATTTCCAAATTAAAGTGACCCTAAGGTTATTCTATAACAAGGTTTTCTTGGCAAAAAGAATTTCAGGGTGTTTGCCACTTTCTTTGTTTGAGCTGAGAGAGTATGACCTGTTCAACTGGATTTCAATAACTGAGTGCGCTTTCAAACCCTGGATTCCTAAAGTCCTAAAGCATAATTCAAATCACTAAACCACACTGGCTCATAACCGAATTTGGTACTACAATGAAAAGAAATGTTGATGGACTTCAACACTGATGGACTTCAACATGGACTTCAGAGAGGTTTGCCATTGATCTGGTTGAATGAATGCATGATCAAGTTCTGAATGTGAAGCTAAGTGATTACCTTAAAAGGAGAACATTTGATAAATGCATCAAAGGTTCACAGTAACCTTTCATTGACTTGACTATAACACGAAGGCATTAAAGCAGTGTTTCTCAATCTGGGGGTCAGGACCCTAGGGAGGTCGCAAGGGGGGTTTCAGAGGGGTCACTAAGATGATCAGAAAACACATATTTCTGATGGTCTTAGGAACCCAAATCCCTCCATGGGGGTTCTGTGTGGGAAGTTTGGCCTAATGTTTGTGGGGTTCAAGAGTCAATGCCCACAGCCCATCAAACCCTTCCAGTATTTCCTGTTGGTCATGGGAGTTCTGTGAGTGAAGTCTAGTTCAATTCCATCATTGGTGGAGTTCAGAATATTCTTTGATTGTAGGTGAACTATAAATCCCAGCAACTAGAACTCCCAAATGACAAAATCAATCCCCCCAACCCCATCAGTATTCATATTTGGGTGTATTGGGCATTTGTGCCAAATTTTATCCAGTAAATGGAAATACATCCTGTATATCAGATATTTACATTACAATTCATAACAGTAGCAAAATTACAGTTATGAAGTAGCAACAAAAATAATTTTATGGTTGGGAGGTCACCACACCATGAGGAACTGTATTAAGGGGTCATGGCATTAGGAGAGTTGAGAACCACTGCACTATAGCCATCAAATCACAAATACCACATCCTCCTATAAACAATCACTGAGGAACACACATGACAAATCTTTGTGTCTTCAAAGGCCAGGAGATCTTGATTAGAAGGGAAGACCTAACATTTATTCTTTCTAACAGGAACTCCAAACAAGGAGTTTTATTCCTATTAACAAGGCCAATGCCTACAAAAAAATACCGAATAATTAGCATATACTGGAAAGAGTTGGCTCTCCTGCAAACAGAACACTTTTCCCTTGCTATCATTAAGTATTACATTCATAATCTTTTTAAAAGAATGTCTCTGGAGATTAAAATATACATTTGGTCTACCGCCAAGTTGAAAAACATGAAGTCTCAATTTAAAAGTCTCAGAGAATCACGTTAATTACAATTTTAATGGAAGTTTTTTTTAAAAAAAGAAGAAGCCGAAAAGCTTCTGAAGATGAAATGGTTTATTAAAAAAACATTAAAACCAATTTTAAATAAAATCAAAATCCAATAGAACAAAGTAGTCCATCCCATTAAGATTCGGTAGTGTGTTAAATCATCCCCAACTATGACACCAGATATTCCAATCTAATAATTCAGAATTTGTTGATCTGAGTTGGATTTGTATTGGAAATTCCTCTGCAATGTTAGAAGAAAATAAAATTATTTTATGTATTTCCAATATCTCTTTTGCTTCATGTCTTTGGCAGTACTAGATTTTGAGAGGTTCTTGGGCAAGATGGCAGCAATGGGTCTCCTTGAAAAGGTGAAGGGTGCTATATATCTGTTAGATGTCACACTGAGCTATCCTTTTACAAAATCTCCCTTTTCCTAACAGAGAACCACCTTACATAACTAAAGTAAACAAAGGACGATACTCTTCTGTTCCTTTTAGCTCATCCTGTCCTGTCTTAAAAAGCATACTCAAGCTAGGTCAATGCTATAAAAGTATCACCACAAAGGCTTTTTGGTAAGGTCTGCAGCCCAGTTGGAAGGGTGCCCAGCAGCAGCGCAGAAACAGCAGAATAAATATTAGGTTTTGTTAATACATTTTATGATCCCATCCCTATTTTATGAACCTTCCAAAGAACTTTGATTTCAGTGTGGTGTTGATGCTATAGGTCATTTTATCATGTTCAGAGTGTTTTGATCTCGCTATATATTTTTGATAGCATCAAGCTTTTTCTATAAAGTAGGATTTGGAGGAAGGAACATCAATGGTTTAAAATAGGCAGATGACACCATACTGTTAACATAAAAAAGCAAAGATATGGAATTATTATTGAAGAAAGTCAAGGCATAAAGTGCAAATAAAATATTAGAAAACAAGGTACAGTTCCTTTATCTGGGCAGAGGCCAATAAGGGCGCTAGACAGAGAAGGACAGTCTATTTTATGGGGGTTTTGAAGAGGTAAAACCATTCCCCCTGTTTTCCTGTTATTCTTTCCCACCCATGTCGCCATCATAGAAACAACCCTTGTTTATGAAATGGGAAATGGGGAGAGGGAATAACCAGTAAAAATGGGAGAATGGTTTTCCTCCTTCATTTCCCTTCCATCCATAAAATGGACTATCTTTCTCTGTCTAGGTCCCCTTTTGGAGTGTGCCTGAATAATGAAACAGTACTGAAAACAAAAATAAAAACCACAGATTAATTACATAACTTCAAAATAGACAATGAAAAAATTGAAACAGTTCAAAATTTTCAATGCCTTGGCTCAATCATCAATCATAGTGGAGACTGGGGTCAAGAAATCAGAAGATCAGAACTTGGATAGCAGCTATGAAGGAACAACAACAACAACAACAAATCTTTATTTGTATCCTGATTTTCTCCCTAAACGGGATCTATAGTGGCTCACAACATTATATAAAAGACAATACAAAGCAATATACAGATGTAAAACAATAACTTATAAAACAAATTTACAATCAGAAATAAATAAACATTTTAAAAACATTTATATAATACAGTTATTGCAAGCTACTCAACAAGACAGATGGTAATGTTAGCGCAACTCAATAAAAGTTAGCCTTCCTCTCATTACAGCGAAGTGTCTTCATCAAACGCTTGTGCAAACAGGAAGGCCTTTAGCTGCTTTTTAAAAGATGTCAGTGAGAGGGCTGTTTCAACCTCCTTGGGGAGGGAGTCCCAAAGAGTTGGAGCGGCCACCAAGAAGGCCCTCTGTCTCATCGCCAAACCACATTTGCATGGGTAGCGGCAGCGAGAGGAAGGCCTCACTAGAAGATCTTAACGTTCGGGCAGGTTGGTATGAGGAGCTGCAGTCAGATAGGTAAGTGGGACCTGAACTTGTCAAGATCCCAAAATGTACAAATATATAATTAATACTAAAGTTAGGATGAACATTGCTATGGTATTTCCAATATCTATTTATGGCTGTGTAGCTGGACAGTGAAGAAAGCTGATAAAAACGAAACCAACTAATCTGAAATGTTGTGCTGGAAAAGAATTTTGTGGATACTGTAGACTGCTAAAAAGACAAATAAATGGGTCCTAGTACAAATCATCCCTGAACTTTCCTTGGAAACCAAAATTACTAAATTGAAGTTGTCATACTTTGGCCATATCATGAGAAGGCATAACTCAGTAGAAAGGACAGTAATGCCTGGTAAGAGAGAAGGTAGTATGAAAGAAGAATACTACATTACATATGAATAGACTCAAACAACGAAGCTGGATCTGAGTCCACAAGATGTGACTGTTGTGGATAGGATGATTTGCTTGTCTATAACTCATAGGGTTGCCATAAGTCTAAATTGTCTTGAAAATAACCAGTAGAACAACAAGCAGCCTTTCCATCAAAATAGGAAGAGAAGGAACCTGTTTGCTGGAGGAAAACAGGAACAACATAATGGGGATTAACCAATACCTTATGTGGGAGTGGGGAATCTAGTTCTCTAAGTACCTCTGGGGGTTTCCCGAAAGAACTTGTATATCCCGCAACATTCTTTTATATGATCATTTTTAGGTATACAAATACAGGTTACCCTATTTCAGAAACTTGCAGTTAGAAGGATAGACAGTAGACACAGAATTGGTATAGAAGAGGGAGTGCCTCCTATAAGTCATTGAACAACGTGACTCTCATATTACATCCACTACTATTAATTACACTCATATCTTAAAGAATAGTGGTTTTGGTGATGGCAGCTCATCAGCAGTTCAGGCAATTTATAAATAATGTCATATCATCTCATTATAGTGTATATAGTCAATAAAGGGAGAGCAAGGTACCTTTAGCCAGATGTGCTTATATTTATTTAATCATTCAGAGCATCACTGCATTATTATTTCTTCCCTCAACATAAGGCACTTTTTCATTTATAGTACTTTTTGAAAGTAGTGATAACCATAATACTTTCCAAATACAAGATCAAAGGAATTTTCTGGAAATATTAACAAATTATGGAAAATAGTTTTTAAGAGTGAAAAAGGAGTTAAGTTGAGTATGACCTTCTTGAAGGCTGGAAAATGCAAAGTCTAAATTATGCTACCTTTACAGAAAAGATTTGGAATAACTGCATTAGAATAGGCTGGTATATTGCATAAACATAGTATATAGCCTTTGGCTGTCAAAAATCTAGAAATGAGGAAAGCTGCACTGAATAAACACAATCAGCAGAGTTAATGATCTTGTTTATCACGGAACTTGAAGAACTTCTAATTTCCTGTTCTACACAAACTTTTCTCCTAGTACCATTCTAAACAAATTTTCATCAGTGCTGATACGTGAAAAAACAATTTGTTGAGAGACATAATTCATTGTTCGTTATCAACTCTTGCTTTTTATATGCTTGAGTTTCACTGATACCACCAGCAAAGGATACTAATATCAATTAAATAAATGTTTTGATATAAGCTGACCCATTTGGAGGTGGGAAGAGGGGAAGGAATGGGGGGTTTTCAAGGTGAAACTAATGTTCTATATTGAAAAGGGAAGTACAAACTAAATCTGTAACTTAGGTACAAAAACTGTAGTCACCTACATTGATTCATAGAATGTCAAGGTTTGTACTAGGATGTACTGTTAGCTGTATGATCCTTGTGGGATACCACATAGCAGCTTTTTTTTTGTGGAGCAGCTACCCCAAGCACCACCAGCTGGAACATGCCTGAGAAGTACAACTGGAACCACTGGAGCACAGTGCCTCTGATACCCAGCACACCCAGGCATTCCAGAAGGATACCATAGTTGATGATATCAAAAGCCGCAGAGAGGTTTAGAGGCACCAACAGGGACACACTCCCCTTGTCGATGTTGAGATGGAGATCATCCACTCAGATGACCATAGCAGTCTCAACTCCATATCTTGCTCTGAAGCCGGTTTGAAATGGGTCAAGGAAAAAGACCCATTTCAAAAGGGCCCATTTCTAAAAAAGATCAAGTCAGGAGCTACTGTGGTTTTTAGTTTTGAATAGATTTTTGCGGATTTTAACTGAATTTTTCAATATCAATGATATTTAATTCTGTTTTAATGTTTGTAGACTTTAAACTGTATTGAAATATTTTTAGTATAAGACACTTTGAATCTCCTTGTGGAGAGAGAAATTGGGGTATAAGTAAACATAATAATAGTAATCATCATAATATTTTTGTGGCTCCAGAAAACAGCCTTCTTCTCAGTCCAAATTGGCTGGTTTAGAGATGAACCTTTCTAGATTTTATAACTTTTAGGGGAGATTGGAGGAGGCTCAAGGAAAGGGCTTTCTCATTTGTTCTCAGTTTGTTTAACATGGTATTCCACTCTTGTGATCAGTTGCTGCTTTCAGGAAGGATGTGTAGCTGGCCACATCTTCTTGAGCTGTTTTTAAAAAACACATATAAAAGGATACCTCCATTAACAAAGCCTCCGACAAAGAAGGTTTTTTTACAAAGTCTTTTCGTGAAAGCCTATCCCAGTAGCTATCATGTTACTCTAATTTCCATTCTTCTGGTCTGGGATTAGGAATTTAGAGAGCAGCATTTAGAAATTTCAGCCAGAGAGCTCCACTGTTGCACCAACCTACAAGTCCCATGATTCCATAGGACAGAACAATAGCAGTTACACATTCTATTACAGGAAATATGCCCTCCATCAATATTTTCAAGGAGCTCTTCTAGTTCTTCCTACATATCATAAAGTTCTGCTTTATAGCATTTACATCCCCATTCCTTCCACCCGTAAGTAGGGCACTGGGAGGCCAAATGGGAACAGATGGAGCTGCAGATAAATAGACCAGGCAGAGCAAAAGTGATTGCAGTTCCATTACTGTATGTTGCCCTGGGCATGAGAGGTAGGCTAAAAAGACTTAGCTTTGGCAGGCTCCCTGGAATGCCAGTAAATTCCATGCGGTGGTTCTTGTGAACTGGATAAGGCTCTTAAAAAAGCCAGAAGCAAAGTTATTTATCACCATCTTTAAGTGAATAATTTCCTCCTTAATAAAGTAACAATCTACACAAAGCCCCCTCGAATATTTTTCTCTCTCTGCAATTTAAACAAGAGTTGAAATCATCATTAATCTGCCATAATAACTACACTTTCTTAAAATAGGTTTTTGCAAAGACATGCCCTGGTTGTTTATGGTGTCAGCAGTTTCCTCTGCTCTATCCAGTCATACAGGATTAGATTCATAGTCTACTTAGGCATTTGCTTAAATCTATTCTAATTCAAGAAAGACAGTTTACTCTAGCACTAATCTGAACAAGAATAAGCTGTTTTGACAAATACAGACCAAACATTGTAACCCAAAAAATTTATTTCTCATTTAGGACCAGGGTTTATTAACAACAGTACTGTTGACTATTATGAACCCTACACCAGAGTCTCCCTGTTGCTTAGTTCTTGTTTTGTAAACTGTTTTCAAGGCACATAATTTAAAGGCAGAGTTAATTGTATCATTAAAAGAAACAATACAGCCAAATCGTGATTCAACTTAACTGTGATAAGCTATGCCAAGAGAGAGAGAAAGAGCAATTTTTACAAATGTTTAAACTGCAATTTGGGTACAACCACACTGCACTTCGTTTTAATTAATTGCTGTTATTCTCAGCAGGTCCATATAGCCTTATGATAGAACCAGTCATTTGTGGACTTTGCACACTGAGATATCAATATAATGTAACAAATAAGGTGCCGGGTTGTTGTCACCTATAGTTACTTTTTCAAATTTCTTCGGTTTTTCTTTTCTTTTCGGAAGACACATCATGTTATTGAGCACTTAAGTGGTACTTTGGCATTTATGATGCCTTCCTGCATATTTCCATGATGTGTATAGTGCTGGCCACCAAATTTCAAAAAGAACTATGAAGTTGAGGAATAGGGTAGTCCAGGGCTTGAAATTTGAATTTTTTGGAGTTGCAACTCCCACATTCCACCATTCAGCATTGACTTGGCCGTGAGATGCTTCTATGCTCTGGGGTGGTCATATGTTTTACTTGGTGGAGAACGTCTATTTGTTTACTTGGAATATTTTAAAGCACATTAAATATTATGTATCTTTTTGTTAATAAACCTATTCTCAGAAAATTTTGTCCCTTACGTAGAGTACTGGATGAAATGATTCTGATTTTTTGGGAATTTCATATTTTAGAATTCTTCCATTTTTCACGAGGAGTCTATTAATTCTGGATTCAGTCTTTCTCCCTTTTGTTTAGGAGTTCGATATTCAATCTTGCTCTTTCACTTATACTCCCTTCTAACCTTGTTCCTTTAATATATGTCATTTCTCCAACTCCAGCCAAATCTGCAGGAACAACAGAGGTGATGAAACAGTGGGAGATCCCAGGAGAGCGAACCTGTGTGATTTATATCTGTGGTTCTACATTTCAGTTGCTCAGACTGGCTGAGACACATGCATACAGATGTGTAAGATGGCAGATACTCTCTGTACTAAAGTATTGCAGATATTACAGCTAAGAAGAAATATGCCCCATCAGTGCTGACACAAGGATATGTGAAATATTTGTCTGACACCAAACAGAATATCCTCATATATCTTTGCAAGAAATATCCATTGAAGCAAAGTAGCCACAAAATGGGAATAACTAATTCAAGGCAAAGCAAACAAACAAGAAAAGGCTTTTTACAACCTTTGGCAGCAAGTGATTGTTGTGACACGCTACTGAGCCTTTTTGTCATTTCAGTTCATCTCTCAGAGTACAGAAAGAGAGGCTACACTGAAAAAGATGCTTGATCTCTTTATGTCAATCGGGATAGAAAGCCATAATGGCATAGCATTGGATCAGGACAGCAGGAGATAAACTCAGTTCAGTCATGGAAACCTTGGGGCAGTCACATTCTCTCAGCCTGAGAAGAAGGAATAGCAAACCTTCTCTGAAGAAATCTTGACAGAATTGCCATAGTAAGACACATAACAAAAACAATGCAAATCAGAGCAACGATTTGCTTCTCTGAAGACCTTCCTGAAAGTTAGTTTTCTTGAGATAAAATTATTTAAAATTCAACATAAAATAACTTATGACAAAAGAGCATGAAAAAGGCTACATTGGAAGGGCCTGATCTCCTGGTTCCAATATTTTCAAATTCATTAGAAATGGCAAGATCATCCAGAAGTGAGTTTTCAAGAAGGAGATACAGAATTAGATCTACAACTGCAAAGAAAATACAAACTGATTGCTAGAATCTAAAAAGTATTACTAAAAAACCACAAAGGAAGATCAAGTAAAAGACCACATGATTAAAAGGGCACAAAAGATTGGACATAATATTGAAATGTACATGGGAATACATGTTGAAAAGGGGGATAAAATTCATCTGCCACCACGGCCTCCATGAGAATTTTTGTAATGATACCAGAACAACTATCTAAAATCCAACCAACCTAAGAGAAATAATATTTGTTAGAAATGTAATCCAACATTATTGAGAATGCAAGGTGCAGTTGCCTCTACCCATGATCATCAAGTTTCCTATCTTCTTTTCCATTCCTAATTTTTGTAAATAGAACAATATACTGAAAATAAATAAAAATAAGATAAAAAATGATGTCAGAAAAAAAGAAACAGGAAGGACTTGGCTACAAAATGTTATAGTGCTCTCGGGTTATAAAGTTGCATATTGTCTTTATAGCGTAACGGTTTTGATTAGTATACATATTCACAGGAAGCAGCTTTTTTGATCATACAAAGCATCACCTTCTCTATCCTACAACCCTCCACTGTCTCTTACTTTTTATCATTATCCTCTCACATGTGTTTGATGTTTGAAGGGGTTATTATTTTGTTACACCAGACTGGAGTTACATGAGTGCTGCGACAGCAAAAAATAGGAACAGCAGCGACATTGTGAATTGACAAGGAAGTCTCAGTCTTTTTGATGAACACTCTCTTATTCCTCATAAAGCCATTCTTTCTCTCTACTTCAAAGCATAAGATGTATCCGCAAAAGGTTAAGACCGTGATGAGACCATGTACTGTATTTCCCACTCAAGGGTCGTCTATGTGTGAGAGACATAAAGAAAGACATTGAAAGAATTGCTAATGGAACACCACACATTTTTAGAAGCTAGGTATGGATGAATCAGTCCATTTTGTATGCGCCTTTGCACTTCCACAAATCCACAATGCAGTTAGTCTGCATTGGGTGCGTTAAACATTCTTGCTCACAAAATCAATATATCTTTATCTGTTTTTTTCCTAAAATAATAATTCTCTAAATATCTGGAACCTTGAAAAATTTTGAATATATTTTAGCTAACTTAATTTTATACATTTTAAATAAATTATATCTTCAAATATGCTTTTGAATATAGCTTTGAAAAATAGGGAGAAGCGTAAATTCGGAAAGATAACCGTTTAATGATCCATGCATTAGTCTAGTAAATATACGAGTATATAGAATTGGTTTAATCTGACATCCAGAATGAATGAAATGAGTGCAATAATGTTCCCAATAATATATTGATAGCAAACTGATTAAATTTGCAGTAGATGGGAGCATTGTCATGTGAATCCATAAATGGTTTGAGCATAAATGCTGAAAGAGTCCTCATCAACGTCTGCACTTCAAACTGAAAGGAGGTCTTGAACAAAGTTTCCAGGGCTCTGTCCTAGGGATATTACTCTTCAACATTTTTATGAATGACTAGTCTCAGATGACGGGATGGAGAGAATCCTTATCAAGTTTGCAAATGACACAAATCTCAGAGAGTTGGCTAACTTGTTAGAATAGTAAAGGTAAAGGTTTTCCCCTGACATTAAGTTTAGTTGTGTCCGACTCGAGCTTGGTGCTCATCTCCATTTCTAAGCCGAAGAGCCAGTGTTGTCCGTAGACACCTCCAAGGTCATGTGGCCAGCATGACTGCATGGAGTGCCATTACCTTCCCGCTGGAGTGGTACCTATTGATCTACTCACATTTACATGTTTTCAAACTGCTAGGTTGGCAGAAGCTAACGGAAGCTCACCCCGCTCCCTGGATTCGAACCGCCAACATTTAGGTCACAAAAACCAAATGTACAGGAATATATCTGATTTTTCTATGATTCTGGGACTACAAAATATAGCTTTATCTGCCCCCTGTCTTCTAAAAAAAATGTCCAAAATATAGAAACATAAGCTGTTCATTTGCCAATATAAGGACCTATTATTCTCACATTGAGGATGCTCCGGGGCTGCATCAGAGCAGCTCAGGAGCCATTTACTCCAGATTAATCAGGTAGATATAAACATTCCCTTAAACATTACTTATTCCTAGCCAAACACACCCATATGGCACATTATGGAAACAATGATACAAATATGTTCAGTGGGAATCTGGATTGTAAAAAGAATGATGACATTTAGACATTTCTATTTTTGGAATAAGCAAATTCTTGCATTGCTTTTGGCAAATGCTTCCTTTTAATACACAGTCACGATTCACTAATCAGTCACTTGATGAGGTCTATGAGTTCCACACAGGAAGATGCCTTAGAAAGCATGAAAGGAGTCACTTGTAGATTTTTTTTAGCCATTCCTTATCGACCTAAATCTTCTTACTGCATGGCTATAATTAGGAGCAGAAATGAGAACTATGCCCTGTCTGAACAATTTGAGGTGATTTTCATATAAAGAGCAGGCAATACTTAACGAATTCAAAGAATCTCCTTCAAACTGTGGACTGAGAACTATTTAAAACTAAAAATAGCAATGTACCTGGAATACTCTGCCTCCTTACAGCCAATGCTCCTTCAGGTGGTTTTGACTGGTTTGCAGATTTAGTATATGGGCTCTCATCTGAAACACAGAAAATATTCAAAAGCTCAGTTTTAAGGTAAGCCATGTATTTCACCTGACTCCTCAAATGAATTATACTGCCGCTTCATAATGTGGCAGAATGGGCGGGGGGGGGGGGGGGCAGAGAAGTCCTTGTTTATAAAGTAGCATTAGAATTAAATTACCACATTTCTATCAAGTGTTCACAACTGTCATAGTTATTCCATCAGTTGTCCATGCCCCCCAAAATGAGCATAAACTTAGGTTGGCTGGCTACACAAAATACAGAGACCAATTTCCCATGGGCAACACTTACCAACACACTGCAATACCTCAGTTTGAATTCAAATTTTTGGTCAAAATAGCAACCCAAAGGACCATGTGATCATATCCTGCTGCCATTTTGTGGCAAACAATGACGAAAACATAGATATTTGCAGTATGTGTGTGCATGTGGGGGGGGGGGGGGAGTTAGACATTAACAGCAGGGATATTTTGAGGTTACAGTCATCTCAAAATCATGCTAATCTTTAAAAATAGTGAAGTGCTGGGGGACAGACTTGTGGGCGGCACCTTACCAACCCCTGATGTCTCGCATAATAGATGAATGTGAACACATGAAAAGCAAGAAGCCACTGACTGTATTAACAATTGAAAATTATTAATCAATCATGGATCTTTTTCCTAATCCTGTCCACTGATACCATTTATATATAAATGTTGCTGCCCTACAGAGAGAGAGACCAGGGAACCATACACTCCAACTGGTGGAAGCAATTCAAGGTCCCAGACAAATGTTTCAGATGTGGTGAAAGCTGTGTGTCTGAAGGTTTGTGAGCATCATCCTGAAGCCATGAGATCCCACCTCTTGGGAATATTGAGGGGCAAAGTGGGGACATCTAAGCAGCTTTCTGAAACAGTGGGAAGGGAGTATGACTACTAGATGGATAGGGGTCAGCTTGCCACAGTTCAGAAGACACATAGGAATACAGTCGGTCCTCCACTTTCACAAGTATTAGAGATGCTTAGCACGACCTGAACCTGTGGCTCCCAACAGGCTGTGTGGTGCATACATCACTGCCCTCTACCAAAGGGGAGTCACCGGGGGAGAAATGGCTAAAGAGACTCTTGTAACTGCAGTATCCGATGTCTGAGATTGCTGTGGCCAACCAAATTTGGGGCACTGCTTGGATAGCTACATGTAGCAAAAGATCAGGGTGGGATTAATGGCTTTTGCTTCACTCCTTTATTGCTTCCGATGCTGAATTTGGCCAAAGGGATTGTATGGAGTAGAGCAGGGGTCCTCACACTTTTTAAGTGGAGGACCAGTTCATGGTCCCTCAGATTGTTGGGGGCCGGATTATGATGAAATAGTCAAAAATTATGATTATTATTGTTGTGTGCCTTCAAGTAGTTTCAAACTTAGGTCAACCCTAAGTCTAAAGTTTAGGACAGGGGCCAGGTAAATGATGTTGGGAGGGCCGGATCCGACCCACAGGCTTTAGTTTGGGGACCCCTGGAGTAGAGGGACAAGCTCTTACTCCTATTCTTACCCATCTTTCCCACTGTTCATACAGCACCAAGATGAATTGAACAAAAATGAATGAGTGTATATGAGTGTGGAAAGGAATGAGTGAGTGAAGCAAGGTGGGAGAGAGAGCACTTTTCAATTATATCTCTCCAACCTAGTAGGAGAGGTCCCCTAGTTGAAATGGGTTGCTTAAAAAAAAAGAGAGTGTTTGTTCAATTTTCTTTGCTTATTAGAGCTTTCCATAAACAAGAAATGGGGACCATTAGAATCTCCCCAGTTGGAAATGGGAACCGTTAGACCTTCTCCTTACTAGAAATGAGGATCATTACATTTTTTCCCCAACTAAAAAAGGGAACCATTAGATCCTAACCTCAATGAGATATGCAACTACTTAGGAAAGACACAACATGGAATAAGGAAAGAGCAGGCATCCCATCTATCTTCAGTATCAGTTATTTCTTTCTTAAGTGCTTTTTCAAGGTAAATAAAGATGCACATACAGACCAGGATAAAGTTGCATAGACTGACTAATAATATGTAGTTTGGTCCAGAGTCCTCATAGGACTAACTGTATATGTTGCAGATTGTGATAATTTCACATTTTCTCTCTTTTCATTGTGAAATTTCACTCTTTTTATTCAGTCACTGTAGCACAAAGTAATTCTGGTCCAACATCACTGTGAGTGAAAAGAAAAAAAAAACTACATCCAGGGGAGAGCATTAAGCATTAACTGAGCCCTGTTAAAATAGGGATCAAGACATTGTCTGAGGAAGTTGTGCAACTGAACAGTGTTTACTACACTTGCTCAATAAGCAATAAAAATAATAGAAGATTAGATCCCATTCTGGCTCTCAAGCACTTCTTAAAGTACCATCAAGTACTTCTATTTGCATTTTTCCCTTTGAACTGGGAGGGCCAATTAGTTTTAACCATATGCATATTTACATACTTTAAGAATAAATGGATAGAGATATCAAAGACTAGTGTTATCTCGTGTGGCTTCCCAAGATGCAGGGAAAAGGAGCCCAGCAGATTAATAAAATATAGGGGTTTTTTTTCTTTTCGACTGACCCTCTAGAGGTTTCATTTTTTCCCTTTTTACTGATTACAGTATTTATCTCTTCTACCATCTAGGATTCCTTTGGAAATTACTTCAAAGTGGAAAGGCCATTCATTTTCATGCAATATGGAAGCGAGAGTGGTGAGAATAATTTAAAACCACATTTGGATTTTTTTTAAAGGAACACAAAGGAGACAAAAAAGCATGCCTTCTCCCAGATATTTCACTCATATAGGCAGAAGGGAAAGGCAAGCCAGGGCAGAAAATGTGTATGTGAGATGAGATGCATCCATCCTTGTTGTCTTCAAGGCAGTAGTTCTCAACCTGTGGGCTGCGGCCCAGCAGTGGGTCACGAGAACAAAAGTCCAATCTGCAAACCTCGTTCCTCTTTATTTATTTTATTTTATTAATGTTATTTCCGCTCCTTTCTGCGGAGCTGACCGATGCATTGGATAGACCACATCAGCTCTAGATTATTAAATATGGTTTTCTGTGGGTGAGCAGATGGTGACTACTGGATGGCACATGTTCTGTAACAGAAACTAGAGCCGATGTGGTCTATCCAATGCAATTTTCTGAACCAGCACCCCAAATAACCAAACCGAATCTAAAATTGACCAAAAATCAATTTGTAACCCTTTTGGTACTAATGTTGGAGAGTGGTCCCTGGTCAAAGTGGTCCCTGGTCAAGTGGGCCCTGCTCAGAAAAAAGTTGGGAACCACTGCTCTAAGGGGAGATAATAATTGTGTTAACTCTGAAACTGGCCAATTTTTCTCCATTATTCACCTGTGGGCCATAAGAAGCCAACACAATGACCACTTTCAATTGAACAAGTAGAATAAGAAAAAATTCAGCTCTGTACTGGCAAATGTATATGAGAAAATGGAATTGTGGTAATGTAAACAGACAATCAAATATCCAACCAAGCACATCAAGTCTTTCACTTTGGTGTCCTTTGTTTTTATTAACTTGTGCTCTTGCAAATTGGGAAAAAGTGAAGGGACACCAAATGATACCGGGCATGCTCTTCCAGTATATGCTGCAGTCTCATTCTACACTGCAGTATGAATGCAATTTCACTGCCACATCTCAGTGACATTTATGAGATACCAGCACTTTTTGTAGAGAAGGCTAATAATGATGCCTAATGAGAACTCCCACAATTCGATAGCACTGAGTCATGGCAGTTCAAGTGGTGCCAAACTGCATAAATTCTACCATACAGATGCATCCCAAGTGCATCTATATGAAACCAGAAGCAGAACAGATTCAAAGGGCATGGTCTCACTGCAACAAACAAGGCCATATAATTCAGAGCTCACAATAACCAGAGATAAATTTGCATGAGCATATCTGCTTAATGATGTCTTCGGGATGTATTTGCTTGTTCCTTCCCATGGCTGTAGTGGGAAATACTGTGAGAAGAGAACCTAAGGGAGTTGGGAGGGCATCATCAATCAAGGTAAAACCTAAATATAGCCCAATTATATCTTACTCTCTTTAATCAATGGTATTGTGTTTTAAAATGTTTTTCAACCTAACTGAATGTGTTTGCATTTGGCATTTGCAAAACTAGGAGGTAGGAGTGGGTTCACATTTTGCTGAAACAGTAGGTAAATATTGTCAGCATATTTTGGCTTGTACATAAAAGGGAAAGAGGTACACTCAATAAAAGCTAAATTCAAGAAGGATTTTGAAATATGTTGAAAAACGTTTCTGCCAGTTTGCTGGATGTGGAATTTCCTTCACCATAAGCAAACAAATGAAGAGGCATGCGGTATGAAACTGGCAGATAGGAACTGAACAGGTAAAGCAATCAACATGAATGGACATTACAATTCTATGCCACTTTCAATCATATAGAATGAAGCATGACAGTTTTCATCTGAAAGGTTATACCCTCTCCCTTTGCCACTTGCACAGTATTATAGCTAACTAAGGCTAGAATTCTACAATATGGAGGGTACACCGACATTATAGAACTAATGCTGTTTAACAAAGTATTTAGCCTTCTCTGTCAAAGAGTGCTAATGTCTCACCAAACTATAAATACCACAGCATTGAGCCATGGCAGTTGAAGTGGTGTTTAACTGCATTAATTTTTCAGTGTAGATGCACCTGGAGTCAGGAATCAATCCAGCTCATGCTAGTTGGCAGGAGGAAACAGATTTAGCATTTACTACAGCATATCTCTGAAATGTGATCTCACTGCTCTGTTTGTGGGGCAAAAGGAGAACACACCTTGTAAGTGAATGCTCCCCAGAGAACCAATTTTTAGAGAGCAATGCTGTAGGTCTCACACAAGTGGCTTTCAGAGATCCCTTTCCTCAAAGTTTGGAAAACTTATTGAACACAACTACCAGAAATCCTGTGTTAGTATTACTAGTGGCCATCTAGCTTGAAGATTCTGGAAGATACAATATAAAAAGTAACCTCCTTCTCCTATGTAGCTCCACAACCCATTTGGCAAGCTATTCTCAAATGTAAATTAGATTCATTCTAGGTGACCTCAGAGAATGGGAACTTTGGAAACAGTATGGAAAAGGAAATAGTCCCCAAGTTTACTCAATAAGGGCTCCCTGGATTTCACTCATTATTCAAAAAAGCAGCAGCGCTAGTTAAAAATGTACATACGCAACTCAACTACTTTCTCTGGAAGGCATCTTTGCATATGCCCTTAATATGCCCCTGCAACATAGTGTTTATTCATTAGTTTCTGGAAAGTGACGGTAATATCACAGCACTTAAATATAAACTTTTAAAAACCCAACAGCTACTCTGGCATATGTCAGCTATTACTGAAACAATTTCTGGGAGTTTCAGGCGGAATGATGCTGGAGTTCAAGATAAGAACATACATGCAGTGCATTTCAAGACTAATTATAAGGAAGCCCATCAAGAAGCAGATTATAGTCATTGAGGCCCTGATATTCACGAATCATTAGCATTCCATATTCATGGATTCTGCATCAGCAGATTTAGCCAACCACTGGTCAAAAATACCACCCTTCCTTCAAAAAAAGGAAACCTAGACTTTGCCATTTATATGGGACACCATTTTACAACACCTCTGTCCATAATGGTACTTGTCCATTGAATATAATGGGACTCGATTTTGGTATCCAAGGCAAATGCCAAGGTCCCATTATATTGAGAAGTGAATGCTCTTCAAAATTGTGAAGGATGTTAGTATAATTTGATCTGGTGATAATTGCATTTACTGATATTTGGAAATTCCATTGGAAGGAAAAAAGATGCCTGCAAAATTTCTGTACGGTCTTCTCCTAATATTGACATGTTGTGAGGTATTCCAAGGAATTTTCTAGTAAACATGGGCAGCTGAAGTCCAAAATTAGTTACAGTTCAAAAATAGTAACTTCTTTCACAGTCCAAAAGGGTAACTTTTTGCTATAGTCCAAATATAACTTTCCTTGAGTTTAGGCCAAGGAAAGCAGATTTCCCACCTCTGATCTATTCATTACTAACTAATGAATAATCCTAAAAAGCTTAAGCAAATTTAATGCCCATAGCTCAAGAATGAAATTATATTTATTCAGACTGCTACATGCATGCACATATGCATATTTTCCCTTTCTCATTTCCAGTGGTATCACATTATAGCTATCTACATCTTATTCTATAGTAGAAATAACATTCCTATGAAGATGCATTCCTTGAACTGCATTCATTACGTGAATAGATTCTTTTTAATTTCCTCTGGCTGAGAGATTAGACAGCCTGCGATAAACAAACCATTTCTAGCAAGTCATTATGTTGTTCTGAAGCAACTGCTGTGCCAGCAATTCCCTTAACTCTGTGACTACAGAAAATTCTTTTTGATGTAGCTAACTACCACTGTATTTTCCATTGGCAAAGAAATGGACCCCAAGCACAGATATTTTTGTGGGGAAGTTTATTTATAGAAACTATCCAATTATGTAGAAAAGCTACACGTTATCCAAATTTTTAAGTGATGCTATCAGTAGCATTGCTGCTATAAAATGCTGTACGTCATGCCTGTTTCCCTGAATTATTTTTATCTATCTATAGCTAGTGATATTGATAGAACTGTATATTGTAAGTTGTCAACTTGATATTGGTCCTTGTGCCTAAAAGCTGAACATGAAACAATTCATGTTATCTTCCAGAAAGTACAAAATTAAATCTTTTTGGTATTATTTGCATTCACTAAAATGTTTAACAACATCTTTTTTCCATTTCATACATGAGACAACATGCAGTCATATCAGATAAATGACCTTTAGAAGAGTGATCAACGCTGAACTCCCTCCATCTGTCCCTTCTTTCCTCCCCTTCCTTCTCCTCATCTTCCTCCTCCTCCTCCTCCTATTTATTTTTTTTTTAACAGAGCTATGAACGTGCCAGCACACAGTGTAAAGACATGGCAGTCATTCCAGGGTTTCTAGGACAAACTCGACTGTAATTTCCCCAGGCTTCTTGAGAGATGAACTAGGTTCTTCCAGATGGAAAAGAGATGAGGGAATGCCAGATAGAGGATACATTGATGCAGAGATAGACACAACCCTAAAGGAAGGGTTGATGTTATTGTGATTTTTAATGATTCCTTGTTAATAATGGCCTAAATAGCCAAAGAGCACCAAATCCTGCCTAGAAGCTAAGTAAGAACATCTCTGGTTAGTACTTGGATGGAAGACCACTAATGAACAGATTCTATTTCAGGCGTAGGAACTGGCAAAGGCATTCCTTGCCAAAGGAATTCATGGCGTTGCCACAAGTTGACAGATGACTTAAAGGCACATAAATACACAATTTCAAATAATATATGAAGTGCTTTCAGAAGGGTTAATTCTACACATCCCTGTCTTTATGATATGGTCATTTGAACCCTTTACACAGACACATGAATCCCCAATGGATCTGTAAAGTAAATATGGGCTAAATATAAGGTGAATAGGAGTAGTAGACAGGAGGAATTTATTTTATAAAGTGGAAATGAAAAGTAGGAGGTCGTGTTAATGGGGGAGGGGGTTGGCAATAAGCTACACTGAAATTCCGAGCTCCAAGGACTTAAAGAGCTGGTCTTAAAGAGGGTGAATCCAGTTACCTCTATGCTTTGGACAAACTCAGTAAGGGAGGTACTAACTAACCTGGGAGTTGGGTCTCTTATAGCTTCATGTACTCCTGCACTAGGAAATTTGTGGCCCCCAAACTCCACGCTCCCAGAACCAAATGCCGTCTCCTAGTCTAAAGCCCCCCTGAACACCCCCATATCGAAAAACATTCTCTGGCATTATTTTGGGGAATTATTTCCCCAAAACATAAAACACCACAAAAGAGCTAAAAATGCCCTCCTATTCCCATTGAAGTACCTCCTCAAAATAATCTTTTTCCAGCTGTAGAGCTGTCAAAATAATGCTATAGAAGTCATGTTGTGTCTCTTCTGGTCACTATTTTGACAAACATAGGGTCAGAAAGAGGCATTTGGGGTCATGGGTGGATGTGTCTATCCTGCTTCATTCTATGGGCATTTCTGCCTTTTCTGCAGTAAAGAATGAAAGCGGCACAGATAGCAAGTGCAAACAACAACAGTTCCTTTTGACTCTGCGCTGTGTTTTCAGATTAATTTTTAAAAGACGGAGATGACATTATTTAGCTTTAATATGAATGCTGAAAAAAAGAGAGCAATACAGCAATTGCTGCTTTGCAAGCTGATTGAAACTGTAGCCACATGCTTCAGAGCCACCAAGTCTAAAGGCACTGAGGCCCCTTCCACACAGCTGTATAAAATCCAACATTATCTGCTTTGAACTGGGTTATACGGCAGTGTGGACTCAGATAACCCAGTTCAAAGCAGATGATCTGTGGATGATCTGCCTTGATATTCTCGGTTATATGGCTGAGCAGCAAGATATTCCAGCTTTCAAAGGAGTTGTCCAAAGTGCTGAATCTATTTTATGGCTGTGATTGAGCATCAAACCAACAATGAGCAACTAAAAGGGCTATAGCATTAAATAGAAAGTGCACAGAGAAAGCAGGGTTTTCACTTTCTGCTTCCTGGTAAGGACCCAATTTAGACTGACACTGGCCCTCATATATATGCTATTTGCAGCAGGTGATAACATCCATTCATGTCAATAGTGGAGGAGATAAAAGTTCTTGAATGCCCAAAGCAATCCTTACATGCAGTGAATATACAGTAGAGTCTCGCTTATCCAACATAAATGGGCCGGCAAGAACACTGGATAAGCGAAAATGTTGGATAATAAGGGATTCAGGAAAAGCCTATTAAACGTCAAATTACATTATGATTTTACAAAATAAGCACTAAAACATCATGTTTTACAAGTCTGCCACTTGTTGGACATATTGTCCCACTGTGTGTTGCTGCCTAGAGAAACAACTGTGGATCCGGGTAGGAGGCAGACTGCGTTGGATAATACAGAACTCTGGATAAGCGAAGGTTGGATAAATGAGACTACAGTAGCTGGAATTCTCCTTCTTGCCCATTCGAAATCCCTATTTAACATTTTGCCTTCTCTCTAAGTCTCTCTTTGAAATTCCTCTCCCTTTCTCCATGCCATCAAAGCGTGTCTTGTATATTTCATCATGTAGCATATGTATTTTCTAGAATTCTTCAGAATTCCCTGGGTTACATTTCAGAAAACTTCCAAGGCAAGCTCTAGTTTTATAGCTGCCTGTATTTTCTATGCAATGTTCTTTCTTTGATTCAAGTCTTTATATATACATAGGGTCATTACCTATACATCAACAAAACAAACTAACAAAACAGGACACTGATTTCAATACAAATGTTAAGGTACATATATGTGTGCATATATTTTAAAGCAGCGCCCAAAGATCCCATATGGGAATCTTGGAAGCTAAGTAGGGTCAGTCCTGGGCAGGACTTGGACAGGAGTCCACCAATGAAGATCAAGTTCTGTACACTATATTTTAGAGGAATATATTCTACAAATTATGCCTTGTCTAATGAAACCCTCTGAAACTGATGTGGTCCCCATAAGTTGACAGCTGAAATGCTGCATATTTTTGAGTAAAAATCTATCATTTTGTGTTGTCGAAGGCTTTCATGGCCGGGATCACAGGGTTGTTGTATGTCTTTCAGGCTGTGTGGCCATGTTCCAGAAGTATTCTCTCCTGACGTTTCGCCCACATCTATGGCAGGCATCATCAGAGGTTGTGAGGTATGGAATACCTCACAACCTCTGAGGATGCCTGCCATAGATGTGGGCGAAACGTCAGGAGAGAATACTTCTGGAACATGGCCACACAGCCCGAAAGACATACAACAACCCATCTATCATTTTGTTTTGTCAGTTGGCCCATGGCTATTCAAGGTGTCATTTTCACATGACATGGATGGACGGTTCACAGAAATTGGCCAATCAGCCTATACTGAGTCTGCAGTTCACCATAAATGATAGTTTATTATGGGATCAATAATCTGAGGTAATGTTTAAGAAACTATGAAACCAGATCAGGGATTTTTTTGTAGCATGAATGACTGAAGTTCAAATGTTTCCTTGCTGAAGAAACTGTTAATGAAAAAACTGCCAGACATCCCCTCCTCTTTCCTTTTCACTTTTCATTGGGAACTACATAATTTTACAAATAGTAATTTCAGAATATGTATTCAAGGGGCTCCTTAGTGCTAGCCTAATAGTCATGAAAGTATGCATAGCCACAGCAGCAATACTATACATTTTTTTCAAAGAAACATCAGCATAGCCTTGATCAAATAAAGCAAAGTACTCATCTAAAGAGGAAATTTCAGGCCTTAATGCATGTCAAGTACTAACCAAATTGAAAGCAGGAAAATGTTAAATATTTCATGCTCATGAAATGTGGGTGAGATACTCAAATAAAAAAAGTGTGATGATACTATTTCCAGGAAGTTGCTAAAAACTGGATATTTTGCAAAATCTGAAGATGATTTTGAAACTTTAATAGAATTAATATTTTCAGACAAATGTTTCTTTTCTAAAGATTGGGGAGTCTACATTCAAAAGTTTAATTTTAAATAATAAAATTGGAGCTAGGATTTGGCTACTGTCACCCATTACCATTCAACTACACTAGAAAAAGTAATAAAGGAAAGCAGAGACAGAGCATTTCCTTTCAGACGTGTAATCTACATGGCCTAAATTATCTGCTTCATAAACCCGCAAAATGTCAACAATCTGTTATGCACATAAATTGCCCTTTTTCGCTCAGGCTTGTCAGGGAGTCTGTGGACAAATTATCAATGAAGTAATCAATCACCTTCTATTCAATGGTTCAAAGAGCCCAATTTTAAATGGCTAGTAGCTCCTAATACATTTTAAACAGTTACTCTAAATAGCACATTTAGAAACCTGCTACTTTTGTTCTACTTTTTTGCACTTGCCATTTCCTTTAAAATATAGCAATTACTTCCAGACTATCAAGATCATAAGAACTTTAGGCCGAAAACATTTTAATGGTCTAACTACTAGCCTTCAAGTAACTTGCTCTCTCTCTTAAGAAACAGCATGCTTTCATTTTCCCATAAGGGCATTATTTAGAATTCAGTAATAATTTTTAATTTTTGTACAAGTTAACTACACATTGTATTGCCAGCCCACCACATCTGTGGTTTTACTTTTTGTGGATCTGATTATTCACAGATGTGAGTAATATGCCTTCTGTGGGAATCTGCATGTCCATTAAGAACACTCTATGGCAATGGTTCTCAACCTGGAATCCCTAGATGTTTTTGGCCTACAACTCCCAGAAATCCCAGCCAGTTTACCAGCTCTTAGGATTTCTGGGAGTTGAAGGTCAAAAACATCTGGGGACCCCAGGTTAAGAACCACTTCTCTATGGTTAACTTCTACCAGTCGGATTGAAGGTCCTGGTGATTCCTAGAGAAAATATGTTTCTAGGAACCTTTCGGTTTTTCAGGGTAATGTTATGATCAGTTTTCAGTGGTTAAAATGTTTTAGTCATGTTTCCTCCACTTTCATTTGGGTCCTAAGAAATGACCCATGATTCATTTTCCAAGCAAGATTTTCCAGAGTCTGCCTTTATGCTACATCCTCCTGGAGCTCTGAAATGTCATGTTTGGAGATCAGAGTACTGTCACAATAGAACCTGATGTGGGAGAATGGGCTACATCCAGCTATGAGTAATGGTAATACAACTAAAACAGAACTTCCCTTTGCATAGACATGCATGAAAATTCTTTTGTTAGGCCTCAACTATGTCCAAACTAATATTTAGTATTGTGATGTTGTCTGTAAAGCCATGTACAGTATCTAAAAGAGAGGACCTGTCTTTTATGAACGAATGATGGTATTTGTGACTTTTTATCATGTCAGAAACAAACACATTGCAAGTTGCTTCTGGTGTGAGAAAATCAGTCATCTACAAGGACTTGCCCATGGGACGCTCTGATGTGTTACCATCCTGCTGGAAGGCTTTTCTTATGTCCACATATGGGAAGCTATGGCTGACTGACGGGAGCTCACCCCATCTTGAGGATTTGAACTGCCAACCTTTAGGTCAGCAGTTTAGCCAGCGCAAGGGTTTAACCCATTGTGCCAATTTGGTCCCTTGTGACTTATCAGCAGCACTGTGATACCAAAAGCCATGATATGCTGATAACCTTTATTAGCCTGCGACTCTAGCTGCTTATAGAACCACTGATGTTTGCTTATTTTCTTGTGGGACCAGTGCTGATTGATGACCTCCACTTCAATGTTAGTGAGTCTGCTCTGGATTTTACTCTTAATATTAAAGAGCAAACGGTGCTGAACCCCATTTCCAAAATAAATCAAGCAGCTTGGATAACTCCCTTTTCTTTTGTACTAAAATCTGGAACAGCTTCATTATCTTCAGTTAGAGGAGGACCAACAATCACCACTAGTGAGGTATTTTTAGCTCAGTGTGTCAAGGACTGACCCTTGTGCCAGCAGGACTGGTGACTGAAAGGTTAGCGGTTTGAATCCGGGCAGCGGGGTGAGCTCCCATCTGTCAGCTCCAGCTTCCCATGTGGGAACATGTAAAAAGACTCCCACAGGATGGTAAAACATCAAACATCCGGGTGTCCTTGCAGACGGCCAATTCTCTCACACCAGAAGTGACTTGCAGTTTCTCAAGTCGTTCCTGACACGGCGAAAAAAAGCTCAGTGTGCCATCCAATATAGTCTAACAATTGAAGTGCTGCTGTGGGGAGTCTCTTTCTAATAGATCTCTGACTTATTTTTCTCCCAATGGATTTGTGCTTGCCTTAAGTGGCTATATTGGTTTGAGCATTGTGGCATTTGGTAGTCCAGAACCATTTTAAACTCACCTCAGTCATAGTTGAAGCCCAAAAATGAAAGCTCATGGAGGTTAGAAAAATAGCTTTAGGTCCTGAAACTTTAAAAAAGCTATTCCTGACGTTGGAACACTAAGAGAATAGCAAGTGAGATTTCACAACTTCTGCTCCACCTTACCTATACTCTTATAGTGTGTCAGTGTGTAGTGGTTTAAACACTAGACTATGACTCTAGAGATCAAGGTTATAATCTCCACTCAGCCAAGGAAAACTCTCAAGAAATTCACACTTTCTCAGTCTCAAAGGAAAGCAAACCCTCTCTGAACAAATCTTGACAAGTAGATAGGTTTGCCTTAGGGTCGCCATAAGTCAGACATTATTTGAAGGCACACAAGAAAAACAAGTCTTTTGCTCCAGCAAGTAGCATGTGCAAGGAAGAAGAGTTGATCTTTAACATTAGGAGCAACTTCCGTAAGGCAAGCAATCTTGCAATGGGAAGCTTTTTTTTTTTTGATTGAGATATTTAAGAAGAGACTCAGTGGCCATCAGTCCACAAAGATGCAGTTGAATCATGCATTGCAGATCTTGCACTGAGCAGGGGGTTGAATGGGAAGACCTGCAATGATCCTTTGAATTCTGTGATGCTGTGATCTGCTGGTTCCTTCTTCATATTTTTATGCCTTTCTAAGTTGAATTTAAGGGGAAAGGGCAACCAGAAACTGACTAACTGTTGTTGTTAAGTTCGTATATTTGTCCAGGGAGTTTTAACTGTCCAGGGAGTTTTGTCGAAGGCTTTCATGGCTGGAATCACTGGGTTGCTGTGAGTTTTTGGGCTGTATGGCCATATTCCAGAATGCTTCTGAAACATGGCCATACAGCCCGAAAAACTCACAGCAACCCACTGAAAGAATTTTATTATTCTGGGCTGTCAAAATGTTTCTTGGGATTTGAGATCTCATTTTGTATGCAGCTATTATCTGCTGCTTCAATGTTTTATTATATATTTGCAAGGAAATCATTTTTGGGAGGAACCACCCTGAAACATAATACCAAAAGGCAGTATAAATATTCCTTAATAAATATAGAATTTCCAATTTCTTAGTTTCTCCAAATTTCCCTTTCATTTTTATTATCATCTTTTAACATTCCCAAATGCAATGTAGTAATATGAAAAATTGCCACTATAAGTAAAACACTTCAGCAGATTATCCAATAAACAACAAAAGCTATTAAAATACTAATTATTATTTCACAGCTACTAAGCTAAGGTGATTTTATATTGTATCAATATTTGCTTTTTATATGTTGATGAAAGTTCAAATGTTCACTGGATTATTTTTACCACCATATGATAAACTAAGTTTTTATAGATCTGTCATTGAACTCACAGCATACTAAAGAATAAAGCAAATTTCTTTAATAAGAATCTTTTCCAGGTTCAATACATACTTTTATAGGTAGCAATAAACCACCATAGAATTAAAGAGTATAGAAGCACACTTAGACGGGCCTGGGCATTAATATGTTAGTTGTATTTATTAAGAAACACAATTGAAACTAACCACTATATATCTATGGTTTGTTAAACACCAGCATCAGAGTACCATTACTTTTGTTGACAGATTTGGGCCCCATCTACACTACCATATAAAATACAGATTATCTGCTTTGGACAGGAATATTTGGTAGTGTAGACTAATATAATCCAGTTCAAAGCAGATAATTTGGATTTTATAGATGGGGCCTTGGAAAATGGAAGTGGGTGTGCATTTATTTTACCTTTAACATTGTGAAAATGTGACCAGGTAGACAATCCTGATCATCTTTAATTCGTAAAATATATGTACTATAATACAAGGTAATCTCTAAGTACTAGAAATGCACAACAAATGTCATCTATACTATAGAACTGATGCAGTTTGACACTGCAAAGCTCAATGTTATGGAATCATAGAAACTATAGTTTTTCCTTCCCTGCCAAAACCTGCTATTAACTCACCAAGCTCCAATTCCTACATTGAGCCATGGGACTTAAAAGTGGTGTCAATGCAAGTGGTGCATTAATTCTACAATGTATATGCACTCAATATCTTTTTGTGTCAGATAGTCCTACACACAACAATTCGGTCTGTTAGTGAGCCTCATAGACTACAACATGGAGTCTCATAGAATCATAGAGTTGGAAGAGACATCGTGGGCCATCCAGTCCAACCCCCTGCCAAGAAGCAGGAAAATCGCATTCAAAGCACCCCCGACAGATGGCCATCCAGCCTCTGCTTAAAAGCCCCCAAAGGAGGAGCCTCTACCACACTCCAGGGCAGAGAGTGCCACTGCTGAACAGTTCTCACAGTGAGGAAGTTCTTCCTAATGTTCAGGTGGAATCTCCTTTCCTGTAGTTTGAAGCTGTTGTTCCGCGTCCTAGTCTCCACTGCAGCAGAAAACAAGCTTTCTCCCTCCTCCCTATCTGCATATATAGCTAAAGGTTTGCAAATTCAAATATGGCTCTGTCTGTCCAAAGATCTCCTAGATAGAAAAAAGCCACAAAAATCACACAATCACTGATTTGCTTCAGCAACAATAGTCTTTCTCACTGTGGAGTGTTCTGGTTTCAACCCGGATTTTACTCCTCTGATTTTGATCACCATGTTTTGATCTCTGGTTCTGGTTCCTTTTTGATAAATGCCTACTGGAGATATTATTTTGCATAATTCCCAGAATCCCTGAGCCAACATGATTTCTATGGGCATGCTGCCTGGGGAATTATGGGAGGTCATAGTCAGAAAAGTACCTTTCCTACACACTGCGCCTACACAGTTCTGCTTCAATAACCTGGAAAATCTTCTAATAGACGACACAGTATTTCATTACTGACAGCAACTTTTCTAGCTGTTCGATTAGCTACCAGCTATAATGTTTATTGTTTCCTTAACTATAAGAGAAAACCACTGAGAGCGGAAATAAAAAGTTGATTAAACACAGAATGATCAGACTACAAAGATCAAGCAAGGTATGTTCTCATTTCAAACAGAGAGCAATCTGGATGCAAAAATTTTACAGAACCCAGTCAATCCAAAATTTGATACCATTTGGACTCTGGTTACACCCCCAAGACAAAACCTGGCATTCATACTAATATCTGATATATGAGTAGAATGTAAAGGAAATCAGGTTATTTTTCTTGGGAGAGCCCTTTCTACTGGAAAATAGCCCAATGTGGTACTTTGAAAGCTAAAGAGTGTGGGAGAACATTTTGGTTGCAACAACAGACTGTCTTTTTGGAGGCTATTTGGGAAACTTATTGCTGTCTTCCAGGAACAATAAGGGATACAGAAAGCAAAAATGGGGGGGGGGGGGAGGAGGAAGGAAAGGCAGAGTGTAGATAAAGAGCTAAAACACTTCATCTACTACATACTGTGAGGCTAAAATCAGTTTAAGAAATCATCTTCTTAATTGGAAGTAAAGAATGTATTAATGAAACTGCTTATCTAATAGACAGAGAATGATGGTTCCTTCTGGTTATGAATGATTACATGAAAAAATGCAGGAAAGGAAGAATGATAAGAACTGGAGTCCGTCTATAGGCAATGAAGCAATAGGTGAAACAAGGAAAAAAGAAATCTTCAGGGAATTTTAGCTACCTGTCTCTGCTTCTAATGCAGGCATATACTAGGTTATGGGTTTATTCTTGCACTACCCACTCAATAAAGGAGCTCAGTCGGGATAAAAAGGGTTTGTGGGTCTAAATGGGTTTGGAAACAATGTATAGATGAGCTTTCTCCTATCACATTGCTAACATAGTCTATTCAAGTTTGGAGCAACTGGTCTGCAGATGGATCCAATAAAAAGGCCACCTCTTCTTCATTCCACACACATAGCCTTTCTTGGCTGGTATTTGAATTTTACTTTGGCACAGGCAGCATAATTTTGTCTTTCACCATACCTGAGGTGGGAGGGTAATGTAGGGATTCAGGACAGACTGTGCAGGGTACATAAGAGAAAGGAATCGCCAAAGTCTTAAAGGAACAGTTGGAAAGACTCTTGTCCATTGCAAGTTTGAAGGCTAAACGTGAACAAGAAGTACAGGTAGTCCTGGAGTGACAAACATTTGACTTACAAATGGCACAGTTAAGAACAGGGGTGAGACAACAGGAAGTGAGAGAAATCTACCCCTTGGAAGGGAAATTCACTCCTGATGGAGTTATTATGGGGAAAAGGTGGCTCCACTGAAGCTTTAGCACCAATCCTTGTTTCCACAACAAGCCTATTTTTCAAAATCCAATTATCACAGGGATAGAAAGTGTGAAATCTTCTGAACAGGTGCACAGACAGCAAAACAAACACCACAGGGATGTTAACCCTTCCCAATGTTATCCAAAGCTAATATATGCACACACACATATATGGCTGGAGTTACACTTAAAAATGTACCTGTTCCGGCTCACAAACATATTCAACTTAAAAACAAACCTACATAACCTATCTTCTTTGTAACTTCAGGACTGCTGTAGATGTGTTAGAGACTGGGAGCAGGATCATTAATGTTAATGCAGCTGTAGGATCAAGATTACATGAGCAAGGCCATACTGAGATTTGACAAACTAAAACGTCTATATCCCACCCACTTCTGAAAATCCAGTGGATAAAGATGTAGGCCTGTACCCCAGATTTGAATGTTTCTGCAAAGAAAATGGGAGAAAAATAAGAACTGTACAATCAGCCTTTCACATTTGGGGTTTGAGTTTGCGCATCTGATTATTCACAGATTTAATTAAAATGCTCTTCCTAGAAATCTCTATGGTCAGTGTCCAGGAGAAGTTGACCATCGAGTCATGCTGGCGGACTTAGAAATCCCAAGAAAGGTGTTCACTCCAGGGGAAAAAAAGTGGTTTTCATTTTCACAGGGGTCCTAATGTTAGTAAATGTGGAGGGATGATTGTATTTTTTAAAAATATTTTAAAATATGTGCTAAAATAAACTATTTTACAGCTCTTCGAGTGCAGTAGGCTACATTTCAGAGGAAGAAACTAGCAAAAACCACATCCGAGTATTCCTTACTTAAAACCCTAGGAAATTCATGGGGCCACCACAGGTCAATAGGCACCTTTAAGGCACGCACACATGTGCGCACACAATTACATCTAGCATTACATAAGCATTAAGTTGAACAAACTGCCTAAGTTTCTATGAGAGAAGTTACCCAGGTTCTTGCAAAACATTTTCAGTCTCCCTTTTGTAAAGGTGAGCTTGACATTTTCTTTTGCTTGTACAGTTACCCTAGGCACCACAGCTTATATGTTATTTTATATTGATTTTCCAAATACATAGCTGGATTTTCTTGGTTCTGCATTAAAACTTTTTTTCTCAGATTTTACTCTTTTTTTAAAGTAAGAAGTGTAGACATAACCCATATGTAATTAAATTATGTTATTATTACAAGAAATGTAACCTTTTATCTACCACGAAAAAATTTAACAATACCAGCAACCTAGAAAACATATATCTATGACCACTGTAGAAAGCAGTGTCAATAAAATGGCACTTTGATTTTCGTAATGATGACATGAACTTACTCAGTTCCATCTGGAAATCTTGGCTGAATCCACGAGGGAGTGCCATCTCAACTAAAACTAAACAGTTTCAAGTAACCATTCACATTTCCTCCTCGGTCTGTTATTTTAGTTTACTGTTTCTGCATCTGAAGGGAATTCAAATGTAACTTTCCAAATGTTTTTCAACTCCTTGTAAGGCTTGTCACAGATGAAGAAGTCATGGAGGTTCCTTCAGTTGTAGTGCTGGTATTTCTCCATAGGACTAACTCAGAAACCATATGCCTGCAGTAACGCTGAGGGGTTTCAATTTAGCTCATGTACTCACCAACTGGACATTTGGCAGCCTCAAAATGTTTCTATATCTGTTTTCTTATTCCGGCCACATACGCAATTAATTTATTTATGCCAATGCACTGGAGTTATGGAGCAACACAGTACAGTTCAGTAATCTCAGAAATGATACTCAGAGCTTGTGAAATGTAACTTTATGAATGTAAATGTAGCTCCTGAATGTAGTATCTGACCAGCTATTTTATACTGTAACTGTTCAGCTCTTTTAATAACCACTCATTGTTAATTTTAAACACAGAAGCTGCTTTTATTATCTTCTACATTATTTTGCTTCTGAACTACATGGAGCTACTGCTCTAAATTTAATAAGACAAGGGAGGAAACAAAAAAGCAATGCATAAGAGATCCTCTGCTTTCAAAAATTTAGTGGAAACAGCTGGTTTGGCATTAAGGGTACACAACTAAAATCAAACAGAATTTTTAAACATAGGATTAAGCAGCTCGTTAACACTTCAATTTTTAAAGGGCAAATCTACAGCTTTTATCTTTGGCCAACAGTGAAACATTGTTGAAAAAATGAAGACTAGCATTCTGTATTGCTTCTTTCTTACTCCCTGGCTTTGGATAGGTCTGTGTATAGTGGAGAGCAATTGGGAAGGTGACTGTCCAGAAGTCTGAATCCTCAGAGAGAATACCCATGGTTAAAATAATGGAATCATAAGAGTTGAAAGATGCCCTAAGGACCATTTAGTCCAACCACCTGCCAGGCAGAAATACACAATCCAAGCCCCTCCTGACAAATGGCCATCCATTAAAAACCTCTAGAGAAAGAGACCAGCAATATATCCCACTGTTGAACAGTTCTTACCACCAGGAGTTTCTTCCTAATATTGGAAGCTCTCCTTTTCAGCAAGTTGATCTCCATATGCAGAAGAGCAGAAAAATTACTGCTGTGCATGCAGTCAGTAAGAACTCCTTACTGAATGTATACACAAGTGTATCCAGCATTTAATGAACACATATATAGGACTGTCAACAGCATTTTTATAGTTGAAACAATATGTGTAATTCGGTGCCTTACTGGACTTATTTATGTACATGTATGTGGGTGTCCCAATGGTGTAGTGGGTTAAACTGCTGAGTTGTTTAACTTGCTGACCGAGAGGTCGGCGGTTTGAATCTGGGGAGTGGAGTGAGCTCCCACTGTTAGCCCCAGCTTCTGCCAATCTAGCAGTTCAAAAATATGCAAATGTGAGTAGATCAATAGGTACTTCTCAGGTGGGAAGGTAACGGTGCTCCATGCAGTCATGCTGGCCACATGACCTTGTAGGTGTCTACGGACAATGCCGGCTCTTAGAAATTGAGATGAGCATCAACACCCAGAGTTGGATATGACTACATTTAATGTTAGGGGAAAATATTTACCTTTACCTGTGTGGGTGTCTATGTAAACGTATATGAAAATGTCTGCATTGACTGTATTAAAAGAGATTAAATCCAAGGAAATATATTTTGATTTAGACTGCTTGTAGCCAGATATTGTCTGTTTATAGACAAGGAGTACAGTCTAGGATCATATCTTTAAAGATTTATTAATTTATTTCTGGTGTGAGTTTTCTCTATTTTGGAAAAATTCTCATTTCCAAAAAAAAATTACAAATTTCACCCAAAGCAGAAAATGCAGGAATGACAAAATACAGTCACAATATGTATCTGAATATCTGTTGTTGACAAGACTCCTTACAGAATGTGATTGCACTCATATCCTACTTGTAATCCTCCCACAGGAATCATACTGGGCAGTGAAGGAACGAATGCTGGACTAGATCCACCAGAGCATGTTCTGATTAATGAAATATGCTTTGGTAGCTGCCTTTGACCTGTATTCAATAAGGAACAAAGTGCAGACAGAAGAGCCCAGGAGGGTTGTTGCTAGGGCGACATCTCTCTGAAATCAGCCACCTTTTGCATGAGAAGGAGTTCTTATTGGCTAAGTAATAAATTAGTAAAGATAATAGGCAGCCACTGCAAAGTGTGAGGAGGGAAGAGTCTAACATCAAGGCTATACGGAAATGATTATTTGCCAGCTATGGCCATCTAAACATCAAGTAAGAAAAAATAGCACAGTTCAGTTGTCAGAATAATTTGTAAGGTAGAGGAAACCACAAAAGGAAATCTTGCTTCCTTTCGAATCAATTATCATGTTTTACTGCTTTTGTATTGTTATTATAGCTATATAATTGTATTGTTTTTAAGTAGATTATGATTTCAACATGGTGGATTAGATTCAGGGATGCATACATTATACTATTCTCATACAGTGGAGCCTTCCCATGCATCCATTTGTTAACCCACCAAACAAATGTAGTGTGAAAATGAATTCTTGCAACACACATTGCTACACTAACTACCATGAGTTGAATTTAAGAAAAAGAGATTCATATCCTTGAAAGCTGACTGGCAGATGTTAGCATCGTCAGCTTGCTAAGCACAAAAGTGTCCCTTGCTTTACCTTGTTCATGCAATCAAACACCTCTGGGGCTAATTGAAATAGGCACTCTCTGCACTGCAGCATTCCAGCAACTCAAACTAATAAGAAATTCTTTGTCTTTTTAAAGTGTAGCTAATGTTCTGTTTCATAGAAGCCAACCTGACAACAGAAAGCACTTCAGGAAGAACCAAAGAATTCTACATGCATGCCTGCACATTCAGTGAAGAGGAGAAATGGGTTAACTCATTCTGCCTTTTCTCCTCTTTCTTTGCCTCTCTCTTTCAGCTAACCCTCCACAGCCCTCACAGACAAATGGAAACCTCAATCCAGTCATGGCTATGATAAAATAAGAAAATCATAGAGTTGATAGGTACCTGCTACCCAATTTACCCACCTGCCATGAAGGAATGGACAATGAAAGCACAACCAACATATGACCATCCAAACGTTATTCAAAGACCTACAAACATGTAAAGTCCACCTCCTCACATCACCCACAGTCTATTGCTCTGTTGAATAGTGCTTATCATATGGATTTGTTCTCAATATTTAGGTAGAGCGGGTCTGCAACTCCCAGAAGCACTAGTCAGCTTGGTCAATTGTCAGAAATTCTGGGAGTTGGAGGCCAAAAGATCTGGAGGGCCACAGGTTGTGCAGGCCTGATCAAGAGCAACAGAAAACAAGTTTCATCTCTTCAAATATGTATTTAAAGATAGCTATCTGCTCTTGATATTTAACAGTTAAAAATCAAGAAAATCAAGATTATGGCAACCAGACTAATTGATAACTGGAAAACAGAGGGAGAAAACGTGGAGGCAGTGACAGAATTTATATTTCTAGGTACGAAGATCACTGCAGATGCAGGAAATCAGAAGACGTTTATTTCTTGGGAGGAGAGCAATGGCCAACCTCAGTAAAATAGTCAAGAGCAGAGACATCACACTGGCAACGAAGGTCCGCATAGGTAAAGCAATGGTATTCTTCATAGTAACCTATGAGTGCAAGAGCTGGACCATAAGGAAGGTTGAGCAAAGGAAGATAGATGCTTTTGAACTGTGGCGTTGGAGGAAAATTCTGAGAGTGCGTTGGACTGCAAGAAGATCCAACCAGTCCATACTCCAGGAAATAATGCCTGACTGCTCACTGGAGGGAAGGATATTAGAGGCAAAGATGAAGTACTTTGGGCACTTGATGAGAAAACAGGAAAGCTTGGAGAAGGTCATGATGCTGGGGAAAATGGAAGGAAAAAGGAAGAGGGGCCAACCAAGGGCAAGATGGATGGATGGTATCCTTGAAGTGACTGGCTTGATCTTGAAGGAGCTGGGGGTGGTGACGGCTGACAGGAAACTCTGGCATGGGCTGGTCCATGAGGTCATGAAGAGTCAGAAGCGACTGAGCGAATAAACAACAAATCTGCCCTTGAATTTACAAGAACTGTTCATGGTGCTGAATCTTTTCTCCGAAATGCATTCCCTGGAGTGGATTCACTTGTCTACTGACAAGGAAAGGACCGGTTGCCATTACTTGCATCTCAGATTTGATCTCATAGCAAGTAGAATGGGATACTCTCCATTGCATTTAACCAGGCTGTACTTTGGTTGGTGTAATTCTTCCTTCTCCAGCCCAAAGGAGAAATATTTTACTCCAACTGTGAGATAAGCTATTTCTTCCCTTGTTTCATGAAGGTAGCAGTATTGATTGTCTTATGTGAAAGAAAGAGGGAAGGATTTAGTTCAACCAGCCTGATGATGACAATGCTCATGTGTTGTCTGTGCACTCACAGATAATGGACATATGCCCCCAATCCTTCTGTGATATCAAAGAGAAATATGATATGATTTATTTGAAGTCACCTTGTGGCTTTTCTTTAATGACAGGAGATTTCTTGCTCTGATAGGATAATGTATCTGGATGACAACAGATAAAGCAAGCTAAAAGGGATCCAGAAAACCTGTAACACAAGTAAATAATGAAGCATGAAACATCTCGCTTTAAGTACTTGCCAAAAATCAAGACTCAGAGATGGATTATATTCTGCATTATTATGTAAAAATGAAGGTAAACCAGAGGGTTCCAAAATTAGTCACCCCTCTGTACTCACAGTTCTCCACCTATGGATCCAACCAACCATGGCTGGACAATATTTGAAAAAATAATACCCTGATTTTGCTGTATGCCAAACACTGTGCTGATGTTTAGGTATAGCCTCCCACCATTGCAGAGATCCTCAGGCTTTCTCTGGTATTTGTTTGAGTCATTCACCATTTTATATAAGGAGTAACATTATAGTTACACCACAGTATATAATGAGACTTGATTATCCATGCATTTTGATATCCATTCAGGTTCTTGGAACCAAATCCCAGTGGGTACAAAATGTCAATTATAATAGTTCTTCTGCTGTTATTTCTAATTTTAACATCCTGGTTTAACATTTCCGGGTACCTAATAATTTATATTTATCAAAAGGCTGCCTTGGGCAACTGGAACATAGCAGAGTGAGGTACAACTTCAGACATAAACTAAAGCTATTTAAAATTACTAAATCAGACAGACTGATACATTAACATTAGTGTACAGTTGTGCTGATGAGAAGTATGGCATTTCAATTTTCTATGATTGATTTCAATAAACATAATAACATTTCTAATTTACCTGATGATGTTATTCAGTGCCTTTCATTTGATGACAAGAATTTAGCCAACAAGCACAACAAAACGTTCTGTGAAGTACTTTCATCTCTCAATCACAGAAGAATCCCGTGGCTGTGACTATCTCAAATGGAGCATGAGTATTCCTTCTACAAAGGACTTCCCACTGTGTCCACAGAATCTGAAAAAATATTCCAATCTCGGCTCAAGTCTCTGAAAGCAGCTATTTCCAGATAAAGAGAATGAAGGAAACTAACCTAGATTTAAATCAAATAAATAAAACAACCCTTGTTACAATAATAACTTTGCTGTTATTCTTATTTCTTTTATTTTTCTTTGACAAAATTCAGAATGTTTTCTGGATATCAAATTTGACTCAAGACGTTTTGCTACCTGAGACAAAGGACAAGACACATCCCATTCCCAATTCTACATAAAGAACCAATGTAAATTTCCAGTTTAGTCTTACTTCAGCACTAGCAATGAGACAGTGTCCTCCATGACCCTTGGGAGCAGCAGGCTAGTTCAAGGGCAGCAGGACATAAAGTCTGTCCTGTAACAGAAGAAAATGGACAGGGCTCACAGGACATATAAATTGGAAGGAATGCCCCACAACATTTATCCTCTGAAACAGCTGCCTCACTGCCTAATTACAGGGCTGGCCCTGACAGACAGGAAAAAATACCTTGCAGATTGGAACTGGAATCCTGTGCGCACTTCGCTACCCTGTTTCCCCTAAAATAAGACATCCCCAGAAAATAAGACCTAGCAAAATTTTTGTTTGGAAGCATGCCCATCAAACAGAACACCAGAGCATGCAAGGTTGGTAAATGTACGTACCATAGAGTGTTGTACATGTAAATAATGGTAGTAACAAGAAATTCTTGATAGGATTCACTGTTTGTCTGGTTATGCTGGTTTGTAATGACAACTACTGTACATTATATAATAAATGTTCATTTTTTTGTTCAACAATAAATGTGAATTCTTCTTCATGGAAAAATAAGACATCCCCTGAAAATAAGACCTAGAGCATCTTTGGGAATAAAAATTAATATAAGACACTGTCTTATTTTCGGGGAAACACGGTAGTTGTAATACTCAATAAATACAAATGGGACTTCATTCTGAATAATTATATGATGGGTTGCACTAGGAGGGCAAACTTGGAGAAACTGGGATTTCTGTCTCTCAGGAGTGTAAACTTAAGCAAAAGGTTGGTTTGCCCCACCCTCAATACCTTCTGTCCTATGCACCAAATAGAAGAAATCTTTGTCTAGTTGTGTCAAGCCCAACAGGGATATGCATGTTGTAGCTTTGATGTTTTGTATTTTCCATACAGAAATGTATTCTTGATTCATTCTTTGTCTCGCTCATTATACCTGTCTAAAATCCTTTGAGATCTCAGACACCTCTTTGCTAAAATACACATTCATGGTCTTCTACTCAGTGTTCTTAGCAGGCTAAAGTGCCAATGATTAGACCCCTTTCTTAGGGATAACACATGCATGGTCACTATCATTATATTCCTTGTTGATATCTCTGTCATTGTGGTCCATAGTCAAGGCAGAGCTCATCCCATGGCCACAGAATGAGGTATCCCTCCTGTTTAGGCAACGGCCACCAGTGTTTCCCATAATCTGATGTTTGAACGGTTCTGTAGGATTGGGGTTGTAACTTGGTTCGGGCCTCATGTTAATAATTACAGTTTTAGGGCTTTTTGACAAAATTGATTCAACTGTCCTCCTAAACACACTTGATGTTACAACATTATGCATACATACCTGGGAGCATGTCCCACCAAACACACCTGTATAGCACTGTATTGTAACTAGGGAGGAAGCCTACTTCTGAGTGAATGTGCTTAATCTGCACTGTTTTCTACCTCTGTTGTTATGGATTTAACTGTTTAAAATGTCAGAATGCATGTGAGAAAGTACATCTAGGTGCATAGCCATTTTACTACTAGAAGCCCATCATGTAATATTTACTCATTTTCCTTTTATACTGATGTGTCTTATGGAAGCTTTTAAAATAAAAAGCTTACATGAGTCTAATAGGACCAGAACACTGCAACTGTACATGAAGAGAAGACCTTGATCTATTGTCATGGGATGTGCATTCTGGATTTGTGAAAAGGGAACCTAGAACCAAAATGAAACCATTCAAAGAGATCTGAAAAATACAAAAGAGAAAGCAAATGCCTTTGAAGGTAGTCAAACTGAAGTCTAAATCTTTTGGGAGATAAAGACAAAAATGGACATACTTCTCCTAAGCTATCCTTATAAAGAAACATTAAATGGGAGAGGGAATGAGTAGTAAAAATATTGTAAGAGGAGGAGTAATTTTTGTAATAGGCACTTCTCGTGCCTGAGAAGGGTGAGTAGTTTTCTCAGAAATCTCGAATAATGTTAATTTGGGAGGAGGGATGCTGAAACTAAAAAACAAAAACAAAGCAGGACTAATGCAACTATCGATGCTTTTTGCCAATTCTATTTTCTGAGAAAAATCACTGTTAAAACTGTTTTCAAGGCAGCTATTAAACCTGAAAGTCTGTAGCATTGACTGTTTGCTCACTAAATACTGGATATTCAAGTTGTTCGACTATGACATTCTGCATTGCATACTCCATCATTCAGTGTGGGTCTTATTGAACTTTCTGCAGTGCCAAATAAGCAGGAAACAAAACAAATCTCCACTCCTCTCCCCCCGCCCCCCAAATCTATCATACCTAACACTGAGTTGTCTGCAATTTGGAAAGTGTATAATCATCTTTGCACCAGCTAGCAGGTCTGCAAATATCATCCAATTCTGCTAAACAAACAAAGTTATGGTTTCTTTCATACGAAATTCTGGGATTTGCAGTTTAGAGAGGGGGCCTTTAAAATTCTCAGTCACATATCTCTATTTATTTATTTATTTATTTGTTTGTTTGTTTGTTTGTTTACAGCATTTTTACCCCTATACTATATCATGATATAAACTCTGTATTGATTTGATATTAATATTGAAATACAGGAACTAAAAGCAAATTATTGTAAACTTAATACAATTTACTGTATGTGTGTGTGTGTGTGTGTATATATATATATATAATTTAAAGTATTGTTTCTTTGATTTTTTTTTGCCAGTTTCTTGAGACTTCCAGTTGCTTGAGTTCCGGTTAACTGAAAGTCTACTGTATCTTTATATTTTAACAACAACCTAGCTCACATGACATTCTGTGTTGTTTACATTTTAAGAAAGATATCAGAAATCAATATAATCTTACAGAATATAAGATGTGTGACAGTCCATGTGATTTATCAGTCCACTGCTTCCTTGGCAACATTAAGACCAAAAGGTATTGGTGGGGCTTTTGAGGGTGTATGATGAATGTTAATGGGTACTACAGTATGACTCATTTATTTTCATGACGAGATCACATTCCTGTTAATAAATTATGTGTTCGAGGGTTTTACAAGGCCCTGATGTACAAGTGAGATATGGATGTCTGTTTCACATGAGAAGATGACTTCAATTCCTTCCATGAAAATTAATTTTAGGGGAAACAAAGATGTGTATACACAGGCGTCTATTCCAGAAAACAGAAATTCAAATCTCAAAATGCAATTATTATTACTATATATAAAACCCACATGTAATACACAACATGATCATAGCCTTTAAAGAGCAGCTCTTTTCATCATGAAGTATTCAGTTTCTTCAAGACACAGTGAATTATTTAAATCAGTATAAAGGCTACATCTGAAAGTAATCTGCAACATTGCCTGTAGCAGCATTGTACCAGATTACTATGTGCAAAATTCTTAATCATTTCTTTATGAATTTTTCTTTAAGGGCCAGTGTTGCTTGTTTTATAGTTTTAATTTTAAGAGAAATGGAGGTAATATTTTGTTGTATGCTTCAGAATGCAAGTTCTTGAGGCCTTGGGCAAATATTAACTTCAATTCTAGGTTTCCTTTTAAATCACAGGAGAAAAGACGTTGAAAAGGTTTCAGCTTAATGTATTATTTGGCAGTTCATATACGTGCAAGAATTGTTCATCAGAGTACAATGCCTAGGACCCATTGATCTAATATTAAAATGAATGGAATTTTAACAACTTTCTTGGTATCATTCATCTAGAGCTCTCTATACAAGATATATACTACATTCCTTAATTTAATCTCATCAATCTCCAATAGTTTCTATCCATAATGGGCTCCTATACACTTCTGCCATTGTTAGTACTTGTTGTCAGAGTAATTTGCAGCGCAGCAGCAGTTGGATGGAATCAGTGGAACGCAGAACGAAGAGACACCCAGAGACTTTGGTAAAACTATATACAAAGTTTTACTGTAAGCAGTAATAATCAAGACAAACAGGCTTGCAGACAATGGACACAGGGCTTAACACCTAGGCAGACAGCACTCAACTCAACACAGAACTGAACTGAACTGATGCAATCAGCAATGCATACACTTGTGTCTGGACACTCCCCAGTTCCAGCCACACATCAAGGTCAACACAGCTTCTCAGTATTTAACTCTTTCCAGACTATAGTACACTCTGGATGATGCAATCAGTATGCAATACAGGCAAGACACAAATTTCATTTAAATACTATCAAAACACAAATCCCACATTAACAAGTTTGTTGTTCTCATATGTGGATTTTGAAAATGAGCAGCCCGCAGCACATTCCCTTCTTCGAAGCATGAAGAATACAACTAACTGCAGGCTGACATTTGAAGTTATGCCCAAAGTACAAAATGAAAACACTGATACAATACTGTAGACTTGACTCAAACGGAAAAATGAATGTTGAGAGTAAAAAAAGCAATTGCTCCAACTGAATTCAAAGACATAGCTGAATTAATCTGAATCAGTATGCAAGGGGATCTTGTAGCATCTTAGAAACTAAGAGAAAAATGTTGGTAGCATGAATTTTTGTAGATTGAAATGAAGGTTTCACTCCATGCATCTGAAAGACTTAAGTTTACTAAGCTTATGCTACCAACTTCTTTCTCTAAGTTAGTTTTAAAAGTACTCATCTATCTAAATTGCCATCTATCAAGTTGCTTTGAATGCGGTTTTCCTGCTTCTTGGCAGGGGGTTGGGCTGGATGGCCCACAACAGGCATGTAGCTGCGGGGGGGGGGGGGGGGGGGCTTGAGGGGTTTCATCCCCCCCCCCCAAAATTCTCAGGGTGGTCTGTGAGAAGGCATTACATTTATCATTTAAACTGTTATGTTTATTCATATCACGATTTGATCACCATGCTCAATATATCCCATATGCATGGGGATATTAGGATAACGATACAAAAGGTTTGCTAGGATAGATCCTCTCTCACTCAGACTCAAGTTTGAATTTACATCATTGCCTAGTGATGAACTGAGAGAAGCCATCCAACAGGCAATTGTGACAAACACATCCCACTTCTAATATTACTTAAACATTGGCACAGCTTTGGATTTCAGCAGGCCTCAATTATTACACATCTTGCTTCCTGCAGATGTGTAATAATTGATAATAATGGCAGTGAATTATAGTTAGTGGTAAGCTGACACAGATACATCTGGCAAGATATGTTAGCAATGATAAACAGTAGTGGGGAATGCAATAAAAGGAAGAGACTATTCCATGCTCCAGGTTTCAAAGTGATCCATTACTATTGCTCTTTCACAACCTCATTCTGAGATTCACACACCTTCACAATGCCATGTGAAATGGAGAAAGAGAGGGAGAAATGAACGCAGCAGCAGCATCTTCAAGACTAATTGGCTTATATTTTAGCATGAGTTTTCATGGGAGTAAACCCACATATTCTGAAGTGGCACAGAGTGATATCTAAAAGCATATTTAGATAGTTGTGAAACAGAATACAATAAGATCGAAGAAGATCCACATCATGTCCCTTGCTCTGAGGGCCCTGCCAGACAGGCCCTATAACCCAGGATCTGATCCCAGGCTTTCTGCTTTGCACTTGATTATATGAGTCCGTATTGCCAGATACTCTGGGATAAACAGGAAACCTGGGATCAGATCCTGGGATATAGGGCCTGTCTGGAAGGGCCCTGAGATGATGCAGATCTTCTAGATCAGGGGTCCCCAAACTAAGGCCCGGGGGCCGGATGCGGCCCTCCGAGGTCATTTACCTGGCCCCCGCCCTCAGTTTTATAATATAATATATGGTATATACATATAATATTGGTAATAATATTATAATGTAATACAATACAACACTAATAATAATACCATAGAATAATATTAATTATATATTCTATAATTACTGTAATAATATTACAGTATAGTGGTATAGTTCAATATCTATATATATATAAGAGTGATGGCATCACAGCGACCCACAAAACAACAAAACTACAGGCCCCCCAACCTCGAAATTTGACAACACAACCTATCATCCACGGTTCTAGGTTGATACAACAAAAAGAAAAGAAAAATAAAGTCCTAATTAGAGAGAGAGGAATAATTGCTTTTATCCAATTGCCACCAGTTAGAAGGCTAAGCTCCGCCCACTTGGTCTCCTAGCAACCCAATAAAAAATAATAAAAAACACTATAAATTAATACAATAAAATACTATAAAAACAGAAAATAACTAAAAATAATACAAGAAAATAATAAAATATAATAAATAAAAAGATAACTTACAAGAAAATTAATTAAAAAATGCAAATAAAGTCAAATAAAAATTACACAACAATTTTTAACCAATACCACCACCACTTTGCCACAGCAACGCGTGGCCGGGCACAGCTAGTAGTAATATATAATGCTAATATTGTGCTATGTTAATAATATAATATATTGTATGTACATATAATTTGTAAGCCACTCTGAGTCCCCTTTGGGGTGAGAAGGGTGTGATACAAATGTAGTAAATAAATGCAGTAAATAAATAAAATAATAAATAAATACATTTTAGACTTAGGCTCACCCAAAGTCTGAAATGACTTGAAGGCACACAACAACAACAACAACCCTAATTAACTTGACTATCTCATTGGCCAGAAGCAGGACCACATTTCCCATTGAGATCCTGATAAATGTATGTTGGTTAAAATTGTTTTTATTTTTAAATATTGTATTATTCTTTCATTGTTCTTGTTGTTGTTGTTGTTTTTGCACTACAAATAAGACATGTGCAGTGTGCATTGGAATTTGTTTGGATTTTTTTTTTTTCAAATGATAATCCGGCCCCTCAACAGTCAGAAGGATTGTGGACCGGCCCTCGGCTTAAAAAGTTTGAGGACCCCTGTTCTAGATCTTCAGGCGTCAGTTAGTATGCATGTATAAAAACAATAAATGTGATTACCAGAAATCAGTGCCAAATGGTAATTGTTGTGCAAGGAAGGCCACACATTGCCTAGGCATAGGCAATTCACTAGATCTCCACTCGTCTTTGTTACTCCTAAATAACTGGTTTTTGCATGGGTAATTGTGTGTGTGTGTGTGTGTGTGTGTGTGTGTGCATGTGTATGTATATATCTTTGTCAGCCTGACAAATATTTAAAGTATTGCTTTAAATCTGGTTTGTTTGAACCGATTGATTTTTGTTCACAAAGGAAAGTTTAAACATATCTACCCTGCAGCTTTTTTGTTTTTATTTTCTCCCAGCAGAGAAACTCAGATTTGCTTTTTTAAACACTGCATTTACATTATGTATGCCCTGCCCTTGGGGCATATATGAGTTTTTCTAACTTGGAAACACTATGGCAAATTAATCGCTCAACTCAGGAGGTTAGTCAAGCCCACAAGTAATGCTAAAAGTTTATCTCAGTTTCAGCAAACCACTAAGATGGTCCAACACACAATCGCCTTCTTGGATGATGATGTCCATTTTACAGGTGCAAATCAATAGTACCTGAGCCTTCTATATTTCTAATATAAATAAGAGTGATGGTGTAGACCAGTGGTTCTCCCCAGATGTTTTGGCCTTCAATTTCCAGAAATGGTAACAGCTGGTAAACTGGCTGGGATTTCGGGGAGTTGTAGGTTTTTTAAAAGTAGCTCTTTGTTTAAAAATGCATGCTACACGTCACACCATGTAGTAAAAAACACTTGTTTCTATACTCCTTGTTGTTAGATCAACACTAGCACAGCAAAACAATAAGCAACTTGACTGAACACTTAAACCATGTGATATTACTCTAATATGATGTAATGCAGTCATATCACAATAACCTTAAAAGTAGTTAAAACCTATTTTATACTACAAAACCAGTGCTGCAAACCCCCATTAAATCATGTCGTTTAGTTATATCTTTAATACTGAAAAAGGACATTAATGGCAATTAATTTGTACTAATATCTTAAAATTAAAGGATTATATGGTCTTATCTTTTTGGCATGGAACAACTCACCCAGCGAAAGTAGACTTGGCTAATAGAAATACAGCAAGGTTGACCGGGAACTTTGTAACATCTCTGTCACTGGACACAGCATCACAATATCACCTTTTGCCTTGAAACTCTATATAGGAACAACCGTGTGCATCTCTTGGAATTTGCAATGGACACTTGGCTTTATGCAAGATGGTATGGACAGTGCATTTGGTAGCTGCAAAAAGGTTTGGTGAAAAGAACAAGTCCCTTCTTGTGCCAGTTTGGCATGGCATTAGAACTGGTTTAGGGGAGCTTGCAAGCCTGCCATACCCAATAGGGGTTCCCTATGTGATCTTCAGGTGAAGGTGACACAGTCATACCCAACTCAGCGGCCAAGGGCCCAATTTTACATCCAAATAATAGATCCACACAGAGGCTTTTACTCATGTGGCATCTCATTTTAGTAACTCCAGCGTTTTCCAGCACAAGAGCTGCAGTTGCAAGGTTCATAGTAGAAAAGGAGGGTTATCCAAAGCCTAGATCAAAACTCTTCTAGACTAAGTCTGCTTCAGCTGAAATTAATAAAACCTGTTACCATTTTCCAATCAAATATGGGTTGTTTATTGTGGGTTTTAGGGTTTTTTGGGTTTTTTTTTTTTTACCAAATTGATATTTCTCACAGCCTCACACTGCAATATTTATATCCTGTCGAACAGTCAATGATCTCATGGTGAGATATAATAAAATCAGATTATGTTTCAAAGACTCCTAACACTTGAGACTCAAAAGACAGCACTTTAGCAGAATGAGGGGGAAAGCTTTAAGCTTTGTTCCAATGCTTGTATTGCGCATTGTGTTCGCCAGCCCTTAACTGCAATCTGAACTCCAGACACTTTCTTTCCTTGGATTGTAAGGCATCTTACTGGCAGCATGTGTCTACAATCCTATCAGAAAGACATATAGAAACTTGTTTAATAAAACTCATACACCTCTAATGCCTGTGTGAAGCCTGAACAAGATTCAGCAGACAACACAGCATGCACACAAGTGTTAATACAAAGGAACAAAAAAAAATAGTTTCTTTTTGGAATTTGAAAAGGTTGCAGTAACCTTCAGATGAAATATAAATCACCTATTATTATGATATGGCTCAGAATTTAAACTATCAATGAAACAATGCGATATTAAAAAGGGAACCATCTGTGTTTCTGCCTGAACTAAATTGTATTGTATTAGAAGACAAAGCTGTCTTCTGGTAATGGCCAATGATTAATCATGATCAGCTGTCACATGTTATTTAACTTTAATTCTGTGCAAAGGTTTTCTATACAAGTAAAGGTGTGATTTGGCATTCAAATGTTCAGATATGTAATTAGAAAAAAGTCAATGAGGAAACATAAACCTTAGAGCTAATCTGTTAAAAATCACGTTCTCAATTTCCACTTTGTACATTTGATCAAGTGGGATGTTATCTACAAAAAAACACTGCGCCACAAAAACAAATTAGGTGGCAAATCTTTGTCTCCCTACCTGGGAGTAAGATGCACTGAGCATGATGATACTGAATCCTCAGTAAACATGCATAGGATTGCCCTTTCAGTCTTTAGGGTGACAAATCACTATTAGGATTCACATAAATGGGAGCCAGCATAGTGTAATGATCTTTCTGTTTATTGATTTATTTCACTGATTGGTTTAATTTATTCCATGCCTTTCTCCCAGTACAGTACACAAGGTGCCTCACAACAAATTAAGACAAAGTGCAACTAATATCTTATACTAAAGCTTTAAAGAACAATTAAATAAATAATTCTAATTAAAATCAAAAGCTAAAACATTTTAAAACAGATGAAAAAATGGGTTAGAAAAAGATGAAAGTGCAATTTTGGACTAGGATAATAGAAAATAGTGGTTGAGATCCCATCATTTGGCTGTGGGCAAATCCCATTCTCTTAGCCTCAGAGAAAAGCATTGATTTTTTTCCACTGATTTTTTTTTTCCAACAACACCCTATGATAGAGTTGCCACAAGCCGGAATCTACTTGAAGGCACGTAACAATGACATAAGTAATTGTTATGTGATTGAAAATGTTCAATTTCAGTTCTGTTGTTCAAGAATAATTCCTTTCATGAAGCAGTTCCCAAGGGTATATGAATACACTAATCCATAACAATTTCTTGTTTTTTATTTCAAAGTACTTTTCAACAAGCAGTGTCATATCAATATTGAGAAAAAGTACAATTGTTCAGTACTAAATGTGAATATGATCATTCTGCCCATGGAGAATATTACACGGACGAATATTATTTATAAGAAATAACACAGACTATCTGAAAGACACCAGCCCCAGGGGCAAAGGAACAACTTTGAACCCATAGGTAATAAAAGGTTAGTAAAATCATACTGAGATAAGTCATTCCAGTCAGATATAAAATATTGGAACTTATTGGGATATAATAATTGAAGTGTGGGGCGGTGACAGTGCTGATGTCAGAAGAACCTAAAGGACATTAAATCAGGAAAATACACTGAATGCATATTCTTCCAGTAGGTAACGATTCTATCCAATTACAGAATTTAATGAACATCAAATTTTCCCCAGAAGCTTTCTGGGCAGAATAATATGATGGGCAGAGTAAATGTTCGCTAAACTATGATGTGTTGAGTAGATTCAAGAATTCAAATTGATGGGACAAGATGTTATCAGACAAGTAAAAAATAATCATATAACCATTGAAGATGTATCCGGACCAACAGAATATATTTCCAGATAGGTATACTTTAAGACAAGGATACAAATCCATCAAACATACTCTTTCAAGGTCTCATGTTTGTAAGTTAAGACGTGGAGCAACAGGTTAAGGAGGGGCTTCAAAACCTAATAAATTAAAGCTTCCAAAAATTCATGTGCAGAAGGGAGGTGATATAGTAGTGAAAATGGCATTATCCCGCAATATGTCAATTCAGCACAGCATCAATGAGGTATTTTAAAATAAAAAGGTAAAAGCATACTCTCATATGTTTGACAGCACACTGATCAGGTGGATTAATAGCTATTTGGAATATATTCAGTTAGTCAACCAGTACCTCCAAGTGAATTCATTGCAAACTTGTGTATTAAGGAATCATATTGCCTCTTTTCATCAAGGAAAACATTGAAAATGATGAGTATTGGTAAATAGTAAAGTGAATTCATATTACAGTGTGATTTCGGGCTAAATATAACAATAAAATGGATATCAAGTAAGACCATCATTCCTGCAGAGCATAATTCTTGGATGGATCACAGTTACCTGAGAGCAAAAATATGACTGAATGCCATTAAATTACTGGACCTCTGATCCTAGCACATCAAAGAGTTGTCCTGAAGGACCTGAGAAGTAACTTCTAGGGGAAACATACATGAATATGAGACCTGCATATGGGTTATGGAATCTTACTGTATAAACAGATGCCATATTAGTCATGGTCCACTTACAACCAAATTATTTTTGAAGCCTAAAGGGAAGCAATCGGGCATTCTGCAAGACCCCATGCTAATACCGTTATATCTTTATGTGTATTTACTTCTGTGACCATGATTATACTAACCTGCGAAAAAGCCACATGCAAATATGACATTCTTCCACAGCTATGAAAATAAAGATCAACAGTTATTTAAAAAACATTGACTACTGGTTTGGATGTACTGGTGCTAACTGATTTGTATGTAGTGGAAGACAGAAGTAAATAAACCAGAACTGGCAAGAACTTTACTCGCCACTTTATCATTTGGGGAAAATAAATTTCTTTTATCAAAGGCAATTTCAACACTTTTCTTCTTTCTTATCATTTGTCAGATGTGCACAATGGATCAGTGTAATATCAATTTGTAGATTGTAAGTTGCAACCATGTCATTGCTTCGCCAACAACTGAAAACTGACAAGGTCTGATTACAAACAGTAGCCTTACAATGTTGGAATTGGCATATAAAGTGGAAGTTCAGAAACACACAGATCTTAGCTATGCCTCCAGGGAACTAAGGGCTTACGTCTCCTTACATCAGGCACTGCCAAATAAATAGTTTCATATACAAGCTTCAGAACTGCCTTGCATGTAAGTCTTTTTATGTACCACAAACTTCCATATCCCACAAAAATCTTTCATATGCATATGCATATGTATGGAACCCATGGCCATAAATAGCAGGAAAATACACACATACAGAACACAGGGCTTGCTTATCCTGTACTTGATTTCTTTGAATACTGAAGTGAACAATGTATATGATAGCCTTCAACCAAACATAGTAAGTTCTTCTTTGACAAATATGACTCTCTAAAGTGATAGATAATATTATTATTAGGTTATATAAGTAGAGAAATTGTTAAATGGCTGGTTCAGAGTTGTGCAAAGTAAAAAAAAATTGATCCTGAAAAGCCCTTGAGCATTTCATAGCTAACTCCCATGAATTTCATAGAGATTTCTTAGGCAAGGCATACCCACTTCCTCTAGGAGCCCCCGGTGGTGCAGTGGATTAAATCCTTGTGCTGGCAGGACTGATGACTTCAAGGTTGGGTTGCTGACCTGAAGGTTGCCAGTTCAAATCCAACCCGGGGAGAGTGCGGATGAGCTTCCTCTATCAGCCCCAGCTCCATGCGGGTACATCAGAGAAACCTCCCATAAGGATGGTAAAAATATCAAAACATCTGGGCGTCCCTTGGACAACATTCTTGCAGACAGCCAATTCTCTCACACCAGAAGTGACTTGCAGTTTTTCCAAGTTGCTCCTGACACACACACACACACACAAAACCTCATTTCCTCTGAAATATAGCTACAGCACCTAGTATTTTCTGGCGATCTTTCATCCAAGTAATAATCAGCGCTGGCTCTGCTTAGCTCCTAGGGTCAGACAGGATCTGGTACCTTTAGGGCAGTACTGTTATGATTTCACTTATGATATTTATATGTCAACTTCAAAAGCAGAGGTGAGCAAACAGACCATTTTTAACCCAAAGTGTCAGGAAGATCAATGCAGTCATGTACAGAAGCTGCCCAGATCATCTTGACATGAAGGAAGGCCATGCTAGAGAGAAGAAGGGGGACGGGAAAGAATGGGGGAATTTTGCAAAGATAAGGGCCATCTGGCTGACTGTTATGAGAACCAACCAGCAAAAGGGGGGGGGGTAGTTTCTAGGTATATACTAGGGGCAGTAAAGAGGATGGTTAAAACTGACCTACTTGGATTCTGGCAAGAAGAAAAATAAAAGGCTTTGTTTCCATTGATCTTCATTGTAAGCGTGTCTTAATTCCAAAAGCTTCCAGGTTCTGCCACCAAGGACCATGAAAAGGGGATACATGGGGCTTCATGCACATGTGCTTTGGAAATAGTGGGTTTTGTTTAAAACATTGTTGTCAAAAGCACAATTCTGCATGACATCATATATCCTGACATCCTCCTACTTGTGCAAGAAACACTTTTCCCACATTTTCCTATTGCAGTGCACACATTACCACCTTCTTTCACACCGACAGCCAATAAATCATTTTCATGTTCACCCATTTCCAAATCCCAAGTAAACTCATGTGGTTTAATTAATACTTATAAGCACTGCTTTTCAAACTTGACATTTTGTGTCAAAGCATTCCAGAAAGATATTTTTGCTTCACTGCACTTGTACACAATAGACTGGTTTAAAGTGAACAGCTAATAACTAATCATTAGAAGGAGCACAAATTAAGATTTTTTAAAAATATATATATGAAGAAAAGCGAAAGGGAGTACTGAGTACTTTTTGGTAGTGCAAACCCTCCTCCTCCCCATTCTGAAGAAAGGTTCTGTTGGGTATAATAAGAAACTACACTCGGGTCCATTTTCGCTTTCAGCTAGATTAAAGTCATCCATCATTTCTCCATAGGATCAACATCACAAAGTCATGTCTAGGATATTCCTTCTAGTGTCTATGCAAAAAAAATGCAGACAACATAACTGAATACGTTAATTTTTCAAATGATCTGAAGCAAATTAAAGTTAAGATATTCAATTAATTGTCAACCCATCTGGTTAGAAATTTGGGTACTCAGTTGGTAGTGAGATCAGGTATATTACTTGTGTGACTCATGCCTTTTTGGTAGGCATTTGAGAATTGTTATTACTGTATTAGTATTTTCTGTATTATACTCTATTAGTATTAGTACTGTAGTAGTATTTATATTCTGCTTTTTCTCTCCCAAAAGAAACTAAAAGCAGTTGACACTAAAAATCAACAATGTGTAAAGGCAGACAATCAGGGGTGAATAGAATCAGGGCCAATCCTAGCTATTTTACTGCAATTGGTAATTCTACTCAAGTTGTAATAGTACTCAATGCAAACTGCAAGGAGAGGTGGATAATACAATTGCTGTTGTTGATGTTGTTGTTGTTAGCCAGGTTACTTGGATGCAAAAAAGACAATTTTAGAAGCAACCCTTTCTCCCCCAATCTTTGGCAGGAAAGATGAAATGTTAACAAAGTAAACTGCTAACCATTTCCTACCATTTCATGATACCGAAATTCTTCTGCTTGAAGTTTGCCAACCTACTTTTCTGTATAATTTGTTAATAACTTCTATGGGGTGTTGACATTTTATAATCATACTGACAACAGGAAAAAATGTAATTACCTTCCATGTTCTCTTAACATACAATGTTTAAACTACCGTCCCAGCTTTTGAACTAGAAACCTTTTCCTGAACTTATAAATTTTGTAGGATTTTGTAAGTGCATTAAATGATGTATACTTTAGTTCTTGCTCATTACCCATTGAAATGAAAGTGAGTTATGAGAAGGACCATAGCTAGAAAAAAAATAGGGGGGGGGGGTGAAATTTTTTTTTTAGCAAATCATGAAGAGCAGTTCCATAATGCAAAATAATTTAAAAATCAGGCTCCATCAAAAAACTTCAGTGGATATGACTAACCAGTTAAAATTCATGAGCAAACCAGGTTTTTTTAAAAACCTGAAAAAATTCGGAGGGGGGGGGGTTTGAAACTGCCCCCTTCCCCCGTTACAGCCCTGGTTATGACTCTGTACAGAAAATAACATTGGGTACACTAAACAAGCTTACCATACAGTTTCTGGGGAATTTTTAAAAACAAAACTAGTATGCTCTAACTTTTTAAAGAGCTAACGTGTGTTAAGCATCTTTTCATGAAAAGTTATGTTTCTTATGCCACATAAAAGCTTGTTTTCCAGGGTTTCCTGGCCTCTTCCTTTGAGGAACTGTAAAATGGAAGAGAATTATCTGCGGTGGCGCAATAGGTTAAACCCTTGTGCCGGATGACCAGCTGACCTGAAGGTTGGGTTGCTGACCTGAAGGTTGCCAGTTCAAATGCGTGAGATGGGGTGAGCTCTCATCTGTCAGCTCTAGCTTGCAGGGACATGAGAGAAGCCTCCCAGTAACACATCCGGGCATTCCCTGGGCAACGGTTTTGTAGACCGCCAATTCTCTCACACCAGAAGCGACTTGCAGAATGTTCTCAAGTCACTTCTGACACTATTAAAAAATCCTGTCTGGTTCCATCAAAGGAAGTGTCCCACCAGCAGAAACACAAAGACCAGACAAGGCTGCCATATTCAGAGAAGGACAAGATTCCTTTGCCTTTTCCCCCTCCCTCCTTGCTGAGTCTTGTGCAAACCATTCTTGCACATTTAATTCTGTTTGAACTACTGCGGCAGACTGGGAGAAAGTGGGAAGGGGAGAGAGAAACGGGAATAATTTAAAAGCATCTGAAAAAGTAGGCTGGCAGAGATTAATTGGGATGATCCCTGACAAACTGGAACAGTTTAAAAGTATTTTTTTCAAAGTTTAACTCTGAAGGTAGGAAAATGTTCTAGCAGTCAAATCCTGTTGACTAGCAATGTAAGTTCCATTTGTTTGCAAGTCATAATGTGGACTGTTGAGCAAATATTTTATGCTCTCAAGAGAAGTGCAACCGCAAAATGTGTGCATTTGTTTCACAAAATCTGATCTTGTGGATACTTTCTTTAGAAAGAATTCCCAGCAGAACTGGCCGCATTGATGACTACATCAAGGGAGTGGCGGATATCCATTAGCACCAGCAAAGTGTTTTGGCGTACAATTCAATTCTTTTGAGGCGTGTATGGGAAGAATAGAAGATTTTCAAGGCCTAGACAAAAGCGCATTGTGACTTTCGAAAATGTTAATGGGTTAATTATAATAATAAAAGAATGATGTGATTTGAAAAAAAAGTAAAGTGAAATTCTTTGCAATAGAAATATCCAAGGCGCAGAGATCAATGAGATCAAAGCCTAGGGTTCAAAGGCTTCTGCTGATTCCATTGTTTGTATTCAGTGTGGAAGCTGCACACAACCCTGTGAAAAACCTTTTGTTTAAACAATGAGGAAGTAGGAGCTTACATTTTCTTAATAGTGTCATAATGCTTACAAAATCTTGCTCCTCTCCTCAACAAAACAATATTTTTCTAAACTGAAATGTATTTTAATTGCCTTTTTTGAATGTTTAGTATCTTGACCATTTGTGCTCCATGGCCATACTAAAACTGTGCATCCAGCATATGAACATAAGGAGATTAATTTCCAACAGGGATCATTTCTATTATAATTGCAATTTTTGGATTTTCTATGAGGCACAAAAGAAGGAGATCTAATATGTCTTCATCATATTGTTCAGTAATGCTCAACACCACTTTTTTTTTTAAAAAAAGAATATTTTGATCATATTTTTGGAGATGGATTATATTTGCTATAGTCACACAAGGAAGCCTTCCTGCCTACACTATGCATTTTTTGTCCATCTTTCACAAGCCAGATCCTCACAACATGCATAGTATGTGAGGATGCCATCACTTTCCACACTTTCTTGTGAAGCTGCTAATGCAACAATTCTGGACTTACATTATAGAATCATAGAATCATAAAGTTGGAAGTCTACCAGTCCAACTCCCTGCCAAGAAGCAGGAAAATCGCACTCAAAGCACCCCCGACAGATGGCCATCCAGCCTCTGCTTAAAACCCTCCAAAGAAGGAGCCTCTATCACACTCCGAGGCAGAGAGTTCCACTGCCAAACAGCTTCTCACAGTTAGGAAGTTCTTCCTAATGTTCAGGTGGAATCCTAGTCTCCAAGACAGCAGAAAACAAGCTTGACTTCCCCTCACATATTTATACATGGCTCTCATCATGTCTCCTCTCAGTCTTCTCTTCTGCAGGCTAAACATGCTCAGCTCTTTAAGCCGCTCCTCATAGGACTTGTTCTCCAGAACCTTGATCATTTTAGTCACCCTTCTCATTATTATATTTATTGTTAATTGTTTTAAGATTGTATTTGATTGATCACAACGCTATACATTAGAGTTCTCCAAGACGTTGTCATCAACTGGACCTGCAAATTCATGGTTGTGTATTGCTTGCTTGAGTTTTTCTTTCTGTAACGGTCTTCCTCTTTTCCTACTGAGATTTGAATACAGTCTTTAAGGATTGAATACAGGCTTTAAGGATTTATTCAAGCAGACCACTTGCCAATCAATATGTATTTCTATAAATATACAGTTAAGTTGTATGTCTTGATTCTTGATTCACTTAATGTGAAACAACAGAAAAGGAAAAAAAATCTTTTCAAAGCAAAACTATAAATCACACAATACAGGCATATCTCAGTAAACAAAGCTTCTGGCAACAAATCCTTTTCCTTCTCATCCTCTGTCTAGCTGAAAGTCTTTTTTAGCAGCATCCATGTTGGAAAGATGATGAAGGAGGAGTGGAGAGACGTAGACAATAACCAAGGCAATAATAGCTTAAATTGGAAATGAATATGTTTATGGCCTATCTATGCTACTGTTACTGTGTGTGACAACCAAAACAGACGAAGTAGAGAGTAGAGAGAACTGCCTTCAGAATCCCTTGTTGGGCACTAGGAACAACAATACAGAGAAAAAAGGGGAGGACAGATGAATCTGCGCCATCGTCTTTTTCTCTGGCTGTTAACAAAGCATAGATTTGGCCATCAAAATAGAAATGATAAAGAAATATAACTGGTAAAAGAAAGAAAAATAGCACCTCTGGAAGAAGACTTCGAGAGGTTTCTAAAAGGTTTAAAATGTTTTTTGTGCAAGATTTACCTGTCCCAGTTATTTCATTTTGCATGTACACATTTCTAGTTTTGAATAAAAAAGTATGCTAAAATGTGTTATTTTGTGGTGCAAGTAACTATTCAAAGACTTTCCATGTTATTTCTGTTTCTGATACCAAATTTTCTGTTAAAGAAGAAACATGCAGTTTATTGTAGTACACCTAACTCATGTATTTCTTATACCCCCAAAAGAGAGCTTTCTCACTCTACTGAAAAGGAAATGCAGCTATACCACAGTTAACAAAGAAGGTATGTGCTTGTGTTGATGTGTTTTTCATGGATTTGGCAGTAAAATAATAGAATCATAAAGTTGGAAGAGACCTCATGGGCCATCCAGTCCAGCCCCCTGCTAAGAAGCAGGAAAATCACATTAAAAGCACCAATAAAAGAAAGTTCCTTTTAAATAAGGATTTCCAGACTGTTTGGAATACCATTTCCTATTTTGCCACTGGAATCTGATGATGCAGACTGAACAGTGATCCAGGGGGACTCAGGAGGTATATCTTCCAATATTTTGACAACAGGGAAAATGCATAAGCATAATAATGTGATTGTTGTAGGTACAGTAATGATACCTAGAACACATGACTTAGCTTTACATATACAGTAGAGTCTCACTTATCCTACACTCACTTATCCAACGTTCTGGATTATTCAACACATTTTTGTAGTCAATGTTTTCAATGCATTGTGATATTTTGGTGCTAAATTCGTAAATACAGTAATTACAACATAACATTCCTGCGTATTGAACTACTTTTTCTGTCAAATTTGTTGTGTAACATGATGTTTTGGTGCTTAATTTGTAAAATCATAACCTATTTTGATATTTAATAGGCCTTTTCTTAATCTCTCCTTATTATCCAACATATTCGTTTATCCAACGTTCTGCCGGCCCGTTTATATTGGATAAGTGAGACTCTACTGTAGTTGGATTTGTTGGTATTGTTGTTTGCCTTCAAATCACTTCTGACTTACAGTGACCATAAGGCAAACCTACAATTGGGTTTTCTTGGCAAGGTTTGTTGACAGCAGATTTGCTAGAGCCTTCCTCTGTGGCTGGGAGATTATAACTCATCCCAGGTCACCCAGGCCCCTTCTACAATGTCCTTATATCCCAGGATCTGATCCCAGAATATCTAATTATCCCAGAGTATGTGGCAGTGGAGACTTATATAATCCAGTTCAAAGCAGATAACCTGTGATCAGATCCTGGAATATAAGGACAATGTAGAAGAGGCCTCAGTGGGTTTCCCAAACAGGGATGTGAACCCTTGTCCACAATCTTTGTCCAGTACTCATACCACTATGCCATGCTGGTAGTACAGATACTCAATTTCATATTTAAGCAGCTCCATATTCTACTTTTATTGGCATTGATGTCTTTAAAACATTTTACTTAAGAAAGAAAATGTTCTCTATAGGCCAGAACAAATGTTCAACCCTCCTTCAACTGTTGAATCAATGTTTTCAGTTTGCAATCACACTGCTTATTGCCAACCGTGAAATTAGCATGTTCATTCAGTATAAACTGACACGCTTTCCATAATATTGCATAGAATAATGAAAACGTATTTCAATTTCTAAAAGACATAATTTGAATACCGGAGAATACACTTCTCAAACCACTTAACACACCATCTTAATTTCAAACCATATCACCACTTGGGTATTGTGTGCTACACACAAGATAATTAAGTCGGACATATATCAAATCTATACTACACCTAATTCTAAAAAATAAAATTAAAAAATGAAATCTTGAAGTAAGAAGATTCTAGTACCTGAATCTGGATCAAAAACAACAAGAGGGATTCATTTTAGTGAGCATCATTTTGTTAGGTGTAACAGCTCATGTGCTGAAATTTGACTGGATTTCACTTATTAATCAGTAATAAGCAAATGAGTGACCTTCAGAAAATTAACAACTTTATTTCCGTTTGTGGCTTTGTATTTCAGCTTGTTCTTTGTCAGTTTTGATAAAGATCAGTACTATATACTCACAGATGGCTTGGTTATTTGCTCAATGTAGCACTTTGCCAACCCAATGCTCAATAACAACACAAACCCTATCCAGTTTCTCTGCCATTTTCTTAGGTTTTGTATTTATTTAATTTTGAAAAGCCTCTATCACATCAGTTTCAAAACTAACTAAGGTTCTTATAAGTTTAGGATGAAAACTATAAGTTGTTTAGGTCAGAATATGCTGAATCTGACCATGGCTCTATGGATTCTGTGTTACAAGTTTTGATAATAAGGAACAGAAAGGCCATTACAATACTACAAAGACTTCTGAAGGCACACACACAAAGAACTCCATGATGTTTCAGGGTTAAGTAGAGACCTACCATCTCAAATTCAGAAGGAAACCATATGTGAAAAGCTTTTCAGAAATGAAATGAGAGTTGAGTTTAGCATTTTCCCCTTTAGGATATTTTCACAACTAAACTTTGCTTCTCTTTATGCAGGAAAAAAAACAAAAAAAGTTCATGCTACTGTCCGCAAATCACCCTGCAGCTGCAGTAGACTGTTCTTGTTCCAAAACCAAAGGCAAATGCAACATGCAAACTTTGGAACAAGATGGGGAGAATGCCAGTAGAACACCCAGGATGCTTGCATACAGCCTTGCTGACTATCATGGATCATTCACATGTCATTCATCTTTAAAAGGAGGCATGTACCCCACCCATCTTAGCAATATTAGAGAAGGCAATCTTCCTTTATTCATGAGTACTCAGACTTATGTCAAGATGAAAGGAAGGTGAGGTCCTTCACAATTTTGTTAAGAGTTGTTGACTCTCTCTCTGTCTTAGCCCTTGATATGCCTGAAAAATCTATGAACTAATCATAGAAGCGAGCTAAGCACTATTTTTCCCAGCAAAGTAAATAATTTAAACAAAACTTGGTCTGCAAGACTCACGAAGAGCCATTATACAATGCTTTGCTAAGATTTCAAATCCAATCATTTTAATACATGTGTTGTCGAAAGCTTTCATGGCCGGAATCACTGGGTTGCTGTGAGTTTTCCGGGCTGTATGGCCATGTTCCAGAAACATTTTCTCCTAAAGTTTTGCCCACATCTATGGCAGGCATCATCAGAGGTTGTGAGGTTTCACAACTTCTGAAGATGTCTGCCATAGATGTAGGCGAAACGTTAGGAGAGAATGCTTCTGGAACATGGCCATATAGCCCGGAAAACTCATAGCAACCCAATTTTAATACATGTTTTGCCGAGATATAGTGCGAGCATGGTGTAGCAGTTTGACCCTGAAGACAAGGGTTTGAATAGCTGCTCAACCATGGAAAGCTACTGGGTGATTTTGGGCAAGTAATATTCTTTCAGCTCTAGAGAAAGAAAAAGGAAAGCTTTCTCGCAGCAAATCTTGCCAGGAATATACTATGATAGATTTGCCTTGGGGTTGCCGTAAATTGGAAATGACTTAAAGACAACCACTAATTTGCCAAGATACCTGGTTGCATTATCATGATCTTTAATCCTTGTCAGCTAGACCAACAACTCTGATTAAACAGTTAGATTTACTAAAACAACCCACATCCTTTCTTCCTCTTACCAAGTATAATGCCTTATGGGTCATGCACAACTATCCTGCCATCCTCAGAGTCTCTTTCAATGAAAAAAGATGAAGAAAGGGAATTATAGCATAAGGTTGTTTACTCAGATAAAAACCCTTGTTGTTCTATTACTCCTCTCACTCCTACAAATTTCAAAGCACTCTTTGGATTTAGTAATCCAAATGTGATTTCTGTTGGGTTCCATGTTGTAAATACGTGACCATCTTCAGCTATAAGTCCTGAAATGTATAATTCTCAAGCAGAGCTGTGAAAAAAGACCAAAAAGTTAATTAATAACAAAAGGATCAAGCATTCAGCATGTAGACAGGGCCTATATTTGTTTAGAGGAAAACTGTTACACTGCTCACTGAATGCTTCACTATCGTTCACTATCTCCTAACGAAATGTTTCTTTTGATCTATCTGTGGATGCCTCTATACTGCAGAATTAATGCAGTTAATCAATTGTCATGGCTCAATGCTATGGAATCATGGGAACTGTAATTTTGCAAGGTCTTTAGCTTCTCTGCCAAAGAGAATTGCTGCTTCACCAAACTACAAATCGCAGGATTCCATAACATTGAACCATAGCACTTAAAGTGGTCTCAAACTGAAATAATTTAACCATGTAGATGCACCCTTTGTCTCCCAATGACCCTATCTGGGGTTTGATCAAGCTTTTATATTCCTCACTCATTGAGCCCTTTTTTTTCAGCACTTCCGCAGGCCAATGTATCTGCCAACTTCATAATTCTTTATATTCAAAACTACATTCATTTAAATGTACGGTAACTCCTGCCCATAGAGAAGTGGAGTAAAAGACATACATTGATTCCCAGAAAATGGAGAAAAACAACATGAAGCTTTTAAAGTAATGCACTCTCTAATGTATTTTTCAAATTGTCAGAAATCAACATTATCAAAAGATATTGCTTTTAAAGAATAAGTAAATTATTTTTGCATTCTATCTCTTCTGTGTCTTTGCACCATGGACCAAACTCAACAAGCTGAGTTGCTTCAGGCAGTCTAAGTGGAGTAGATCTTATCAGTAGATGATGCCATAAGGTGGTCACATAGAAGTTCTACAGAAATGACAGAGGTGAATAGCAGTGATTGAATAGGTATTTAAATGCTATGTTCAAATATCTCTAAAGAAACTTTTCTCTAAAGAAGCTAACATACTGCACTCAATTGCCGAACCTTCCCCTACTCCCGGAAAAAGCCCAGGATGGTGTAACAAGGCAACTTTACACAACCATGGATGACATGTTAATTTCTAAGGAAATCTAACTTAAAAAGAAAGCATTTCCAGGATCCATGTGTGAAAAATAAGAGTGCAAAAGCCAAAAGATATACTGGTTACCCCCTCTTATTGCTCCTCAGTAATTGGAATGTGAAACTACAAATAAGAACTTGTTTTCAGTTTTAGGACTTCCTTAGAAAAGACAGAACTGAACTGAATGTCAGTGGAAGTGTAGTTCGGTGATCAATTGCTAAATTATCAGCAGCCTATTGACTTGCTATATATTTCTGATATATAACCCTTAACCTTCATTGCTATACTATTGTTACCAATCCATAGCTGTATGCTTAGTACAACTATAAATTTATTATTTTATAAAAATGCCATCCATCAAGTATCCTCACTGAAACAGGCAAACTGTGAATTAAAGTAGGCAATGAGCTGTTATTGACAGAGTCATTAGAGGAAACATAAAAGGGTCAATACCATGTTATTTAATATGTTCAAATATGAAGTTTTTCTCTTGTGATTTGTAAAAGGGTCAGCAGTCAAAACTCAAGTGTAATGCTTATTGATCTATTTCAATCAAGAGAATTTAAAAATACAAATGTTCTATTATGTTTTAAAAAGCAAAATTTCAGTTTGAAATTATTGGCATGTAGCAAGAGGAAATCCTAATTTCACACTTTTCAGCTATCTCTCATTTTTCTAACAGCAGGAGTGGTCAACAAGAAAAAGCCTGTTTTCTCTGGTGATCAGGAGTTCCACATGCCAACAAAGTTAATACTCTTCTGCTTTGCTGTGTGAGATAAATAATGAAGAACAGTAATTCTTCCTGGGGAACTTGGCCTTAAATTACTGCATTAATAGCTAGGTTATACCAATGAGCCTAACTCTGCTCATTAAAAGCCAAACACATTTACGTAAAATGGTTTTAGTGAGAAACTACTCATGGAACTGGAATAAACAAAGAAAACTACAGCAAACTGCCATTGTTGCGGGTGGTATAGTAAAATAATAGAAATATGTGCAATCCAATCCTAGTTATGTCTACACAAGGCCCTCTGAATTCAACATATCTCATTTCCAAGTAAGTAATGCATAGGATTGCAGTTTTAGTGTATCACTTGACAACCACTCAGCCTACATTATTAAACAACTGAAATCTACCAGCATGTTTTAACAAGTCTCTCTTTATCTTTTTACAGTTATAGACTTCTTTCTTAAATCACCTGCTTATATGTTTTGGCAACATTAGATACAAATGATTAGTTGTATAACTTCTTAGCATAAAAAATGCATTTTTAAGCCACAACATACCATACTTCATTAGTACTTTTGCCCATCCATTGATACAGTTTCATATGGCTTTCATACATCAGTTCTACTAACTGCATGTCTTTGCTTCAAGAAACTTACTGCAGCTTGATATTATGATGTTATTATCTCCTTAACCACCAGAATTCACAACAATCCAGTATTATTTTAAAATGTTGTGTATACATTTCTCATCACTGAGATTTTTAAGGACATAAGACAGGATTTTAAGGGGTGCAACTAAGGATATTATTGTCTGCATAGAAGACAATGTGTTACAGACTAAAAAAAATGCAAGGGCATTTCTACCAATAATTTTAACAGCATTTCAAAGTTTCAAAATTCAAGACAATATAGTGCCATAACAGTTCATGAGCTAAAATGAGCAAGTAGTTAATATAAAGTAAATAAACCCTTCACAAGTATCTATTACTGATTTAGCCATGACAAGAAAACAATAATAAGGATATCATGATCATGTTGGTGCTAATGCTGTAAGAGATTTTGGCACAGAAAGAAAAAAATCCTTACAAAGAGAACACATCAGGATGCTAAAATGCCAACAATAGGAATAACACCACATTTACTTAAAGTCCAGGATTTTCTGATCAGCAGTTTTGACAAATGTACAACATAGTGACCCAGGTAGGATTTTGACCGACCACTTAACAGGCATGGAAAGCAATAATATCCCATAATAACTTTAGCAGTTTACTTGAAAACAAATTCTCCTCTGAGCCATGATATCATCTGAAAATCACAAAGCAGCATACACTGTAATGTGAACACAGCATGGGGCATTTAAGCCTTGTAACTCTCTGTGTGTGTGTGTGTGTGTGGGCATGCATTCTCAGAGTTCTTCTTTGTTATCTTGGCAAGAAATTCTGGAGAAAGGCAGTCATCTTTGGAAATAAAAACCATTAAGCCATGCTTGTCTGATGCTGCAATACAGCTCCTGAATGAATAATAAGGGATGCACAATACCTTTCGTAAGTCTCCTCAGTATTTGACAACGGCATTTGAAAGAGACAGCTATCATTCTTGCTGGCTGCCTTCTTCAGTGGCAAAGTCTACTCAAGACTCTGCTTTGGTGGATGCAGCAGAAGCATATGAATTCCTCGCACACATACCAGAAGAAAGGTAGTCCCAGCGGGGAGTGACAAAGCTTAATTCCTCTTGGCTGATGCAGAGATCAGCTCCATGTCATCCAGCAAAGCTGTGTCATTCAGTACTACTACTACGATCGCCACCGCTTGCAGCGCCCGATCAATGGCTTTTTTAAAAAGGCAATATTTCTTCTAACAGCTGCAAAGCATCAAATTCTGTAAGATCCCAGCAAAGATACTCAACGCGGCTATGCTACAGCCTCCCAGCCTCGCGTACTGTGGAGTGAGCTTGTGATGCTGTTCCAGGCAAAGGGCCATGTATTTCAGTACAATCAGGGGATTTTGCCCCCTCCTCTTCCTCCCCGCTCCCCAAATCCTTCAGATATTTAACTCTCTTAGTGCTGCTTAACGAACAAGAAGAACTCTTTCACACACATCACCATCATTCTTTCTAATTTTTAAAAAAGCTATTATTACAGAAATCATTTGGAATCTGCACAGATGCCTTGCTCTCCCTGAAAATGAAAGGGACGGAAGAAAAAAATGAATAAAGAAACACACATTTCATACGAGGAGAAGGAGAAGATGCTTTCCATGTAGGTGCAAACATGAAACATCACGATGATACACAGAGAACACATAGGGAGTCAAGATATTTATGGGAAGAACAATGAAATATGTCTAGGTCCACATGTTCTGCCTTGAAGCATTTCATGAACAACACACCACAATCTAACCAAACTTTACGCACGGTTCCATATTACTCAGCTTATTGAAGGATTTTACAGCCTCTTCTTTAACCTAAGCAAATTGACCTGCTCAATTATAGCTCATTCGTAACATAATCAGGTGGAACATGGACAGCTTTCCCCAACCTTGATGGTCAACTAAGGCTCTTCTTGTGCTCAAAAACTCTAGAAAGACCAGGTCATAAAACTTTACAGACAAACTAGAGATCTTCTTTATGTTGTGTAGGAGACCACATGAGCACAGCAATGCTTTGTAGACCTCTATGTTATTGTTGTTTTTATTGAGAACCAGCATGGTGAAAATTTGAGAATACTAAACTTGGGGAAGGAGGTTTCAAATCCTTATTTTAAGTCAACTGGGTGGCCTTGGACCAGTTACTATTGCTCAGCTTAGCCTACCTCACAGGGTCGTGGTATACATTAAATAAAACATACAGAGGAGGCTCATGAATGCCATCTTGAGCTTCCATGGAGAAAAGCAGGCTACATATATACTAAATAGATATAATAAATTATCATAAATCTTGGCACTATTTAAAAATGCATACCCATGAGTCAACTACAGCAAGCAAAAGCTAGGTCAAGTAACTATATCTTATAATTCTCTTAAAAAAGAATTCCCAGCAAATGCCACAAAATTTCTCTTCTGCAAATTACTAAAAATTTAACACACTCAGAGTGTTCAAGGGGGCATTTCCAGATGACCTTAAAAATAGGTGTTGGCTATTAAGGACTATATTACCTTAAATGTATTTCAGAGGTCAAACCTTTGAGGTTATAAATGTATGACCAATAGCTGACACTTACAAGATGAGGCACAACTCTATCTTAATCCCAAATGCTGGAAAAGACTCTTGGTGACAACAAACGGTATAAAGATGAATGTGGAAGTATCCAAATATGCCAAATCTATTTTTATTGGCAAGAGCAGGACAAACACACATCTGTTGTCCCAAAGACCATATGAGTGTGCCCAACCATTCTTTACTTCAAAGTGTCTGTTGCTGGCTTTCAAAAGATATGATATTCACAGACGCAAATTCTTTTTTTGAACGTGGCCAAAGGAAAAGGAAACCATCTACATCTAGCCTACAACAATCACTGTATGAGAACCTCTAAAGTATTACTTGATTTTATGACCTCTTCTTTAAACTAAGCAAATTTTAACCTTCAAAAGCATGCCTGAGGACTCAGATGTGTCCATTAGTGGGCATAATATGAGTGGAGAAATCAGAAAAGCATCTTTTCCACGGTTGAAGTTCTCTTGAGGAATTCCTTCCCTCTAGAAGCCTGACTGACACCAGCATTGCTTTCTTTTTTATTTGCAGGACATAACTTTTTGTGCATGTCCATGTTTTTGAACTTTTTTAAGCCACATAAAGCTGTGTTAATTTGTTTGTATTGTACAGTTTAAAATGTTTTTATTTTGCTTAAATTATATGTTGATATTAATTTAGAATTATCTAAATTGTTTATACTGCTTTATATGTTTGGCTCTCTGAGATTTCATGGTAATGGGGGAAGATAAAAGCATTCATTTGGATGAATGAATGAATGAATGAATACATAAATAACTTGCCCTTGCTCTTCAATTATGGTTTTGCCCCAACTCTTTTTGACACAGAACTGTATGAAATCTTAAGAGAAGGACTTTGTCTCCTGCAGTTGGTGTCTCCTATGTCAGTGTGTCAGCAAATCCCCTCTGGATTGTATAGTGGGCACATTGTATGAGAGGTTCTGTTCCAGGACTCACAGCCAATATGAAAAAACAAACATGACCCTATATTATCCAGCGGAAGTGACTCAAATGTTCATGCTTCAGTGTGTCCACATTCACACCACCACCATTTACTAATACAAGGTACAGCAATCTGTCTTTGGTGGAAAACATGGCTCCAGACCCAAGGACCAATTGCCTCCAGAAAGACTTGCTCTCTCTCTCTCTCTGGATTCCTCTCTTTGTTCTTGTTTTCAGTTTACAGAGAAATTATTTGTAAAGAGATCTATATCATCCATCTGTGAAGCTAAATACACATCAATCTATGGCTTGTTGCTATGCCATATCTGCTCCAGAGGATCCAGAGCAGTATACACTTTAAAGGAATTGTCCAAGGTGTTGAAGATGGAGTTAGTGCCATGTACTGAACTGAACTGAAACCAAAGCCAATACACTGTTCCACTGACATGAGAGATACCAGTCACCACTGGATTCTATTGCTCATCATGATATTAATGGGAAATTTGTGGAAGTCAGCAGCCCTTTTTGGACCACCATCCAGTCTCCAGTGCTGTAACTTGGCTCCATTCCATACATTGCAGACCCACCAGGAGCCTGGGAACAAACACAGTGACCTATCTGGTAATGAGCACCAAAGAAATGACCACAATATCCACCTATCTGTATATTAACAATTTTTCACCCTTACTAAGGAGGAGAGGCATGCCATGGACCCTGATGGGTAGAGAGGATATCATAGAATCATAGAATCATAGAGTTGGAAGAGATCTCGCAGGCCATCCAGTCCAACCCCCTGCAAAAAGCAGGAAAATCCCATATCACAGCAACGTTGTCTATACAACTGCTCAGATAGGTTCTGTTCATTACTTAAACAACACCTGTTTACCTCTTGGTCAGCTCCCCAGCTAGTGGTCTTTCTCTTTGATCCATGTGGCTGCTCCTATCAATGATACTGAACCACTCAGTCACAGCCATGGATGGGGGAATGAATAGACATGTACACTGTTTTATCCCTATAGCATATAGTGACAAAAATATCCAAAGCCACACAGTGGCTGTGTTAGTAAATATCACAGCGCAACAGACTAAAAACAAATGCATTGCTATGTCATGCTTACGCTCAGAGTTAAGTCCTATGGTCCATCATCTTCAGGCAAGATCCAAAATACAAATCCGATTGTTCCAGTCCTTCCATCTGGAACCCAAACCAAAAACATTTACATCACTTTCTTAATGTTAAATAAAGCTAAGGCATTGGGAAACAAGGCCATTCTGTTACCCAGGACACTGAGTGAAGAAGAGAAAGTGGAATAATGCATTTTGTTTTTACCTGCTATTTCTATCTAAAGTACTTACAGGATTATTTTGAGGACTATAAAAGCCACATGGGAAAAATATATCTCCCTTGCAAGTCAAACCTTGCTTGGACAAAGCTATAAAACCTGAAATAGATGTCCATTTCCTTATAAGCAGAAATGGACCACCACCACTTATGATGATAATGATGAAGAATTGAACCCTGTAATAAACCTTGTTGCCAGTTTTGCCCTTAGATGATTATCAAAGGTTTCATTGAATATTCTCCAACAGGCATGTGACAATGCCTACGAATAATTCCCTTTTCCAGTTATATAGGTCAGTCTCTATGATCTATGCTATTTTGAAGGCTCTGTAACATTTGGGAAATGGGAAATTTCACCTGATCTGGATGAGGTTGCATTTCTCTTTAAAGAATAAGTTTGGAGTTTAGAGGTTTCATCATTTTTTCCTTTTTATCTTTTTTAGAAATGCATCAGAAAAAGTAATGGACGTAGAACTCCTCTACTTGTTATTTGTGAGGTTATAATTGAGGCAAGCAGTAAAACATATTGACTTGATGCTTAATAAGTACACTGCTTAAATGCTTAAGTACATTACTTAAATGCTTTCCTGCATACATCTTTGCTTGCTCTTCTCTTTTACAACAATTACTACAAATTTGTTGTTTAAACAGTGTAATACATTGCAGTTTTCTCATGTTGCTGTGATGCATTATTATTCAAATACCATGCCGATTTAAAACCATAATCCAATATGGGGTAAACATACTCATAGAGAAGATAATCACAAAAAACTAAATGTCTACACACAATTCTTGCACATCATTGTAAAAATTTCCTTTGGAACACTAAAAATATCTCAATATATTACAGCTGCCCATAAACTTAAAAGATTTCCATGGAGTGCCCAGAAGGTTATGAACCTCTTCTTGATCCTGCATACATTAGCTGCATTTAGCCTTAACGTTAACCCAAAGTTGAAGCCTACTGAAAGAAGCCTGAGTGAGTTTCAGACTTTCACAATCTCTAATCCTCCATCAGCACACACATGGGGAGTCTAGAAGCATTCATTTCCATTTTCAAATAAAGTCAATCCTCCACATTCTCATGCAAGAGTATAAGTGGAAAGTGGAAAACCTCAAATAAGAAAAACCATTCCTTTTTTTTAACCTATAAGAACATCTCCCCAGGAAACTCTAGGTCCTCCAGCATGACCCAATGGCCAATGTCTGATGGAATATGACCACAGAGTTGCATTGGAGGACCTAGAGAACCTGTAAATGTGAGATGTCAAACGCAGAAAGGTGGAGAGCTGACTATAATTCATTTATTAACAAGAAGAAACCCACCCCATTTTAGGTAAACAAACCAGGATTGTAAACCAGGATGGGATCATGGTTCAATTTTTTTTAAGCTGGGACAGGTCCTCTAAATGATCTAACACCCATGATCCTTAATCACACACCCTACTAATAGGGTTGATAGGAACTGTGGCCCAGAAGTACCTTGAGAGGTATAAGCCTCTTGCATGTGTATGTTCCTTTAAGTCCCCTGTCAACTTATGGTAACTCCTACCTTAAACCACAGTTAAGATGAACCACAGTTTGTGTATACTTAAAACATAGGAAACCATACATTTGTAAAATGAAAACTAACTTCTCCGTGCATTCAATCTTGATGGCAATTTCTATTTTCTTTTCAGTACAAGCAACATTGAGCCCATACGCCCGCTCCTTCTGAACTTTATATTTCCATGAGAGATGAGAAAATTTTTGACAATGATGTGTGATGAATAATTAATTGTAGTTTCATCCAGATTGCAGGCAGCATGGTGTACTAGTTTGAGTAACAGGCTATAACTTTGGCAACCAGGATTCAAATCTCCAGTCACCCATAAAACCTACTGAATAACCAACATCAGCTTTGGATTCTGAAATATAAGCAAACCCGGTTCAAGGAAAGTAGTTTTCTAGGATTGAATTAAACATAGTATATGCTTTATACTCTTAAAAAGCTCTGACACGGTTACGAACCAAAATACTAAGTGCTATTATAGCAGCAAGAAAGCAAGAGTGGAATAAAGTTGTAAGCTATCATGGAGCTAGATACAAAACACGACTCTATATCGTGCTGCTTTAAAGCCATGAATAGGCTCAGTTCTAGTGTTGGAAATCATACTCCATGAAAACAAAATCAGCAAATAAAAATCATTCACTGACCATAGTGTAGACTGAAGTCTTCATGAAGATTTCTAATGCCTACATACATGCAATGCAGTGACATTTTTTGTGCATTTTAAAAATACAATCCCAACTTCACACTACACCATATGCACCCATTTATTTCACTTGGACTGCAATGGCAATAAGCTATAGGATCCTGGGTTTGTAGTTTTGTGAGGCACTAGAGCTTTCTGATGGAAATGTTTAAAAATAGCTGTCTAAACAAATCACAGGAGTCCATATGAAGTTGTCATCACAGAGAAAGTGGACTACAAAAAATAGTTTTTAAAAAAAAAATTGCATCTTCTCCACATATTACTCCCACCCCCCAACCTTTGAGGAAATCAGGCAGAAATCTTGACTTCACCCACCTCATTTTCAATATTTTGTTCCAATGTGATAACATTCATCCCCTGCCCCCCAAATGGGAATAATTTAACACTTGACATTTTACTTCAGAAAAATTGTGAATTATCCTGCCTTTCCTTTAAGAAGAAGGTATTAATTTTCCAACTCCTTCAAAGCAACATAATAAGTTATATGTTCTATCCTCTTGCTTTTAGTGCTGGGAAGGAAATTGGGTAGCTATGCTTTGTGCTCTTTAGGATCTCTTCTACAATAAATAATTTCATAGATTTTTGCCATTTTTAGGCATAAGGATAAGAATGAAAACTGTAACTGGTTCTCTTAGGAATATTTTGCAAAATCGTTATGATCATGTAAGTGCTGAAAAGCCATGCATAGCTGGTACTCAATGCAAGCAAATTGTGTTCTTCCACCACTCAGAGGATATAAGTATTTGCATGTCACTTACAGCATTCAAAGACCAAGCAAGCAATGACGGTACAAAAACTTCACCCAGTGTTGTAAAGGACTTTCTTCTCATGACTCCCATGCTTTTGTTAATTGTCTCTATATTCAAGACAAAGATTCTCACTTTAGACCAAAGCTCTCAAATATTTCCTTCCATCTTATGGGATTCTTCATCCAATTGAAAACCAGTGAAAGGAGTGGGGAATTTTACTAATACCTTTGAGGTGAGGGAATTTTACTTTGACTAATAGGTGGGTGGAAATTTTCCTTATCTCTCTCTTCTAAAAATTCCCCCTACCCTAACACCGTGGTTCCATTTGAAAAGTGACTTGATTTAGTACTTAAGATGCTATATTATATTCATGGGCATTCTGTTTGAGGAATGAAGACTGTCTGAGGAATGAAAAATAAAGACAGAGGATTGATGCAAACAAAATCTCACTTACTTGATTTTTAAGAACATGACATCTCTCTGGCCCTCCTCAAAATTCATCCAAGCCAACCTTGAGGAAAGCAGGGGTGTGTGTGCTTTTGAGTGACTGGCCAAATATAAAATAATATACTGGAGGTTCTCAACAGATAAACCTTTAAAAACCATAGATTTTGGCTACCTATATATCTCATGTCTTCATGCATTTCTTGTTGATTTTGGTTGCCTCAGGGGGAAATATGACCCCTTGCTAATGTCAATAGCAACAATCATGTTGGCTGGGATAATGTGAATAGTATGGCTGGCTACGGTGATCATAAAATAATTATGGGTGCTGGAGTAATAGGCAAGAGAGCAGCAGCAAAAGCCATCTTTGCCAGAAGAAAAAGCTGCCTGCTGGCCCCTAAGTAGACACCTGAAATGGCTCCAAAATGGCATTATACCAGTGTGACAGATTGTTATGCCAGCATAAAGTACCAATAGGATTTTGGCTGATCATACAAGCATAGTTTTATATGCCTCTTCCCAAAGCATATCAGCCAGAAATGTATAAGTTGTGCAATAACTCTGTGCTCCAATCAGTATTCCTAAAATGTGCTATGGCTTATTATTACTGAAAATGTTGGGTTTCCCTTCGCCTTCCACAAATAATACTATGGCATATTGAGTTCAAATGCTAATTGATTGTAATTCCTTTCATCCCATCTCTCATACAACTTGTGGAAAACAGCACACTGGGTTGAAATGGAATAATTTCTACACCTTTCCATCCACCCCTGCCCCCCCTCCAGACACTGAGCACATTTTCTGTAAGCAAAACTTGGTTGTGTTTCTCCCCACTGCTTTACTGTAACATGTTGACCTACTCTAAATTACAAGTTATGTAAGGAGAATCAAAGCACATTTTGTTTCATAGCTTATTTATAAACCTTAGGGAGAACATAAAGGTTTGATGAGTTAGAGATCTAGAATGTTTACTATATTATTGTTTGTGTATTTCTACATAAAATGGTTACTGCTGTATACTGCAAGTAGCTTCTTATTTTGCAAGGGTGTCAAATGTTATTAAGATGAAAGATATTTTTAAATAACTATTGCTGAAGAATAAAGAACCTTTTAAAAATGAGTCTTGCTAGACAATAGAAGAAAATAAATTAATATTAGCAAATAATGCTAGATTTCTAAGCCAGAATTTATATCTATATCCTGTTCTCAAATTGTACTGATTAAAAGGAATTAGCTAAGAAATGCTTATGTATAATCTGTGGTAAGATATTGTCCAAATCAAAAGAGAAACAGATTCTGAGCAATTCACGCCTGAAATGTCCATGAAAGTCAACTTAACAATACTGTGGCTGTTGTATTTTCAACATATCATGGGAAAATATGACTATGGGGAAAGATAGCAATGCTGAGAAAAGTGGAAGTAAATAGGAAAAGAGGAAGACTGCATTACACAAGGATTGACTCAAAAAGAAAGCTATGGCCTTAAGTTTGGAAGACCACAGCAGGAATCTAACCTCCTAAAATCTCATATTCAAAGAGGTGCTGTAAGTTGAACTATATGATGTTCAACTAACAACACAACAAAATATCCTCCCATAATAGATGATTAAAAATTGCTAAAACAAATTCGTTTTTAAGGTGCCATAGGGTGTTTTGGTTTGTGTTTTCCTATAGGATAGTAATCATCAATCTTTTCAAATACTCTTGATTCTCCTGTTACATCAACCTGCAACCTGGAATTGCTGCACCTTTGAAAGCCAATACGGCAATGAAACAGGAAAATATCTTATGGCAATGATGTTACTTTAACAGCTTTTACCTATGACATTGCCACTACCTTGAAACTGTGGGAATGATATAAAACATATGCATCATAGAAACATAGAGTAGGAAAAGCCAGTTTCCATCAATAACACACAAGTTGTGCCACCTCCCAGATTCCCAGCTCCCAACCTCCACAACTATATTTACCCCTCTTCATTGGCTAAACACTGATGGGACCTTTGGTGTAACAATATCTGAAGGGTCACAAATTGTCCAGCACTGATCAACATGGATCACCACTTAGTGTGCAAACCAACACAGTTGTCCTGGTACAAATGCTATGCAATTATCCTTAAATTGGATTTGCAAAGTGTTCAATTCTTGTTTAAAAATAATCCATAGCTTTTGCAGGAGATGTGCTAAATGGAACGTACCCACTGGTTTAATAAATTCCAGCCATTGCCATATCAATAATTTGATAACATTTGTAACAGTCTGTTGGTTGAACTTCCAGGCAAAGATAATGACTTCCATCATATGAAATGATCACATAATGAAGTAAATCATAACCAGGCTGATTTTCCACCATTATAGAAAGAAAGCAATCCCCCTGAAAACAAAAGCACATTCCAATGACAAAAATCACTACATAAGAAAAATAAACTGCAAAATTATCCACACGGGTGACGTACTGCTTGTTTCTACTAGCAACATGCATGTAATTAAATACTGTGGGATTTAATGTAATCTCAGAAGTAAGCGATCCCTCTGTAATCTCAAAAGCAGGGGATCTCACTGTCTGGGAAATAGCTTCAACTTGCTACTGCATATCATTAAAGATATGTAATTCCAACAGGGCTTTGTCCTTTTTCAATTAGTCATAACGATGATCTCCCTGCTGCTCCTGTTGGAGTTTGACAATTTGAAACCTAGACAAAAACAACAAGCAGTTTCTTCCAGGAACAGTTTCATCTGAATTCTCTTTGGTTTTGTATACAGGAAAGGAGCTGGCATTCATAAGACTGTGGGATAAGCAGATGACAAAATGAAAGAGAATTAAAAATAAAGAGCAAATCATATTATACTGGCAGAGAACACAAGACTTTCATGCAGAAGGATTGCGGTTATACTCCCTGACATTTCCTGTTAAAAGGCTGTTAGGAAATAAGATCCCTGCCTGAGACCCTGGAGAGTATCTATCAAGCAAGACGGATCAGTGATCTGATTCACTATGAAGTAGTTTTATGTATTGAATCTAGATCTCTTGTTTTTTATTTCAATGCATTGCCATAATATAAATGTTTAGGATATTTAAGCATGCCCAATTATAAACAGTGGTTTGGCACTGCGACAAAGTTTATGTTCTTGAAAGCAAATGATCCAAGTTCACTGAAAAAGGAACAGCAGACAATCTACAGGAGGAAAACCATAGTAGGAGAATGTGAAAGTACATTTGGTGACTAGGTGAAGACATTTTGAAGGAGAGACCATTTTCCTATTCCTAGTAAAGGTTTTCCCAACATTAAGTCTAGTTGTGTCCAACTCGGGGGGTTGCTGCTCATCTCCATTTCTAAGCCAAAAAGCCGGCGTTGTCCATAGACATCTCCAAGGTCATGTGGCCGGCATGACTTCATGGAGCGCTGTTACCTTCCTGCCAGAGCGATACCTATTATCTACTCACATTTGTATGTTTTCAAACTGCTAGGTTGACAGAAGCTGGAGCTAACAGTGGGAGCTCCCCCCACTCCCCGGATTCGAACCACCAACCTTTTGGTCAGCAAGTTCAGCAGCTCAGTGGTTTAATCCGCTGCACCACCAGGGATTCCTATTCAAGACCAAACCCTCAAATGGAGCGTATCTGAAAATATCTGCAATAAATTGTGGACTCTAAGAGATTAAAGCTATACTTAAATATATAGAAAGTACATTTAAGTAAGTCTAGGAGCAAGGTAGGCCTGCAGTGTGTGAATGAGGAGAATATTTTCCTTCCTCTGCTTGGTGGCAGATAACACTGAAGGGTGTGGAATGAATATGACAGGCATTGGCCTTGCAAATTAAAAATAACTTCCCTTTGCCTTGAAAATAATCAATACCTGGCTTTTCTCTCTTGTTTCTTGGGTGTGAGTGCAAAAGGGAAGCATTTCTGGACTATTTGCAACAACAACCTATGAAACAGGAAAATATGGAGGTGTATAAAATTGTTACGTTCAAATCAAAGCAACAAGCAGGAAGGCAGGGCTTTTAAAATGCCAACTTTGAAAAGAAAAGCCGTTTCACTGACACAGCATGTCCATATTTGTGTGTAACTGCAAGACCGTATTCAATTTCCTTTGCTGAGCCTGTCTGAGTGCTGAAATTGGAACTGGCAGGTTAGTCTTTGATGCCATTTGTACAGCAGCAACCCAACTAAGCATTTCTCTAAGGCCAGGCTTTGTTTACTGCTACAGTGCTTCTTAGGTGAAAAGGAATCTATAGAGACTATGAAGCATGAGATATTATACTCCCCATCAGATGTTGTTAGGGAATAAAAGCTGAACTCAGGCTGGACTCAGACCTGATGTCCAATGGATGTAAAAGATTAATAATAATAAATCTTTATTTATATCCCGCTTTTCCCCCTGAGTGGGGCCCAAAGCAGCCACAACACTTTAAAAAACAGTGCAAACAACAAACACGTATAACAATAAAATCATCTATAAGAATGACATAAGTAAACATTCTAAAATCATTTCACAATTAACAATTAACATTATCAACATGCATCTTAATAATTGTCTATGCCTATGTAGAGTTACCTTAATAGAATTACTGGATTCAGCCCAAGCTTATAAATCTCATTGACTACAATGTGATTTATGAGCTTGCAAGTAGCTTCAGGACTGCAGTTTTACCTCTGCATAGGTTGTTTAAAATGAAGAGAAATCACATTTTCACAGGTTGTGCAGCACATGCCAGGTCCAAGAGAGGCCATGATCACCTCCAGGCTTGACAAAGTCCCTCACCTCTCTTTTGTGGTGGACCTATGGATGTGTGCTTATTTATTATATTAAAGAGTATGTAAGAATTATAAACTGAGAAAATCAGAAAATAAATTAGAAGAGAACAATGTGTTGTTCTACATCAGTGGTTCCCAACCTGTGGTTCATGGAGGCACCTTGGTGTCATTTTTAGGCCTGTTCCTGGGTTATTTGTGGTGCTGATTCAGATATTTGCATTAGATAGACCATATCAGCTCTAGATTATTAAATATGGTTTTCTGTGGGTGAGCAGATGGCGACTACTGGATGGCGTATGTTCTGTATCAGAAAATAGAGCTGATATGGTCTATCCAATAGAATTTTCTGAATCTGCACCCCAAATAACCAAACCAAATCTAAGGTTGACCAAAATCTGATTCGTAACCCCTTTGGTACTAATGTTGGAGAGTGATCCTTGGTCAAGTGGTCCCTGGTCAAAAAGGGTTGGGAACCACTGCTCTACATGAAGCTTGGGTTTCTTACCATGGACTGAGAACCACTCAACTGACTACAATAGCTGACTTCACACAGCTAACCCTGGATTGGAGACTTTCTAACTGATGTCTAGGTTTATCTGAATTTTCCCTTACAATTAAAACTATGAAAGGTAGCAGTAAATATATACAACAATTAAAAAAACCTAAACAAAATTGATAAAACAGCAGTAACTACAAACAAAATATTTTCAATGTTTGATAACAACTGGTGTTAAAAGTGTGTTGTGGACTTTGCCTTATGTCTGACAGACTGTAAGGAAACTAGAAACTAACCATTTACCCACACTGAAGTTTGCTCATGCCTGGTCTAGACCCATGTCAATCAATTACCAAGATTCTGTTTGAACAGAAAATGTTATGTCTTCCCTGAGCAATGACCTTTGTTGAGAGAAAATCAGGGACTATACAATCCCGTTGCTTCACTTTTGGCATCCACAATGTTCTCCTAGCATTGTGGGTAAGTTTGGGAAATAACTTTCAGTAGTGGTAATGCTCTTGTGCCTCCTTGAAAGACCATTTCTAGAAGGTTGTGCTGTGAGATGACTGCTTGGCTCCTTGGCAGTTATGCTTTGAGATCCTGCAGGCTTTAAATCATTCCCAAAAGAAAAAAAGAAAAAAAGACAGCTGCACCAATATATTCTTCCTGACACATTTCAAGATGAAAAAGCAGTTTAAAAGGCAGCCACATGTATAATGCATTGCAACAGTCTGAATGGGTGGTTGCCAGAAGACAAACAACTGTGGCCAGTCAAGCTTTCTGTCTGAGGTAGGTAACATCTTACAAGTATATTTAAAAATATGCATAATGTCCACAAGGGTGATGAATCAACCTACTGGGAGTTCTTCCCGTCATGCCTTCAAAAGTGATTTCACCACGAAGTCTTGTGTATTTGACATTACTGGTCTTAATTAGGACAAACCATCATTTTGTTCTCAAAGTTGTGTATAAGATGTTGCCACCTGTATCAATGGGGCTTTGACCTAAGACGTTGTACTATTCGGATTAGGCAGGATAAAGTTTAGATGATGAAATATCTGCCTTATGTGATTTGTGTTGGAATGACTTGCTGTAGGTTGAAGGTAAGAATTAATATTATATTAATATAATATATGTTTGAAGCTATTTTTTACTGCTTGGACATAAAAAAGTGGTCTTTGAGGCCATGGAAGAATTTGATTTAACAACGAAGAAGGAAAGTTTAAAAAAAGACTGAAGGCAGCAGTGTGTATTTGACACATGCCCTGCATAAAACATCTAAAGAGTTCCTAGACATCACAGCTTGCATCAGTCAATTCCAAAAAAGGTCACCATCACAAATACTTCAGTGATACCTGCCTGCAAATTCATCACATTTAATTGAGTCTTACAACGAAGCCTGAAAATACATTTTAATTCCCTTTGTCTTCACAAATCATACAATGAATAAGTATATGAAGTACAAGTAACTTAGCAAACACTAATTTAAAAAGAACTAAAATCTACTAGTCCAAATAATAAGCATTTCCTCTAGAATAGTAACAGACTAGTCAAACCTTAATTAAAACTCAATGTATATTAAAACAGAATTCCAGATGTATCATGTGGACAAACCATCGCTAATTTCACAAAATAATTATAAGCTCATCGACTCACAGATTTCATCTCATAGCACATTTCTTTTGCCTATTCCATATAAGTTATTCTGGTACTGACAACAGCATCATAGCTTGTAAAACTGGAATACATACGTGCATTTGAGCCATATATGAACAAAATACAGTCAACCTCTGTATCCACATATATGCTGTATACAGCCTCTGTATCCTCTGTATATCTCCATATATCTCCAAAACATTTTCTATAATGGGTAGCATTTTACTACACCACAGTATATGATAGGACTTGTGCATCCATGGATTTTGGTATCTATCATGGATCCAAACCTCAGCAGATACGAAAGGTTCACCATAACTATTTCTGCCTGATAAAAGAGATGTTGGGATTTGTGCTTCTGAAGAGATCATTCTTCCTCCCATAGTTCTTTCTCCTATGTGACAAACTGCTTTTGAATCAAAGTGATCTTTTCTTAAGCAATGTGTAGTATGAGATATAGATTCACTTCACAATCCAAAGTGGTCATTGCCAAGCTTTAGTGAGCCTCTAAAACTTAAAATCAATACTTTGGTGCTTACCTCCTCCTCATATATGTGTGGGCAGGTGCATGGTAAGCAAATAAATACATAGCGTAAGCTCAGACACAAAGAAACATGGTATAGAATGCTGTTTTTACCTGGATACAATCTACCGAAAACATAGTTAGAAAAATATGTGATGGGAATATTTAACGTTATGGGGTTTCTATCTCTAGAAATAAAATATAAAGCTGGAGGTATAATATTGGTCATTGGCTGTGAGGGCCAGATCTTCTTCTATGGAGTTGCATTGAGAGAACCTGCATGCACATAATTGATCAAAAGGGAGTCACAAAAGCATGAAGCATTTTGCAGAAGCATATGTTAATACACTGCACCAAGCTCTAAGACCCACTGCTTTTTCAACAAAGTGCCATAAAACTGTTGAAATGATAGAGCTGTTCTTCGGCTGCTGTTTTGAATGCAGAGATGCAGAAGAGTATGTTATACACATGGAGGAGGGGGGATGGATAGTCTCTTAAAAGGAAATTAGACATCTAACAAATATGATGCTTGATTAATACTGAATCTTTTAAAATGAAGATTCCCTTCGCCTTTCTTTTCTATCATAGATTTTTTTCTGCATTATTTCAACGTAGGGTTGAAATGTACTGGTGGATACAAATGGAAAGAAAAGCATGTAACAAAAAGCTTGCATGACCTCAGCTCTTCCATTCATCAAGCAAACTCCAGCTGCAGATTAAAATCAATGGCCTTCCTCTTAATTATTACCATTGTCTCCCCCCCCCCCCCCCCCAAGAGTCTCCTGGAATATACTTTGCCTGATCATGTTACAAATCAGACAGTGTATGTATTCCCGAGTGGCCATACACAATCTATCTCGATAGCATCCGATTACTATTTGAATTTCCTGTCATTTTGATATGGTTTCAGAAACATGGCCATTGATTTCAGAGGACATAAGGCTTTAGCCTTTTGTTTTCATCGATGTGTAATCCAAGGGAACTAAAGATTTATGATCAGCTTTATTTGAAATTGATAAGAAAATCTAAATAGAGATTGAACACCACACTTTCAGTGATGCATAAATATGAGATGCACCTGAAGCAGAAGGTATTAAAGATTCACCTTCGATTTAGCAAGCAACTTGGTTCAAGATGCTTATGTCTACAGAGTTTTCTGCACTTGAGACCCAGATTTAAATCATACTGGGAGCATTAACTTGCAAAGCTATGTATAAGGCATCTAAACAGAGACCTGAGTGAATGGTGGCAATATATTAGGCTGGGAGGGCAGGTGGATTTCTGCAGAGAGTAAATGAGACAGCATAGGCATGCCAAGTAATAGCAAATCCTGGCAAAACTTCAGATCTGTAAAAGCTTCTACAGATACTGCAACCCATAATTCAAAACTGTGACTCATGTATGTGTTAGGTGAGAGTCTTAAGCGAATAGAAGTCATTCTTTCAGATTGGTACACATTTAATTCAATACATATATAGGTTCAAGGAAGCACCGTCATCCTATTATGGGACTGTCACCAAAAATAGGAGAATCTATTTCTGGGTTGCTGCAAGTTTTCTGGGCTGTATGGCCATGTTCCAAAAGCGTAGAGGGCCATACAGCCTGGAAAACTCACAGCAACCCAGTGATTCCAGCCATGAACGCCTTTGATAACAGATCTATCTAAGTGACATATGGCCCCCCCAGATGCACTATGCCATAACTTGCTTTAGGTGCAAGCCATGGTGTGGCACTTCAGTAAAGTGTAACTCCAGTCAAATATATACATAGATTAGCTTTGGATAGTATAGAGAAGGGTTAACACCCTGTGATTTGTTTGTTTTGCTGTCTGTTCAAAACATTGCTGTCTGTTCAAAACATTTCAGCTCACTTTCTGTCCCTGTGATAATTGGATTTTGAAAAAAATTGGCTTGTTGTGGAAACAAGGATTGGCAAGAAAGCTTAAATGTAGACACCTTTTCCTCATGATAATTCAATCAGGAGTAAATTTCCCTTCCAAGGAGTAGATTTCACTCACTTCCAGTTGTCTCACCCTTGTTCTTAACTATGAGTCATTTGCAAGTCTGATCTTTGAAACTCAAGGACTGCCTGTATACATCACAAAATTTTGCTTTTTGAATTAGAAAAATATCAAGTGGTTGAGGTAGATGATTGAATCCATGTATTAGTGGGCTTTTTCTCCATGTTTGGAGCGACTTGAGAAACTGCAAGTCATTTCTGGTGTGAGAGAATTGGCCGTCTGCAAGAACGCAACCCAGGGGGCGCCCGGATGTTTTACCATTCTGTGGGAGGCTCCTCTCATGTCCCCGCATGGGAAGTTGGAGCTTATAGACGTGAGCTCACCCCACTCCCCAGATTTGAACTGCCAACCTTTTGGTCAGCAGTCCTGCCGGCACAAGGGTTTAACCCATTGTGCCACAGGGGGCTCCATTATAGAGGGATGACTGTATTACAAGTTAACATTTTCCTCATTGTGACAGGCTGTGGGAACAGTTAATATACTTTTCCTTCACATCCACAGTCCTCCAGGCTGTACAATCATGATAGTTATGATATTGCATGTTTCTAATGGAGCATCTTGTTCTGTTGTGAATGGGAATGAGACTACACCTCCAGGATCCTCATTGGAAAAATGATGCTATTTGTGTCAGGGATGAGCACATTCTGAGAAATTCAAGAACCTCTTCTGGCAACCCTTTTTCCTATCCCAGGTACATTTTTGGATTGTGACAGGTTGCTAGGAAAACTGGTAGTGGAAGCAGTCTACAGAAGTGAAGTGACCAACAGCCCTGGCTTAACACACTGGTTGAGCAAGACAGTGTTCATCTTGATCTTGACTGCAGGCATTTTTCAGGGCACTCAGTTTTGTGGCTACTTCTGCTCATACTATTGCAGTAACAGCCATGGATATTCCTATGCCTCCCAAAGAGAAGCTTGGCATTCTCATATCCCTTCAACACAGTATCTTAAAAATGTTTTAATAGTAACGGGTAAACAGAAGAATACTGGGGTTCCTTTAACAATAATAATAATAAATGCATAGATTTCACACA